>NC_032000.1:5699488-5728355 GCF_001879085.1 Nicotiana attenuata | reverse complement strand
CCCCCCCCCCCATTTTCCCCATTTTCTATTCCTTTATGCTTCATTATTAGTGTTTGGTGTGAATGAATTGATTTGGATTGGTTCTAGAAGGAAATGATACACTTAGTCTCTTTTAAGGAAATTTTGTTTTGGAAAAGTCAACCGGACGTTGACTTATGTGTTAGAGGGTTCGGATATGAATTCCGATGATTCGGTTAGCTTCGGAGGATGATTTGTGACTTAGGAGTGTGATCGGAATTGATTTTGGAGGTCCGGTGTAGAATTAGGCTTGAATTGGCAAAGTTAGTATTTTGGCAAATTCCGGTTGATAGGTGAGAATTTGATCCGAGGGTCGGAAAGGGATTCCGGGAGTTTCAGTAGCTCCGTTAGGTGATTTGGGATGTGTGTGCAAAATTTCAGTTGATTCGGAGGTGTTTTGGTTGGGTTTTATCGAATGCAAGTTTCGGAAGATTTGGATGAACTTAGGCTTGAATTTGATGCAATTGGATGGTTTAGGTGTTATTTGTGGTGTTATGACGATTCGAGCAAGTTTGAATAAGGTGTTGGATCATGTTTGTGTTTTTGGTTGAGGTCCCGGGGGCCTCGTGGTGTTTTTGGATGGCTAACGGGGAGTTTTGGACTTGTAATGTTGCAGAACCTTTGCTGCTTCTGGTATTTTCGCTTCTGCGGAAAGGGGACCGCAGAAGCGGTACCGCAGAACCGAGCAATGAGCCGCAGAAGCGGCAGGTATCGCAGGTGCGGAGTAGCAGACCGCATCTGCGGAGTCACAGATGCGACAGGAGGACCGCAGATGCGGAAGTTGAGCAGTTAAGGGGGATTCGCAGAAGCGAGACTTGTCCGCAGAACGGAAGTCGCAGGANCTATTCATTTTTTTTTACAGCTTGAGACGAGGATGATGTTTCCTCCTATTTTGCGTGTGACCGCTGATTGGTTGGAGTTAATTTGGTACTAGTATAACTTAATGCATCTAGATAATTTCTTTATTTTCGAAAAGGAACTATGCAAACTAGAGGTCACAATCGACTGGTAATTGAACAAGATTATGATGAAGATATGAGACCTTATATTGAGCACTTGATGGATGGTCAAAACTACTCTAGAGCCCAGCCATATATTGAGCAGTTGATGGATAGTCAAAATTACTCTAACGCCCAAGCACATGATGGTCAATCTAATGAGTTGAATAGTTCTGATGGTGGCACTGAAATTCCAAATGATGACGATTCAGGTAATGTTTCTATAGTATTGCAGTCTGGTAATGTATAATATTAGATTATGGCTTTCAACACTGTTTATCCTTGTTTCCTTGTAATAGTTGCACATCATAAATGCTTATTGCATAGGGATATTTGATTTACTTGGTGCTTTCTTTGACCTTTAGAGGTTTTATTGATTTTGAAGTGCTGAGATTCGAGTTGCCTTCTTGTTGATGTTGTTCAAATTTAGTTATTGCAATTACTGCAATTATTTGGTTCATTTTTTGCTGCCGAAATTCTGTTCACGGGTTGTTTACTTGGACTTACGGTTTCCTTAAAATCTCGACACTTTACGAACTGGTTAGCTTCTTATCTATGCAATTTTAATTCCCTCTAAGTGGACTAGAAAAATGAAACCTGGGAGTGCTGGAAATAGGTTCATGATCTCCCTTTATCACTTCTGCCACGCTGCTCTTTATAGCATTTTGTCGAACATCCAATTTTTGTGGGAATAGGTACATGATCTCCCTTCAAGCAACTGATCGCGCACTAGGATTCTTGGACTGTTGCTACTTTTTACACTGCCTGGAGATTGCCTAGTTTTATAACTTTGATCACGATCAATCTGTATCCCTTTCTTCATAATATCCTCTAGAACTTGTTCATTCATCGAAGTCTCAAACGAGTTAGAGACAGTGACATTCTTTGCTGCACTAAGATCCCTTTCTTTTTGTATCTCCCCTGCACTATTTGTTCCTCCAGCATCATTTTCATTGTTGTTATCATTTTCACTGAACTTTTTTCTTGTACCTTTCTTACCCGCTGAGGCTGTAGCACCCTTAGGACTCCCTTCAGTTTCTGGAATGCAATCAAGTGTAGGGTTGTTCACCCCATTGTTCTGATTACTTTTCTTGGCTTCTTTTCTTGTTGCACTCTATTAAGCTTCTTGGTCGAAGACTTAGTTACTTGTTTCCTTGCTGAAGTAGGAGAATTCCCAGCCTCCTTTTGCACTACCCTTGAGTCTTCCACCACTGTCACCAGTTGATTCTGAGCTGTGTCTTCCACATCCTTGTCAAGTACTGCAAATTTATTTCTGGCACAATTGCATTAGCTGTTGTTGTCACTGCTGTACCAGTTGTAGCCTCAAGGACACCTATAGTATACTTACCTTTAGAAATGGGCATTATGATGCCCGATGCATGGGCAGCCTCAATACTCAAAAAATACTGAAAACTTAAGCTGAAACTGATACGGGAAACTAATATTTGAAACTGAAAAGAGAAAGCTGAGTCTGAAATATTGGTCTAAATGTGCTGAAGAGACTTTACTTAATATTGCTCTCTCAATCACTACCTGTTATCGACATAATAAATGCACATCCATAGCAGGATGCTAATAGAACACATCATGATCAGTTTTACAAGTGATGTCAAACTCTTGAACTTTGCTAATAATAGTTATGTTAATGTTTCAGACTGTATAACGACCAACATAATTGGCAAATTAGACCCCTAGAGTCTCTCTAAGCATCAGAAATTGATGGCTTCTCTATAAATATTTCATTCTCCTTCTCTTTGCCAGTAGTAATTGCCTTAGGTCTATTATCCTTGACTTGGTTCCATGTAGGTCAAGGATTACCAACCACTTTTCCCCTACTCAGAATCATTATAGGTTGATCACCTTGCTTTTTTTTTTCCCTTGATTTCGATCAGCCACCTCCTCCTTATTCTGTTCAACTGGAACTAACTCAGGATGTAACTTTCTGCACTCTTCCTCATTCAGTCCTTGTAGCTTGCATTGAATACAATATTTAGGAAGATAGTCATATTGAACTTTAACCCACTCTGTTCTTACCTCCTTAGTCTCTTCATTCTCAATATCCATTCCTATTTTCTTAGGTAAATGAGCCAGTAGGTTCACCTGTACCTTGACCCTTGCACAACTAGGTCGTGTCTTGTTTATTGTAGCTACATCAAGATGCAAAGGTGTCTAACTGCAGCAGTAGGTTTAACAACCCCAACACTAGTTTGATCACCAGCTGGATTCAAAGTAACAGTAGCCTATAACTTTGAGGCTATAGCAGCTCCTCCATTAGTTCCTGCTGTAGCCAGCAGCTTATTTAGATCTGATCCTTGAACAACAATCTGTGAGTTATATCCATTCAATTTTGTTGATTCCAAACCCTTTCCATCTGCAATCTGCTTGCAGTCACACAATCACTTCCATTAGGAGCAGGTGAAACATCGGCAACGTCGACTAGAACTGTAGCATGCATAGAAACAACTGTTGTATTTAGTGGCTTAATGACATCTGATCCTTGACCAACAACATGAGATTTTACACCTTTGTCTTCTATTAATTCCAAGCCTTTTCTAATAGCACGATCCACAGAAGCATTAGCTACAGTCATCAGATTCACTATAGCAACCGCTTTATGATTCCCAGGTTGCAAATTCAAAGTCAGTTGTTGCCTACAAACCTGCATAGCACCAACTTTATTCTCCACTAGATCAGTGATAGCCTTAGGAACAACTTTAATATTTTGACCAGCTCCTTTACCATCTGCAGCAGCTTCACTATGTATTGCATCAGCTGGAGATATGTTGTTCAGAACTCACTAAATAGCTATTGTACTACCTAACGTTCTGTTCTTTTTTTCATTCTAGGTATTTCAGAAGCAAAAAAGGTTCGTGGGCCTACTTTACTAAAAGATATTTGGAAACTTCCGCCGGGGAAGACAATTGATGTGCCCTTTAATAATCGTAACCAAGCTATTGGGAAAGAAGGTCGAAAGCTTGCTAGCTTTCTAGGAATTATTGCTAGAACTTCAGAACTAACACTTCTACATGTAGATGATTGGAGAAATTTTGACAACGAAGAAAAGAAGAAATTGGTGGATTTTGCGAGGGTATGGAATAGTTGTTGTTGTTATTATTATTATTTATTTATTTTTATATTTTTGTGAACATGCTCTATCTTTTATACATGATGTTATCTTATAGATTTTGGCTTTTATTTTTTCAGAAGAAGTTCTCTATCCCAAAACGTGGAGAGGCGTGGGTCTTAAAGTCACTAGGGAAAAAATAGAAAGATTACAAGGGCAGTTTGAAGGGTGAGTATGCGCAAAAATATAAGACTAACGACCTTTACTAAAAAATAGACCAAGTCATATACCGAGGGATCAATGGAGTGGTCTTGTCTCGTATTGGCTTTCTGATAAAGCTAAGGTATCAACCTTGAAAATTTTCCTAGTCTGCTCATTTTTATAGCGTTTTGATTTTAGGTATGCTCAATTTTTGTTTAAAGTTTATAAGATATCATTTTAATATTTCAATGACAAAGACATACCTAGCAAATAGAAACAATATGGCCAAGCAAACGATGCCTCACACAGGAGGATAAAAAAGTATTGCCACCTTGATGAATGAGCATGTAAACCTGTGAATACTACAAACTATAATATTTTAAACTTTTTTTTTCATGCATACAACATATATGATATCATTTTTATTGTATTAGGCTGTAAACGGGATAGAGCCTACACGAGCAGAAATTTTCCTATTAACTCATAAAAAACGCAAGGATAGTAGGCCACTGGATGATGATTCTGTCAAGACAATCGTAAGATTTATTCTTTCTTTATTTTTTTGGTTTGATGACTCCGTCAAACAATGTGCATTTTTTCCTATTCATGAATTCCAAAGTGGATTTATTGTGCATTATATGGTCAGGAAATGATAAATGAAAAGATGAGCAATAGTGAGAGATCTACTGAGCAACCTCCTCGTAGTGTTGCTTGGGAAGGCGATGTGTATTCCCAAGTGTTGGGAAATGAAAAAAGTGGGTATGTTCGTGGTTTTAGGACTTGGTCCAACTCCTTCTGTTCAATGGGGTAGTAGGTCTTCCTTAGGAAATATTGCTGCAGATGATTCTTCTAATGAGGTTATACAAAGGTTAGAACAACAGATAATCGAGTTAAAGGAGAAACAAAATGATGAAATGAGTATTATGAAACAAAATCAGGAGAATATGCAATCAGAATTACTCCAAATGAGACAATTAATGCGCAAATATGCTCCTAATGCATCTATGCCTCAAAGCAGCAATGGAACCTTATGTGAACAAGTAACTCCATTTAATAAACTTTAGATATTTTAAATAAAATTCTAATCATATAAAAGTATTGTTATTTAACATGTTAATATTTATTAGATCCCCGACGCCAATAGTGGACATGAACGAGTACCACAAACATCAAGAATGCCTAGTGTTACAGAAAATGCTCAACCTTCTCATGGTACTACTCATCTTTGTCCTTCGTCGCTACTTTTTGAGTTTTCCTCCTTCGATTTTTATTAATTTGTTGTTGTATTTGGACTTACCTTAGATGCTTATTGCTTTATATATTTCCTTTTCTCACTGATGTTGATGTCGCAAAGGTTGTGATAATTTTTAGAAATACAAGACGCACTAGTATGTGTTGAACATTTCTATTAGAGCCTGCCTAGGAGTTTTGTTCTTGTAAACGGGGAAAGAAAATAGCAACCACATTTGAAGAAAGTAGCAAACAGATTTGAATGTTTAACGGACACCTTCAATAGCTGTGACTGTCTAATAGTGCGTTGGTGCGTGCAACCAATCTTTGAGACATTTGTGCTTCCAATAAATGTGATGCTTTTCTCATTAGGATGCCTTTTGATTGAAACTTCCTATTATTTTCCAGCTATGTAAGGCTGTTAACTTGAGCATCATTTCTAGCATAGTTGTTGTTCTCATGTTAACTAAATTTGGAGACATTCAGTGACTACAAAGAATTCTCAATAGATTTTGAAATGCATAGGCATGTAATACCAAAATATTATGAATTGGGTGAGATCAATAAGTAATAACAGTTGAGTGCTTCCCTAGTTGACACTAGCACTACTAGATACTTAAGATTTGTGCTATTCATTTACAAATGCTTAACTTGGTGCTTAACTTTACAAATGCTTAACTTAGCTCTGTTGTCTTTATCTCTTTTCTTCGTGCTTGGAATTTTTTTAACAGTAACTCCTTGTGCCTATTGAAAACCATTTATCTGATTATTTTCCAAGAGCTGGTAACATTCTCGTTGAAAGATTACTTATAAGTATTGACATAAAGCATGGACCATGAACTTTTGAGCTTTAGATGTTCGATGTTTGAATTGGTTGTCTTTTGACGTATAGAGAATAGGTGGAAGCAAAACGATTTATGTTGAGACTTAGATGAGCATATCTCTTGGGCTACAGTGTTCTTTTTGTTGTTTGAACTGATACCGCCATTTTGACCATTTGAATCACTTGGGTATCCAACTGTTAGAAAGTTTGAAGAGTTTTTTTTTCTGTATCACTTGGGCTACACTGTTCTCAGGTTGATTGACTTGTCTTTGATGATGTGTGCTGTTCTATAAAGTGTCGCAACAGACAATGTTTGCTCAGATGCTTCAGTGATATTAGTTGATTTCGAGTGTCCAATGTTCTGGTTTGTAGTGGCTGACATTTGGTTGTTTGGTGCTAGCAATACTGATGAATTTTGTCACAATAAAGCTCCTGTTATATCCACCATTTTGCTGTTATTTTAGATCAATGTGTGACTCTTCAGTGGAGTGATAGGATATCTGGCGCAGTAAACCTTTAGCTTTCCAGTTAAGATCTTCCTGACATGAATACACAAACGGAATATAACTAGGAAAAAAGTTTTTGTTTTCAACACATATCTGCAGAAAGAACAATTCCCTTTACAAACTTGCCCAGTCTCTTCATATACATTCTAAATGCGTTAATATCCGATAAAAATAAGCAACTAGGGATTCTGAGTGATCACTGTTCAACAAATTAAATTTTTTTTGTTCTTTATCTCGAGCAGTATCACGACAGATATAATGGTGAGAATGGACCAAGCTTACTCAGTTGCACTCAGTGTATGATCACTTTATTTGTTACTCCCTATGCCTTATTTTATATGATGTCACTATTATTCAGTAGGCTGAGGATGCCTACTGAATTCTTCCTTCTAAATTTAGATGCTTGTTAGTATTGTGTGTTTCATAGTGTGTGATAGTATGAATGGTTGCTAATCACTTCACTGAAGAGTCACACATTGATAAAGGTTCACTTCACTGGAGTGATATATTAGTACTGTATGTTTCATAGGATATCTGGCACAATGAATCTTTAGCTTTAAAATTGAATGCCTGCTAATCACTTCTGTTTCAGTTTTGATCATAGTGTGTGATGGTATTTTCAGCTCAAGTGACAGTTGCCACAGTATAGTAAGAAATCCAATTGTTTGGTTAAAATTTTACATTTGGATCCTAAAAGCAAATTTTGATTCGTGAAATCTTGAACATTTTGTTTGGTTGTGTAACTTGTATCTCTCTTTCATTTACAATGGGAAACTAGATCAGCAGTTTGTTTTTAGGAGTTTGGTTGTAGGAGTTTGTGACTTGTCGAGTTTGTAGCCTCCTTCCAGCACTAGAAATCTGCGAGAAAGAATGAAATTCAGTTGTTCCTGCACAAAAAAATACACTGTTAGCTATAACACTAGTGTCCTGTTTCAGCACTTCATGTTTATGGCTAAGTTTTGAGTTACTCAGTTTACCTTTTCCCCCATTCACATATGCATCATTCAAGTTTTTCATCCAGTTGTCCCTCTAGAGAATCCTTTTGAAGAGCTAGTTTATGAAGGGAATAGGACTGTAAATTCATCTATGAAGCCATTGATGTTCAAATAATAGCTGAAGCTTGACCATGGTTCTTCGTTATGTTAATATTTTGATTCTTCGTTATGCACGATCAAAAGAATGTAGTTGTTTCTGCTTATAGATGTTAGGTGAGGGAGTTGACTGACAAAGTATCTAACAGTGATGGAATCTTCAAGATTTTTTTCAGTATTATACTTTATCCTTTAACACAATTATTTTATAATTTCAGGTCATACAGTCTGATGTTCGATAATTTAGTGGTTGGAAGATTTCAAAATGATGAAAAGTTGCGAAAATCATTTGAAGACCATCATTCTAGATTATTACTATGATGACATTAGCTATTTAGTCCAAACAATATATTTTTAGGTTTTAAGTTACGGTGATATTAATATTTTTGATTAGTACTTCCTTTTGTTTGTTAAGATATAATGAGATATATTATATTTTTTTGAATTAATATTAATATATTTTATTATTTGGGTCATATTTTATACAAATGTAGTAACTATTATTAATTGTCGCCAAATTATTGATATTATCGCTAGTGACTTTTAAAGATATTGTTTTTTAGCGGCAATTTAGTTAAACATATTAGCTATTAAAATGGACGCTAAAAGGGCAAACTAATTGCTGTTAAAAATGCGAACTTTTTAGCGAAAATTATTTTGAATTTAGCGGCTATAAAAATGGATGGTAAATAAGTATAATTAGCCGTTTGGATTGGATTTAGCAGCCATTATAATTGCCATAAACAATTGCCGTTAGAGATGCTAACTTTTAGCGACAATTATTTTGAACTTAGTGGTTATAAAAATGGATGGTAAAGAAGTATAATTAGCCGTTTGGATTGGATTTAGTAGCCATTATAATTGTCACAAATAATTGCCATTAGAGATACGAACGTTTAGCGGCAATTAGTTTGAATGTAGCGGCTATAAAAATAGCTGCCAAAGAAGTATAGTTGGCCGTTTTGGATTGGATTTAGTAGCCATTATAATTACCGCAAATAATTTCCATTAAAGATAATAATTTTTAGCGGCAATAAACCATACCTTTTACCAGCTTTTGCGACAAAAGCCGCTAAAGGCTTTGCCGACCCCGGGATCAGCGGCAAAACACTAATGGCTGGTAAAAGATATATAGTTATTGCCGCTAAAGCCGTTTTGTATTGCCGCTAAAGGTCTTTTTTGTAGTAGTGCACCTATATCTTCGTAGCAGTTGATCATGTGTCCAAATGGGTTGAGGCCATTGCTATACCCAACAATGAGGCGAGAAGTGTGGTGGTGTTCTTGAAGAAGAATATTTTCACAAGGTTCAGTACTCCGCGGACTATCATAAGCGATGGGAGGTCACATTTTTGCAACAAAGCCTTCGACGCCTTACTTACCAAGTATGGTGTCACTCATAAAGCCACGTCTCTCTGTCATCCACAAGCAAGCGGTAAGTGGAAGTCTCCAACTGGGATATAAAGAGTATTTTTTTCAAAAGTAGTGAATGCCAACTGGACGGATTGGTCCAAGAAACTTGATGATGCTTTATGGGGTTATAGGACGTCTTACAAAACACCCATCAGAATGTCTCCATATTGGTTGGTGTTCGGAAAAGCTTGTCATCTTCCGGTAGAACTTGAGCACAAAGACGTGTGGGCTTTAAAGAAGTTGAATCTTAAGTGGGATCTCGCTTCTAACTTGAGGGTGGTACATTTGAATGAGTTGGATGATTTTCGGTACCATGCATACACAAGTTCGTCTTTATACAAAGAGAAGATGAAATATCTTCATGACAAGTACATTTGGAACAAAGAGTTCAAAGAGGGTGAACTTGTGTTGTTGTTAAACTCACGTTTGAGGATGTTTCTCGGGAACTTAAAGTCTAAATGGAGTGGCCCGTTTGAAGTTGTGAGTGTGACACCCTTTGTTGCATTGGACTTGAGGAACAAAAATGATGAGGTATTCTGAGTCAATAGTCACCGGGTGAATCACTATTTGGGAAAAGTTGGTGATGGGCACGTGGTGGCGGTGATTCATTTCAAGTGATGGTAATTTGTGTCGTGCTGCGACATGAAATCAAGCGCTTCTTGGGAGGCAACCCATATTTTTTATTTCTTTTCTTTTCTTCTTTTGTAGTTAGGTGTTATTTTTGTGCTAACTGGATTTGAAGTGTGTTGCAGGAATAAGTGTACTTTACAGGAATTGTGCCCAGATAATTGGCTAAGTGTGCAAAGAATTGCAGACCGCACAGGTTGAAGGTGAAAAATATCAACTCACTGAAGTTGATCCGTCAGAGAAATGGCATATTCGCGGCCGCAACATGAATTCTACTGTCCGCAACAAAACTTTCGGCCGCACAACTAATTTTGTGGACCGCAAAACGCTAAGGCATCAGAGGCCCCCAGGTAACAAAGTGCGGACCGCAATTGAAATTTTCTTGGCCGCACTCACCTCCCTTTCTCCTGCCAGAACCTCTTCACTATAAATAGGGGTTGATGGGCATTGTTCCTCTTTTTCCCTCTCTGAGCTCATAAAGTAATAAAATTGAAATTTCGTGTTAAATTAGCTACTCACAAGCCTAACAACTGTTGATCACTCATCTTGTGCACTCGTTCATATCTGGTATGCATCATCTTGATTAACTTCTTTTAATTTTTAAATTTTTTTGTTAAATTTTGAACCATTTGCCTGTGAATCAGTTTGAATAATATTTTGGGGTGAATGTGTAGTGGGTGAAATGATAACTGCTCTAAGGGGAATGGGTAATTTGATTACCATGCTTAGATGCTAATTCCATGTCAAATGTGCAAAAATGTCAAGCCCTAGGTGAATAACTATTCGTCAATTTTCGAATCTGCGGCCGCACAAGAAATTATGCGATCCGCAGAAGTTAAGGTATAGGGTATCATAATAAGCATGGATCTGCAGCCGCAATGAAAATTGTGCAGACCGCAAAAATCCTAATTCGGCTACAGAACAACCTAGTCTCTGTGATCAGAGAGTTGTCATTTTGATGACTCTCAAGTGCAGCCGCAAAGAAAATTGTGCGGACCGCAGAAAATTGATTGCGGCTGCCAAATAGCCAATTCTCTGCTATCAGAGAGTTGGCATTCTGGTGATGTTTGAATTGCGGTCGCAAAGAAAAATCTGCGGACCGCAATCCACTTTTGCAGCGGCAAGGGAAAATTATGCAGTCCGCAATCCCGATTCTGCGGCCGCAATGATAATTCTGCGGACCGCAAGTCCCTTCCCTACAAGCATGATTCTGCTGTGTTTTAACTGTAATCTCTGGTGTGTATATGAACTTGAATTGTAACTAACAATTGCTTTTGCTTGGTACAGAAAATGGTTAGATCTCGCGGTAGAGGTGATACGTCAAAGGGGAGGGGAGAACCTTCCAGGGGTCAAGGCAAGAGTGCCTTACCCCTCGCCCTACAAAAGATGATAACAAAGAAGGCTACAGCTAGCCGAAGGAGAAAAGTAGATCCCTCTGAGTCCAGTTCATATGTCCCGTCTAGGGAAGCATCGGCTGTCCAATCAAAGCCACCAGGATAGTATCAACTCAGGGATGAGTTATCCACATCCAAGAGTACTTCCGAGGGTTTGGAAAGTGCTAGTTAGGCTTCCAAGCCCTCCACTACACATGTCCCCGAGGCACCAAACACCACTATTGATGACATCCCAGATGATGGCCGAAGGGGAGATGCTACAGCTGTTGGCCTTGAGCGGTCGAAGAAGAAAGAGAAGTGGGAGGATAGATTCATCAGTTTGGCTGCCTTCTCTAGTTTCCGTGAGCGATGGTCAGTGAGATCGCTCACTCTTGAGTGATCGTTCCAATTGAAAGACCTAGAAAAGTACAACCCTACAGTCTTGAGGCAGTTCCGATAGCGGAAAGGGTGGATGTGGTTCACCCAGAGCGTATTGGATGCGAAGGAATACCTTGTCCAGGAGTTTTATGCCAATGTGGCGCACATCAAGAAAGGGACAAAGGTAACTAAAGTGAGGAACCTGAAGGTGCGTTTTGACCAGCACACATTGAACACATACTTGGGGTTTGATGATGTTGAGCCTGCACAGTATTTGGAGAAGTTGGTAATGGGGGATGCATCTCGCCCGTGGCTAGTTGAGATTCTGGCAGCTCTTGGGCCACCGCCACCATGGATTACAACAGGGGTGTCTATTCACAAAAACACCCTGAGTTTTGAGGCGTAGGGTGGCAGACCTTTGTATGCAGCCGACTAGACCCGTGTTAGAATGAGACATACCATCCGGTCCCACAAGTAGTTGTATTCGCTTCCATCATGGCCGGGTACCCAATTAATATGGGTGTCGTGATGCCGGCCAACATATATGTGGTCGCCAAGTAAGCTGATACCTCTTACCCGTATCCCAACACCGTAACTGAATATCTTACAGATGCGAGGGTGGAGCCGAGAGATTTTGATACTAAGGTGTGGGCGAAGAAGCCTGTGACGACCCAAAGGGTCATCACCTGTTTTAATTGAATTCTGTGTCTCCGAGGCCTTGAAAACCTCGTTTAGAGTTGCCTCGATTTGCGTGCGCAGTCCGGGCGCGTAGCCGGAAAGCTTAAATATGAAATTCTGTGAAAAATGCTAAGTTTTGATGTTAAAATGAATTAATGTTACCTTGGTCAACGTTTTGGGTAAACGGACCCGGACCCGTGATTTGACGGTCCCGGAGGGTCCTTAGGAAAATATGGGACTTGGGCGTATGCCCGGAAACGAATTCCGAGGTCCCAAGCTCGAGAAATGAATTTTTTAGTAAAATTGTTTTCTGAAATTGTTTAAGGAAATTTGAAATGAAATTTGATTAGAACATGTTAGTATCGGGCCCGTATTTTGGTTCCGGCGCCCGGTACAGGTCTTATATATGGTTTAAGTCATTCCTGTGAAATTTGGTTAAAAACGGACGTCGTTTGACGTGATTCGGACCTAAATTGAAAATTTTGATATTTTATGAAGTTTGAAAGAATTCTTGGATTTTGAGGTTTAATTCGATGTTTACGATGTTAGTTTGGCGATTTGATCACACGAATAAGTCCGTAGGATGTTTTTGAGGTTGTGTGTATATTTGGTTTGGAGCCCCGAGGGCTCGGGTGAGTTTTGGATAGGCCACGGGTTGCATTTTTGAACTTGAATGTTAGCTGATATGAACTGACCTGCAGGCTTCGCACTCGCAAATGCGAGCTCGCAAACGCGAAGGCTGCCTTGCAAATGCGAAACAGCCCAGACCTAATCCTTCATCGCAAATGCGATAATTCACTTCGCAAATGCGAAGGTTTCCATGATGGCCAGGGATCGCAAATGCGATCAATATGTCGCAAATGGGACCATCGCAATTGGGACCAGTGTCTCGCAAATGCGAAGGTCCGAAATTCTTGCAGGGTTCGCAAATGCGAACTGTGCTTCGCAATTCCCATATCTGCAAGGTCGGGGTTCGCAATTGCGAACCCCTGTTCGCAATTGCGAACCCCTGTTCGCATTTCCCATATCAGAGACCTGCAATTTTACACAAACGATTTTGAACCCCATATTTCATATTTTCTCAAACCCAAACACACTTAGGCGATTTTCCAAGAACAAGTCTTCTTCCAAGTCAATTGTAAGTTAGTTTTTACTCATTTCTTTCAATCATTAACATCTTTTAACATGATTCCAACCTAAAATCAAAGATTTTCATGGGTGAAATTGGGTGTTTTGGGTAGAACCTAGGTTTTTCAAAAATTGGGGATTTGGACCTCAATTTGAGGTCCGATTTCAAAACAAATTATATATTTGAGTTCGTGGGGGAATGGGTAATCAGATTTTGGTTCGAACCTCGGGTTTTGACCACGTGGGCCCGGGGGCAATTTTTGACTTTTTGGGTAAAACTTTGGAAAACTCATTTTCATGCATGGGGTTGATTCATTTAGCGTTTATTGATGTAATTAAGTAATTTGTGATTAGATACGAACGAATTGGTGGTGGAACCAAGGGTAAAGCTATAATTGAAGCATGAATTATGTTCGAGGCATCGAGGTAAGTGTTTGGTCTAACCTTAGCTTGAGGGATTAGGAGTTGAGTCCTAATTGCTATGTGGTAATTGTTGAGTACGACGTATAGGCATGGTGATGAGTATCTATACGTTGGTGTCAAGCATGACCGTGAGTCTTATATTGTGATTTTCATGACTTCGTTGTATTATTCATGCCTTGGTGAAGATTTCTAATTGTTGTATAAAGTTTGTGGAAAGAATTGTGACCTATGATCATTGAGGAGCGTTGGCTCAAGTTGTATAACGAATTGTGAAAGTGTAAGTGACAATTGAACTTTTAGAGCATTGGCTCGAGTTGTGAAGTGAATTGTGAAGTAAAAGTGAGAAAGAGAAGAGATCATTATGTTGTCACCCTTGCAGGGCTATTGTTGATTTATTTGTTATCTCCCTTGCCGGAATGTGGATATTATTGATGTTGTTCCCTTGCCGGGATTTAATTGTTGACTTGTTGCTCCCTTGGTGGGATTCTTATTGCAAATTTCCTTTGTTTCCTTTCCCTATTGTTTGTGATTGTTGTTTGGGTGAGGAAGAGAGTTAAGGCACGAAGGGTGATGCCGTGCATTGTTTGTTTTGTAAGGAAAGAGTGTAAAGCACGAAGGGTGATGCCATGCTGCACGATGTACTATTCCGTGCCTATTATATTGATTTCATGGTGAGGATGAGAGTAAAAGCACGAAGGGTGATGCAGTGCAATTTATATTGATTCTTATGGTGAGGACGAGAGTAAAAGCACGAAGGGTGATGTCGTGCACTTGTCCTTGATTTTACCTGATTCTTGCTGATAATTGAGTTATATTGTCCTTTATGTTTATTTGCTGAATTTCTGTTGTTACTTGATTTTATTTCGATGTTATAAATTCCCTTACCCTATTTGCCTTGTGATTGTTGTTTGGGTAAGGAAGAGCGTTAAAGCACGAAGGGTGATGCCGTGCATTGTTTGCTATTGTGAGGAAAGAGTATAAATCACGAAGGGTGATGCCGTGTATTGTTTTGGTGAGAGAGTGTTAAAGCACGAAGGGTGATGCCGTGCACTTATTTGCCGTTTGTTATGATTTCTTGTTGTTATCAGTTCAAGTGCATTAATTGTCTTATTCCACTATTACTGTGATTCTTTATGTTGACATTTTCCTTTATTGTGCTACTTGTTATTATTGGATCAAGGTATCCATGCGCAACAATATGCCTTGAATTTATGCTATAATTGCTACATGTTTATGTGACTTAATTGCTACTTGACCTTTAGCATGCTTAACATTAAATTGCCTAATTGCTCCTTAAAGTCCAAAATTTATTGCTACTTGTCATTATTTGTTTTCCTCGGTGAATCATAATTGTTGTGTACTTGTTGTGTTATGAATTCGTGTTAAATGTTGTGTTTGTTAGAGTAAACTTCATTTGGAAGAACTGTTGATATAATAAAATGGGAGCGGGTGGTACGCCTACCACAAGATATGAGAAATGGGATCGGGTTGCACGCCTGCAACGAGTTGTGAATCGAGAGTGAAATCTGCCTTTGTTTTCCTTATCCTTGTTAGAAGTGGAATTTTGGTTTCCTGATAACTCTTTTGAGATTCTGCTTTATCTGTTATTTCCCGAAGCATGTTTCCCCCTCCCATCTTTATTTATTTATTTCTGCTTTACTTTCCGCTGTATATTATACCACTGCACAGGCTTATTTGGTGGTCTAGTCCTAGCCTCGTCACTACTTCGCCGGGGTTAGGCTAGGCACTTACCAACGCATGGGGTCGGTTGTGCTGATACTACATTCTGCACTCTTTTGTGCAGACCCCAGTGTTGTAGATTTCGGACCGCAGTGTGATTGCTGGATCTTATTCATCAGGCGACCCGAGGTAGCCCTGCAGGCGTTCGCAGGCCCTGGCGTCTCCTTCTATCTACTTTCCTGTTTCTTATATGTATTTCTAGAGATAGTGTTGTATTTAATTCTTTCGGGCCTTTATTTGTAGAATTCTTAGACCGTCTGTGAAACTATGACACCAGTTCTGGGTAGTCGAGACTCAAACAGTTGTATTAGGCATTCGTGCTCAGATAGCTTATTATTTTTCTTCCGCTTATGTTAAATTCCGCTGTTAAATGTTATATCTCCGTAATCGTTAAAGAACATAAAATGGGTAAAAAGTTAAATTGTTCAAATAATTGGCTTGCCTAGCTCACAGTAGTAGGCGCCATCACGACTCCCGAGGGTGGGAAATCCGAGTCGTGACAAGTTGGTATCAGAGCTCTAGGTTACATGGGTCTCACAGTTCACAGACAAGCTTAGTAGAGTCTGAGGGATCGGTGCGGAGACGTCTGTATTTATCCCCAGAGGCTACAAAGTTAGGAAAAGTTTCACTTCTATTCTTCACTGTCGTGCGATTTTGTTCTCTCAATGCTAAATTGAAACCTCTACTCTTGTCCTTTCGCGAATGGCGAGGTCATGTACCGCTTCTTCAGCTGAGCAGCAGCACAGACCAGTGATAGATCAACTACATCTTCGGAGGCTTTGTGGAGGTAAAGGTATTAGAGGTGGAGGTAGAGATGCTAGAGGTAGAGATGCTAGAGGTAGAGGTAAAGGTATTAGAGGTGGAGGTAGTGATGCTAGAGGTGGAGGTAAAGGTATTAGAGGTGGAGGTGCAGGTATGGTTCTAGTTTGTGATAGAGATGCTTCAGTGTTATTTGATCCGGGGTCTACGTATTCGTATGTGTCATCTTTTTTTGCCCCGTACTTGGTCATGCCTAGTGATGCATTGAGTGTTCCTGTTTATGTGTCTTCACCGGTGGGTGATTCTATTGTGGTCGATCGAGCCCATCGTTCTTGTATTGTGGTGATTGGGGGTCTTGAGACTTGTGTAGATTTGTTGCTTTTAGACATGGTTGACTTCGATATTATATTGGGGATAGACTGGTTATAACCTTACCACGCTATCTTGGATTGTCATGCCAAGACTGTGACCTTAGCTTTACCGGGTATGCCTCGTTTAGAGTGGAGAGGGACTCCTGGTCATTCTACCCGTAGTGTTATCTGTTATGTGAAGGCTTGACGTATGGTCGAGAAGGGGTGTTTGGCCTATTTGGTGTATGTTCATGATTCTAGTGATGAGGTTCCTTCCATTGATTCTATGCCCGCTGTTCGTGAGCTTCCTGAGGGTTTTCCCTTCAGACCTGCCGGGTATGCCACCCGACAGGGATATTGACTTTTGCATTGATATGGCTCCGGGCACTCAGCCCATTTCTATCCCGCCGTATCGTATGGCCCCGCCTGAGTTGAAAGAGTTGAAGGAGCAGTTGCAAGACTTGCTTGAGTAGGGTTTCATTAGACCTAGTGTTTCGCCTTGGGGTGTGCCGGTGTTGTTTGTTAAGAAAAAGATGGTTCGATGGGGATGTGCATTGATTACCGGCAGTTGAACAATGTTACGATCAAGAATAAGTATCTGTTGCCGAGGATTGATGATACATTGATATATTCCCGCAGCCAGGAGGAGCACGAGCAGCACCTTAGAGTGGTTCTTTAGACTTTGAGAGATAGTCAGTTATATGCAGAGTTCTCGAAGTGTGAGTTCTGGTTGAGTTCAGTTGCATTCCTGGGTCATGTTGTGTCAGCAGAGGGTATTCAGGTTCATCCGAAGAAGATTGAGGCAGTCAAGAACTGGTCTAGACCAGCATCAGCTATAGAGATTCGGAGTTTCTTGGGGTTGGCAGGCTACTATCGTCGGTTCATGGAGGGGTTTTCATCTATTGCAGCCCCGATGACCAGATTGACCCAGAAGGGTGCCCAGTTCAGATGGTCGGATGAGTGTGAGGCGATCTTTCAGAAGCTCAAGACAGCTCTAACTACGGCGCGGGTGTTGGTTTTGCCCACAAGTTCAAGGCCTTATACAATTTATTGTGATGCTTCCCGTGTTGGGCTTGGAGCAGTGTTGATGCAGGATGGCAAAGTCATTGCCTATGTTTCGAGGCAGTTGAAGATTCATGAGAAGAACTATCCGGTTCATGATTTGGAGTTGGCAGCCATAGTTCATGCATTGATGATTTGGAGACATTATCTGTATGGCGTGGCATGTGAGGTGTTCACGGATCACAAGAGTCTTCAGTATTTGTTCAACCAAAAGGAGTTGAATTTGAGGCAGAGGAGGTGGTTGGAGTTGTTGAAGGATTATGATATCACCATTTTATATCACCCGGGAAAGGCCAATGTGGTGGCCGATGCCTTGAGTAAGAAGTCAGCCAGTAGGGGTAGTTTAGCTTATATTCCGGTCGGTGAGAGGCCGCTTGCTTTGGATGTTCAGGCTTTGGCCAATCAGTTCGTGAGGCTGGATGTTTCTGAGCTCAGTCGTGTGTTAGCTTGCACGGTCGCTCGTTCTTCATTGTTGGAGCGTATCCGTGATCAGCACTATGATGATCCCCATTTGTGTATCCTTAGAGACACGGTGCAGCGCGGAGGTGCCGAGTAGGTTACCTTAGATGATGATGGAGATTTGAGATTGCAGGGTCGAGTTGTGTGCCTAATGTGGATGGGCTTCGAGAGTTGATTTTAGAGGAGGCCCATAGCTCCCGGTACTCTATTCATCCGGGCGCCGCGAAGATGTATCAGGATTTGCGGCAGCATTACTGGTGGCGTAGAATGAAGAAGGATATCGTTGCATATGTGGCTCGGTGTTTGAATTGTCAGCAGGTTAAGTATGAGCATCAGAGGCCTAGTGGTTTATTTCAGAGGATTGAGCTTCCCGAGTGGAAGTGGGAGCGGACCACTATGGACTTCATTACTGGGCTTCCGCAGACTCGGAAGAAGTTCGATGCAGTATGGGTCATTATTGATAGGCTGACCAAGTCAGCGCATTTCATTCCTGTGGCAGTCTCCTATTCTTCCGAGGGGTTAGCTGAGATTCATATCCGGGAGATTGTTCGTCTTCATGGTGTGCCCGTGTCTATCATTTCGGACCGAGGTACGCAGTTTACCTCACATTTCTGGAGAGCAGTTCAACGAGAGTTGGGCACACGGGTTGAGTTGAGCACAGCATTTCATCCTAGACGGACGGGCAGGCCGAGCGGTCTATTCAGATTTTGGAGGATATGCTCCGAGCTTGTGTCATTGACTTTGGAGGTTTGTGGGATCAGTTTTTGCCTTTAGCGGAGTTTGCCTACAACAACAGCTACCAGTCGAGTATCCAGATGGCTCCTTATGAGGCTTTATATGGTAGGCGGTGTCGATCTCCGGTTGGATGGTTTGAGCCGGGAGAGGCTCGGTTGTTGGGTACGGATCTGGTTCAGGAGGCCTTGGACAAGGTCAGGATCATTCAAGATAGGCTTCGTTCAACTCGGTCCAGGCAAAAGAGTTATGCGGACCGCAAGGTTCGAGATGTGGCTTTTATGGTCGGTGAGCGGGTATTGCTCCGAGTGTCGCCTATGAAGGGCGTGATAAGATTTGGGAAGAAGGGAAAGCTTAGCCCCAGGTTCATTGGTCCGTTTGGATTCTTGATCGAGTGGGAGAGGTGGCTTATAGACTTGCTTTGCCGCCGAGCTTATCAGTCGTGCATCCAGTATTTCATGTGTCCATGCTTTGGAGGTATCACGGCGATCCAGCCCACGTGTTAGATTTCAGCACTGTCCAGTTGGACAAGGACTTGTCTTATGAGGAGGAGCCGGTAGCTATTCTAGACCGGCAGATTCGTCAGTTGAGATCGAAGAGTTTTCCTTCTGTTCGTGTTCAGTGGAGAGGTCAGCCTCCTGAGGCATCAACCTGGGAGTCCGAGTCTCATATGCGGAGCCGTTATCCCCATCTTTTCCCCGACTCAGGCACTTTCTTCTTCTGTCCGTTCGAGGACGAACGGTTGTTTTAAAGGTGGAGAATGTGACGACCCAAAGGGTCATCACCTATTTTAATTGAATTCTGTGTCTCCAAGGCCTTGAAAACCTCGTGTAGAGTCGCCTCGATTTGCGTGCAGAGTCCGGTGCGTAGCCGGAAAGCTTAGACATGAAATTCTGTGAAAAATGCTAAGTTTTGATGTTAAAATGAATTAATTTGACCTTGGTCAACATTTTAGATAAATGGACCCGGACCCGTGATTTGATGGCCCCGGAGGGTCCGTAGGAAAATATGGGACTTGGGCGTATGCCCGGAATCGAATTCCGAGGTCCCAAGTGCGAGAAATGAATTTTTTAGTAAAATTGTTTTCTGAAATTGTTTAAGGAAATTTGAAATGAAATTTGATTAGAACATGTTAGTATCGGGCCCGTATTTTGGTTCCGACGCCCGGTACAGGTCTAATATATGGTTTAAGTCATTCCTGTGAAATTTGGTTGAAAACGGACGTCGTTTGACGTGATTCGGACCTAAATTGGAAAATTTGATGTTTTATGAAGTTTGAAAGAATTCTTGGATTTTGAGGTTTAATTCGATGTTTATGATGTTAGTTTGGCGGTTTGATCGCACGAATAAGTCCGTAGGATGTTTTTGAGGTTTTGTGTAACAACAGGTGGTGAAACTGCTCCTTCTACTTCTAAGTCTAGAGCAGAAGTTTTATGGGAAGATAGGGATGATATAACAGGTTTTGATTCCTCTATTGATGATGAACTTGATTCTTATCTTAATCAAGGATTGGAAAGTATTAAAGACGAAGAAGGCAACGAACAACTTTTGGCATGGTGGAGGGAGCGTGGCAAGGCTTTTCCAACACTTTCAATAATGGCCTGAGATATCCTGGCTATTCAAGCATCATCAGTAGCATCGGATTTCTAAGAATTTGGTAAGCTCTTTGATCTCATCGCAATCAGAATAAACAATTTGAAGCTTGAAACGAGTGCACCGTGATTAAATATTGAAACTTGAAGAAATTACCCAAAATATTGCTCCAAATACTTGACGAATTAATTTGAAGCTTGAAAGTTGCTCCAACAATTTGCCCAATTGAGAGAATAATATAGATAGAATGTAAGATATTTGAGAGAGGATGATTGATTTTTTGTGGGAAAAAATGAAGAAGGATGGGGGTATTTATAGTAGAAAATAGGGCCAAAGTATAATTTAATAAACTTAGAGGTTATATTAAAAGTTTGGGGGGTAGGGGGTGTTTGGGGAGGGGGGTGGAGGCCATTTATGACCGTTTTTTGCCATTGGGAACGGCTATTTTTGCAATTGAAGTCGTTGCCCAACGGCTAGAATTCAAAAAAAAATACGCGGGACAGGCGGGATGGGACGGGACGGGACGGGACAAATGGGACGAAATGGCTGTCCCGTCCCATCCCATGTCCCGTTTAACATTGGCCCATCCCGTTTAAAATGAAGTGGGCCAGGACGGGACGGGACGCAGGACGGGACCGGGATGGGACGGCCCGTCCCATTGGAAAGCCATAGCTCCAGCTCACTGAGGACATGACCATGGATAAGAAGGTATGGAGTTTGAGAATAAATGTAGAGGTTTTGGCAGAGTGTTGTCCTTGTTTGTAGCAGCAGCTTTGATACACCACTTGGTGTCTTTCGTATTATTTTTCGTACCCTTAGACTTCTGTTACTACTTGCTGTTGTCTTGTGTCTCTGTTTCCTGATTGCATTGCCTACTACTAGTTTTGTATTTCTGCTTCGGTTGTTAGATCAGTTTGCTTGCTATTGCCCTTCCCCTCTCCCCGTCCTGAGCCGAGGGTCTATCTGTGTCATGCCCCAAACCAAGGGAGGCGTGGCTGGCACCTGGTGTCGTACTGGCCCGAGCGAACCACTTGGTAACTCTTTTTTCTTTGTAACTATCATGGGCCAATATGGCCACAATTCGTAATGTATAACTATAAATGGGCAAACACTGTATCAATGAACCATCGTTCTTAAAACATGAATACATATGGGCCATCAAGGCCTCTGACATACTGTACAAAATGAACCACTGTCTACAAAGCCTCTAAGATTATTCGACATCAACTCCGACAGGGTACTGGCCTACCCATAAGTCTGTTGTAGAACTCTGACACGATGACTTATAGACTCGGATGCACTCCGAATGAGGTAGAGTCTTACCGATCCTTTGCTGAATGCCAACCTCGCCTACTATGAGGGCTCGTCAAACCGACTATCTATACCTGCAGGCATGAATGCGACGTCCCTAACAATAGGACGTCAGTACGAATAATGTACCGAGTATGTAAGGCGGAACTGAAACATAACAATAAGTCAACATTAACTAAAGGCATAAGAATCAACCTGAATCTCTGAAGTGCCACAGTGTATGCATACTTATTATACTCTTATATATATATATATATATATATATATATATATATATATATATATATATATATATATATATATATATATATATATATATATATATATAATGCTTCTCTTTGAGACTATTATCCATATCTTATGATGCATGACTGCCCAACTGATCAGTGGTAACTGCCCGATCGGCCGTAGCGCGGTGGTAAATGCATGACAGCCCGACCGGCCGTAGTGCGATGGTAAATGCATGACTGCCCGACCGACCGTAGCTCGGTGGTAAATGTGTAACTTCCCAACCGGTCGTAGCTCGGTGGTAAATACATGACTGCCCGATCAACCGTAGCTCGATGGTAAATGTGTAACTGCCCAGCCGGCCGTAGCTCGATGGTAAATGCATGACTGCCCGACCGGTCGTAGCACGGTGGTAAATGCATGAAGATGCATTTATCACTATTTCATAAATATTAACATTTTTATCATATACCTCATTAGGGAGCTAGAAACATAATTAGACATGCTTGAATATCATTTTGCAGGAATGAATAACATAGACATCCTTAACTGCTATGAGTAGAACCATTTATGGAATGACATTAGGTTTACGTATCGTTACTTGGATCATGAAAAAAGAAAGAAGGGATAGCTTTAACATACGTTATACACCTTACTATCATGGTCATGTGGTAACTTGTAAGATGCTAGTCCATACATATCGGGTATTATAGTTTGGACCGTATTTTATCTCAAATTGTCAAACTTCGACGAAACTCATTTTCTTCGATTCGCTTACCCTCTCATCTTCACGAATTTACTTATCACTTGTTTAAAATAGCATAAATAGTTATAACCTCGAAGATATTCTTGTCCTCATCCTAAAGTACTACTATTAAAATATTAAAATATTAATAAATCATGGTACCATATAAAATCAATACATACATTATTATTTCATTAAAACATCCGTGTAAAAATACATATATCTTCTCAACTTCTAATTTTCCTAATCTCATATAAAGAGTACAAATTTTCGTACGCTTAATTCTTAAAATGGTAAAAAGATAACCTTCTTTTCTTGTGAAAAAAATAATTTCTATCTGTCACGACCCAAAATCCACTAAGGGTCGTGATGGCGCCGGACACCATTGCCAGGCAAGCCAACACTAAGTAACTAGTGACTTCTGATATTTCTGAATTCACTTATTTTATACATCTAAACAATAAAGAATAAATTTCACTGAATAAATAATGATATCTTTAACAATTACAAAATACTGACTAATCCCATAGACATCCCAGAACCCGGTGTCACAAGCGCATGAGCAATTTCTAGGAAAAACAAGGTATAATACAATAACTGTCCGGAATACAAATTGGACAGGAAGTGAATACAATACGCTGAAAGAGACTATACTAGCTGCGAGTCGCCTCGAGGAATGCAGCTCACCTAGTCTCCGTATCATCCATGCTGCTACGCCCAGTAAGCCACTAGAAATACCTGTGCCTATGCAACAAAATGCACAGTAAGTGTAGCATGAGTACGAAAATAACGTATACTCAATAAGTATCCCGTCTAATCTCGAAGAAGTAGAGACGAGAGGTCGACTTTGACACTTACTAGTGGTCCAATAACGATACGTCAATAATATAATTAATCGAGGATTTTTATAAACATGATTGTAATTCAATAGAAGGAAGCAAGTAAGCAATTCTTTCTTTTATAGGAAATTCCCAAAATTCGTTTTCATCATTTATACATTTATTTTCAAGCCGGGAAGAAACAATATCACTTTAATAAATTTCAAGGCAAGCAATACAAGCATGCGCAAATCATGCCGAGGACGTACGGCCCGATCCAACAATATTTAAAGTGTGCACTGCCAGAAGGTCGAATGGCGCGAACCATAGATGCATCTATTTAATCTACCGAGGCGTTCGGCCCGTTCCACAATAGATAAACACATTCAACAGTCAAATCAATCATTCATCGAGGAGCAATTATTCAGGAAAAGGCAAGTTTCTCTTTTAAAAGTCAAGTAATGATATCTAGCCCTTTAGAAGTTCATTTACACGTTCGATATGTTTTAAGCATTTTTAAATTTGTCAACAAGGTTGCATTTATTACAAGTAAGTATGCTTTTGGGTCCTAGACTACCCGGACATAAGCATAATAGTAGCTACGCACGGACTCTCGTCACCTCGTGCGTACGTAGCCCCCACAAATAGGAGCAAATAACCAATTAACTCACCTATGGGGACAATTCCCTCTTACAAGGTTAGAAAGGAGACTCACATTTCTCAGAAGTTCCATAACCGGCATTCCACGCCCTTCTAAGGACTCAAATTGTGCACAATGCTCAAAAACTAGCCAACAATTATGCAAATCCATTAATATATGATCAACTACTCATAATAGTCCAATTTATAATAATTCCTAACCCTGATCGAAAAGTTGGCAAAAATGCCCTCGGACCCACGTGCCCGGATTCTGAAATTTTTTGAAGATAAAGTTTACCGATAACCTCACGAACTCAAATATATAATTTAGTCTCAACTTCATGTCCAAAATCGTGGTCAAAATTCATGAATACCAATTTTCTAGGTTTTCCTCAAACCCCCAAAATTTTCACTAATTTTCATGTTAAAATCTACACATAATCAATGTATTTAACTCATAATAGGTAGGATTAACTTACCTCCAAGTTGCTAGGTGGGAGCCCCTCTCAAGAAGCTCCAAAATCGCCCCCAAAATAGAGAAAAATGAGCAAAATGGCCAAACCCCGCTATTTAATGCATTCTGCCCAGCAACTTCCGCACCTGCGGACTCCTTGCCGCTTCTGCGAGTCCGCTTCTGCGGAGGCCCCATCGCACCTGCGCCTACCAATGCTTATGCGGTCTTCCTTCTCGCTTCTGCGCTTGCGCAGATGCGGTCAATGCCCCGCACCTGCGGCCCTTCACCTGGGTGGCCATCTTCCGCTTCTGCGCCTCCTAGGCCACTTCTTCGGCTCCGCACCTGCGGCCCAAGCCTCGCAGGTGCGGTTACACCAGAAGGCAGCTGATCACTTCTTCTTTAAATTCCAAATTTGATCCGTTAACCATCCGAAATCCACCCGAGGCCTCCGGGACCCCAACCAGTCCCAAAACACATTATGGACTCGCTCGAGGCCTCAAATCATATCAAACAACGCTAAAATCACGAATCACCCCAAATCAAACTTGATGAACTTGAGAAATTCAAACTTCAACATTCGATGCCGAAACCTATCAAATCATATCCGATTGACCTCAAATTTTGCACACAAGTCATATTTGACATTACGGACCTACTCCAACTTCCGGAATCAGAATCCGACCCCGATATCAAAAAGTACACTTCCGGTCAAACTTCTCAAAAACCTTCAAACTTCTATCTTTAGCCAAATGACTCCAAAATGACCCACGGACCTCCGAATTCACTTTCGATCACGCTCCCAACACCAGAATCACCATACGGAGCTATTCCCAGACTCGGAATCCCAAACGGACATTGATAACACTGAAATGCACCTCAACCCAAACTTATGAAATTCTTCCAAAAATGCTAACTTTCACAATAGGTGCCGAAACGTTTCCGGGTCTTCCAAAACCCGATCCGGACATACGCCCAGTCCGAAATCATCATACGAACCTGCTGGAACATTCGAATCCCGATTCCGATGTCGTTTACTCAAAAATCCAATCTTAGTCAATTCTTTCAACTTAAAGCCTCCGAAATGAGAATTCTCTTTCCAAATCAACTCCGAACTTTCCGGAATTCAATTCCGACCGTGCGCACAAGTCATAATACCTGAAATGAAGCTGCTCATGGCCTCAAACCGCTGAACGACGCGCTAGAGCTCAGAACGACCGGTCGGGTCGTTACACTATCTTTATAATAAAAGAAAGTCTCATAAACTTTCTCATATTATGTGTATAATTTAAAGCATATTGGAAAGTAGTAATATTAATAACTATATAAAATCATATTTTTCAAACTTTTTTAATATTCCACTAAAAATACCATATCCAATGTATATAACGGTATCAAGGTTGTTAAACTTACGGGGTATTGCAATAACATAGTCACAAATCCTCTATAATCTCATGAATGGTCTTAATCCCTTCAAGCTCATGTGGATTACTACGACTCATTCTAATATCAAAGTACGGGAGGTAACAACAACCTCTATGCCTTACTAAAGGCGGGGGTAAGGTCTGCGTACACTCTACCCTCCCCAGACCCCACTTGTGGGACTACACTGGGTATGTTGTTGTTTGTTTCTTTGTGCTCTAATATTTCTTATGTCCAAGTAGGATAAAAATATATAAGATGTTACCCAATAAAGTAATACAGAATAATGTGAGATGATTCATGATTATATTAAAATACATAATAAATCGCATAAAATAAATATTGCTAACTAATAAGCCACAATAAAAATAAATATAATCTAAAAGTTCTAAGTCATGCTAAAATACGTATGACTAATAAATACTATGTATTAATTACATGATTAAATAATATTAAAAGTAAAAACTAAAAAAATAAATATCCAATATTATTGTCATTCATAGTATTGAATTGAATTTTTTGGTAGCAATAGTATTGATTTGATTTTGCTTTGGGTTTTATTTGAGTTACTAACTTTTATGGGCTATAAAAATATTTGATCATTCAAAAGTTCTAAGTCCAAACTTGAAATAATACATTAAAAGAGAGAACTATGAAAAAGCTTAAAAAATATTTATAAATTACATTGCAGTTATTATTTTTATATATAAAATATTTATAAAACTTGTACATATAATGTCGGGTTGGTTTGGTTTCGGTTTGATTTGTTTTACTTAGAACCAAACCCAACCAATTATGGTCGGATTTTTTTTCCTAACACCAAACCAAATGAACTCAAATGATAGTTGAGTTTTTTTTTCTCGGTTTGATTTGGATTATCGATTCGGTGCGGTTTGTCGGTTTCCTTTATATACCCCTAGTTATAACCTTAAATTTGATCCTAAAAAACTTTTTTATGCTGATAAAGGTTCAGTTTAATTCAATAACACTAACGTGTTCTTTCCTGTGTTCAAGATACTACAAATGGAAAATCTATTGTCATGGTACTATCTTATTGACGGAACCTACCAAAATTTGAAAAGGAAGAATGATAGGGCTATACGTCTATCTGAACTGTATAAACCTTACTTAATTTTCCTTGGAAGGTATGTGCATGTTATATTTTCTGTATCATCCCCCACTTTACTACCGGTATTAATTTTCAAGTGGTTTTTGCATAATTAATCAATTATACTATAAGAATATACCTTATATATAAACATATATACTTTCAGCTTCGATGATGCCAATGCTGAGAGGTTGAGAATGGCAACGAAAGAAGGCAACATGGATGATGTCCTCAACTTCGATAATTTCATGAAGACTCACATCCCCGGGATTATGAACCGATTAGCCTAAGGTTCATATTCTTAAGTTGTTGAAAATATAATTACGTAAATAAAAGTGCGCTCTCTAGTAACTTAAAGTTTTAGATATAATGATCACCCAATTCACAAATAGCTTCATGTATTAGTTACGTTATTCTTTAGCATACGAAAGGCTTTCTTCGAAGAATTTCTTCATCAGTATGTATGTTGATAGCTTCCCATGAGATTCTTGGCATTAGGCCGCTAGGCATGGACAAATCATGTGATGGTGTTTGACTTCTCTATCTAGCTCTCTCTCTCTCTCATTAACACAGGCCCACCTGCATGCATGCAGTATTTTTTTTTTTTTCTCTTTCAATCTCTACTTTGAATATTCTAGAATACGAAATGTTCAATATAACTCTTTGATGCAACCAAACGCACACGCAAGTATATGCGGCCGAAATAAAGTAACTAAAAATCGGATGTCGAACCAAGAAGGACTTGTTATCGACTATTAACTAAATTAGACTATTCTAATTATCTAAACAAGAATTAAACCTAGAAGTTAAGCTACCAACAGAAGCTATTTATAGCTATTACTTCTATTATTACTAGTTATTTTAGAATTAGTAACATTATGGGTGTGTTTGGTATAACGGAAAATATTTTCCGAGGAAAATATTAATTTTCAAGAAAATATTTTCTTGGTAAACAAGTAGTAATCTTATTCATTTTTCGGTGTTTGGTACGCAAGTTAAGGAAATGACTTCTCAAGAGTATTTATAAATAATTTAGATATAATAAACATGAAGTCATAAACTTTCAAACCAACAACCTTCCGTATCCACAAATTTCATAAACTTTCGAACCGCTAAACTTTCGAAATCGCGGAATTTCGACCCGTAAACTTTATAATTTCTAAACCCGTAAACTTCCAAACACATAAACCTCCGAACTCATAACTTTGGTACTTGTAAAATTTTGAACCTTTAAACCGATAAAAAAAAACTAAAACTGAAAAATATATTTAAAAGATAAATTTTTTTCGGGGGTGGGGGGGGAGGGGGGGGGAGGGGGAGAGGGGCAGAAAAATGAAAAAAGCAGAAATTTGAAATTACAAACAAAAAGTAAAAAAAAAATTTGTCCCCGGGGGAGGGGTAGGGGTAGGGGAGAGTGGGGTGGGTGGTGCAGAAAAACGAAAAACAGAAATTTGAAATTGCAAAAAAAAAATAAGATAAATTTTTTTTTTTTGCGGGGGGGG
>NC_032000.1:5663288-5699468 GCF_001879085.1 Nicotiana attenuata | reverse complement strand
AGAAAAACTGAAATTTAAAAAAAAGAAAAAGCCTTTTTGGAGAGGGGGGATGGTTGGTGAGGGTGGGGAATGTTGAGAAGGAGTTTTGGAAAAATTTTCCCTTCTCTTGATAAGGAAAACATTTTCCTCCAATTGGAGGAAAATGAGTTGATAAGGAAAATGTTTTCCAAAACATTTAATCCAACCAAACATGAGAAAATTAGAAAACATTTTCCGAAAAATATTTTCCTTCGTACGAAACACACCCTGTAACTGATTAAACAAAGCGGCAAATTGAAGCAGTCTAAAGTCATTAATTAAGCAGAACTTAGGTAAGACCAGAATTGTTCAAGTAGAAAATTGAGAAATATGTCATAAATTCTATGTTTCACAGATCCTATGTGTTAAGAATAGCAAGAAAAAGATCATGCAAACCATAATTACTCTTTAAGAAAAGCTTAGGACAAAACGTAAGGATGCAGGAACATATTGGTAGTTTAAATAGTAGTTCCACTTAGTACATACACAACAACAACAACCCGGTGAAATCTTACAAGTGGCGACTGGGGAGGGTAGTGCGTACACAGACCTTACCACTATTCCGATAGAGTAGAGAGGCGGTTTCCGAAAGACCCTCGGCTCAAGAAGAGCAATATTTGACTAAGGAATTGAATATGTTTTAAAAGTGTTGGTCATTTCAGAACTGAGATGTGTAGGGATATAGTGTAATATTAGTAGCCTTACCTGCAGTTTCGCTAATGACAGAAACGAAGGTATTGCAAGCAACCGGTGCAATTTAACTACTGCTATTCCATTCTTTTGATTCTCGTCTTAAATGTGATATTTGTTCAAAGTTAATGGCCAGTAGAACAAATTTTGGCTTAATACATAGTTTAACCCCCGAGCTTATAGGCAAACTATGATCACTGAACATTTTATCTTATCTGAAACTAGAGTGGGAATTATATAACCTGCCTCATATTCACACTCAAAATACCAGGAAATTGAGAAAAATGATTAATTTTTACATTGGAATCAACCTATACTATGACGTACAATCAATCATCTCAATTTCTTTGGAGGAAAAACATAACGCCGTTCGGGGCCCAAGAGTTATGGCCTAGTTGTCAAAGAAGTGAAAAGAGAAATAGAAATTAGCCGAGGTGCACAACCTGACCCGAACACCACCAATTTAGACAATGACTTACTTATTCTAACATAGAATGGAAAATCAGAAGGTAATGAAAGAAACAAACATTACTCTCCACCAACCACTAGACTAGTATCACGTGGATATATGATAATATGAAACCGTTGAACAAAAAGTATCAAGAATTTTTCAAGAGAGTGCCAATTTTGCAGGAAAACAAACCTCATCAAACAAAGCTATGCGTACTTTAAAAATCCTTAAAATCGTAAATATCAACCAAATAAAAAGTTGAAAAGCATGGTGATACCGGGCTGTAGCAGAGAAGGAGAAAGTCCATACCCCCGATGACGTGCCTGATTTTAACAAAAGTTCTTTTCAACTTCGGGTACGAGGATTGGCGTGAAATCGGCCACGAAGTCCGCCAAAATTTGAGACTTGATGGTCGTTCGGGGTTGATACTCGATATCGTACCCACTGAGTTCGGCTGCCCATTTGGCCAATCGGCCCGATAGTTCGGGCTTGTGCAAAATACTACGAAGTGGGTAAGTGGTTAACACACATATGGGGTGACATTGAAAGTATGGTTTTAACTTTCTAGAGGCGCTTATCAGTGCAAGTGCCAATTTCTCTAAGTGTGGATATCTAGTTTTTGTTTCTCCTATGGTTCGACTTACATAATAAACGGAAAATTGCGTACCTTGCTCTTCTCGAACTAGGACACTACTTACCGCGATTCCGATACTGTCAAGTACAAGTAAAGTTTCTCATCTTTGGAGTGTGAAGCAGTGGTGGGCTCGATAGGTATCGCTTTAATTCCTCTAATGCCTGTCGGCATTCCGGGGTCCAGGTGAAATTGTTCTTCTTTTTGAGTAGAGAGAAAAATATGTGGCTTCGATCCGACGAACTCGAGATGAATCGGCCTAAAGCAGCTATCCGTTAAGTTAGCCTCTGCACGGCTTTTACACTGTCCACGACGGTGATGTCTTTGATGGCCTTGATTTTTCTCGATCTTCCGATTCGACACCATGAAGTCCAGGAATTTGCCCGAACCGACCTCGGAAGCACATTTCTCGGGGTTGAGCTTCATGTTATATTTCCTCAAAATCTCGAACGTTTCCTGCAAATGAGCCAAATGGTCCTCTACGCGCAGGGACTTAACTAGCATGTCATCGATATAAACTTCCATTGAATTACCTATTTGTTCTTCGAACATTTTATTTACTAGGCATTGGTAAGTAGCTCTTGCATTTTTTAGCCTGAAAGGCATTACATTATAACAATATGTTCCATACTTGGTGATAAACGAAGTCTTTTCCTGGTCTTCCGGGTTCATTTGAATTTGGTTGTACCCGGAATAGGCATCTAGAAAGGTAAGGATCTCGTGGCCAGTTGTGGCGTCGATCATGCGTCGATGTTAGGCAGTGGAAAAGAATCTTCGAGGCATGCCTTGTTTAAATCTTTATAATCTACACACATTCTGAGTTTGTTCCCTTTTTTAGGGACTACAACTACATTGGCTAACCATTCGGAATATTTCACCTCCTGAATGGACCCTATTTTTGAGAAGTTTAGTTACCTCGTCCTTTATGAATGTTTGCTTTACCTCGGACTGGGTTCTTCTCTTTTGCTTCACCGATTTGAACCTAGGGTCAAGGCTTAGCTGATGCGTCGTTATCTCCGGTGGGACCCCTGTCATATCTAAATGGGACCAAGCAAAACAATCGATGTTATCAATAAGAAATTGAATAAGCTTTTTCCTGAGTTCGGGGTTTAATCCCGTTCCCAGGTATACCTTTCGCTCGGGCAGGTACTCGATCAATATAACCTGTTCCAGATCTTCGACCGTTGATTTGGTGGCATCAGAATCTTCGAGAACAATAAAAGTTCGAGGGGTTAGAAAATACTCTTCTTCTTCTGTCTCCTGCTTCCCGATTCGGTCGAGACTGGTGGCTGTGATTGATATTTGGCTTCCAGTTTACCTTTGATGTTCGACCTTTACGAGGTTGATAACGTCGATATCGGCGTTACATCATCAACCGCAAACATTTCCTTTGCAGCATGCTGCTCCCTATATATCGTTTTTACACCGTCCGACATCGGGAATTTCATCATTTGGTAGAGAGTTGAAGGGACTTCCCTCATATTGTGGATCCAAGGCTTTTCGAATAAGGCACTATACCTCATGTCGCCCTCGATCACGTGGAATTTGGTATCTTGAATGGTTCCAGCCATGTTTATTGGTAAAATAATCTCCCCTTTAGTTGTTTCACTGGCCATATTGAAGCCGTTTTAGACCCGAGCTGCGGGCACGATTTGATCTTGTAGGCCGAGCTGCTCTACGACCCTCGATCGGATGATATTCGTCGAGCTACCTGGATCCACTAAAACATGCTTAACTTGAACTTTATTTAATAAGATAGAAATTACCAGAGCGTCTTTGTGTGGTTGAGAAATGCCTTATGCTTCTTCGTCGTTGAATGATAAGGAGCCTTCAGGCACATAATCTCGGGGTCGTTTTTCCCTAGTGATTGATACCTTAGTGCGTTTGAATATGGGCCCCTGTGGAATGTCGACCCCACCGACGATCATATGAATGACATGCTGGGGTTCCTCATTTTCAATTTTCCTTTTGGCGTCCCTTTCTCTGAAATGATTCTTGGCTCGATTGCTGAGAAACTCTCTAAGATGGCCCTCATTGAATAGATGGGCTACCTCCTCCCTTACTTTCCTGCAATCCTCGATCTTGTGACCATGCGTGCCATGATACTTGCACATCAAATTTGGGTTTCTTTGGGAAGGATCGGTCTGTATGGGTCTGGGCCACCTAGTATTTTTGATCCTTCCGATTGCCGAAACAATGCCCGATGCGTCGATGCTAAAGTTATATTCCGATAACCGAGGTGCCTCTGTGGGATCGGCATGCTTATCAAAACCACTTTTGCTCATAAGTCCCCGAGAATTCTGTCATCAATCACTTCTTCGATCATTTCGGGCGGAATTGCGTCCTGAACCATTGTTCCTTCGATCTGTGGCATATGGTTCATATCATTCTCTGTTCGACCTTGGCTCCCTGTCGACATCCCTCTGGGTTTTAACTGCCGACCTGTTTAGATGTACTGAACCGGAAGGGGCTCCTAATTGGTCGTCCTCGACTCTGATCTTCGATTGATATCGATTGTGAACATCTACCCAAGTTAAAGCTGGATATTCGATCAAATTTTGTTTCAACTAACGTGATGCTATCGAACTCCGCTCGTTCAACCCTTGGGTGAAAGCCTGAACGGCCCAATCATCTGTGACCGATGGCAACTCCATGCGTTCCATTTGAAATTGGGATACAAACTCCCTCATCATTTTGTTATCCCTTTGTCTTATCTTGAAAAGGTCTGATTTTCTTGTTGCGACCTTTATGGCCCCGTCGTTTGCCTTTACGAAAGAATCTGCTAACATGGAAAATGAGTTGATGGAATTTGGTGGCAGGTTGTGATACCAAATGATTGCTCCCTTCAAAAGGGTTTCTTCAAACTTTTTCAACAGCATAGATTTGATTTCATCATCCTCTAAGTCATTTCCCTTTATTCCGCACATGTACGAAGTGATGTGTTCATTAGGATTGGTGGTCCCGTTGTACTTAGGTATGTACGGCATACGGAATTTCTTAGGAATGGGCTTCGGAGCCGCACTTTCAGGAAAAGGCTTCTGCACGAACTTTTTTTAATCCAATCCCTTTAGGATCGGGGGTGCCCCCGGTATCTGATCAACTCGGGAGTTGTATGTTTCTACTTTTTTATCATTAGCTTCGATTTTCTTCTCTCCTGACTCAATTCATTTGGTGAGCTCCTCAAGCATTTTCATTATTGCAGGATCAGTCCCCGATTCGTTACCATTCGACCTTTCTGGCACTGGCTCGGTACGGCAAGTGATTTCTGGCTCGACCCCATTTGGAGTCCCATGTTGATTTTGCAACTGAGCAATAGCGGCTTGTTGAGCCTATAGCATCTCGAATATCACCTGGAGACTAACTCCTCCGTCTCCTCTGCCCTGTGTACCTTGACCATCAGATCGGCCTTCCCCGCGTACACTCCCTTCGGGGTCCGCGCCTTGGTCCGCATTTAGAGCAACGTGCGAACTGACATCGACTGGATCGGCAACCCATGTTCCCCCGAGATTAGCCGGTGGCACCCCGGCTCCTGGAGTAATTACATTGTAGTTTTCCCCGTGAAACCCGAGACCACCATCACCATGTGTGGTGCGCTTTGTAAGTTTGACATGTTTTAACCTGAGAGAAAAAATACTTGACATGAACAAGCGTGAAATAATGTGTGTTATCAGAATCAGCACCGAACAATCACTATTATCCTTAGCCCCACGGTTGGCGCCAAACTGTTTACCCTAAAATTCGGGTAACAATTAAACTTATATTGTGGTTTTAAGGATATGTGATTCAAATCAATGCCAATTGATAAACAAGGAATTAAATAGATAAATTAAAGAATAAAATAAATCAAACCAGTATGCTAGCCAAATTTCGACCTCGACTTGTGGTAGTCTCGAGGTGTGATAATAGGGATAGCAAATGATAAAGCAACTCTGATGATCAGTAAGCGAAATAGCAAAAAAGTAATGAATGTATATATTCTTGCCGGTGAACAATGATGCTTACAAATGAATGGGATCCCTCTTTATATAATAGAGGAGTCCTAAACAAGGTACACTTCTAATTATAATAGAAAATCATATTTGACAACTCATTAACCGCCGAAGATCAATCCATTCCGAAATTCATGCCAGGATCTTCGATCAGTTGCGGATATCTCGCCCTTTCCGCTACCGAACTATACCGACATCATTTCGAAGTATGGCCTCTTCTGACCTCGGTTAGTGATGTCGACCCCGATCTTGGAAAGGAACTCCGATCCCGGACTCGACGTCCTGACCTTTCGACGTGGTATCTCTTTTTTTATCAAAGGATGAAATCGGATAGCCCCGATTTCCACCGTATACAAATGTCTCGCTCATGGAACTGTCAATGAATTTCCATTTTCGACAACATTCTTCTTGTTAGCAACTTAATTCCGAATTTACTTGAAGGCCTCGTCTTTCTAATGTTTTATTATAGGTAAAAAACCAAGCATATCGGGTTGTGTTCTTATCTTTGAAAACAATTGATCTATTTCTTGGTTCTCTACTTGTTACTTATTTGTAAATAGCATCCAGAATTTTATGGGAAGTAATAAGAATGAATGAATTATAAAAAGTGAGTCCAGCCTATACAAATGATTTTCTGGTAAAGCAAACTTATCTCACACGCCCAACCTTGAATAAATCGAGAATTGAGATGAATCTGATTTTGATGCCATATGAAGAGAATGAGTCTAGGGCTTAATTAAGCCTCAAAAATTAGCTCATGAGGTAAGGATTAACCAAGATTACCAGCCCATCCGACACCCTAAAAAGGTCAAATTTTCCTCTAGTATATCACTCGAAGACAGGTGTCTCAAAAAATCATGAAGAACCCCATAAATAGCATTTAATAGAATGGTCGGGCCCAACCCTTCGATAGAAGGTTCAGACAGACTCACTACCTTTCCCAAAGAATATATGTTAGCTAAAGTAGCTCATAATAATACTGTTATTATTCCTATAATCGAGATCAAATACATTATGTAAGGTACAACTCTGAAAAGAGGAAGAAGCCGAACTACAAGAAAAATTCCCCCGCTACCATAGTAGCAGCATGTATAAGAGCCGAAATGAGAGTAGGCCCCTCCATGGCATCAGGTAACCATACATGAAGGGGNAATAGCATAGTATTGTCCGATTCATAAGGATAGGAATAAACCGCTTTATGCTCAAAATGAGCAATAGTCATAAAAGGTCGTGTCATCTTTCTTCCATTTTTATCAATTGGATATTTAGTTTTTGCAAAAAAATAAGTACTTTTATTATTATTCATAGTTAATAAACAAGAGTTTTTCTTAACTCCGTTTTTACCCCATAGAGATATTGAATAGAAGGGGGTTTTTTGTTTCCCACCATAATTTTGAAAATGAACGTTTAAATGCCCTTCAAAAGTAAGTAAATAGATTCGAAACATATAAAATGCGGTTAATCCCGCCGTGGCCCAAGCTATTATTGCGAAAATTGGAGAATACAACCAACTATCATTAAGAATTTCATCTTTGGACCAAAAACAAGCAAGAGGTGGAATACCACAAAGAGAAAGTGTACCTAATAAAAATGTGATTTTGGTAATTGGTACATGTTTTCTTAAACCTCCCATAAGACCCATATTCTGGCTTTTAGCTGGAGAATATCCAACAATAGTTTCCATTGAATGAATAATGGATCCGGATCCTAAAAATAATAATGCTTTGGAATAAGCATGAGTAATCAAATGAAATAAAGCGCTTCGATAAGACCCCATACCAAGAGCTAACATCATATAACCCAATTTGAGACATTGTGGAATAGGCTAAACCTCTCTTAATGTCTTTTTGAGCAAGAGCTAAAGTAGCTCCTAATAATACTGTTATTATTCCTATAACCGAGATCAAATACATTATGTAAGGTATAACTCTGAAAAGAGGAAGAAGCCGAACTACAAGAAAAATTCCCGCCGCTACCATAGTAGCAGCATGTATAAGAGCCGAAATGGGAGTAGGCCCCTCCATGGCATCAGGTAACCATACATGAAGGGGGAATTGGGCGGATTTAGCAACTGCACCGGCAAATAAGAGAACAGCACATAAAGTAACAAATAAAAAATCGACTTCATTATTATAAATCAAGTTATTGAATATTTCGAATAAATCCCTAAATTCGAAACTCCCTGTTATCCAATAAAAACCTAAAATTCCTAATAATAAACCAAAATCCCCTACACGATTAGTTACAAACGCTTTTTGACAAGCATTTGCCGCAATAGGTCGTGTAAACCAAAATCCTATTAATAGATAGGAACACAGCCCAACCAATTCCCAAAAAATATAAATTTGTATCAAATTCGAACTAGTAACTAATCCCAACATGGAAGTACTGAAAAAACTCATATAAGCAAAAAATCTCAAATAGCCTTGATCATGAGCCATATAATTATCACTATAAATAAGAACCATAATTCCAACAGTAGTGATTAATATTGACATAATAGAAGTAAGTGGGTCGATCAAGTATCCGAAGTCTAAAGAAAAATCATTATTGATGATCCAAGACCATACATATTGATAAAAAGAACTGCTATTTATTTGCTGAATAGACAGGTAGATTGAAAAAACCATGACTATGCTTAACAATAAAACACTCTGAAAAGCCCACATACGGCGAAAACTTTTTGTTGCCGTTGGAAAAAGAATAAGTCCCGCTCCTATTAACATAGGGGCTGGAAGTGGAATGAAAGGTATGATCCACGCATATTCATATGTCTGTTCCATAAAAAAGTTTAGAATTCTTAATTAATTGTTTCCGATTCACCGGATCTTACCTCTTTTGAAAGGAGTCAATAAAAAGTCAAAATATGGACTAACTTAAACTAATTTAAAACTTAAATCGAATTTTCTATTCTTACTTATTCTNGGGGGGGGGGGGGGGGCTTTATATAGTAGGGGTGCGCTGGACCGCTGCTGAATAATAGGTACCCTGGTAGAGTTAGTGAGTTGTGTAATAGGCAACCGTAAATGCTAATATATATATATATACACACACACACACACTCTCTTATGCTAAATATGCATGCATTGTCACAAACGAGGAAAAGAATGCAGCTTGATACTCTGCAAACGTTTGCTTGAATTTCCTATATTCTCCTCAGCTGAGCGGCAGGAAATAAACATAACCAAAGGAATGCTGTATAAATCCACAAGAAATTACACCAGCCTTGTCCCAGAATATCAAAGTCAGTGAACCAATGGAAGATTGATAATAATGGGGGGCTACAAAGACATGTACACAGACAATCCCCATGGCTAACAACTTCACATCTGAATTTCATGAAGTCCCTAATCTGTCGTCTCAATCTCTATAAATGATGAATTGATAAATTACATCCTCATTCCCATATTTAAATTAACGGGAAAGGAGGAGGATTACCTGCAGGGCATCTTTGCCTGCGAGGGCGTCTAGTTGTTTTTCCCCACCCTGTTAGGCTTTTATCCTCCAAACTGCTTTCCCTATTATTAAGTTGGTGCAGTAGAGGAGGGTTTATTGGGGTCAACACATTGTCCGGGGTGATGGCCTCGATCACTGTTCTCCGACTTCTTCCATTTCTGGTGCCAGTCCTCCTTGTCAGTCCTGCATTCCAAGGATGCCCTGTAGCTCTCATCAACCCTCCAAATGTCTGAATATCTTCAGTCACCTCGTGCCTTGATAAGGAAACCAGACCAGGAAGGATATCTCTCTGGAAATCCCTACGCTGCCGTCCCCTCCTAGCACGCCCTCTTCGGGTTCGATTTGTTAGTGTAGTGGCTCCTGCGTCTTCCAAGTTTTGGACTTCGGAAACAAAAGGCTTTGGCATGTAGTCTTCTTCCTTGGTCTCCATCAGTCGTAATGTCATTGCCTCAAAGTAATCTATTTCCTTGGTTGAACGTGCAATGCTTGCGCCATCCTTGCCTATTGTCCGTCTTTCAGGTCTGTTCTCAAGTTCATCAGTACAAGAAGAGACTACATCGACAAACCAATGTAAGGATGAAAAAGGATCATCGGACAGATCATTGCATGCTTCCTCCATGCGAATGCACTGACTGGATGATGAGATGGCAACAATTGCTTCTGCTGCAATCCTGACAACTTCTTCCCGTCTTTGCTCAGGTTTGTCTTCAGGAAATCGGGAAGATTCCTCGTGTTGCTTGTCACCTTCAGTGACACTAGTTTCCTCAGCTTCCAAAACAATGGGGGCTTCCAGATCTATCTCCAGAACAGCCTTCACATTGACATTATTGCTTTCAATAGAGAAAGGATCTTCATCTTCAGTAATACACGAGTTCAAATCGAAGCAATTTCTGATACTTTTAGCTTTCGTCTCCATCACCTTCTCAACAACAACTGGTTCGACAGCAGCCGGTTTCTCAGGCTCAGTCATAGAAAGGTCACAAGGCATGTTAATGTCAATCACCATGTTCCTCCGTTCATGTCTAAAATTTTCTCCCTCAGGCGAACACTGAAGTGTAACAGAAGTGGAAACAAGCGAAGATGATTCATTATTGGAAGCCAATGAATTTTCACGAATTGGAACCCCAAGAATTTTTCTGACATTTTGGGTCTCTCGATTCTCTTTTGCGGCCCTCATATTGTGATCTTCAAGAGATGAAGCATTTCTCGACGTGTTAGTCTGGCAAAAAGGTGGGCTTGCATAGTCTTGTTTAGCTTTAAGCCATGGAAACCCTGATAAAGGGTCTTGAAGCTCTTTTTTCCGATCAACCAACTCAATATCACACCTTGATGCTCCCTCATTTACTGAACTCTCAGATGGTAGATTCAGATCGAAACCCTTTTCAGATATTGAGTCCATTTTATTGGTGCTATTGAGAAATTTCTGAAATCCATTAGTAGAAGTTCGCGCAGATGGCACATTTTCAACCATAGCACAGTTAGCAACTGACGAGAAGCCAACTGGCGATTCTTTGGAAGCCAAAGAGGAACCATGGTCAAACCTGTTCCACATCGGTTGATCACTAGCCAAACCTGGAATCAACCTAGAATTATCATTGATTTGCCATTTGTCTCCAAAAATGTCATGGCTCTGAGATGCCTGTGGACTCTGAGTAATGTTACCACTGGGTTTTCCCCAAGAACAGACAGTGTGTGACCATGAATTGGCTAATTCCGAGGAATTAGCAAATGGATGTTCACGGTTTATATGAAATGTCTCTAAACTATGCACTGCTCTCTGTTTCCAAAGGTCATCTCTCGTAGGGTGACGTGGATGGATTCCAGGAGACCGATAAGCCTTGTTAAACATTACCTGTGCTGAATCGGAAGGTGTAGGTAGCTTGTCTTGTTCAAGACTCTGAGGTAATGGTGTCAAGCCTTTGACGTTACCTACAAAGAAAGTAAACACCTCACATAATATTACAAAAAATCCACGAAAGGAGGAAGCTCTAACATAATCCTAAACTCTATCAAACTCAACCAGAAGGAAAAAACTTAAAAAGGTATTATTACCAGTTACATAAGCAGAAGATAACCACTCCCTCTCTTTGCCTTTACTGTCAACATCTAGGCTATTTAAGGACCCATTAGTGGAATCTCTTGGAAAAGCCACAAATGCCGGATTTGATTTAGCAGAAACATTTAGGCCTCTACTCTCTCTATGATTGTTACCATAACTGAGAAAATCAACTGGTGATGGAGTTGCTTCTTCAAGCTGAGCTGGTTCATTGAGATCAGCCAACTCGATTGAGCTTCTTAAACATGTATTGGAAGTTAAGGTACTTTTTCCGCAATTACTCTTTGCAGCAGCACCATCACCAAGAAACAATCTTGTACTACTCTCTTGGACGACTCTGTAGTTTCCATTAACTCGATAACTTGGATCGAAAGATCCTCCATTAGCCCGCAACTGCTCGCTGTTATCTGCATCAGTGTACTCATCAGCTGGAAGTTCAAGATTAAACAACTTTTTCCGGACCTTTGACGGTCTCTCCGAAACTTCACATATATTTGAAGAACAACCATTTTGCATTTGGCATTGATCAAACTGTCCACCATTCCCTTTTGGAAAACTCAAGGGAGAATTGACAACTTTTGTAACCGATTTAGATGGTCTAGCACAACCATAATTTGGCGAGGGGAAGCTGCTGATATGCCATTTCCGAGTATCTTCAGATGGTAGTTGAGATCCTAGGAGGCTTGACGAAGAGGAGGGATCCATTGATGTTCGAAGTTTGTGCAGTTCTTCCCTTTTAATTTCATGCATCATGTCCCTCTGGATTCTGTAAAGGCGATGCAGTTCCACCACCTACAAGCAATGTTTTGCATAAGTAAACTTTGGCAGTACCAGTGGACATGATGCCAAAAAAAGAGAGGGGGTTTGTGGGGGGGGCAAGGACTACTTTTGTGCAGAAACATGCCGTAGGTAACAACTTAAGGAGAATGAGAATACAACCGGTCTCACTGTTAGCTCCAGATGTAGAATTAAACTCCTTTTAGAAAAAAGAATTCAAAGAATCACCAGATGTAGAACCAAACTTAAAACGAAAGATTCCTTTTTTGATTAAAAATAACTAAAGTCTTCCTGATTATTAGAAAACTAAAGATCGACAACTAGAATCAAATTACCTGATTCTTGAATATGGACTCGTGTTCAAGTATTTTCTGCTTTAGTACATCCTTATTATATCCTGGATATGCGTCCGTTTCTGTCTTCGACACGAAACCATTATAATATTGTCCATTTGTGAAGGTCTTATCTCCGTAAAATAGAGGCCAACTACTACTGTTAGAATCCTCACTAAGGTCCCTCATGGAATAATGACTTGGCAAGTAGCCTTTATTATGCACTTGTGTTCCCATTCCTGCCAACAGCAGAAAGCATAAGGACTTCAATGAAACCAAGCTGTTCACTGATTATGATGTTTAATACTTAAAACTTTGAAATTATCTATTTTGTTTATCTTCAGGTTTCTTCGGTAGATATCAGTCCGAATTAGCTAAGAAACCCATTAAAGGAATGTAAAAAGTTTGAAAAGACAACCTAGAGGAAATAGGATGCGAGACATTAAAATCTCATCTACAGATGCACGCACAACGAACCCAAAACATTACAACAAACACCAACGGCATAAAGCTTTATTAAGGCATTCCATAAAAAATGTATGTTAATATTGAGAGCAAAAAAATATAATATTCAGATTGCTTCATGTTACTATATCTTTTCCACAAGGATCTAAGGAGCAGAGTAGCATCCGTATCAGCATGCAGCATAACTGCAATATATACAGAATTGATGGGGACAGAAAGAAGAGGGTATATGTTAACTTGCTGAATATACAATATATGTGAGGATTACTTCACATTCAAATTATGCTATTAATGACAGAAATGGTATACAACTCTCACATGGCTTTTAAGTTCCAACTTTGTGCCTAAAAGCTAAGGGTATATGTAACCTACGACTATCCTCGGCTGCCATGCTTAAAATTTAACCGTAGTAAATTTATCTCTAACAACTTCAATAGTGAAAAAGAGAAGTGGAAAACTAAATAAGTACATTGATAGCACAGCACATTGCTATGTTACAAACACTGAAATCAAAACTCTTGAAAACAAACAACTACACCTCAGTCCCAAACAACCTAAGTCCAATTACTGGATATTCATAACCTAACGGAAACACACAATCTTTCATTAGATAATGGATTGGATGGTTTAAGAAGTCGACCATTATCGTTTTACTTTTAGTTTGACTAGAAAATCCTTATGATAGGTAATGCAGTATGAATCAAACTGTGGGATCAGACAATCCAAAAATGATGTCAACATTAAATTTGTCAAGTTAAAGCCTACAGCCAAAAGGAAAAATTAGGAAGGTACTTTTACATTTAATGCCTAATCAATTAAGCAAAAATACAATAATTTACCAAAATAAGTCCAGAGGCATTTGGCTAAAGCTTAGTGATTACTGATTAGCACCAACAAATGAATTGAAAGCTCGCATGCTACAATTCCAAGAAAGACTACTTTAGAAGTTTTTTTTTTTTTAAAAAAAACAGAAACTAAAAGAGCCCATTATAAGAAAGTTCACTTATACTCAAATCTATAGTCTACTTTATATAATATAGTAAAGTGTGTAAACTCAATTTCAACAATGAGAAAACCCATAATTTTAGAAACAAATTGTTTACTACATGAATAAAACAAAAATAGAAATCCTATGTTTCTTGGACTTAAAGTCAAATATGAATAAATCAAAAGTAGTGAGAAGATTAATATACCTTTAGACCCACATCATGGAACCACCTCTTTATCAACACCCTTTCAAGAATAATGGAGAATTGATACTGGAGAATAATAATAATAGTATTATTATTATGAAGTGAATAAAAGGAAAGAGCAAAGTGGGAACACCATTGAAGAAGCTGGGGCAGATCCTAATGAAACTGAACAAAAGATTGGAGATTTTGATCTTCTGCTGTTGGGGCCACTGTTTTTATTTTTTAGAAAGAGAAAGAGCTGCGTAAACTAATTTTTTGGGTAGAGAGAGAGAGATCCTAGGCTAGATAAGAAATCTTCTTTCTGAGTTCTCACAACAATAACAAACGACCCTTCTAAACAACACTGACATGAAATTTGTCAACATCCGGTCCGGTCCGGTCCGGTCCCCTTTTTATTCTCTGCTTTTTCTTCATTTCTCTTTCTCTCTCTGATACATTTAATTTCTTTGTGATTTTAATTATTTATTTATGTAGTATTGGTTTTTGGGGATGAAAAGAAAATGGGCATTTTCTAGATTCTCTCCTGCCTCCCTTTGCTTTTGGTACAGAAAAATGTCTCTCTGTCCAATACTCCAATTGTATAACTGTTACTCCATTTATCCTGCCTTTCTAACTAAATTGAATTTCTCTTTCTATTCTTTTTTTATTTATTAGAATATGATATAAATAACTTAATAATATCAGTAATAATAAAGTATTTAAAGTATAGTTAAAAGGTTAATTTAGCAGAAATAAAGTAAATCAATATTAAAAATTTGAAGAGTTTAATAAATTTGAATTTCTGAAGGTTGTATAGATATAAAATGGTGCACTAAATGTAGGGTTGGTTTGGTATGAGGGATAAGGAATAATTAATTTCGGGACTAAATTTATGAAGAGTTTATCCCATGTTTAGTTGGTAGAAAATTTCGGTATAATTAATCGAGATTGTAGTATTTTTTTTATCCTCATGGAAAGATAGAATAACTAATTCCGAAATAATTAATTCTGCGATAACTTCTTTCCAACCAAACGACCCCTAAGAGTGTTATGTAAATTTGGATACAGTGAACATATCATTTCATCTTGCCTACTATAAGTTAATGCTAGATTGCTAGTGCAGTTTGATTTTGATTTTTCTTTTTTTTTTTTTTTTTTTTTTTTTTTTTTTTTTTTGCGGAAGTTCAGTAACTTAACATGGGAATCGGAATAATAATAATAATAATAATAATAATAATAATAATAATAATAATAATAATAAAAACTGTATGAATAAGCTTGTCACAAAAACAATTGAGATTTCTTATCACTATGGGTTATAATGGGACGGACAGAATCTCTTCAACCTCAATTAGAGCTTTTAGGTTTGAACCCGGGAATGAAAAAATTAGAGTGCTTTCTCTTTGTTCAACGCGAATTTGGATTTTTTTGGTCTGTTACTCGTTACAATAAATACTCCCAATAAGTGATCAATTTGCTTTTAGCACGCCCATTAAGAAAATACTAAATTCTATACAAAAATACTTACTATGACTAAACTACCCCTAATTAAACATTTAATGTGAGGAGTAAGAAAACTTTGTAGGGATATGTATGTTGCGGCCAAACGCACTCACGCGAGTGCATGTGATCGTCAAGTAATAAAGTAGTGAGTAGAGTATCGTTCCCACGAGGACTTGTGATAAACTATTAACTAAATCAGACTATCCTAATTATCTATACAAGAATTAAACCTAGAAGTATTTGATTATATACTAATTAAATAAAGAAATATAAATAATAAACTTTAAACAGAGGAAGAGCAGATTTTTATGATATCAATGTAATGAAAACGATCTAGGATTATGGGCTATCTAACATTCCTATTGTATTCTTCAATTGAATTGTCTAATTAATTTATCTAGTTTATTGGTTGACAGGGTTAATACTGCTCATAAGAATCTGTCGAGTTCTTACTCGCCTATTCAAGCTAACCTAACGCCTATATGTTTATGGAGTTAGAATCAACAAGAACGCATTTATAATTCCTGTAAATCAACCAAGCAAAGCAATTAGGTATATGTCTATCCTAACCGCGAATCCGTTCCCCGATACCCAGGTTCAAGAACTTGCTCTACTCAATCCTATATGCAATCTAGAATTTCCACTTTCGAGTTCAACTCTATATTCGTAGATAGTATTCAATTGGTGATCAAGCAATCAAATAATTAAGTGCAGGATTGAATAAATAAACCAATATGATAAACTAAGAAATCAAAATCAATATCCGAATAACAATAGTCATGAAAGAACCACAACCCTTTGAACGTGAAGTTTAGCTCCACATAGATATGGTAGCAAAACAACATATCATACATAGAAACATAAAAAGACTAAGTTGGTGGAAGAAAAGATGAAACCCGGCCTCCACGGCGGCTCTGTGCTTGTGTTTTCCTCTCAAAATGTCGTTTTTCCATGTATATATACCAAGTAGGGTTGGGCCCAAACAATTATACCTTCTCCAATGTGAAAAAGGACATTTTCCCGGGTTTGACTAGCGCGATCGCGCTAGTGGTCGCGCTAGTGGCCCAGTGTTCTGCCTGACGAGCGCGGCCTAAGCGCGATCGCGCTATTGACGCGCATGTTTCACCCTGTTCCGTTTCGAATTTGAAAAATCGTAAAACATAAAAGTTGTAGCCCCTTGAGTTAGCTTTCCAACCATATATTGTAGAGCCCAAATGGAGTTATGAGCAAAAAGTTATATCTATTTTACTAGATAGTGCGCAATATGCCTACTGGAGTCTTCGTTCGCTCTAACTATCATCCGTTGCCCCCCAAACACGATCCCGGCTTAATTCCTTGAACTTTTACTCAGACTTCAAAGCTCCAAATCACTTGAATTCATTCCATAACATCTACATAGCTCGGAATCACTCGTACAAGGCATAAAATACACTATTAGTGCAAAACACTAGCGATTAAAGCTCAAACTCAATTAAAGTGCAGTAAATTAGAGTGTAATAATCGACTAAAATACGTAATTATAGCCTATCATCAACACCCCACACTTAAACTTTGCTCGTCCTCGAGCAATCAAACTACACATTATAAAGACAGGACATTTTTAAACAATTCTCCTAACTTATCACACCAAGTATATTTAAAATAGTCTAAGCACAAGAGTGTAACATCTTCACCTCAAGATTTGACTCACAAGTACCACGCATTATTCGCAACTCACCCACTTACTCTAACTTAGAGGTCAATGACATTACCTTTCCTTCATGAATCAAGTGCCCTCACACAACCAACGAGGTAGTCCCACACAATAAAATTTAAGAACACTTAGGAACTCAAGATAGAAAGAATTCACTCACTCTCAGAAATAACATTCATATGCCACAAAAGATGCACCATAGGCTTGCCCGTAGTGTACTACTCTACTAATCGAGCTCATTCAGTCTAGGATCAAGTAGGACTTTATTTGGTTGTAATGTAGGCTGAGGGACGGGTAGGATACATTTAGATATAAGAGTGAGTACACCTCCCTAAGCACTTTAATACATATACTTTAACATTCAAAACTCCATACTTATGTCAAACCATAACTCCACCTTCACATCAATATATATTAACTCCCCACTTCTTTAAGCACAATTATATCAAGAGTCACCACTATCACAGAATATTTTTCACAGCAATACAACTATCTTTTCTTTTTTTTTCTTGTTCAATTCAAGTGGCTCTTACTTTTTTTCAAAACACTGCACCTTTCTCCTTATTTTATTAGTTCCACTCAAAAGCCAAACCAACCACCCCACACTTTAACTTTTACAAAGTTCATAACACTTCAAGTGCTCATGAGAGGTGAAAAAGTTCAAATAAATGGTTAATTCAAACAAATGAGTAAGGCTTGTAATGTGGTTGCCAAAGAAACAGGATTACAGGCTCAAAGGGGTTAACTATGATACATAACAATTAGGCGGGTAAAATATTTATATGGCTCAACAAAGAAACGCCTATATCACTTCCAAGACTGAACAAAACTACTATTTCGCTTTGCAAACACACGGGGCAAGTTCTAGACATCAAATGCAATGCACAGAATAACCCAAAACCTTACACACACATGGCACATAACTCACTCAGGATTGGACTCATCAAGACACTCTAGCCAAAGAAGTTAAGCAAAGTTAAGATCATACAATTTAAGGTACTTATACAAGAGTCAAAAACTGAGCCTAAGCGTTACAACCAAAGTACTCACTATTCTCAAGGCATGACAAAGTTAAGATATTGCTTCAATTCAAAACATAGCACCATGGTTTCTCTCTTAAAAAAAAACTACCTACACCCAGTTCAAACAAAACCCTTGGAAAAGAACCGCGGCACAAAGAAAAACCAAGGGGAAATTGCTACACTATCTACAAAGAAAATCTTTTTGTCCTTTCTCTTTAGACTTACATCCCTCAGGAAAACTGTCTAGGAGATCCATCGTCGGAAAAAGTCTAATTTTTTTTTCGTTTTTCTAAAAAACAAAAAAAAATATTCAATTAAACTAACACAACTAAAATAGCATAGAAAGTCACTCAGACAATCTCCTCACCCCACACTTAAAATTGTGCAATGTCCTCAATGCACACTATAAATAATAAGAGGGTAAAAGAGACTCCCTGGTAGGCCAAAGGCCGAAGAATTAGCAGCTCACGGGATACTCAGACTTCTCCCACGTATGATCCCTTGTGCGGGTACCTCACACTCAGTTTCAAACACATGCTCGCTTTTGCACTCGCCTTTTGGCTTTGACTCCATGCTCTTACTCCTACAAAATACAAAAATAATACTACAAGAAAATAATACAATAAAAAAATGTAACACAATAAAATATAAAAAAATAAACAAAAAAAATATATAAAAAAATGGAATTGGGTTGCCTCCCAACAAGCGCTTGATTTAACGTCGCGACACGACGCCATCACTTTCACCACTTTTCCTTCCACTTTGAGGATATAAATTGTGCCCCCAATTTTGCATCAATTTTTTTGTCACGTTCATGAGGCGGTGGTGTGAAAATAAAGGAACCAAGCAATAGATATCGCATCTTGCACTTCTTGGCCCTTAAGTGAGGAATGTCGTTTTGTCTCCTTGGCATCGCAAATTTCAGAATATAAACATTTTGTTCCTCATCCATTGACTCCTCTATATGCTCGAATGGATCAATTCCCATGTCACCAACCAAACACAATGTTGAAAAATATTTAGAATGAGGTCCAATACCCTCTAACTCCAAAATTGTATTATTTTTGACATTCTCAATTTCGCACTCTTCGTCAACCTTGGCATCCTTAATAATATTTTGGTCTAATAATTGGTATTCTCGTTTTAGCTCCTCAATTTGGTCTAGAAGATCTTTTTCAACTTCACACAACTTATCACTAAATTGTTGGGCGTTACATGCATCAACCTTTGCACTCATATTTGCATCCAAGTCGTGAATAGCAGTGCCAAATTTTTCGATCTCTTGTCCCAGTTTAGCTCTTCCTTCTATTAGGTCTTGTATCCCATCTGTAATTTTCTCACGTTGAGCCTCATATATTTCCAATCTTTCAGCTTGTTCCACCAGCCAAGTTTGACTCAAAATCTCCTCTTTTTCAAAATTTTCCTCTTGTTGGTGCTCGCTCTCTTCATTTAATTCTTCCATACTGGCCTTCATTCTTGTGATTGTTGCCCTCATTCTTTTCATATCTTTTCTAAGTTCATTGTCACGACCCAAAATCTATTAGGGTCGTGATGGCGCCGGACACCGCTGTCAGGCAAGCCAACCAACTACTTAATTAAACTCCAATTTTAACAATTTTGGAAACCAAGATTCTTCTTTAAATTTCATAAGTAAAAAGATAACTGCTTCAATTCAAGATAAATACTAGCAATCAATACAAAAATATTTAAAAACCATCCCAGAACTCGGTGTCACAAGTGCATGAGCATCTACTGATAAGGAAATAAAATACAATACAACATCCATCCGGAATACAGTGGACGAAAGGAAAATATAATTTACTGGAAGACACTTTACTAGCTGCGGGCCGCCTCGAATAATGCAACTCAACTAGTCCCCGAATCATCCGTGTTGCTATGCCCAGTGGGCTGCTAGAGGTAAATATACCTGTCCAACAAAAATGCACAGAAGTGTAGTATGAGTACGTAAACCACGTGTACTCAATGAGTATCCCGTCAAATCTCGAAGAAGTAGAGACGAGATGGTCAACTTCGACACTTACTAGAGGTCATTTGACAATATACTAAAAATGTGAGGAAATCATGGATTTATATAGCAGTCCTAATTCACGAAGCCAGAAAACAGGTAAACACCTTCAACAAATAATCAAGGATTTTCAAGGATTAATCTTTATTATCTTATCAATTTATATCAAGCCATGAAAGGCAATACCAATATTTAAAATTCTCAGGCAACGATATATATATCATGCGCAAATCACGCCGAGGTCGACGGCCCGCTCCAACGGAAAGGTAAACTGTGCACTGCTGAGGGTCGAACGGCGCGAACCATAGATGCATCCATTTAATCTGCCGAGGCGTTCGGCCCGTTCCATAAATAAACACATACCCTGCTCGCGAATCATGCATGCGACGCAGGTACACATAGAGATACATGCTCAATCAGTCAATTAAGAACTTATCGGAATATTTACCCGAATAAAACAATTTCTCTTTTTAACAATTCAGGAAAAATGATGTTTAATCTCCTTTTAAATTCATTTACCAATCCAAGGTGATTCAAGCAATTTAAGCTATCAATGGGTTCATAAATAATCCAAATATAACATGCTTTTGGGCCCTAACTACCCGGACAATAGCATAATAGTAGCTACGCACGGACTCTCGTCACCTCGTACGTACGTAGCCCCCGCAAATAGGAGCACATAATCAATTATTCCACCTATGGGGACAATTCCCTCTTACAAGGTTAGAAAGGAGACTCACCTTGCTCCGAAGACTCATAATCCGCATTCTACATTCTTCCGAAGGCTTGAACTGACGCACATTGCACCAAAACTAGCCAATTAACGACAACTAATGAGAACATACTCAAATACTCGTTAACAATTCAAATTATACAAATTCCCAACTCCGCTTAGTGAAATGACCAAAATGCCCTCGGGCCCACGTGCCCGGAATCCGAAATTTTTCGAATATAAAGCTTACCCATGACTTTANCGTAACATACTCCCCTTGCACTCACCCTGAGCGACCTCGAATCACGAGACCATGCTGTCTCAAATCCCACGAACCATTTCATATCTCTCAATTGCTACATCTCAAGTTAGAATATCACAGATCATTCTGAGTCTCCATTTGTAAGCTGCTGCAAAAGCTTGATTCTCAACTGCACCTATAGGCTCGAAATCATTAAGCACCATACTCTACCTCTTTTTGAACCCATTAGGACCGTTACTGAGAGCCACCCGCTCTGACTCGGTCCCGAATATAATCAACTCCATAAATCTCATAACTCATGAATACCCTCTCGACGAGGCGCCCGACTGAATCACTTCCTTTGAGACCTGCATTTATACAAGGCATAAATCCTGATTCCTTCCCCAAGACTAAACATGAGCCAATAAGGCCAACCATAACATGCATTTCAACAATTCACTAGCTCGAATTACTACTTATGGCCTTTCTCGTAGCTGAGGTAACCCCTCAATATGATAATAACCAGAAACTTAGCAAGTAGTTAACCATGCAACTCAATCATAGGCGGTGGGACTCTCCCACTTAGCTTGAAGCCATTATTTCACAAATCCGGAACTCACTCGTCCTTTTTATCTCTTATTGACATAACCTTGCCCAACCAACCGCCAAAATTCTCGAGATCTCTCTGCAAAACCCCCTTCTTATACTCTAAATCATCCACCACATTCGCACGATCAATTCTTTCGCTACCTACCCGATAAGATTCTTCGTAGAAGCCTCGCCAACCACGCGACTGCTAATCTGCTCACTTGGCTAACCCACCTATAGAAGGCTCTCCCCGGCATCTTCCAACACTGCTGCACAGGGTACAATTACTACGACATCAATGACCCTTCTTGAGTCTGAGCTCACACTCCAGTTGCACAGGTATATTTACCCCTTGTGGACATCGTTGAAATGTGCGACAACATCCTCCCAATTTCAAAGCCATGATGCATCCTTCTTCCTTTAAGCGGCTCCTTTCCGTTATATTAAACCTCCGGCCGCGCAAGAACCCCTACTTCAAATTGGATCCATAGACCCCAATTACCAATCACTAATATTATCAAGTCACTACAAACTCTCCTTAAGGTAAGTGGTCATCCCACTGCAAAACCCATATGCAACTCCGCCACTCTCCCACTTTGGCGGATCTCATTCCCTTAATCGACTACTCAGCCTTTGCTTCATATACCTGGCCCTTTAGCAATTTAAAACTCCGCCTGACATTTCTCACGGGCCTTTCTCATCTTTTGCTGCTCAGTTGCTGCCTTAATAAAAATTTATCTTCATCGAACTTGAACCCTCAATTTGCTACTAACTCCAAACCTTTCCGAAGGTCATCTTTCTCGAACTGTCAACACTAGAAATACTTATTCAACTCTGAACCACCGCATCCTGCGATATCTGATAGTTGCACCTCCGATACTATTTCACAATACCTTGCCTCAAAGGCGAATTATAGAAAATCATAACACCGACAAGCTTAATACGCCCAATTAGGACAACAACTCCCCGATATAGAAGAAAAATCCACCACGTTTGCAATTGCCAAGTCTCATTACTTCCACCAGTCCACATATGACCCTCCTTAGTTCGATTGCCTTTCTCCCTGCCGGGAATAAAATATTGAATCTCTTGATTATGCACTGAGTAAACCTCCCTTGAAATCATTCACTGCCCTGACACGTGGGCAACACCCTACCATCATATTACTACTGCAGAATAGTCATTCATAGGCATCATGGCAACTTGTGCCTAGCCCCAAAGCCCTCAGAAGTACCGTTACTGAGCTGAAGCAATAAAATATTCTTCCATAAAGCGACGATAATAATCTGATCCGCTAAACCGGGAGAAACATCCTGCATCGCATCTGTAGTACCATTACGGTTCTTCAATTTTTGATTTACATCAAGCGCTTCGCGTCGCATAAGATTGAGAGGAAAGAAACAAAGGCATAAGCCTCACATGAAATCAAATCGCACGACAAGGAATCAATAAGGGAAGTACTCCTAACAGTCCTGTAGCCTCCCGAGGATAAGTACAGACGTCTCCGTACCGATCCGCAAGACTCTACTAGACTTTCTCATGACTCGTGAGACCCTAGGAACCTAGTGCTCTGATACCATGTTGTCACGACCAAAAATCCATTAAGGGTCGTGATGGCGCCGGACACCGCTCTCAAGCAAGCCAACCAACTACTTAATTAAACTCCAATTTTAACAATTTTGGAAACCAAGATTCTCCTTTCAATTTCATAAGTAAAAAGATAACTGCTTCAATTCAAGTTAAATACTAGCAATCAATACAAAAATATTTAAAAACCATCCGAGAACCCGGTGTCACAAGTGCATGAGCATCTACTGATAAGGAAATAAAATACAATACAACATTCGTCCGGAATACAGTGGACGAAAGGAAAATACAATTTACTGGAAGGGACTTTACTAGCTGCGGGCCGCCTCGAATAATGCAACTCACCTAGTCCCCGAATCATCCGTGCTGCTATGCCCAGTGGGCTGCTAGAGATAAATATACCTGTGCAACAAAAATGCACAGAAGTGTAGTATGAGTACGTAAACCACGTGTACTCAATGAGTATCCCGTCAAATCTCGAAGAAGTAGAGACGAGATGGTCAACTTCGACACTTACTAGAGGTCATTTGACAATATACTAAAAATGTGAGGAAATCATGGATTTATATAGCAGTCCTAATTCACGAAGCCAGAAAACAGGTAAACACCTTCAACAATAATCAAGGATTTTCAAGGTTTACTCTTTATTATCTTATCAATTTATATCAAGCCATGAAAGGCAATATCACTATTTAAAATTCTCAGGCAACGATATATATATCATGCGCAAATCACGCCGAGGTCGACGGCCCCGCTCCAACGGAAGGTAAACCTGTGCACTGCTGAGGGTCGAACGGCGCGAACCATAGATGCATCCGATTTAATCTGCCGAGGCGTTCGGGCCCGTTCCGATAACTAAACACATACCCTGCTCGCGAATCATGCATGCGACGCAGGTACACATAGAGATACATGCTCAATCAGTCAATTAAGAACTTATCGGAATATTTACCCGAATTAAACAATTTTCTCTTTTTTAACAAATTCAGGAAAAAATTGATGTTTAATCTCCTTTTAAATTCATTTACCAATCCAAGGTGATTCAAGCAATTTAAGCTATCAATGGGTTCATAAATAATCCAAGTATAACATGCTTTTGGGCCCTAACTACCCGGACAATAGCATAATAGAAGCTACGCACGGACTCTCGTCACCTCGTACGTACGTAGCCCCCGCAAATAGGAGCACATAATCAATTATTCCACCTATGGGGACAATTCCATCTTACAAGGTTAGAAAGGAGACTCACCTTGCTCCGAAGACTCATAATCCGCATTCTACATTCTTCCGAAGGCTTGAACCGACGCACATTGCACCAAAACTAGCCAATTAACGACAACTAATGAGAACATACTCAAATACTCGTTAACAATTCAAATTATACAAATTCCCAACTTCGCTTAGTGAAATGACCAAAATGCCCTCGGACCCACGTGCCCGGAATCCAAAATTTTTCGAAGATAAAGCTTACCCATGAATTTACTAGCTCAAATATACAATTTACTCCTAATTCCATGCTCAAATTCGTGGCTAAATTCCAATTTATAAATTTCTAGGTCTTCTTCTGAAAACACCAATTTCCCCACAATTTTCATGCCTAAATCCATGATATAATCTTGTATTTAACTTGGAAATGAGTAGGAGTAACTTACCTTGATATAGATGACGAAATCCCTCTTTGAAGCTCTCCAAAAATCGCCAAATAAAGTGAAGAAAATGGGGGAAATGAACAAAATCCGACTTTAAAACAACCCCTCTGCCACCAGCAATTTTCGCACCTGCGGTGCATTTTCCGCTTTTGCGGATGTCGCTTCTGGGACTTTTGGCCGCTTCTGCGGCTTCCTTGGGCCTGGCCCCTTTCGCTTCTGCGATATCACTTCCGTAGATGCGGTCCCGCTTCTGCGGAACCTTGACCGCATCTGCGGTCCACGAACCTTCGAACAATTCCGCTTCTGCGGCTCCCTCTACCGCTTCTGCGGGGCCGCTTCTGCGGTCCCATTTCCGCAGAAGCGGAAATACCAGCAATCAGCAAACCTCAGCCTTCCCAAAAATCCATTTTCGATCTGTTAACCATCCGGAATCCACCCGAGGCCCCCGGGACCCCAACCAATCACACCCACCAGTCCCAAAGCACATTACGGACTTGCTCGAGGCCTCAAATCACATCAAACAACGCTAAAATCATGAATCAACCCCCAATCCAAGCTTTATGAACTTTAGAACTTCCAACTTCTACTTTCGATGTTTAAACCTATCAAATCACGTCCGATTGACCTCAAAGTTTGCACACAAGTCATATTTGACATTACGGACCTACTACAACTTCCGGAATCGGATTCCGACCCCGATATCAAAAGGTCAACCTCCGGTCAAACTTCTCAAAAACCTTTAAATTTCTATCCTTAGCCAAATGGCTCCAAAATATCCTACGGACCTCCGAATTCACTTCCGATCGCGCCCCCAACTCCAGAATCATCATACGGAGCTATTCACAGTTCGGAATCTCAAACGGACATCGATAACACTGAAATGCACTTCAAGCCAAACTTATGAAATCTCTTCTAAAATGCTAACTCCCACAATAGGCGCCGAAACACTCCCGGGTTATCCAAAACCCGAACCGGGCATACGCTCATGTCCGAAATCATCATACGGACCTGCTGGAACCTTCGGATCCTGATTCCGAGGTCATTTACTTAAAAATCCAATCTTAGTTCATTCTTTTAACTTTAAGCTTCTGAAATGAGAATTCTCTTCCTAAATCAACTCTGAACTTCCCGGAACTTAATTCCGACCACGCTACGAGTCATAATACCTGAAATGAAGCGGTTCATGGCCTCCGACTGCTGAACGGAGCGCTAGGACTCAAAACGACCGGTCGGGTCGTTACATTCATCATGTTGCTCTGAGAAGGAAGAGCAAACCATCCCAATGGCCATCTTGACCACCACAAATATGACAAATATTCCACTCAAAGGATTGAGGTTGTGCGCACAACTCACTCCCGGGAATATTCTGACAATTTTTCCACCAGTGAGGTCCTCCACAATATGGACAAGGATCATCATAATAAGAATAACCAATATTCGACCAATTCTCATTCCAAGAAGCCATGTCAACAAAGATTATAAAATATTAAACTAAGATAAAAATAAAAAGAAACTTGAATAGACAAAAAGTAAAAATCTAACCTAGTAGACTAGTTAATTTCTAAGTCCCCGGCTACGGCGCCAAAAACTTGTTGCGGCCAAACGCACTCACGCAAGTTCTCGTGATCGTCAAGTAATAAAGTAGTGAGTAGAGTATCGTTCCCACGAGGACTTGTGATTAACTTTTAACTAAATTAAACTATCCTAATTATCTATACAAGAATTAAACCTAGAAGTATTTGATTCTATGCTAATTAAATAAAGAAATATAAATAATGAACTTTAAACAGAGGAAGAGCAGATTTTTATGTTATCAATGTAATGAAAAGGATCTAGGATTATGGGCTATCTAACATTCCTATTGTATTATTCAATTGAATTGTCTAATTAATTTATCTAGTTTATTGGTTGACAGGGTTAATACTGCTCATAAGAATCTGTCGAGTTCTTACTCGCTTATTCAAGCTAACCTAACGCCTGTATGTCTATGGAGTTAGAATCAACAAGAACGCATTTATAATTCCTGTAAATCAACCAAGCAAGGCAATTAGGTATATGTCTATCCTAACCGCGAATTCGTTCCCCGATGCCCAGGTTCAAGAACTTGCCCTACTCAATCCTATATGCAATCTAGAATTCTCACTTTCGAGTTCAACTCTATATTCGTAGATAGTATTCAATTGGTGATCAAGCAATCAACTAATTAAGTGCAGGATTGAATAAATAAACCAATATGATAAACTAAGAAATCAAAATCAATATCCGAATAACAATAGTTATGAAAGAACCACAACCCTAGAACGTGAAGTTTAGCTCCACATAGACATGGTAGAAAAACAACAAATCATACATAGAAACATAAAAAGACTAAGTTGGTGGAAGAAAAGATGAAACCCGGACTCCACGGCGGCTCTGTGCTTGTGTTTTCCTCTCAAAATACCGTTTTTCCATGTATATATACCAAGTAGGGTTGGGCCCAAACAATTATACCTTCTCCAATGTGAAAAAGGACATTTTCCCGGGTTTGACTAGCGCGATCGCGCTAGTGGTCGCGCTAGTGGCCCAGTGTTCTGCCTGACGAGCGCGACCTGAGCGCGATCGCACTATTGACGCGCATGTTTCACCCTGTTCCATTTCGAATTTGGAAAAATGTAAAACATGAAAGTTGTAGCCCTGTGAGTTAGCTTTCCAACAATATATTGTGGATCCCAAATGGAGTTATGAGAAAAAAGCTATATATATATTTTACTAGACAGTATGCAATATGCCTACTGGAGTCTTCGTTCGCTCTAACTATCATCCGTTGACCCCCAAACACGATCCCGACTTAATTCCTTGAACTTTTACTCAGACTTCAAAGCTCCAAATTACTTGAATTCATTCCATAACATCTACATAGCTCGGAATCACTCCTACAAGGCATAAAACACACCATTAATGCAAAACACTAGCGATTAAAGCTCAAACTCAATTAAAGTGCAGTAAATTAGAGTGTAATAATCGACTAAAATACGTAATTATAGCCTATCATCAATGTACATAGGAGTTATTTTGTAAAAACAAATTGAATTCTTTCTTGATTACATAACTGGACACTTATTTTGAACCAAAATGAAAAAGCAAATTGATCACTTATTGTGAACCGGAGGGAGTACTCTTTTATGATATTAATGTTGTACTCCCTCCGGTCTACAATAAGTGACCAATTTACTTTTTTATTTTGGTCCAAAATAAGTGTCCATTTATATAATCAAGAAAAAATTCAATTTGTTTATTCAAAATTACTCTTATGTACGTATCCCTAAATAGTCATTTACTGCTCACATTTGAGAAGAGAAGCAAGTGCTACTATAACTATGCTGTAACATTTAATTAAGGGTAGTTTAGTCACACTATCTATTTTTGTTTAGAATTTAGTATTTCTTTAATGGGCGTGCCCAAAGCAAATTGGTCACTTATTGTGGACCGGATGGAGTAATTAACTATTTTTTATTTTCTTCGAGTATTTATAGTTTAATTTCATGAAACTTACAATCTTCTATGTTACTAGTTCTCAATAACAATATTACTAGTACTTCATCCGGTCAATTTTATTTGATTTTTGATTTTTTTGCGTTCCATAATATTTGATTTTTTTAGATATCAAGAAGGAATTAAATTCTTTTTTCAAATTAAAGTTGCCCTTGGAGTAAAGAGTCTAGGAGCACTTGTTATATTTTCAATGAATAAATTAAGGTTAATATGACCAATTTTATTGTTAATTAATGCTAAAAGGTGAATTTTTCTAATATGTATGAAAACATCCAACAAATCAATTAAAGTGGACTGGGATTGAGTATTGTTTAGTGCCTATTAATTAGGGTTGTGCATGGATTGAATCTAATCGGATTTAGCATATTATGGATTGAAATTTTGAATTTCGGATCGGATTATACGTATTATTAAGGCTATTGCTAATCTAATCGGCTAATGCATATGCCTTATCTGCTTCTTCGATGTTATGTGCTAATACAAACATCTCTTTGCTTTTCATCCCTTTTATCAGTATCGCATATCTAAGAAAATATTTTTCTGGAGGTTCGAGTTGTTATGCTTCTAAGTTGCAAAACTCATACTGAAAAATTTCATGTTTCTACAATTATGAGGGTACTATGGTGCCAAACTGCCAATGTAGCTAAATTCAGCAATCGTAAAGGTAATAACTTGGAGAAAGATGTAAAGAAAGTACTGGCTATCCGAAATTAAAGTTTAATATTTTTACATGCCCTAATAATTTCAGATTTCAGATCAGATCGGGTTAAAACTATACCAAACCGAATCCGATCCGAATATTCCAAATTTTAATAAATATAATTCAAAACTCGATCCCAATATCCAAAATCCAAAATTGAACGGATCGGTTCGAATTTTAAATATCTGATCCAAATGCATAGCCCTGCTATTAATGGGCTCACAGCTTTCCATTTTACGATTTTTTTTTGGGTCAAAAATGGATAGTAGATGATACATAAGCTAGAGAATTAAGACACCAGACAAAAAATGGGACCCACTGACACTGACAAGGTTTTCTTTTCATTTACTTTTGGGGCTTAAAATTTCGCTAATTGCCCTCGGAGTTTAGTAATTTACGGAAGTTCGGAAAAAGGATTTGATGCTTCTGATATTCCTTTGATTGGCTGATACTGCATAAGATGTGCGTTGTGACAGAACTTGTTTTTTTATGGGGTGCGGCTGTACTATGTAATAAAAATCATTTACAAGGTTGTACCAAAAAAAAGTATCATTAGATACATATCATTAAACAATGTTTAAGTTAAACGTAAAAATATTTAAATTTTGAAGCTAAAAAAATAAATTAATTGTCGCTTTGGATGACGTACAAAAAAAATTGCGAAAGAAACTTACTTGAAATACATTTTCAAATAATTACTTCAATATTTCACTTAAAAATAATATTTCGCTTGAAACCAAAAATTTTATGGCGAAACTATTACTTGAAAATAATTATTTCAATGTTCGAAATATTGAAATAAACAGTTTCATGGCCAAACGAGATATAGTGTACCAATCCTTTCCAAATTCAATCTTGTAAGGGAACGAGAAAAGAAGTTCACAGTTGGTAGGAAAGTAGAAAATTCTAAGACTATCAGTGGTGATGGTGACTTTTCACCAAAAGTTAAACATAAGGAGTTGTGGAGTGATTTTATTTTGTGCCTCACACAATTGACACTAGTAGTGTGATGTCTCTTTTTATTTCACATATTTGTGGACCCATATCTTACACATCTGAGTCCATAAAATTCTGGGACTCACACAGTTATGAGACAAAAAGGAAGTCTTATACAATTAGTATCAATTGTGTGAGGCTCAAAATAAAAAAATTCGGAGTTTTGTGTGTGTGGCCGGAGGGAGGGGGGCGGGGGGGGGGTTGATAATTTTATCACGAGGTTAAAGTTTGCATTTAAACTTTAAAGTTCGATATAATCCTTCTCGAATAGCCTTCCATAATAAAGGGTAAACCATTTGAAGTTACAATAACATCATTAAACACATAAAATACCTAGAGAGATGTATTTTTTTAGCTATTTCAAAAAATAATAGCCGACGGAATATATTTCTGTATATATATATATTATACATGTTTTAGCTAATAATGCAATTAGTTTCGCTCGACCGACCAATTTTTTTTTTCTCTGAAATCTCTCATTGTTGGATCACATAGTTTGTTATCATTTAATATAGAAAACCATAGACCATGTTTTTTTCCTTTTCATCAACCAAGTTGAAAAGCTTTTTTGTCTGCCTTCCCCTTATACCCCCTTATTTTTCTTTCGTCAGAGTGGTGACTAGTACAATGTTTACGGATTTGTATGATCAACTCAATATCTTATGCTATTTTTATATTAAAAAATTCGTTAAATATATAAGAATATTTAGTTTTGAAATCAGTTCATTGGTTCGACTGTAATTATATATTAACTTAAATTCATTGCAGGAACTCATAAACTTAAACTTTTGGATTCGATCATTTTTATCTTTTCTTCTCTTTTTATGGTGTGTGGTGGAGGGGGAGGGGGGGGGGGTGTTCTAGAGATTCTTGTTTCTTTTGTAGCTGAGAAAAAGAAAGCACAAGAAATTAATAAAGTAATACAGTAGTTTGTGTATGCAGCAAAAAGCCACCAGCAGCATAAAAGCATATACAGGACTTCACTTTCTCTGATTTGTCATATACAGTCAAACTTCTCTATGATAGTCTCGTTTGTTCCAAATATTTTTACATGTTATAGCAAAGTGTTGTTATATAAAATATATAGTGTAACATAACATGAAAATTGGATCCGGAAAAGCTTGACTTTTATAGTGAATTGTTGTTATATAGGGATGTTGTTATAGAGATGTCTCGTGCATAATGTTTATTTAACAAAAGATTCTCATATTCCTCCATTCGAGGTATAAAAATTCTTTCTTCCATAGTTTTGGAGTTCTAATAGAACAAAAACAACAAACTCGTTATTTTGCTTTTCTATTTTAATTTAAAAAAAAAAAAACACCCTTTCTTCAAGAGGAAAAACAAAGAGCATAGAATTTAGAATCTCCTTTACCGGAATTAAAGAATTTAAAAGGTAAAAGGAGAAAACATAATTTCGTGGTTTATGACATTAATTTCACGTATAGACTGGCTAGAACATTACTTAAAACATAATAAGGGAATTTTGAGTATGATGTTTTCTTTACTAATAATAAATTTCATTTGACCACAAACAAATGCATTGCATCTGTATTAATTAACCTTCTAGTTCAGCAAATTTACGGAAGTTAATTACTAATCTAATGCCATGTGGTCACAATCAAATGTTAATTACTAATAAACATACCAAAATGCAACTTTCCTTAGGTCTATTGTTATTATTATTCAAAAAAAATCATTAAATTTGAAAAGAATTTGCCATTACTCTGTACTTTCGGCCTATTTTTAATTATTATTTCAACTTCTTATCAACTTAAAAAAGAATTTGTGAAAGAGATTTGGTAAGAAATTCTCAACTCATGACCAATATGGGCCTAAAGCTTCATAAACAACCTCTGAAATTTCTTTTTCTGTCTTCACAGTTTTATATCTGGAAATTGTGGGAAGTTCCTCCCCTTTCAATGGGCCTAATGTGGCGCTAATTAGTGTTAGTCGGACCAGTAAGTGGTAAAAATTGCACGGGGTGCCCTATTTGGTCGCCCACATTTAACCTATACCCATATTTTTAAAATTATATAACCTATATTCTAATGTTGACTACTTCAGATCCTGCGACCTATGCGCTCCTTTCTTCCTCCTCTTCTTTTCCTCTTCTTCTTCTTTTCTCTCTCAAACGTGTTATCCTCTCAAACACTAATACATCCCAACACAAAGTACGTAAATAATAAAACAAGAGTTTATATTCAAAACTCGAAGAAGCATCAACTGAAGTTTGGGACTGCAGGGCCAAACTTCAGACATTACCAGGTTAAATTTCTTCTGAAGTTTGCAACTATCATGCCAGGAAAAATTATCTGAAGTTCAAATATAACAAGCTAATTTTGTCTGAAGTTTGCACTACAAATTAGTCTGAAGTTTGTACTACAAATTGAAGAACTTCAGACTAATTTGTCTGAAGTTTGCACTATGAACTGAAGTTTTTTTGATTGCTTTTGCAAGTTACCAAACTTCAGACGAAAGTATCTGAAGTTTACTTTGATAAGATGACACTTAAGGCAAAAAAATATGAAGTTCAAACTTCATACATAAATTCTTGCTACTTCAGGCCTCGTATGTCTGAAGTTACCCGAAAAAGTGGGTACGCTTGCAATTTTTTTTACAAAGCGGGTATAAGTTAAATTGTGACCCAAAAACTGGGTATAGATGCAAATCCCCCCCAGTAAGTATCGCGTGATTAAATCTCTAGAAAAGAAACCCAACTTAATTATATTTGACTTTTTAATATAGAGTTAATAGCAAAGAAAAATGAAAAATTTTCAGAAGTGACTATTGTTTAGTAGCTATTAACTTGCTATAGCTACCATTTACTTAATTACTTCATATAGCTATGTTTTCATTTGTGTTAGAGTGTATTCGATGTATTCAAGCTACTGTATTCATGAATACAATAGCAAAACTCGGCGTAAAACAAGGAAGTCCAGCTAAACATAGACTGTATTCATATGTATTCGTGAGTTGTATTCGTGAATACAGGGAAATCTGCGAAAAATAAGGTCTTCAGCTGTATAAAAGCGGTAAGTGAATCAATTAACGCGATAGACTCCTAATATAACTCAACAAACTCAATTATAACACGCAAAATTTGTATTTTCAGTTATAGAAAAGATTCTCAGCTGAAAAACACCCCAAAAACAGAGCAATCTTCAGAGATTCAATCCATCCTTTCTTTTTTTAGTGATATCTTTACTAAAATATTTTTTAGTGGTATCTCTACAAATAGATTTATATATTGATTACATTGAATACAGTTAAATACATACAAATACATTGAATACATGAAGTATAGCAGGTTATCTATAGTGCAAAACATATGAATACATACTGCAGATACATTTGAATACATATATACATCTGAATACATAGATTATATTAATTAAAAAATATATGAATACATTCTAAAATATTGTTGTATGAACTCAAATACATATAAATACATCTAAATATAACAGAATACAAGCACTAGATTTAGGGTTTAGGCATTGAACGACTTCATCTCTTCAGTAACCTTGACAAAATCAACTGATGGCTTCTCACGTGCAATAGGCATGTAAGCACCATGGGCTTGAGTAGCCGTAGCCAATTCCTCGGGGGCAGAATCACTAGCCTTGACCTTGCGAGCGCGTCTTGGGAAGACGACTAATTTGGCCTTATAGGTCTTCAACCCAAAAACTTTAACACTTACCACAACTTTTTGGAGCAAAAAATATTAAAAATTGAGGGAGATAATGGCGCTGATAAAGGAGAGAGCTGGGGAGAGAAATTTGGAGCAAAAAAAATTGAAAACGGCCACGGCAGCTGCTAGGTCTCCATGTCGCCTAGAGAGAGGAGAGAGAGATCGTGGAGAGAGAAATAAGATACTATGCAGTGATTTTGGGAGAGAATAAACTGAAAGAATGAGAGAGAAAAATAATAGACAGCGTATTTAATGGCTTAATGGTAGGAAGTGACCATAAATACATATTTTGCTATAAAATCTAAAAGGTAGCAATAGAAAATAATAATTTAAAAGTATTTTTATTTATAATAAATAGAGTGTAAAGCTTTACTATATGAGGTAAAATTTCCAAGAAAAATTGATTGTGTTAAGAATCAAATTTGCGACACTTCAGTACCCAAAGAGGAATAGGAGAAAGAGAACAAAAATATGATTAAAAAAAAAAAGAGAAGAAAGATATGGTAGAAATAAAAAGGAAAAAGAGAAAAAGGTTCAGTTAATGAGGAATAATTTGAAAAATATAAATTTATTGTGAGACTATGTTTGTCTTGAACAAATTAACTTTCTATTTCTGCTTCTTGGAAGAAGCTAGAATTTGTAGTTTCTCCCTAAAAGCAGAAGAACTCAAGCTGCTGCTACTCAAAAGCACTTTTTCATCTTGGCCAAGCACATTAAATTTTCCAAAAAGTACTTTTTTGACCCAAAAAAATACTTTTGGCCTCCAGAAATTTGACTCTTACATCAAATAAATAAATATAAGAGTTAAGACATGTGTCTTTCTTATATATTTATCGCTTAATCATAATTAAGTAACATTTAATTTGTTAGCTTAATATAAACATAGAGTGCGGTGAATACTTATCATTCGAATTGTGATATCAATGAAAACTTTTTCCATCACATATACATTTATAAATTGACATAACTGTTTGGTTGTCAAAGATATGCTTTGTTCCTTTGGTTAATATCTTCTGTAATCATTTTATTCAATTGCCTTCAAAGTTTGGTAAAATCAGAAAGTCACACTTGCACATGCCTTTCCTTTTTTTTTTTTCATTCATTTCCAGCAAATGACATTTTTAATTAAAATATTTAATTCAATATAAACGAAAACCTTCAGTATAGAAATGTACTCTAGTTCTAGAGTTTGTGTCTTTTCAATCAATCCTCACGATAATCTTCAGTTGATCAAAGGGCCATGGTTTTTCAATAGATAAAATTTAGAATGAGATGTAATATCTCAACCCTTTTTTCTGGCTTATTCTTTTAGATAAAATCCTGATTTACAATTACGTTAATTCAAATAAAAGCAGTATCAGTCTTGTTATCCTTTCCGCTATCTTAAGCATGTTTTCCAAATAAATATTCATTATTTTGTAAGTAAATAGGAGCTATTAAATATATCGGGTAAGATCTTGGGCGGAGCTTAGGGGGAATATTACATCTATATACAATGTCAAAAATATTTTTTATGTATAAATAATAGATATTAAATTTTCTTGACTTCTTGGTATATTTTGTACTTTTTATATATAAAAAACCCCGAAGGAAAATCATGGTTGCGTCATAGGTAAGATAGCATGTAGGAGAAATTTGTTGTTTTCTCTCTTCTTTTCTATGCTAGGAATTAGCCAACCTTTTAAAAAAATTAACGCCTCAAACTTCCCAAGGGATCATAAATTTCCTACTTGATGGTTCTTATATATGGATTCTGAATTTGCCGCAACTTATATCTCCTTTTAGTTAGTGAGTTCGCAATTAAATATTTATACATATTTAATAAATTTTCTAATAAAAAGACAAAGTCTATGTAAAACTTACTGGATTCATTCGAATGCGTAGGTTCTTCTTTAGCACTATCTTGATCTTTTATCCTTAACTAGAGGTTTCCGGTTCGAGTCCAGGTGAAAAACTAAAAATAATATTAGTGTATCAAAAACTCCTATTAAAATAAGGAATTTTTACATTCCTATCCCACTTAGGAAACCTTTTTACCCTACATGTTTAAAGTTTGAGTAAATTACATTTAGTATACCAAATTACCATTTCTATACCATATCTAATTAAGGTTATAATTAATGTAATATTTTCTACTCCTTAATTAAAGCATTTCCGTTTTTTTTCAGTACTAATCCCTCACTTTCTCTCTCCGAACTCCC
>NC_032000.1:5558113-5662342 GCF_001879085.1 Nicotiana attenuata | reverse complement strand
AATTTGTAGAATCTTTGTAGATAATTTATTTAAAGACAACATTTTGAAATCAACAATTTCTAATCATAGATTGTAGTTTATTTTGTCGTATAAATGTAGTAACTTTGTAGATAATTTTGAAAACAAAATTGCTTTATTCTTTCATTAAACTGATTTGTAGTTTAATTGTAGGCAAATGTAGTAATTTTGTAGATAATACCGTAAAACCATAATTCTATGCAATTTCGAACTATACAAACCTGCACTTGTGTTATCGTTGGTGATTGCCAATTCCATATTGAAATCTCGTACACTTATACATAACGGATATGAACCTAAGTTTTTATTCTCCTTTTTGGTCTCCATATACACACGAACCCCCATATCATTCCTAATCTCCATTGGGGGACAATTGTCGTTCACCATGTATTTGATATATATAATTTTTTCTGAAGTATCAATCGATAGTTGTTCTGCAATTGTAGAAATCAGAATACTGTAGCTTGCATTCTCATCTACCACAATGGCATCAACTTCAAAATCTCTAAATCTGCCATAGTTATCCCAATTCCCATTCAATTGTAGCATGATTGCGATTTTTGACTTGATTGCGTGTTGTTGCTGATGTATTAATCTAAATTTTTTCGTTTTTTTTTGGATTTCTAGATTGAGAGAAAAAAAGATGAAGAACAGATATATGATCGCCAATTTGATTTCTGAAAACGACGAAGAACAAAATATAGCAATTTTGAGTTGTTGAATCTCGAAGATTTGAATTCAGTTTGTTGAAGGTGTTCGTACTTTTTTTTTTAAATTTTTGAATTGTAGTTTAAGAGTAAATTACGCAGATGCGAAATCTCCTTTCCGTTTCAAAACTTGAATTTAATGTAGAATAAATCAATCCCAAAATTCTTTCCTGATTTTTCGCGCGTTATTAAGGGAAGATTCTGCCCTATTAATTCCTAATAAACGAATGGTATAGAAATTGTAGGAAAAATGTGGACTAGACGGGTAATTTAGATACTATGTACATATTTGGTAATAAAGTTTCATATATGGTATAGGAAGAAAAAAATCTCTTAAAATAAAATGCATTCGAGTTTAAAGACTTAGGTGGGATGTACCAATTATTAATCTATATATCTATATAAAGGAGGGAATAGGAATGCCTATGTGACACCTCTCTTAGGCTTTGAAAGATATTTATCTATTTTGTCAATTTTTTGCTATTTTATCTCATTTGTCTACTTTAAATATCTATTTTTTCCATTAGTGTAACGGTTCCAACAGTTCAGCTGTGGTTAAACTTGAATTTTCTTTCAATTTTTGCATAACATTTGGGTTACAGTTCCATACTCCATTTAACTCCCATTTTCTATTCAAATTCCTTACATAAATTTTCAGTTACACATTAAATTCTCATCTTACCCAATCTTCTTATATACCTGGTCCATCTTCCTTTTTTGCTCATCTCCTCTCAAATCCTTTACTAATCAATTCTTTCTTCCAAAATTTCTTCCTCAGCCATGGTGACCAGCCTTATGTTGTTAAATTGTCATTTTTGTCTCTCTTTGTTATCCATTTCAGTTTTATAATTCTGCTTTCTTCAACAATTAATTTTTCCTTTGGGATTAATAATTTTCTTCATAAATATTAATTTTGAAGATTTCATTAGCTTTGATAGTTGGCTTACTTTTGAAATGTATGAAATAATGTTATGGAAATACTTGATGAGAAATTGATTGTTTGTTAGTAGTTATATTAAAGTTTGCTTTGATTTTGGAGCAAGAATACAAGATATTTTATCGGTATTTTAGTTTATTTACGGTAATTGTGCCGTCTTCATTAATAATTTACCGGTATTGTAGTTTTTTCATGATGTTTTGACCATTTATTTTTGAGTTTATTTACATTCATCTTTTAATTTTATGTTTTGATTTTTTTTTACCAGAATGCCAAGCAATTTTCTTGAAACCCCTTCATGGATAAGGTATGAAGATTGTGTATTTTCTTGCTCTGTTATCTTTGGGGTGTTCCGAACAAAGTTTTGTTTAATTTTTATTTGTACATTGATTAATGTGAAAAACGAAAAATTTTGGTTTGACGTTTTAGTTTTTGACTTTTTAGTGTTGTGTCATCATATCCATTTCTTTTTATTTCACTTAAAGTTATGTTTTGGTTAGAATTTTTTGCTTTGCTTAGAGAAAATTTAAGTTTAGTAAAATACCTTTATGTGGATGTTATATTATGAAAAAAGCTTAAAGATATCCTAACTGTTGTGAAAACGTTTAATTTAGTTATTTTAAGATTAAAATATTAGAAATATATCATTTTACAAATTCAATTTCTGAAAACACTCAAAAAAAAGTCACCACATTAACTATGCCTGAAGAAAAAGCATTAAGCCAAGTGGCATCCTAGAAAAAAATCACATCACATAATTAGTTATTTAGTTAAAATTAGTTAGTGGTTATTGTTTTTGAATTTAAATATCTATAAAATTCGAAAATAAGAAAAAATAAAAAACTACCAATTCAAAATAGGGAGTAGTTTCTTCCTCATATATATATATATATATATATATATATATATATATATATATATGTATGTATGAATAGAGAAATAAAATAATTATATGATGCCAAGTGGCATAACCATACGATGACATGTGTAGATTTTTTAGGCAAAGCTCCAACAACGTGGGAGTTTCAAAATTATTTTAAAATTAAAAATAAGATAAAAAATAAAAAATTGCCAATTCAGGGAGTAGATTAAGTTGGAGTTTTAAATTTATTTTAAATAAAAAAATAAAAAAAAATTTAATTCAAATTTGGGAATAGTTTCTTCCTAATATGATAGCCTATATCCAAGTGTAACAACAAAAATTTAACAAGTGTCACACTTTAGGACAAACCTCATACAAATTTGAAGACTCAAAAATTATTTTAAAAAAATAAAATAAAATAAGAGAAAGAGATAAAAAAATTAACTACCTAAAATTAACTACTCAACATTGGTGAGTGTTGGTTTACGTTAGTTAAATTCTTTGTTTCTTTTGTTTAAATCATTTTCGTTTTTTATAAATAATAAAAAGTATATTTGTTCATTAAAGTTCAGACAATATTATTGAGAACAATAGAATAAAATTTAAAATAAAAAAATATTTTAGGAGTAATAAAATATAGATCTTCTATTATTACAAAAGGAAAGTAGTAGACAAAAATATTAAACAAAGTAATATGCTAATAAAAATTTCTTTTAGCAATGTAATAATACTAAAAGTTGGATAGTATAATAAAGAAATATACATAACAAAAAAGTTATTCGATGACTTTATAAGTCCCTTCAATTTATTAGAGATTTTATTCATTAAAATTCAGAAAATATTATTGTGAACAATAGAATATACTTCAAAATAAAAAATATTTCAAGAGTAATAAACTATACGACAAAATATTAAACAAAGGAATATGCTAATAAAAATTTCTATTAACAATGTAAGAATACTAAACATTGTATAATATAGTAAAGAAAAATACAGAACAAAAAAGTTATTCAATGACTATATAAGTCCCTTTAATTTTTTAAAAAGAGTCCCTTTAATTTAATAATTTTTATTATTGGATATATCATATTGACAAATAAGATGAAATGAAACTTAATAAAGCAATACGATCTAATGTTCAAACAAGCCCGATCAAAACTGAATTTAAGTAATATTTTTTAGTATTGACGCGCATTGCGCGGGTACGACCACTAGTTATTAATAATAGTAGTAGTACTAAAATTTGATCCACTTGACTTATTGTTATTGGTGACGATAGATAAAGACACGAAGCTGTCATTATCAGCTTATTGATGGAGAAAGTCTTATGAACTATCAACAGATGGGATTGGTTGGTAATTAATTAAGTTTAATCGTTCTTAGATTTTTCTTTATAAAAGTTTAGCTAAATTTAAAAAGTATAACAAATTAATTGTAAACATAGACCAACAAAGTGGTCCTCAAGACATTTCATGGTCACTTTCATGGAAAATGTGTCACTTTTTAACTAGCGGAAGATTTTGCTAAACCTTATGATAAGTAGCGCGTCGAAATTATTTCATGCATATAAATATTTTATATGATTATAGTTACTTATAAACTTTTATCATACTTAGTGGGCGTCTGGACATAAGAAATGCAAAATTTCAAAATAGGGTGAAAAATTATTTTAAGTGAAAATGGTATTTGAAACTTAGAAGTTGTGTTTGGACATGAATATAATTTTGGGCTGTTTTTGAAGTTTTGTGAGTAATTTGAGTGAAAATTTTGAAAAACAGCTTTTTTGAGTTTTTCAAATTTTCAAAAATTTTCATAATACATCTTCAAGTGAAAATTGATAATTTTATGAACAAACACAGATTTCGAAAAAAATAAATTTTTTTTTGAAAAATGGGAAAAAATTCTTATGTCCAAACGGGCTCTTAGTAATTACTAATACGGTAAAACATCATAAATACTTTTCCATTCAAGGAATTTTCGATGTTCTTTTTTTAATGAAAACTACCTGAACTCCAAAAACAAGACTACTAGTTTTATTTGCCAAATAAACAAAATTTACAGTTCTCAGAGAAATTTCTTTCTACGGGCCCCTTTCTTTTTTAAATCTTTTCGACTCGTAGGCTGCTTTTTACTGGATTTACTATTTTGGACTTACCCTTCTTTTTTTTTCTTTCTGGTAATTAAACTTTTATTAACCACCAAGGATAAACTGTACAAAGCCATAGTTAGCTAACTCAACTAACTATCTAAAGACAAGAAAACTATCTATACCTCTATCTGCTAGCTTAGAGAAATTTGAAACAAACAAGTCTGAAAATAGCTTCTAGTTTTAACAGATGATCTAGTACAACACATAAAGACTATCTCTTTTGCAATGGCGATCCAATCTTCACTCGTTTGCTCGAAGATCCTTTGATTCCTTTCTATCCAAATAGCTTGCACGATTTCAATATATAGCAGCTTGAAAACTGTTGACAGTGGTACCAGCTCTTCTAAAGAGCTAAAGGCGACGATACATTTCACAGAAGATGGAAGTGAAATAACATAGTTTCACTTTGTTATTACCCTAGTTTCTAGAAGCCTCCAAGGTTAATTATGTAATTACACGTATCTCAGTTAGTGGTAGATAGGTCGGTTAGTTAGGCATTTTACTTTCATTTTTTCATCACTTTGCTTTGTATATAAAAGGTATTGTACAGTACATTACAAGAGAAGAGAAAATTGTTTCCCTCCATATCAGTCGGTTATTTTTCTCTCAAACTAACATGGTATCAGAGCTTGTGCTCGATCCACTACTGGATTGTTCCAGAAAATTCTGCTGAGTCTTCTGTGAATCAGCGACTGCCCTTTCTCATTTTCGCCTTCATTTTTTTCTGGTTTTGTTTATGCAATTTTGGACGCCATTGATGGAGGAAGAAAATCCTTTTGCACAGAGATTGATTGTAGTAGAGAGCTCCCATCCTCTCTACTTGAGTCCTTCCGATAATCCTGGGACAAATTTGGTATTCTCTCCCTTCGATGGATCTAGATATGCAGATTGGAGAAAATCTATGTTAATTTCATTGTCAGCTAAGAATAAACTAGGGTTCATTAATGGAAAAATTACAAAACCTAGAGATAATTCGCCTTATTTGGATCTATGGACTAGATGTAATGACATGGTAATGGCATGGTTGCTCAATTCATTGACAAAAGGGATACGATCCAGTGTATTACACTCCAAATCTGCAAGAGAGATATGGAAGCAACTTGAGGACAGGTATGGACAATCTGATATTGCACAACTTTTTAGCTTGCAAAAGAGACTTTTAGAGACCCTACAAGGTTCACATGATATAGCTTCATATTTCAATAGTATGAAGGCAATTTGGGATGAATTAGAGGCATTAGAAGCAAGGGTTTCATGTACTTGTGTTGAGTGTGTTTGTGATGCAAAACAGAAAAATAAGGAACTTGATGATAGACAAAAATTAGTGCAGTTTTTAATGGGACTTAATGAAACCTATACTACCTGTAGAGGGAACATTATGATGATGTATCCCACACCAAGCATTGATAAGGCCTACTCACTTCTTCTTCAAGAGGAAAGACAAAGATCAATACAGCCTTTGGTTTCTTCTCCTTTAGAGTCCAGTTCCTTTAATGCTTCTACACAAAAGATGGGAAACTACTTAGGGCAAGGAAAATCAAATTTCACTACATATCCTGGTAATGGAAACAAGTTTGGTATGCATAAAGGAAATGAGAAAAACAATCTTTTCTGCACATATTGCCAAAAACCAGGTCATACAATTGAGAGATGCTTTAAAATTCATGGTTATCCAACAAATTTCAAACCTAACAAGCCCAGAAGGTTTCAAAATCAACATACTGTACAGAGTAATGCAGTGTGTACTGAAGGAGAGCATTACAGTAATCAAGGAATGACACAACAGAACTCATCTTTTGGACAACATGCTTCACAAGGAAATCAGAATATGAACAATGAATTTCCTAATGTTCAAAGTCAAAACAGTGGTTTTCCTAATATGCAAGGACCTTATGGTGCTAATAATGTGCCCAGTGTTGTGGGAATCAGTCAGGAACAGTATTCACAATTACTGGATATTCTACAACAGGTTAAAATTGGCCAACAGGCTGCTTCAAGTTCTGAGGTCAATGTAACTGCCAACTGTGCTGGTATTGCCCCCATTTTACCCTCCTATCTTTCTGATAACTCTTTTGTGCACTCATGGATCCTTGATTCAGGTGCTTCTGAACATATGACCTTTGACAAGACAATTTTATTTGATATATTACCCCTTTCACAACCAATAACAGTTAACCTTCCTAATTCCTACAAAATCAAGTTAACACATGCAGGAAAAGTGATTTTATTTCCAGACATGACCTTGAATAGAGTCTTATATGTTCCTTCCTTCAAATTCAACTTACTATCAGTACATCAATTTTGCTATCAATTTAGTTGTGATCTGACCTTTAGTGCATTCTTATGCTCTCTGCAGGGCCCTTCTTTGAGGAAGGTCTTGGGTCTTGGTAAACTTAGTAATGGACTTTACATCCTCCAGTCACTCCATCATACTCCTACTGGACTGCCATCTGCTAAGACAGAAGTTTCTGCTTCTTTTACTGAATGTATCAATAGTAATTCTACTCTTCCACTTGCTTCCATTGTTTCATGTCACAATGTATGGCATATTAGATTGGGTCACATGCCTATCTCTAGTATGAAAAACATTCAATGTTTACCACATGCTGCTTTTAATAAAGATTCCTTCCCTTGTACTGTTTGCCCTTTAGCAAGACAACACAAATTGCCTTTTCCATCTAGTTCCATTACTTCTTATCATGTTTTTGATCTTATCTACATTGATACTTTGGGACCCTATAAGACTCCTACTCATGATGGTTTTAGATATTTTCTTACAATTGTTGATGACTTTAGTAGGGGTACTTGGACTTATCTTTTGAGCACTAAGGGCAATGCTTTCACCATTCTTCAGTCTTTTATTTCAATGGTTGAAAGACAGTTCAATACTAAAGTTAAGAAGGTTAGATCTGACAATGCTTTGGAACATGGTTCTAGCATTGCTGCTACTGCATATTTCCTTTCTAAAGGTATCCTTCACCAAACTAGTTGTGTAGCCACTCCCCAACAGAATGGGGTTGTGGAAAGGAAGCATATGCATCTGTTGGAAGTTTGTAGAGCCCTTTTGTTTCAGTCTCACCTTCCTATAGCCTATTGGGGGGAATTTCTTCTTACTGCCACATTCCTCATTAACAGATACCCTACCAAACTTCTACACTATAAGACTCCTTTTGAGGTTCTTTTTCATAAATCCCCAGATTATTCCTTCCTTAGGTGCTTTGGATGTCTTTGTTTTGCTTCCACTCTTTCACATAATAGGGGGAAATTGGATCCAAGGGCAGTAGCATGTGTTTTTCTGGGCTATCCTTTTGGCAAAAAGGGGTACAAATTGTTGAACCTACAAACTAAACAAATCTTCATTTCTAGAGATGTAATCTTTCATGAATCTACTTACCCTTTTGCCTCATCTTCCCCTATTGCCACTCCTATTTTCTCTTAGTCTATTCCATCAGTTGCTGATCACTCACCTATTACTATCTCTGTTCCATCTATTCCTTCCATCTCTAGTCTTGAATCTGCTCCTATTTCCACCAATAATTCTCCCATTCCTACCACTCATTTTCCTAGTTCTTCTGCTACTTCTACCTTTCATCCTACCTCTTCTTCTATCTCCAGTCCTGCCCCTATGATATTGGAACCTGCCTTGCGCAGGTCACTCAGGGAGCATAAAACTCCTTCCTATCTTTCTGACTATATTTGTAGTGCTGTTTATTTGACTGATGTGTCTACTACTTGTTTTCTCAATCCTATTTCTCCCAACACCTTTTCTTTCACGGCTCTCACTCCTTCTAACCAAGGTCTCCTAAATTCTGCTTCCACCATACAAGAACCTACTTCTTATTCATAGGCTGCTATGCATCCTGGTTGGCAGGAAGCTATGGCCAAGGAAATTGATGCACTACTAGGCAATGAAACCTGGGATGTAGTCCCTCTCCCACCTGGTAAGAAGGCACTTTCCAGCAAATGGGTTTATAAAGTCAAGCTTAAGTCTGATGGTACAGTAGAAAGACTAAAGGCTCGTTTGGTCATTCGTGGTGATATTCAAAGGGAAGGGATAGACTTCAACGAAACTTTTTCTCCCGTTGTTAAGATGACTACTATCAGATGCATTTTGGCTATTGCAATTAAACGTGGCTGGGGTTTATATCAGCTGGACGTTAATAACGCATTTTTACATGGTGATTTATTTGAAGAGGTCTACATGAAATTCCCTGCTGGTGTCCCCTCTCCTTCCCCTAACATGGTTTGTCGTCTTAAAAAGTCCCTTTATGGTTTACGTCAAGCATCACGCCAGTGGTATGCTCGTTTGATAGCTGCTCTGAATTTCAAGGGTTTTTCTCACTCGCTCAATGACTATTCTCTATTTTACAAGAGGTCAGGGGATTCAGTTTCTTTGGTCGCAGTGTATGTTGATGACATTCTCCTCACAGGTAACAATTTACAGGAGTTGACAGACCTCAAACATTTCCTAGATTCTGAGTTCAAAATAAAAGATTTGGGGAACTTATCTTTCTTTCTGGGCATGGAAGTCCTGCGGGAGCCTCAAGGCTTGATTTTGAGTCAACGAAAATTTGCCCTTGAGCTCTTGGATGAGTTTGACTGTGCTGGCCTGAGCCCTGTTTCATCTCCTCTTGACCCCTCTTCTAAGCTTTTCTCTGGTGTTGGTGAACCCCTTTCTGACCCTACTCTTTATCGTCGCCTCCTTGGTAAACTCAATTTTTTGACCCACACCCGCCCGGATCTTTCCTTCGCCGTTCAACATCTTTCCCAATATATGCAGGACCCTCGTCTCCCTCATTTTTCCGCTGCCAAACACTGTCTTCGTTATATTCTCAATGATCCTGGTCTGGGTCTCTTTCTTACTGCTTCTCCTTCTCTCGATCTACTTGCTTTTTGTGACTCCGACTGGGGCTCTTGCCCAGAGTCTCGTCGCTCCGTTAGTGGCTTTTACATCAGTCTGGGTGGTAGCCCTGTCTCGTGGAAGTCCAAGAAACAACCTTCCGTTTCTTTATCCTCCGCCGAGGCTGAGTATCGCTCCATGAGGCGTGTGGTTGCTGAGCTTACATGGCTTGTTCGCCTCTTGGATGACCTTTCTGTTTCTCCTTCTCTTCCTGTTCCTCTTCTTTCTGACAGTCAAGCTGCCACTCACATCGCCAAAAATCCCGTCTTTCATGAACGGACCAAGCATGTGGAACTCGATTGCCATTTTGTCCGGCAACAGTTCCAAGCCGGTCTCATTTCTCTATCTTTTGTTCCCACTCACTCCCAATTAGCCGATCTCTTCACGAAACCTCTTCCTGGTCCTCAACATCGTTCTATCCTTGGCAAGTTGGGGGTTTTGTCTTCACCCTCCAACTTGAGGGGGGGGTGTTGACAATGGTACCAGCTATCTAAAGAGCTAAAGGCGGCGATACATATCACAGAAGATGGAAGTGAAATAACCTAGTTTCACTTTGTTATTAGCCTAGTTTCCAGAAGCCTCCAAGGTTAATTATGTAATTACACATATCTCAGTTAGTGGTAGATAGGTCAGTTAGTTAGGCATTTTACTTTCATTTTTCATCACTTTGCTTTGTATATAAAAGGTATTGTACAGTATATTACAAGATAAGAGAAAATTGGGATTTTCCCTCCATATCAGTCGGTTATTTTTCTCTCAAACTAACAACTTGTAGTCTTAAAAACTTAAATGATAAAAACTTTATGAGACTATGGTATTTGTGTGATTATAAAAAAAATTTATTAAGAATAAAATAAGTAAAATAAAAAGTTTAAAATTAAAATTATTTCTAAATTTAGAAAGGAAAGTAAAGTCAGCTCATAGTATAGAAAAACCTCGGACTTCCAGAAAAATGTACTGTACAGAAACGGTCAGACAAAACTCATAAAGGTAAACTTCAAAAATTCTAGTACTCCGTATATAGAAAGAAACTGACGGACAAATCTGAGACTTCAATGCAGAGAGAGACAGAGAGAGAGAGAGAAATAGCTGCCTTGATCACAGCTGTAACATATTCTTAAAAAACTCAAAAAAGGTTTTCTGCCAACTTCTGAAAATAAGGCAATAGGGAGAAAGGTCAAAGACTCAAAGGTAATAGAACTTTGCTTCTAAGAGAGAAGAGAAAAAGTTGAAGTTAATATAATTCACATGTCTTGGAAGAAAGGGGGTTGAGTCAAGTTGGAATCTTTTTTATTGTTTCTTCAGTTTTACTGTAAGTCTCCATGTTGTTTTCTTCTCTTTAGTTTTTTCTTCTTTCTTTTGGCTGGTTTGGTTATATCTGATATCTTTGTTTTTGTGACAGGAAACTAAAAATGGGGTTGATTTCTGGGATTCTGATGGGGATGATATTTGGAGTCGGTTTAATGGCGGCTTGGAAACATATGATGAGGTATCGAAGCACCAAGCGTTTTTCCAAGGTATAATTTCATGAATTTGATGTGTTTGAATTATCATTTTTTCTTTATTAATTTGGTGTGCTTACTGTGTTGAAGATTTGTGTTGTAATGATCTCGGCTTTGGTCTTTGCTGAACATCATTACGGGTGAAGTAGTGAAAGTTGACTCTTATTTTTTTTATTTGAGTAATTTGTCTAATTTCAGAATTTGCAATGGCTAATTGAGGTTATATTTTAGAAGAATTGTTAGGAAAGGTCTCATATAGCCGACTTCAGCTAGCTCGCATGAACCTGTTGTTGTCATTGGAAGAGAAGAAGGACAAATACTTTATAAAACTGCTTAAAATGAAATGGATAGTTGTCTAAATTTGCACACGAAGCTCTATTTTGTTTATTTATTTTTTATTGGTGAAAATATCTCTCAGATGAACTATTGAACATTTGCTGCCTCTGTGATAGTCTTGCCGCTTCGTTCTCTACTTTGTTACACATATATTGATATGAAAGTTTTCTCCTTAATTTGCTACGAGGAATAGGAACTATTCACTGGTTGTTTCAATTTGCGTCTTATGATGGATCATTTAGATTCTGAAGTGCTGCAGCTGCTTTTCCCTTCTGAAAGGCTGATATTCATCATTTCATCGTATTTGCTCCTTTGACAGGCAGTAGAGGTAAAACTAATGGGCTCCCTCAACAGGGACGATCTAAAGAAAATGTGTGGCGATAATTTTCCTGAATGGATATCATTCCCAGTCTATGAACAGGTTGGTGGGGTTCAATAGTTTGTTTTCCCCCTCATATGGTTGATATTTCTGTTCCGCCTTTCATAGAATACTTAATCCACCATACTGACTTTGACTGAACTCTTTTCAACTTTAGAACGGAATATTTAGAATGAAGTTTATGAAAATGTTAATAAATGGTTTCAATACCATGGAAGAACTCAAAGAATCAGTTTGTTAAGTTATATTTGGACCGGGTTGATGAAAATCATCAGTGTCTGTAACAGATTTAAATGAATGTCTTGTCGCTCAACTCAGTAGATTATGCTAGTGTTCTTGCTGTTGTAAGTTTAAGAAAGATTTAGTTGAATCTTCTTTGTTTAATGAAGTTTATTCTTTGTGCTATAGTCACCAATGACGTCTTATTGAAGTGGGTTCTACTTTTGTGACTTTATGAATTAGAACAAGAAAATACACTGCTAAGCGGTGATGAACATGAGGAGAAAACTTTTTCTAGATAGGGAGCTAGGTGCCTTGTTTTCCTTTGTTTTCTGTCTCAGGAAAGAGAGAGAGAGAGGGGGGGGGGGGGGTGATACACGATAACGGTTGGTCACATATTGCAACGGAAAGCAAGACTACTGTAATATGTGAAATTAGTGAGAGGACATTATCTCCTGTCCTGATCTTATGAGCGGCAGTCGTGAGTCTTGGAAGCTATGCATCATCCGGCGTTTTTATATGTTTCCTTTATGCAATCTAGAGAAATAAAACATAATGCGCATTGTCAATGTTACATTTCTCTCATTTTACAGCTAGCACTCATGTGGGTACCCTGGAGAGATAGGTGCAGGAGAGAGCTTTTCGAAAAAGGGGAGGAACATGACTTTCTACAACTTAGGACTTGTCTTTTATTTTGTATCAAAACTTTTGGAGCACCCACCAAGTTCCTGTAGGCATAGATGAGTAGGTGTCTTATGTGTAGACCATATCTTTGTGTGGTACTTTCTTTTTGGTATACCTATACGGGGTATTTTCCCCACAACGTCAATAAAATAATACTTTCATCAGAAAATATTTGTCTCATGCTGTCTCGCGCTGGCAGGTCAAATGGTTGAACAAACAATTGAGCAAACTGTGGCCATTTGTTGCCGAGGTAAGCTTTTGGCTCTTATCTTATTGCAATTTTTGCTTCATAAGTCATTTCTGGTAACTTTACTATCATCCAAATTGTGCTTCGCACAGCTAATTAAATTGGAGGTCCTTTCTAACTGATAAACAAAAGGAAGTTTTCTTCTATTGTCAGAGTAATGACCAAATTTTCTGTTATAGTGATCCTCATTTTCTCCTCTTTAGAGAATCTCCCCTCAAAATTTAGTCATTCCCTAGTATGCTACTTGTTCAATACAGAGTTGTGGATCTGGTTTCAGAAAGCAACGTTACGAGCACAGGACTTCAGTGCTTGCGAGCTGCTTTCCTTGTATTGCTTTCCTATATCGAATCAGATATGGTGGCTGCTCAGCATGAATAATTTAGTCAATAAAGTTCACATTATTCATGTGGAAACACTTGTATCAATGTCAAAATGTTAGTTAGATCAGTAACATTTTGTCTCATAGTGTGGTTGAATGAGGTTTCTCCTTTGCAAATGCCATGTTATGAAGTCATAAATCTTATCTCTTGAATATTCGCTATGCAGGCAGCCGAGGCTATTATAAAAGAATCCGTTGAACCTCTTTTGGAAGATTATCGACCACCTGGAATTACTTCATTGAAGTTCAGCAAATTGTCCTTAGGAACTGTGGCACCTAAAATTGAAGGTAGCAACATAATCCATTCATTATCACCGATCAACCAAAAAATAAATCATACTTAATACTGGATTACCTACCAGCACATCCTTGGTGCTTTAAAACATTGTATTTCGTCATCGTTAATTGATTTGTACTTTGGTGCTACATATGAATTGCCTCTTAACTGTATAACAGTTTGATGACTTGATCTGGGACAGAAATTTAAAGTTTATGCAGCCTTGTTTCCTTCAATCAAGTTTTCAAGATAATAAGTACATTTAGTTAGTTTTGCATAACTGACCTTGGTCTTTTAATGCTCAGTGGATCGGGTTGCATTATTCCCAATATTTTTTCTCTAGTTACATCTGGTAAAGAAAAGTCAGTTTGTCTTAGTTGGAGTTCTCTGCTGCTACACTTATCGTGATTGCATGTGCTAGTTTTCTAGTTTTTGACCTTTGAGATTCATTTGAATTTTAGTATGAAGTTTTGAATCTTCTTCAGTTCATTTACGCTGATGATTCGATTCCGAATGAACTTCATGAGATGGTGGTCATGCAAGTTTTCGATATGATTTTTACTGTCATTGTTGAAGAAAAGGAGAAAATCTATAGACATTACTTTTGTAGAGAACACAATGATGTTGTGTTAATGGTTTGAAAAGTCACCTGAATAGTTACAGCTTAATATACTACTCCCTCCGTTTCATTTTATGTTTCATAGCTTGACTGGGTACAGGATGTGTACGACATACCACAAGCACCCTTTAAATCTTGTATCCTCAGCTAGTTTCATTTTAAATCTTGCTTCATTTCCCTTAATGGAAACAAAATACTCTGAGCTTATTTCTCGTCATGATATTGTTGCATCCCAATAAGACTTTTGGTGTCTATTTCATGCGTCAGATTCTTTAATGAGTTTGTATTAGTTGACACAGCATTTTACTTCTTTTTCGTGCGGAGAAATGCAGGTATTCGTGTTCAAAGCCTTAAAAACGATCAAATTACCATGGATATTGACCTTCGATGGGGTGGTGATCCCAATATCGTGTTAGGTGTGCAAGCTGCAATGGTTGCTTCTATACCCATTCAGGTAGGTGCCTAAACTCTTTCACCCGTCTACAGATCCGAAGGAAAAAACAATCTTTCACCTCTGAATTTTGCTCTGGACAATGTTCCTCTGATGACTAACCATCGCCTGAATTGGTTGCAGTTGAAAGATCTTCAAGTCTTCACAGTTATTCGTGTTATCTTCCAACTAGCTGAGGATATTCCTTGCATCTCTGCTGTTGTTGTTGCTTTACTTTCAGAGGTATAGCCTAATTCTATCATTGAATATGTTTCTTCTATTCTTCGGTTCGGTCCCATTGAATTGTTCTTAATTCCTGTTCTGACATTTTTTTCTGGAGGAGACAGGGGAAGGGGTGTGGAGGGAAGTTGGTGGACATGGGAATCATGTTCTACGCCCTTCCCCCCTCCCTCCATTCTCCTCCAAGAGAGAGAGGGTAGTGGGGGGGAAGGCACTTTGTCTTGATCTTGGTTGTATCGGGCTTTTAGTGTTTCTTTAGACTGTGTGTTGATAAAACAATCTTGGTTGAGACACTTGAGTATAGGCACACCTGATTCTTTTCCTTGCCAAAGCACGCAACAACATTGTATGGATACTTTTCTCGATAGGTTATAGTAAGATTCAACAGCTAAGCTGTTAAACATCGGATGCCTTTTTTTAGGTCTGCAAAACGCTGAAGGTGATGCTTCTTGATAAATGTTTGAAGTGGTTTGAATTCTGAATTATATGTGGCAAATATATTTCTCTCTTTGCTTATGCAATTTTGTGAGAGCTCAATTTGAAATTCCAGTAACAAACAACTAGGCTAGATGACATGTGATTCATTTTCGCATAGTCCTAGAACTGATCGTTTAAAATAAATGATGATAGAATTGCCGAGTGCTCCTATTTTCAGAACGCAAAATGTGCCACCAATTAAATTCTCTTATTTATAAGATTCTTACATTCTGATGTATATTTGTGTTACTGACTCCTTGTTTGTTTCTATCAGCCAAAGCCAAGAATTGACTATACTTTGAAGGCTGTTGGGGGTAGTTTAACAGCTCTTCCTGGAATTTCGGATATGATTGATGTAAGTGTTAAATGTGCTCTCTCGCTGGACATTTCTTGTTCAAAATTTTCTTCCTAGACTGACAATGGTTTATTTCTCCTTGAAAGGACACTGTAAATTCAATTGTCACAGATACGCTGGAATGGCCTCATAGAATTGTCGTTCCAATTGGTGGAATACCGGTGGATACTAGGTATCTTCAATTCTGAAGTATTTTAGTCATTGATAATAGATCCGCCTTTTAGCCTGTTTCACTTTGTTTTGAAACCAATATTATATTTTTCATTATTTGTTCCATGTTACCCATCGGACATAGTCTTTTGGATGGAGTGTAAAGTCTGGTCTTGTCACATATCTTTATTATATTTTCATTTTTTTATAACTGTTGTTTGTGTTTCTCATGCAGTGATTTGGAACTAAAGCCACAGGGCAAGCTTATAGTGACCATAGTCAGGGCTAATGGCTTAAAGAATCATGAAATGATTGGAAAATCTGATCCATATGTAGTCTTATATATTCGCCCACTATTCAAGCTTAAGACCAAAACCATCGACAACAACCTAAATCCGATTTGGGACCAGACATTTGAGTTGATTGCAGAAGATAAGGAGACTCAATCTCTTATCCTTGAGGTCTGATTTCTGCACCTTTCTTTCATTTCTGCCTGGACTCTGCTCTGTCTACGATATACACACTGCGGTTTTATATGCATTTAATGGAAGTACTTTGGCCCTTTCCGTTCTGTTTTCCATTTCACATCCATTATGACTTTGGACAGGTATTTGATAAAGACATTGGGCAAGACCAGCGAATGGGTGTTACAAAGTTGCCTCTGAATGAGCTGGAAGCGGAGACCCCAAAAGAAATTGAATTAAGGTTACTGCCAAAACTTGACATGCTCAAAGTCAAAGACAAGAAAGATAGAGGAACTATCACAGTGAAGGTACATGACAAAGTCAAGTGTTGTTGTATTATTGAAGATTTACAGGTGTTGTATTGAAGCTTATTGATTGCGGTTGTAGGTGTTGTATCATGAGTTTAACAAAGAAGAGCAGTTAGCTGCACTGGAGGCAGAGAAGAAGATCCTAGAAGAAAGAAAGAGGCTAAAGGCAGAAGGGGTCATCGGCAGCACTATGGACGCCCTTGACGGGGCAGCATCAATCGTCGGTTCAGGCGTTGGCATGGTAGGCACGGGCATTGGTGCAGGCGCAGGAATAGTAGGAAGTGGTCTTGGAGCTGTTGGCAGTGGACTAAGCAAAGCTGGAAAGTTTATGGGAAGGACTTTCACAGGGCAGTCCAGCTCCAGCCATGCAAGGAAGAGGAGTGGTTCCTCTACTCCAGTAAACTCTCTTCAAGAAAATGGAGGTGCTTAGGCTCTACCTTAGTTTTGTGAACTAGAAACTTACTAGTGTTTGTAAACTTATAGGCTTTAGATCAGATATCAGCATGTGTTTTGATGCAAGAGTTTTCGAGGAATTTCGTACGTCCATAGGAAACGGCCAAGTGACCAGAGGCGGAGCTAGGATTTGAACCTTATGGGTTCGGAATTGTAATCCTTTTAAGTTACTGGGTTCTAAATTAATAAGTTGTACATATTCAATGGATTTCTTAAAGACAAATACATGGTTTGAACAAAAGCTACTGGGTTCGGAAGAACCCGCATCCCGCGCTCTACCTCCGCCCCCGCTAGTGACTAATACTCATCGCTTCGCCATGACTTTCGGGTTCATTTTATGGTGTTTCATGATCATGCAACACGAATTTATGATTATATTCATCTTTTTTGTGTGTATTAATACATGCTGAGTTTGTAGAATTTTTAGCTAACCTAATAGTACAACATTTTTTTATACTGTCAGGAAAAAAGAAATATTTGCTAATAATGGATGAAAAATGATATTATCCATGATCATTGAACTTTTGTGTTTGTTACCCAAAAATCACTTTTTTTTTTTTTTTTTTTTGTTACGTAAAAATCGTTCAACTTTTTGTTCATTACACAAAAGTCACTTTTCTTTCTTTTGTTACACAAAAATCATTTTACTTTGCTCTAGTTATCACAAAAGTCACTTTTTTATTTGAAAAGTCTATTATGCTCTTGATATTATATAAACCTTCATATTTATGTAATACCTTCTATATTATATACTATATTATTTTATTTATTATTTTTATAATATATTCGTATATTTAGTTTTTTTTAACGTTAATTTTTAAAATATATTAGTAGCGTTATTAAATTTGTCAGTAACTTCAATAGAGAAATACATCGGCAAGTACATTTCCGTGAGAAAGTTCGCAGGTAAACAAACAAAAAAAATGAGGAAAAATCATATGTTAATCTGAAGGAAAATTCCTAGGTACTACATGCAAATTTAACTTGGGATATTTTCTTGGGAATTTACCTGGGCAATTGGTTATTTGGAAAATTCATTACTAGAAATTCGGGAAAAAACCGTCCAAAAAAATCGACCAAAGTTGGTCGGTAATGACCAATAACCGTCCAAAACGCGACCATTAACGTGTGGTCGGTATTTTGAAGGTCGGAAGGGCATACCGACCAAAGTTGGTCGGAAATTACCGACCAACTTTGGTCGGTCAATTAAATTCAGAAAAAAGAATTGCTGAAAAAAAGTTATTTTATAACGCTACTAATATATCTTGAAAATTAACGTTAAGAAAAAATTAAATACATAAATATATTATAAAAATAATAAATAAAATAATATTAAGTTATTTTATTTATAAATAAAATACGTAGTTAAAATATATTATATAATATATAATATAGAAGGTATTACATAAATATGAAAGCTTATATAATATCAAGGGATAATAGACTTTTCAAGTAAAAATGTGACTTTTGTGATAGCTAGAGCAAAGTAAAGTAATTTTTGTGTAACAAAAGAAAGAAAAGTGATTTTTGTGTAATGAACACAAAGTTCAATAATTTTTACGTAACAAAAAAAAGAAAAGTGACTTTTGTGTAACAAACACAAAAGTTCAATGACCATGAATAAAATTATCTCGTGCTTGTTTAAAGGAGGAAACTTATACCAAATGCAAAGTAATTTAGGAAGCAATCAACGTTACATATTCTTTTTATTTTTGTTAATACAAAGTTTTTTAAGGTATTATGAAAACGAGAAAAGTAAAAGAGTTACAAGATATTTAGCTTCGCTAGAAACTTTAGAAAGCAACATGTCGTTGCATTTAAAATTCACTCGAATCAAATCTTACATAGAGAATATGAAAATCGAAGCCCATTTAATATCAATACGATGATTGCTTTTTATTATATTTTTTTTTGGTGTGTGTGTGTGTGTTATTTTATTTGGAATCCTCTAAATTAAATGAAAAAACTAACAGAAAAGATGGATGAGGCCAGTTGTCCTTTGAATAAAAGTATCTGATCTCAAACAGGAGTAGGAAGAACAAAAATATTTGGTTTTGAATAGTTTCGTTCTAAGCTAATATTTGGAAACAACAAATTAAAGAACGAAGCAATAATTGAAATTTATTTTAGTAGGGGAATTTTTTTTAAAGGCAAAAATATTCTGTATTTGAAGACGAAAAACAAAACAAATATATGTAGATGATCAACAGTGGCATCTCCGATCCATTTGATTGCCTACCTACACTAGGCATACTACACATCTTGCAGATTGTGGGATAGCAAATTGTAAACATTTTTTTTTTTTTTACAGTTATATAGACTTTGAGTTAAATGGGGAAGAACTTAGTGAAATGAAATCCAAGTTTCTGAAATAGGAAACATTTTAGTTTCCAAATTTATCCAGAACACTATGGATGGTGGGAGTATGAACCAATTGATGCTTTGTGACAACTACCAATTGAAGTATTTTAGTCAAAAACTAAAGTGCAAATAGAGACAAGAGGGGTTGTTCAGACTACAACTCTAGGAATCGAAAAGAAAAAAAAAAAAAAAAGAACGTAACACAGTACGTCCAAAATAACCAATTATGCAAAGCTCTGAGAATATATTCAATCAATTAGTTCAACGCCAAATATTCAAATTTTGATAAAAGAGAAACATATATTCCAGTCAAATTATTCTCACGTGATGCACTAGCACCCAAAATTGTCAAGTAGGGGAGTTCTTAGATGCATCGAATACATAGAGTCAAAGACCTCTTTTAAAGAGAGGGGGTGGGGCGGATTTATAGTTTCTAATATTGGTTCAATTAAATTCGACATTTTTTGTTGCTTATATATAGACCTTGTGAGTTCGAATTTCTAAATTTTTCAAGTTATTGGATTCTGAATTAATATTTTGTCCATATTTAATGAATAAGACAAATATATGATTTGGACAAATATTAATGGATTCAATTGAAGCCGAAACATCTATTCTCCCTCTGCCTATGTTTAAAAGTATTAAAAAGATTTTGAACTCATAATTTCTTGAACTTAGAACTTGATCCTATAAATTAAGTTTAAATCATTGATCCGGCTCCGGAGGACAAACACAATCAGAGCGTTATCAAACACCCATATTTTGCAAGATTAAGGTGATATTAGCCCCGCTTTTCTTTTCCTTCCATAACGAATTTTCATATTTTCCAAATATTAGTTTGGTTGGTTTGAATAGTGAAGCAAGGAAGTTCGAAGAATAACAGGTGGTAGTGAAATACTTCGTTGAATATCTTCATGAGCTCCACCTAAAATGTACTATATATTTTCTTTAATCATATCAGCCTTGAAGATCCTGCCAAAAAAAAAAAAAAAACACCAAAACGATTAGTTTAAAATTCAGTAGAGATTACGATACTCTAACTGATTAATGCCTATGACTACTTAGAAGACTTGCAATAGAGTATCTTCTAAAATTATTATTTAACTTGTAGAGAAAAGGAATTCTGCTATTGTTTTTTCGAAGAGATTTCAATGTTTTTTTCCTAAAAGAAATTTTCTACTAGTACCTTTTAACAAATCAACCAATGATATTGTGCTTAACAAAATAGCCACACATAGGGGCTTGTGATTTCGATTCATAGCTAAGAAACCATTAATTATCCCTACCTTAGACCACCTGTATAATACGATGTCGCGGCTTCCCCACAATATTGACATAGCAACTGTTTAATTTTATGCTGTCCAATATTATATTTCTATCCATAGAAAAGTAAACTCGAGATGCATAGGTTCCCTATTTCTTCCTTGTTCGTCATTTTCTCCCTTTAAATATTTGAACAAGAAAACACATGACTACTAAAAGTATCATGTTTGTCAATGCCTCCACGATGAGTCTTGGTCCTTAAACTCGTTTACACCTTAATTAAAAGAAATGTAAGTATTAGTGAGCAGGTACAATTGGGTACTAATTATAAAGAGACCAGGCTGATGATCATTAAAATTTAGAATCTTAAAAAGGGAAGGACCACCAACTACACCGATCATATATTATATACCTTGTTGACTAATATAAAAAGCAGCTGCAACTTGTAAGGAATCTCCAGGAACTTCTACGCCCCCAACTAATAATACTTACGTACTACGGTACTAGTATAATATATATCCACGTCAATTCATCTACAAATATATATATATATATATATATAACGAATTGACGTGGATATTAGTGTAACCACATCTTGCTACTAAACCAGTTTAATTAATAACTATAATAAATTAGAGGAGAATCATATCGAGTACGATAAAAGCTTGTTGTTGGCTTTCCAACATCATTATTCATTAATTTAGATAGCCTGAAATTTCAGTGATGACTCCGTCTTCGCATCTAATCTATTTTTATGCCATTCTGGGTTCGGAAATATTGCAACAATCGTAGTATTTGATTTCAAATGATATGAGTATACAATATTTATGGATCCTCTGATTCTTCTTTCAAATAGTAAATATATTCAAGGGCCTTTGAGCTGGATCTTGAATAAGTAGTTGTTGCCACGAACGATGATCTTGAATTCACTAGCACGAACTTTGATTTGAACTCGTACTCCTTGAATCTTGATTTGTTCTTTGTTCTTGTCTTCTTGAGCTTGAACTTGATTGCTTGAAGCTTCAAACTTGTCGAGAAATTTGCGGCATTTGATCCAACGAACTCTCTCTTGCTTCTTGTTATAACTTATGGTGTCTTTCCTGAGTTATGAAGACCCCTATTTATAGTTGTGGGAAGGAAGAGTTATGATAAGAACAAACTATTTCCGTGAAGTGTGACAAAGCCGCATTTGATTGGCCAGAACATGTCACTTGCACACGTGGCGCAGTTTCACTGGCCTTTTAACGGGACTTGGCATGCCTAGTCATTTTGACACGTGATATGATCCTATTAGCTCTTCTGTTTGACTTGGCGTGTAATGTCATTGACACGTGGCACCAAACTGGGCCTCTAGGAAGATGGCATCTTGGGCTTAATGATGTGGGCTCATCACCTTTAGCATAATGAACTTGGACAAATTTATTAAGTCCATCTGTATCGGACTTATATAATTAATCCAATTACATTAGCCCATAATACTTATTTGGACTAATATATCTTTTTTAAAATGTAATACAAATAACTATGAATTTAAATCTAATAAAATTTAGATGCCTACACTATCCATTACAATTTATGTGCTTGCACTTTTTTTGGTTTGTTATTAATTAAAATAATGTCATATTTCTACATTTATAAGTTTTTAGGTCCAATATATTTATTTTACCTTTAATTACACTTTCTTATAACAATGACATGATGCTTAAGATACAAAATTCGGCGAGTAATGCTGGTAATATGCTACATACACCATTAGTCTAAGATAGTAAGAGTGAAGAATTTTTCAGTCAAATTAAGATACATAAAATAAAGAGTCTTCTTTCTTGAGTTTTTTTTTTTTTTTTATCGAATAAGTTCAGTTGAGGCTTCCTTCTCCCTCTAACATATGTCCAATAATGACCTAAGCGCTAACGAATCTTACATTCGAAAAGTTGACTCTCTCATTGGCTATATATTTCATTAACAAAAGATTTCCAATTGCCTTTATAATATTTCCAACATTGCAGGACCTTAAATCTTATGTCATCAATTATCGATTGGCTTCGCTGATGCCAATCAAGCGTAATTTTTTAATGAGGCTTTGGCTGTACATGTTTGATCATTTAGAAGTTATTCGATAATTTTCTCTAGTGCAATGGCGGCTGTAAATAATTAAATGCTCTCTCCCTTTCAATTTCATATTAGTTTGGTTTAAAAAAATAACATATTTTAATATTTGGAATAATTTTTAATTTAAAGTTTCATTTTACGTGTATTAAGAAATTATTATAGTCACAAAATGTTATGATATATTTAAGGTTACGAATTTCATAAATTCTATAGCCACACAAATACTATTTTATTGCATATTTAAGATCAAAAGTGTAGCTTTATAGCTTGATTACTGCTCATTTCATTAGCGCCTAATTTTTTTTAATTTGGTTTTCCACCCGGTGTCCGGTACTGTATTGGAGCCCGATTATATTAGGATTCGCGACGAGTCCCCATCGGAGGAAGCGTTCCCTACCAAGAATTTTTCCATGCCCAGAGCTCGAACCCGAGACCTCTGGTTAAGGAAAGAATAGCTCCATCCGCTGTACCACATCCTTTGGTGGTAGCGCCTAATGTAGCTTTGCTGTTTCCATGCACCTTCGTCAATCGTCATGCATTCGTGCGGAGCTCCTCAATATTCCCTTCATTTTCCTATATTTCTTTACAATTCCGAATTGTTATTACCTAATCATTGTGTTAATTCAGCATCAATACACGTAGTATTATCCATTAACAATATTCGCACATCACGTGGCAAATATTCTACTAGTACTAATTTAAAAATATTTTTTTCAGTTACATATGGGTTTCTATTCCCAAGTATTGTTCAAGCTTTTGCCTATATAAAGCCATCCAATGCCTCGTATCTCATACCCCAAAAACCAAATCAAAGTTTCTTCCTCAGTTCTTCTATCTCTCAGATACAAAAAATGACGACAGGCAGAGAGAGCCTTTGGGTTTTCGCTTTAGCTTCAAATTGCAAATATTTCACGTCCCCAATCAACTCCATATACTTTGCACTTGTTTTTCTTCTTGTCTGGTTAGTCATGAACATGATTTACTGGACTCACCCTGGGGGTCCAGCTTGGGGTAAATACAAATGGAGAAATTATTTGGTAGCACCAAAGCCAATACCAGGCCCAAGAGGTTTTCCTCTTATAGGAAGCATGAACCTTATGACTGGTTTAGCACACCAAAAAATAGCAGCCGTAGCAAAATCATGCCAAGCCAAGCATCTCATGTCCTTCAGCCTAGGTGAAACCAGAGTTATTGTAACGTGTAATCCAATGGTAGCAAAGGAAATACTGAACAGTTCAGTGTTTGTTGACCGTCCAGTAAACGAGTCAGCTTACAGACTAATGTTCAACAGAGCTATTGGTTTTGCTTCTTATGGTGTCTACTGGCGAACACTTAGAAAAATTTCAGCCACGCACTTGTTTTGTCCTAAACAAATCAAAGCCTCTGAGGCGCAAAGGTGCGAAATTGCGAAACAGGTGATCGATATTTTCAAAGCTGGCGGTTCCCGTGACAATATACGGGTTAGGGATGTTCTGAAAAAGGCTTCTGTAAACAATATGATGTGTTCTGTTTTTGGCCGCAACTACAGTCTCCTCGATGATTGTAACGAAGAGCTGAGCGAGTTAGTAGATGAAGGTTATGAGCTTTTGGGAATGCTCAATTGGTCGGATCACCTCCCTTGGTTAGCTGAATTTGACCCGCAGAAAATACAGGTCAGGTGCTCACGGCTCATGCCTAAAGTAAACCAGTTTGTGGGCAAGATCATCGACGAGCACCGGGCTCAACCTAGCAATGGTAACCGTGATTTTGTGGATGTTTTGCTCTCACTTCCGGACTCCGAAAGATTATCAGACTCTGATATGATTGCCGTACTCTGGGTAAGCAACCATATATACATATATATATATATATATATATATATATATATATATATATATATATATATATATATATAACATAACCAATCAATTTTACTCTCCCTGAGCGAGTAGTCACTAGTCAGTCCATTTCTTTGCTTTCTTAATTTATAGTATGTTTGGCCAAGCTTCTAAAATTAATTTTGGTGAGAAGCAGGTTGTGTTTAGCTAATTAATTGAAAAGTACTTAAAAGTACTTTTAAAAGCGGTGATTAATGTTTGACTGAGCTTCTAAAAAGCACTTTTAAGTGTATTTTTCTCAAAAGTGTTTTCCAAAAAAGTGATTTCGGTGAAAAGCTACTTTTTTCAGCTTTTCCAAAACTACTTTTGTTTCTACTCAAAAACACTTTTTTTTCCTTTTAAAAGCTTGGCCAAACACTTCAACTTTAAAACAATACTACTACTTTTTTTTGGAAAAAAGAAATACTTTCGATCATGGAGAAGCTTGGCCAAACAGGCTGTCAGTGTGAAGCAACTGCTTTCTCTTCTTCCTTTCATTTTTAAGGGGGAATTATTGGATTCTTACAAAAACTCGTAGAAATGAATTTCGAAAAAATAATTCAATCATCATTCGTTTTTGCACTTGCAATTCTCTCTCTCCCTTCCTAATTTCATGTTGTTACATGATCCGTAGGAGATGATATTTAGAGGGAGTGACACGGTGGCAGTATTAATAGAGTGGATATTAGCACGGATGGTACTTCATCCTGATGTTCAGTCAAAGGTACAAGAGGAGTTGGACAGGATTGTTGGAAGATCATGTCGTCCAATCATGGAGTCCGATGTAATGAACATGGTTTATCTGCCAGCCGTAGTCAAAGAAGTACTTAGATTGCACCCTCCGGGCCCACTGTTGTCATGGGCCCGCCTAGCAATAAAGCACGTGATAGTGGACGGGTATCACGTGCCTGCAGGCACTACGGCCATGGTGAACATGTGGGCCATCACGAGGAGTGAAGAGGTTTGGACGGATCCACTTGAATTTAAGCCCGAGAGGTTCATGAACGAGGCCGAGTCCGAGCTTGTGGATTTCTCGGTGTTGGGGTCTGACTTGAGACTGGCTCCATTTGGTTCTGGAAGGCGAACCTGTCCAGGAAAGACACTTGGCTTGACCACTGTCACTTTTTGGGTAGCATCGTTTTTGCAAGAGTTTCAACTTGGGCCTACTGATGAAGCTGAAACTGTTGACTTGTCTGAGGTACTAAGGCTTTCCTGTGAAATGGTCAACCCGCTCACAGTGAGGGCGCGGCCAAGACGCACTCCATGAAGATCGAGCACTCGCCAAGAAATGTAACGAAACCTTGTAGGTTATCTGGAATATTTTGTGTTTTAAGTACTACTATATTGTAGTGCTACTTTAAATAAAATTATACTTTAATTGTTACTAGTACTTTATATTATGTAGTAACAATTAATCTTATTCGGAGCACGGATGTACAGATGATGGTTAAATCAATATAAGTTTCAACTAAGACATACTTATATTCTTTCTCCATTTCATGTGTGGTCCATTCTTGTGGTGTACAAGTATATATATATTGAAGGTTTTTCTTTTGAATTTATTTATTCTTTGATAACTAATTTTTTTAAAAAAAGGAGGTAAAGATAATGTTACGACCCGGATTTCCCACCCTCGGGAGTCGTGATGGCGCCTACTCGTGAAACCTAGGCAAGCCAACTATTACGGTTCTACACAATAACAATCAACCCAAACAATTATAAGCAGAAACTAAAGTTAAACAGGTGATAAGTGCGGAAGAGTTAAAATAAATCCAAATACTCCAATACATGTCTACCCACGAATCTGGTGTCACAAATTCACGAACGTCTAAGATTTTTACTACAAATAAAAGTCTGGAAAGAAAGGTACAACTGTTCTCGGAATGAAAAGAGATAGCAGAAAAGCTAAATAGGGAAGGGGGACTTTAGGCTCTGCGGACGCCAGCAGATCTACCTTGGTCTCCCTGGACTGAAGGCAGCTACCTCAGCTACTCACTGGGTCCGGTACCGAAATCTGCACAAAAGAGTGCAGAGTGTAGCATCAGTACAACCGACCCCATGTACTGAGTAAGTGTCGAGCCTAACCTCGGCGAAGTAGTGACGAGGCTAGGACACGACAATCATATATACCTGTCCAGATAAATCATATACAAACAGAAGCATAATAACAGAAATCAACAGAATAAGGTGGGAAGGGGGCATGCTGCGGGGAATATCAGATTCTAACAATAAACCAATAAGGAAGCATCAATAAGGAAGCATAATGAATATCATATCCAAATCAACAAGAATAGTGAAGCGGTAACATGTGCACGGCATCACCCTTCGTGCTTTTACTCTCGTCCTCACCATATGAATCAACAGAAACGGCACGGCATCACCCTTCGTGCATTACCTCTCATAATCATGGCACGACATCACCCTTCGTGCATTATTCCTCACAATATCGGCACGGCATCACCCTTCGTGCATTAACTCTCAAATCATGGCACGGCACTACCCTTCGTGCATTAACACTCATAATATCGGCACGGCATCACCATTCGTTCTTTACACTCTCTCACAATATCATGCACGGCATCACCCTTCGTGCTTTACACTCTTCCTCACCCAAACAACAGAAAACAATATGTCCCGGCAAAGGAATCAACAATATCAACAATAATATCCCGGTAAGGGAATCAACAATATCAACAAACGTCCTGGCAAGGGATTCAGCTATAACCAATCTCGTTTCAACAATCTCTTTACAAAATGAAACTTCAATTTGAGTCAACACTCAACAATAGTCAATTACCAAGAAACTTTCATAAGCTTTGTTCAACATTAATAATCATCAATTTGAGCATGATCGATACATAATAGAGTCACAACAATCATGGTATAAGACTCACGGGCATGCTTGACACCAACGTATAGATACTCGTCACCACACCTATACGTCGTACTCGATACAAACACATAGCAAATAGACCACAACTTTTATTCCCTCAAGTTAAGGTTAAGCCAAACACTTACCTCGATTCCATGGACAAATTAAGCCTCTACTACCGCTTTACCTCTCGGTTCCACTTCCAATTCGCTTGTATCTAGCCACAAATTACTAAACGATATCAATAAATTCTAAATAAACCAATTCAAATGCATGAAAATAGATTTTTCCATTGTTTTCCCCAAAAAGTCAAAAATTGACCCCGGGCCCGCTTGGTCAAAACCCTAAGTTCGAACCAAAACCCGATCGCCCATTCACTCATGAACTCAAATATGTAATTAGTTTCGAAATCGGACCTCAAATCGAGGTCCAAATCCCCAAAATTTGAAAATCCAAACTTCTACCCAAAAACACCCAATTTCCCATGAAAAAACCCTAGATTTTGAAGTGAAATCATGTAAAAAGATGTTATAGATTGATGAAAGTAAGTTAGAAGTTGTTTCCCTATGATTTGGGGAAGAATCTCTCTTTGGAAAATCGCCTATGTGATGTTTAGGTTTTGAAAAGTTGTAAAAATGAAGAAGAATCCCGTCTGAAATCTCATTTAGCAGGTGCAGTTATCGCAATTGCGAACCTTCGGAAGTCTGCTACCTTCGCATTTGCGAAGGATATGTCGCATTTGCGACTCCTGACTTCTTCGCATTTGCGACCAAAGTGTCACATTTGCGAGAATGGCCTGCCCAGGCTTGGTTTGCAATTGCGACGCCTGGGTCGCATTTCCCAAGCCTGAGAACTTCGCATTTGCGAAGCCTGATCTCGTAATTGCGGGATCAGAGGCCTGTTACACAGCTGCAACATACCAGCAATTCTCCTAAGTCCAAATTCACTTTGTGGCCTATCCAAAAGTCACCCGAGCCCTTGTGGCTCCAAACCAAACATGCACGCAAGTCTAAAAATATCATACGGACTTGCTCATGCGATCAAATCATCAAAATAACATCAACAACTACGAATTTAACCTCAAATTCCTGAAATCACCCAAGAACATTGAAATTTCCATTTTCTCAACTATAGGTTCGATTTATAACAAACCAATTCCAATTCTTACCAAATTTCACAGATTAGACTTATTTTTTATTTTAAACTTGTACCGAGCTCCGGAACCAAGATACGGGCCCGATACCATCAAGAAAATGCATCATTTCACTTCTAGAAACCTTTATATTTTCCAGCAAACAATTTTCTTTAAAAATTCTTTTCTCGTGCTTGGGACCTCGGAATTCGATTCCGGGCATACGCCCAAGTCCCATATTTTACTACGGACCCTACGGGACCGTCCGATCAAGGGTCCGGGTCCGTTTACCAAGAATGTTGATCAAAGTCAACTTTAACCAATTTTGAAGACCAAATTCATTATTTTTCTAAAATTTCACATAAAAGTTTTCCGAAATAGCGCACGCAAATCGAGGTGAGCTAAAAAGAGGTTTTCAAGGCCTCGGGACGCAGATTTGACTTCTAAAACAAAAGATGACCTTTAGGGTCATCACATTCTCCACCTCTAAAACAACCGTTCGTCTTCGAACGGACATAGAAAAGTACCTGAGTCAGTGAAAAGATGAGGATATCGGCTCCGCATATCGAACTCGAACTCCCAGGTCGCTGCCTCAACAGGCTGACCTCTCCACTGCACACGAACTGAAAGAAAATTCTTCGATCTCAACTGAGGAACCTGCCGGTCTAGAATAGCTACCAGCTCCTCCTCATAGGTCAAGTACTTGTCCAACTAGACAGTGCTGAAGTCTAACACGTGGGATGGATCGCCGTGATACTTCCGAAGCATGGTGATCCCGCCCAACTATGCCTTATAAAAAGGACACGCGAACGTTGCAAATATAATCTGAGTATTTAGCCCAGAGTCGAACCCACAAGGAATTAACCTATCAATTACTCTCGTTAGGCTTGCTAAATTCCACGGAATCAACTTCCCAAACGTTGTAAATAACAAAATTGATGGTATTTCTACTAACTATGAATGAAAGTAAATAAGCAGCTGAAAACTAACTATGATTAAGTTGTAAGCAATTAAGAGAAGGTTCTAAGGCTATGATTTCCCCTATTGATGGAATCCCTTCCGGTTATGCTTCACATAGATTTTCCTAATCAACTCTATCAATCATGAGCACTATTATTACCGTAAATCTCTCTCGAGTTATCACAATAATTTACTAGACGCACTCCCCCGAGATACGCTAGCTGGCTTTGTTTATTACAACTCACTTTAGATCACACCCAAGGCTTCGTTATCCCTAATCCCGCCTTTAAACTCTCGGTTATTGATCCCTCATATACTTTGGGAGTGGTGGTGTTCAACAATTACATAAATATGCACTCTCTCCCGAGTTATGCGCACTAAATAGGCACAGCTAATTGAGGATCCTGTCAATTAACTACAATAAGAACATAATTGAACAAATAGAAATTAAACCGGGCAAACTATATTAACATAACAAGAAGTTCATCCTTCAATAGGTTCCATCAAAACCCTAGACTAGGAAATTAGCTACTCATAACAAAATAAGATAAAACTACTAAATTATTCATAATGGGTAATAGAAATAATCAAAAGAAGATAGAAGAATTGTAATATTTTGTTACTCTTGTCACACTTGTTCTTTCCTCCAAAGTAATCTAAAACAAGCTTCAAAAAAACAATCTTGGGCGAGTTCCTAAAGTTTATAAGGGTTTGGCACAAGTTTTCTCGAATTTACACTTTGGTCCCAAAATTCCTGGCGCGTGAACAGTTCACCGCGGTCGCAGCAAGACCACGGCTCGACCGCAGTGACCGCTAAACATTCTGCCGTGAGTATTTGATCCGCCGCGGTTCCACCGCGCTCGCGGTAGATTTTTACTCAGTCCAGTTTTGCTTCTTTGTGCTCGGGTACTTCTTGATTGGGCGTTTTCTTCACATTATTGCCTCCAAAATACTCCGTAGTGCTTCCTCACTTAGAATATTCCCTGCGAAACAAAAGAACACCATTTAGAGCATTTTGTTATCAATTTGCCTATAAAACAACAATAAAGCATGTTAATATTAAGGTGTAAATATCATCTATATAGCCTAATATCAACACCCCACACTTAAATCATTGCTAGTCCTCTAGCAATCCACCACACTCTATCAAAGTTCCTTCCCTAAGCTTTTCCCTTAACGACTCACACCTTGAACAATTTACAAAAGTTGCACCTAGTAGTGAACAACCTTTACCTCAAAAGTCGAATCTCTCGTTCCATGCAACATTCGCACTTACTCAAACTACTCTATACAAGAGTCAAGACTTACCTTTCCTTTGTGAATCAAGTGCCCTCACAAGCAAAAGAGAGTAGTTCCACACAATAAAATTTAAGAACACTTAGGAACTCAAGATAGAAAGAATTCACTCACTCTCAGAAATAATATTCATATGCCACAAAGATGCACCATAGGCTTGTCCGTAGTGTAATACTCTACTAATCGAGCCTATCCAGTCTAAGATCAATTAGGACTTCACTTGGTTGTAATGTATGCTAAGGGATGGGTAGGATATATTTGGATATAGTGACTAACCTCCCTAAGCACTTTTAATACAAAACACATTCACATTTCATATCATTCTTATATCAACCAGACATTCCCCACACTTCATTTATAACATCCCATTCCTTTAGGTGCATTTGCGTCAAGCAACCACTTATAAACTACTACATTTATTTACAAACAAATTTGTTTTTTTTTTCGTGGTGCTTCTTCTTCTATTCTTCCAAACTCTGCACATTTTCTCTATTTCAATGGTTCCACTCAAAAACCAAACCACCACCCCACACTTTTGCTTTTGCATAATTTCCATACCATTCAAGTGCTTATGGGAGGTATAAGGGTTCAAACAGAAGGATATTCAAACAATTGGATCAAGTTCGCAATGTGGTTGCCAAAGAAACAGGCTTATAGGCTCAACGGGGTTAACTAAGATGTATTACATTCAGGTGGGTTTATGTTGTATATATCTGGCTTAACAAATGAAGCTACTATTTCGCTTTGCAAACACACAGGGCAAGTTCTAGGCATCAAATGTAAGGCATAGAATACAGTATAGTTCACACACACATGGCACATGACTCACTCCGGATTGATTTATCAAGACATTCTCTTTTGAGTGTTCAAGTTAGCTACAAACATACAATTTTAAGGTACTTTAGCAAGATTCAACCATTGAGATTAGGCGTTACACTCTAGTGTCAATTGTGTGCAGGTGTACTAACGCCAAGGGATTCTCTTGCTATTTAAGCTCTTAGCCCATCGATGCTAACTAAAACTAAAAAAAAACAAAATAAACAAAAACTACCTACACCCGGTTCAAGCTAAACCCTTGGAAAAGAACCGTGGCCCAAAGAAAAACCAAGGGGGAGTTACTACACTACCTAATAGTACAAAATCTTTTTGGTCTTTTCTCTAGACTTACTTCCCTCAAGAAAATTGTCTAAAGGATCCGTCATCAGGAAGAGTCTCCATATTCCCTTTTTTTTTCGACTTAGTCCCTCAAGAACCCCGCCGAAAAGATCCGTCGTCAGGACAAGTCACTTACCTACTTTAGCTTACCTAATGAAACTATTACTCAAAACACCAAAAACAATCAAAGCAAAACAAAAGCAAAATCCAACAGTCAATTGTTACAATTACATACATACATTGAAGTATCCCCCACCCCACACTGAAAATGTAGGCATGTCCTCATGGCATAAAAGAAATTAAAGAACAGTGAGGTAAAGGAACTTCCCTGAAAGATCACTCCTGAACAGAGACGGTGTCTGGGTTCACATTGCAAGCACGACCCAGAGCTCTCAGCCAGCCTAAGAATTTTTTCTCCGACTTCACCTGGCGGTCAGCCACCGCGTCTACACGGGCACCCAAATCAGTGACTAAGGTACGCAACCCAGCCATCTCCTGCTCCAAAGCTGCCATGCGGGTGCTCCGGCGGGGCTGTGATGGGCCTGGCTCTTCCACTCTCTAGTTGGTGGGACCTCATCTGCCTCAGCATCTTCATCATCATCGTCATCATCCGAGTCATCAACATTCACCACCGGCTCCATCCCAAATCTGATTTTTCTTGCCAGGAACGGGGCTTTCAGTGGTAATTTCCCATCAACTCTAAGGTCTTCAGGGACTCTAGCAACACGGCACAGCCTGGTGACTAGAGAAGGGAAGTAGAAGCCCTTGAGTAATTCAGGTGATCTAATGAGCATCTCGTCATGGAGTAGCCTAGCCACATCAAAATCCCTGTGTGCCATGAAATAGTAGATTGTTGATGCCTGTGGTAGATTGACATCGGTTGTGTTGCTGGAGGGCAACAACCGACTGTTGATAATGATGAGCTAACACTTAGCCTCCCAATTGAGAGATTTGGAGTTAAGTGTGATCATGGGCTTTATCCATATGTATTCTCTATCTGGCACACAGATAGTCTCAAGAAGAGTCTCCCACAAGGCACGTGTTGAGCTAAAAGTACGATAATCATCAGATTCCCCCCTGAATACTGGCAGCCGGTACACCCTGCGGATGGCCTCGACGGACGCATTTACCCGTGTATTGCAAACAGTAACAACTCCATTCTCATGTTTCGGGCAGTTCGCATAGAACTCCCTGACCATCCGAACATTGGCCTCCTCCGGTACCTCGAAGAAGATGTCCAGCTGACACCTCCTCAACTCGTTGAAGATATTCGGGCATTCCACCTCTATGGCTTGTCGGTTAATATGCACCTCATGTAGCAATTTCTTAGCTGCCTTTGGATTGTACCTGTCCTCCGCCGGTCTGGAGACAAACCTAGTGCTGTCAAACTGGGCACACTGGCTTGCCCCCTAGCTCTCGAGGAGCTTCCCGGTCCACTCGCGGAGGATCCAGTGTTGCGTCTCTTCCTAGATGAACTCATTTTACCTGGCAAACAGAGAAACGCCTATTAGTGAGTGTGTGAAATGTGTGACTATGGGTGGTTACTCAGACTTCACCATAACCATGTCACATTAGCCCCTTATAACTCCATTGGGGCAATTCCTCAAACACCTTGTGGGCAAGACAACTTCTTCATACACATAGCCCATAATGTGACATCAATTCCTCCCCAAATCAAAGATTCTACTACCCCATCACACCCCACAATACTTCATTCAACACCTACAACATACACCCCCTTTCACCATATTATACACACAGCCCCTTCACCAATCAGTCCCAAAAACGAAATTCACAAGAAAACAATGAAAAACTAACAACAATCAACTAAAAATCACTACACAATTACAGCACTAGGCTAGCATATAAACCTACAATACAAAAAAAAAGAGGGGGGAGGTGAGTAGCATACCTTAATGGAGAAAGGGTTGAGAGGAATGGAGATAGGGGAGTAGTATGAGTGAAGAAGAAGAAGAAGAGGGAAGAGGGTCGTTGATTTAGGGTTAGAGAGAGAAAGGGAATTGGGGAAATAGGGGTATGGGGCGGGTGTGTTATTTTATTAAGGGGAGGGGGGGTGTTGATTAAGGGTAAAATAGAAGAAGAAAAGAATAAAAAAATAAAATAATAGCAAAAAAACATACCTGGTGCCCATTGCGGTCGACCGCGGCCGCGGTGGGTTAAATAGTTTGAGGCAGAATGTTTACGTCTCACCGCGGTTCTACCGCGATCCCACCGCGGTCGCGGTGGGTTGGACGACGTCACCACGATTTTACCGCGGTGAAAGCAGCTGCACAATGGTGAGGCAGTGTCATCGCCTCTCACCGCGATCCTGCCGCGGTTCCACCGCGGTTGCGGTGGTTTGCCCAATTTTTTTTTTAATCATGGTTACATACACGAATGAAATACAATGGTCGTGGGTTGCCTCCCATGCAGCGCCTGATTTAACGTCGCGGCACGACGCAGATAAGCGCATTTACGATTCGCTCGACCTCCGAGGTTCCGTCACGTTGATCTCTGTCACTTCTTTTGGTTCACTCATACCTACATATAGCTTCAATCGCTGCCCATTGACTCTAAATGTGTGAGAGTCTTTCTCCGAGGCAATCTCCACAGCCCCTGAAGGGAATACTTCGACCACTCGAAATGGACCAGACCATCGTGATTTGAGCTTTCCCGGGAATAACCTTAATCTTGAGTTATAGAGCAATACCTTGTCCCCGGGGTTGAAATGTCGCTCAACAATGTTCTGGTCGTGCAACCTCTTCATTCTTTCCTTGTACAATCTTGTGCTTTCAAAAGCAAGATGTCTGAACTCGTCGAGCTCATGCAATTCAGTGATTCTTGTTGTGCCTGCAGCCTCAATGTCTAGGTTCAGCTGTTTCAGTGCCCACCAAGCTTTGTGTTCAAGTTCCACTGGCAAGTGGCAGGCCTTCCCAAACACCAACTTATATGGGGACATACCAATTGGTGTTTTAAAAGCAGTTCTATAAGCCCAAGGTGCATCATCTAGCTTTTTCGCCCAATCAGTTCTTGTGGCGTTTACAGTCTTGGTCAATACACTCTTTATCTCTCTGTTAGACACTTCCACCTGTCCACTTGTCTGCGGATGATACGGTGTTTCCACCTTGTGATGCACATCATACTTTTCAAAGGCTCGATTACATAAGTGAGCGCCTCCGTCATTGATGATAGCTCTCGGTGTCCCAAAACGGGTGAATATGTTCTTCTTCAAAAACCCCACCACTACTCTTGCCTCATTAGTGGTAAATGTTGTAGCTTCTACCCATTTGGACACATAATCTACAGCAACAAGTATGTACTTATTGCCAAAGGAGCTGACGAAGCGGCCCATAAAGTCAATCCCCCAGACATCAAACACTTCCACCTCTTGAATCGGGTTCATGGGCATCTCATGGCGACGGGAAATGTTCCCGGTTCGTTGACATTTATTGCAACCCTTCACCCATTGGTGTGCATCTTTAAACACTGTTGGCCAAAAAAACCGGCCTCTAGCACTTTTGCAGTTGTCCTGACTCCTCCAAAGTCCTCCATACTCCGATGCATGACATGCCTGCAAAACAGAAGATTGTTCTATCTCTGGGACACACCTCCGGATCATATTATCAACACATATTCGAAACAGATAAGGTTCATCCCAATAATACATGTGGCAGTCACGATAAAACTTTTTCTTTTGTACAGAGGAAAGATCATAAGGAACTATGCCACATGCCAGGTAGTTTGCAAAGTCTGCATACCATGGCACTTCCTCAAGATTGGCCGCGAGCAGTTGCTCGTCTCGGAAAGGTTTCCAGAATGTCCTCAACCTCATTTGAATTTTTAACTCCCTCAAGTCGTGATAGATGATCAGCGACTTGATTTTCTGTGCCCTTACGATCACGAATTTCGAGGTCGAACTCTTGGAGTAACAACATCCAACGAATTAGGCGCGGTTTAGATTCTTTCTCCTCAATCAAGTACCTGAGAGCTGCATGGTCAGTGTATACAATTACCTTAGAGTCGATCAGGTATGATCTGAATTTGTAAAGAAAATACCACCGCCAACATCTCCTTTTCCGTCACAGTGTAGTTCAGCTGGGCTCCACTCAGCGTTCTACTCGCATAGTAGATTGGATGCATTAGTTTGTCTTTCCGCTGTCCCAGCACTGCCCCCACTGCGTAGTCACTGGCATCACACATGAGTTCAAATGGATGCTCCCAGTCGGGGGAAACAATGATTGGTGCTGTGACCAGCCTCTTTTTCAGCTCCTCGAATGCTACCCTGCAATCATCAAAAAACAATAAGGGGTGATCTTTTTCTATCAACTTACAGAGTGGGTTGGCAATTTTTGAGAAGTCTCTTATGAATCTCCGGTAAAAGCCGGCATGCCCGAGGAAGCTCCTGATTGCTTTGACTGAAGATGGAGGTGGCAGCTTTGCTATCACGTCAACTTTAGCGCGATCCACCTCAATTCCTTTACTTGACACTCGGTGCCCCAAAACTATGCCCTCTTGTACCATGAAGTGGCACTTCTCCCAATTAAGAACCAGGTTAGTCTCAATACACCGTTTCAGCACACGAGTCAGATTTATGAGGCACTTATCAAATGAGTTCCCCACCACTGAGAAATCATCCATGAATACCTCAATTATATCCTCTACCATGTCAGTGAATATGGCATCATGCACCTTTGGAATGTGGCGGGTGCATTGCATAGGCTAAAGGGCATCCTCCGAAAGGCATAAATGCCATATGGGCAAGTGAAGGAGGTCTTCTCTCTGTCCTCTGGTGCAATGGAGATCTGATTGTACCCTGAGTATCCATCTAGAAAACAGAAGTGTGACCTCCCTGCCAATCTGTCTAGCATCTGATCAATGAAGGGAAGCGGGAAGTGGTCTTTGCGGGTGGCTAGATTTAACTTTCTGTAGTCCATGCAGATTCTCCAGCCCGTGACGGTTCGTGTTGAGATCAGTTCATTGTTATCGTTCTTGATCACCGTAATGCCACCCTTCTTAGGCACATATTGCACTGGGCTAACCCAGCTGCTGTCCGATATTGGGAAAATGATTCCCGCATCTAACCACTTTATTACTTCTTTCTTCACCACTTCTTTCATATTGGGGTTCAGCCTTCTTTGATGTTCCCTGGAAGGTTTGTGTCCCTCTTGCAGCAGAATTTTATGCATACAGTAGGCGGGGCTGATCCCCTTAATGTCTGCCATGGTCCACCCAATGGCAGTCTTACACTCCTTGAGTACCTGCAAGAGTTATTGTGCCTGCACATCTAACAAACTGGATGAGATAATAACTGGTAATGTGGAGTCAGGTCCAAGGAACTCATACCTGAGATGGGCTGACAATGGCTTCAATTCCAGCTTTGGTGGTTCTTCAATGGATGGCTTAGCTGGAGGAGTTTCTCTATTTTCTAAGTGTAAGGGCTCAAATTCAAGAGTTCTGTCCCAGAACCCTCTGCCCTCTAAAGACAACACCCATTCTGCCAATTCTTCTCCATTCACCTCATCTAAATTCATCAAACATGCAGCCAGGGGGTCCTCAATTGTCAGCATCTCATTATCAGTTTCTACAATTACATCCACAACATCAATAAGAGAGCAATTGGCGAATTCACTTGGTCGCCTCATAGATTTCTGCACATTGAATGTTATCTCTTCGTCGTTCAGTCTCATCTTGAGCTTCCCAGTCTCACAATCAATGAGAGCTCTCCCAGTGGCCAAGAACGGCCTTCCCAAGATTATGGGAATTTCTTCATCCACCTTGCAGTCTAAGATCACAAAATCTGCAGGGAACACAAATTTCCCTACCTGAATCAACACATCATCCAGGATACCAGAAGGTCTTTTTACAGTCCTGTCAGCCAGCTGCAATAACATAAAAGTGGGTCTAGCTCTTCCAATCCCCAGCCTCTTATAAATTGCCAGGGGCATAAGATTTATGCTGGCCCCTAGTTCACAAAGTGCCTTAGCGAAAGCAAAATTACCAATAGTGCAGGGAATTGTAAAGCTCCCTGGGTCAGATAGCTTCTCCGCAATTGGTCTAGTCACCACTGCACTGCAGGTCTGAGTAAGAGTCACCGTGGCCAAGTCTTGGAAATCAAATTTTCGGGACATTAAGTCCTTCATCATTTTTGCACACCCAGGCATCTCTTTCAAAGCATCTATCAATGGAATATTTACCTGGATTTGTTTCAGCATCTCCAAGAATTTCTTGTACTGCTCCTCTTTTTGGTACTTAGCCAGCCTCTAAGGGAATGGTGCAGGAGGTCTCTTCTTCCCAATGATTTGGGATTGCTCTTTATCAGCTGCCACCTCAACTACTGGTCCCTGGGCTGTCTCAGCTTCTTTCTCAGTCTCAATCTGAATGTTATTTTCTTCCTGGGCAGGCTGGACTGTCACCTTTGTCAGTTTCGTTGACTCATCCAGCTCAATGGGCACTGGTATGAGCGTCTCAGCCTGTCGGGTTTTTCGAGCCCTTTCTTGCTCTACATCCAAATCTCTGCCATTACGTAGACTCATTGCCTTGATCTTTTGGATTTATCTGGGTGTCTGCAGGTAATGTCCCATAAGGACGATTATTTAGAGACATCGAAATTTGGCCCATCTGCACTTCAATATTCTTGATAGCTGAATCATGTGCATCTACTCTTTCACTAATTTTTGCATTAGACCCAATAACCTGCTGCATCATTGCTTCGAGTCTAGCAAACCCATCTTTCTGTCGTCCACCATGTTGCTGTTGAGGAGGATGATACCCCTGCTGTTGATTCTGATTATTATATCCCTGTGGCCTTTGGTAAGGTGCTATATTATTAGGAGGTCTCATACCTCCCATGTTTCCATTGTTGAACTGTGGCTGGACTGACCTGTATGGCTGCTGCTGCTGACCCCAATTTTGACCACCCTGTCTGTGGCCCCCATAATTAGACACATAAGTCATGTCTTCAGGGTAGTGATGATAATCATGTTCCGCATTCTACTGGTTACCAATTGGCTGACTAATGCAAGATGTGCACAAGCCCCCATTGGTAGAATCTACAATGTGTACCTGCTGCTTCTGCCCTGATTCTTCCACCTTTTTGGTGAGTATACTCATCTGTGTCAATAAGGTGGCCATATTTTCAGCCATAGAGTTGGATGGATCTAAGGGCACTGAGTGAACCACTGGGGTGATAGGTGCATTCCTGGTTGTCCATCCCGAATTCTGTGCCATCTTGTCAAGCAGACTCTGGCCTTCTCTCCATATTTTGCTCAAAAATGCTCCACCAGCTGAAGCATCAACTATGTTCTTCACGCTATCTGACAATCCCATGTAAAATCGCTACCCCAACATCAGATCTGGAATACCATGGTGCGGACATATAACCGGCATCCCTTTGAAGCGTTCCTATGTTTCATGCAGTGTCTCCATTGGTCTCTGTTTAAAACTCAAAATTTCATCAATTTGTTGAGCAGTCTTGTTGGGTGGGTAGAACTTGTTATGGAATTACTTGACTAACTCCTCCCAAGTTGTTATGGAATTTATGGGGAGTGAGTTTAGCCAGGTCTGGGCAGCTCCTGTCACTGAGAATGGAAATAATAACAGCTTGATTTCTTCCGGAGTTACGTTGGGCTGCCTTTGGGTTTTGCAGATTGACAGGAAATTCTTCAAGTGCTGTTGAGGATCTTTGACTTGTGACCCCAAAAATAGTCCCTTGTTTTGCAACAAGTGCAGCATGTTATTCGTGATTTGGAATGATTCAGCATGTATCTGCGGGACTACAATCGCTGTGGCCAGATTTTCAGCTGTAGGTTGTGCCCAGTCATAGAGAGCAACCTCTGGCACAAGAGGTGCCGGTGGGTTTTCTTTGTGATCTCCCATGTTCGGTTCAATTTGTTCAATTGTTTGTTGCTGTTTGCTTTTCCGGTTGGCCCGGTTCAAGGCCTTAAAAACTTTCTCGGGATCAGATAAAGCTTCGAATACTTCACCAGTTCTCGTTGAGTTTCTAGGCATGCACCTGTACAATCAAGTCAACAAACGTTAAAATTTCAATGTATAGATTGGGTATAGAGAAAACTGACTACACTAAGAATTTCTGTATTTCTTTCAATTGTAATTGATAACACCGTTAATTCCCCGGCAACGGCGCCAAAATTTAGATCCCGCCCAACTATGCCTTATCAAAAGGACACGCGGGCGTTGCAAATATAATCTGAGTATTTAGCCCAGAGTCGAACCCACAAGGAATTAACTTATCAATTACTCTCGTTAGACTTACTAAATTCCACGGAATCAACTTCCCAAACGTTGTAAATAACAATTGATGGTATTTCTACTAACTACGAATGAAACTAAATAAGCAGTTGAATACTAACTATGATTAAGTTGTAAGCAATTAAGAGAAGGTTCTAAGGTTATGATTTCCCCTATTGATGGAATCCCTTCCGGTTATGCTTCACATAGATTTTCCTAATCATCTCTGTCAATCATGAGCACTATTATTACCGTAACTCTCTCCCGAGTACGCACATTAATTTACTAGACGCACTCTCCCGAGATACGCTAGCTGGCTTTGTTTATTATAGCTCACTTTAGATCACACCCAAGGCTTCGTTATCCCTAATCCCGCCTTTAAACCCTCGGTTATTGATCCCTCATATACTTTGGGAGTGTTGTTGTTCAACAATTACCTAAATATGCACTCTCTCCCGAGTTATGCACACTAAATAGGCACAGCGAATTGAGGATCCTGTCAATTAATTACAATAAGAACATAGTTGAACAAATAGAAATTAAACCGGGCATACTATATTAACATAACAAGAAGTTCATCCTTCAATAGGTTCCATCAAAATCCTAGACTAGGAAATTAGCTACCCATAACAAAACAAGATAAAACTACTAAATTATTCATAATGGGTAATAGAAATAATCAAAAGAAGATAGAAGAATTCTAATATTTTGTTACTCTTGTCACACTTGTTCTTGCCTCCAAAGTAATCTAAAACAAGCTTTAAAAAAATAATCTTGGGCGAGTTCCTAAAGCTTATAAGGGTTTGGCACAAGTTTTCCCAAATTTACACTTTGGTCCCCAAATTCCTGGCACGTGAACAGTTCACCGCGGTTGCGGCAAGACCGCGGATCAACCGCGGTGATCGCTAAACATTCTGCTGCGATTATTTGATCCACCGCGGTTCCACCGCGGTCGCGGTGGATTTTTACTCAGTCCAGTTTTGCTTCTTTGTGCTCGGGTACTTCTTGATTGGGCGTTTTCTTCACATTATTGCCTCCAAAACACTCCGTAGTGCTTCCTCGCTTAGAATATTCCCTGCGAAACAAAAAAACACCATTTAGAGCATTTTGTTATCCATTTGCCTATAAAATAACAATAAAGCATGGTAATATTAAGGTGTAAATATCATCTATATAGCCTAATATCACATGGACACATGTAACACTGGATGCACTGCTGATAAACTCGGTGGCAACGCTGGTCTATAAGCCACCTCTCCCCCTCAATCGAGAATCTCAAAAGGACCGGTAAATCTAGGGCTTAGCTTGCCCTTCTTCCCAAATCTCATCACGCCCTTCATGGGCGACACCCAGAGCAACACTCGCTCTCCGACCATGAATGCCACATCACAACCTTGCGGTCGGCGTAACTATTTTGCCTGGACTGAGCTGTACGAAGCCTATCCTAAATGATATTAACCTTGTCCAAGGCATCCTGTACCAAATGCGAACCCAACAACCGAGCCTCTCCCGGCTCAAACCACCCAACTGGCGATCGACACCGCCTACCATATAAAGCCTCATAGGGAGCCATCTGAATAATCGACTGTTAACTGTCATTGTAGGCAAACTCTGCTAATGGCAAGAACTGATACCACGAACCTCCAAAGTCGATAACACATGCTCGGAGCATATCCTCCAAAATCTGAATAGTACGCTCGGACTGTCCGTCCGTCTGAGGATGAAATGCTGTACTCAACTCGACCCGCGTACCCAACTCACGCTGCACTGCCCTCCAGCAATGCGAGGTAAACTGCGTACCTCGATAAGAAATAATGGACACGGGCACACCATGAAGACGTACAATCTCCCGGATATAGATCTCAGCCAACTTCTCTGAAGAATAGGAGACTGCCACAGGAATGAAATACGCTGACTTGGTCAGCCTATCAACAATAACCCATATCGTGTCGAACTTCCTCTGAGTCCATGGGAGTCCAATGTCAACGGTTCGAGGAAGATGATCTTCGGAAGGTTTAAAGTTAGCAGCAATTGTGGGCTCAAGTGCTACGAAGATAGATTTTATTTAAGGCAACAACTGAGCAGCAAAGGATCAGGAAGGACATGTGGGGAGTGTCAGGCGGTAGTTAAAATTTCTAGAAGGCCAGGTATAAGAAGCAAAGGTCGAGTAGTCGACTGAAGAGGTGAGTTTCGCCAAAGTGGGAGAGTTTGGGAATTTTTATGATTGGTGATTTGGGCCTACGAATTTATTTGAAGTGTGGGCTATTATGCGGCAGGAGATCTGATATAACGGAAAGGAGCTGCTAGAAATGGAGAAGGATACAACCTAACTTTGAATTGGAAGGATGTTGCCCCGCACTTAATTGATGTCCACGAGGGGTGAATGGACTTGTGCAGCTAGAGAGTGAGCTAAGACTCAGGATGAGTCATTAATGTCGTGGTGTTTGCACCCCGTGTAGCAGCGTTGGAAGACGTCGACACATAAATCTCACAGGTGGATTATCTCCAGTGAGCGGATCGGCGGTTGCATGGTTGGCGAAGCTTCTGCAGAAATTCTATTGGCTATACAGCAAGGAGATCGGTCGTATAAACGTGGTTGATAGTTCAGAGTATAACAAGAGGGTTTTACAGAAAGATTATTTTGGCGGTTGATTGCGCAAGGTTATGTCAAAAAGAGATAAAGGATTCCGGTGAATTCCAGAATTTGTGTTATATGGCTTCAGGCTAAGTGGGAGAGTCCCACCGCCTATGATTAAGGATTGCCTGGTTAACTACTTGCGAGGTTTCTGATTATTAGCCTATTGATGGGTTATTTCAGCTACAGGAAAGGAACATAAGTGGTAAATTGAGCAAAAGAGTTGTTAAAGGTGTGCTATGGTTGGCCTTATTGGCCCATGTTCAGACTTGGGGAAGGATTCAGGATTTATGCCTTGTATAGATGTGGGTTTCAAGGGAAGTGATTCTGCCGGGTGCTTCGTCGAGAGGGTATTCATGTGCTAGAAGATTTATGCAATTGATTATATTCGGGCCAAGTCAGAGCGGGTGGCTCTCAACAACGGTCCTAGTGGATTCAAAGGGGTAAAGTGGGCTGCCTAATGGCTTCGAGCCTATAGATACAGTTAAGAATCAAGCCTTGTAGCAGCTTATGAGGAGGTGCCCATAAGATTCTATGATGTTTTGACCTGCAGGGTAGCATTTGGGAGGTATGAAATGGTTCATGGGAATTGAGACAGCATGGTCTCGTGATTCAAGGTCACTCGGGATGAGTGCGGATGGAGGGTGTTATGTGTTGAATGGAGTTATTATTATTTCTAAGGCAATCAAGAATTAATTTGGAAGAAGATAGATTGGTTAGCCATAGTTGAATTGGCACATTGGTGGTAGTGATCAGTTCCTTCAACGTGATCAAGTTATGCAAGTGATTTATGACGGCACGTGTGAGGCTTGTCGACCGCCGTAATTGATGTTATTCAGAAGTATTCCACTGTTATGGCCTGTCATGTGTAGGCGGGTCCCGGAAGGGCTATGGTGGCTTAGACCACTACTTAGAGATTTGCATATTCTACGGTTATGAGAATTCACCTGTGTGTCGCAATGGTTCTCCTAAGGTGAGTCAAGATAAAAGTTTTTATACGATGAAATATTAAACTATTAGTGGTTCCGGAGTTATGATGAAAATCGTGTTCTATCGTATATTGGCGTGTTGGGTGCAGTGAGTGGTATGGAATTTGAAGTGAGGATCAAGGTTACAGTTCGGTGTTGATGGGAATGTCACGAGCTCGGATGAGCAGGAAAGTAGTTTCGATGTTTAAAGTAAGTTGGTATTGTCTTCAGCATCACCTGAGATCGGTGTTTGTGAAAAAGGCCCTGCATCCTGGTTAAGGATTCTTGATCGCTTTCTAGCGTTAGCGCGGCCGGTGAGTTGGTTGTACAGATCTGTTATCTGCTACGGAAGGTTGTGGGACCGTGCCCACGGAAAGGTTGTATTAGTGTGGCATGTAGCCACTTGATTGATTGAAGAGTTAAATCAAGTATGAAATTGTAGTGATGTCATTAAATTAAGAATTGATGCCTAGAGGGCACACGGTTTATTGGGTTGTGGACTGTAGAGGATTACTCCGGTTATGATGGTTGTCCTTATGCGTTATGAGGAGCAAGGGGATTATTTATGGACCTTTGAAAGGTTATTAGCCTAGTTCGGTGCGACCAGAATCAGCTTGAGGTCTATGGATGGATTTAAATATGGATATGGGCTCTGTATCAGGCAAGATGTGTTCATTTCAGCGTAGCTCTCACTATAGAGGAGTATTCGGATGTTGGATGTTAATTCGTTGTCGGCTATTTCATGTAATGTTATACTGTGCCGTGTGAGTTGCGAAACGGCTTGGTAATTTCTTATGTGTTGAGGTTCCGCGTAGCGACGGTGTTATGTGAGCAGTACGGCTCTTTAGTTTCAGAACATATATCGCACCTCAGTTGTGCTTGAGTTTGTTGGCTTATGGCACTATATGTCTCCTCAGGGATGGTATTATGCACTTAGCGTGCTTGTGACCGATACTCGGTGTCTTGTTGTAATGAGCAATTCAGCTCGATGTGTATCTCCTTATGTGAGTTTTATGTGCGGATCGGGTTGCACGCCGCAACAGTGTGATGATAATTACAGTCCCTTATATTTTATTCTATGTGTTTTGTTTCTCCATTTTCTGAGGGAGGTTCATATTAGTTGCGTGATTTGAGTAGTCCTTTCCAGAGTTCATTTTCCTTATGTATCGCATTCGAGTGGTAGCCTATTGGCACGTTGTAGCATCATATGAGACTTTTGGTCATGTCAGGGGTGACTTGCTGCCTGAGCAGTTCGTACAGAGTAAGATAAGGTTACTAGATCTAGGATCAGTGCGATCGGATTACATGAAGTATATTAAGGAGCAAATACCATTATTTGGTTCAGAATGAGATGATGGTTCTTGTCGGGAGTATAGGCCTGATGAATTGTTGGTTCGACAGTTGGTTATGAATTTCTACACACCTCTCCCGTCTTGGCGGTATTGTAAGAGTTAGAGCAAGACCTATGTAGGTCATGAGGTGCAATGGGAGCATCAGATTCGTGGAATTTCGATTTATTCGATCAGAGAATGCTATTGTGGTCCTGTGAGTAAAGTGGTGCAAGGTGTGAATTCAGCAAAGATACACAGTCATGTTTTGGTGCTGCCTGTAGTTATTGATACGGTGTTCATATGTCGAAAGCAGGCCTGGCAGAGAATTTCAGATGTTGAAACTAGGCTCCAAGTCTTATTTGCCTATATGAAAGAGGTTATCTCTAGATTTGATCGAGTTGATGTGCCCAACTGAGTTGTAGCAGCACGAGTAGGTGCACGAGGTATGAAGTAGTGATTCCAGACAACCCCAGCACAATTCCTAGCACGTTCGAGGACGAACGTATGTTTAAGTGGGAGAGGATGTAACGACCCGACCGGTCATTTTGAGCCCTAGCGCGCCGTTCAGCAGTTCGAGGCCATGAGCAGCTTCAATTCAGGCATTATGACTTGTACGCGTGGTCGGAATTAAGTTTCGGGAAGTTCGGAGTTGACTTGGAGAGGAAATTCTCATTTCGGAAGCTTTAAGTTGAGAGAACTGACTAGGATTGGATTTCAGAGTAAACGACATCGGAATCGGGATCTGAAGGTTCCAGCAGGTTCGTATGATGATTTCGGACTTGGGCGTATGCCCGGATCGGGTTTTGAATGACCCGGGAGCGTTTTGGCGCCTATTGTGGAAGTTAGCCTTTTGGAAGAAATTTCATAAGCTTGGGTTGAAGTGCATTTCAGTGTTATCGATGTCCGTTTGGGATTCCTAGTCTGGGAGTAGCTCCGTATGGTGATTCTGGTATTGGGAGCGCGATTGGAAGTGAATTCGGAGGGCCGTGGGTCATTTTGGAGCCATTTGGCTAAAGATAGATATTTGAAACCGGAGGTGGACTTTTTGATATCCGGGCCGGAATTCGATTCCGGAAGTTGGAGTAGGTCCGTAAGGTTGAATATGAATTGCGTGTAAAATTTGAAGTCAATCGGACATGATTTGATAGGTTTAAACATTGAAAGTAGAAGTTTGAAATTCTAAAGTTCATAAAGCTTGGATTGGAGGACGATTCGTGGTTTTAGCGTTGTTTGATATGATTTAAGGCCTCGAGCAAGTCCGTAATGTATTTTGGGACTGGTTGGGGTCCCGGGGCCTCGGGTGGATTCCGGGTGGTTAATGGATCGAAAATGGAATTTTGGAGATAGCTGAAGTTGCTGGTTGCTGGTATAACCGCACCTGCGAGACTTGGGCCGCAGGTGCGGAGCCGCAGAAGCGGCCTTCATGCCGCAGAAGCGAAAATGGACGGCTAGGCTGGGACCGCAGAGGCGGTAATTTTGCCGCAGATGCGGGACCGCACCTGCGGAAGGAGAAGCGCAGATGCGGAAGTAGGAGGCTTGGGGAAAGACCGCAGAAGCGGCCATTGGTCCTCACCTGCGGAACCGCAGAAGCGGTCAATAGACCGCAGGTGCGAAAGGACTGGAGGCAGTAAGCTCAGGTGCGAAAGGACTGGAGGCAGTAAGCTATCTTTAAAAAATCGAGTTTAGGCTCATTTCCTCCCATTTTCACTTCGGGCTGGGTTATTTTGGAGCTTTTGGAAGAGAGATTTTCTCCATCTAGGTCAAGGTAAGTTGTTCCCACTCTTTAGACGCTAAATACATGGTTTTGCTTCGGATTTGAGCATGAAAATTGGTAGAAACTTGGAGTTTGAGGGAAAACCTAGAAAATTGATATTCTTGGATTTTGACCATGATTTTGGATATGAAATTGAGAGTAAATTATATATTTGAGTTCGTGAGGTTATGGGTAAACTTTATCTTCGAAAAATTTCGGAATCCGGGCACGTGGGCCCGAGGGCATTTTTGTAGGAATTGTTATAAATTGGATTGTAATGAGTAATTGGGCATATATTAATGGATTTACATTATTATTGGCCAGCTTTGGAGCATTTAGCATCGATTCCTTTCTTTTGGCGGGTATCGCCACGTGGCTTAATCCCGGATCACTCCTTAAGGAATAGGACACAATAATATAGCGCACATCAGAAAAGAGAGTACCCCCACCAAACGAATGTTTCACGCAATAGCGTGAAAGAAGTCCTACAAAACTAAAGAAGCAGATGAAGCATCGGGTCTTGGAGAAGAATAAGATCACAGAGCACAGCAAACCGCTAAACCATGTGCGCGTGATTTCTCGCCTATCATGAGTTTGACTTGCGCTCTAAAGTCGTAATTATTTATTTAATAGTTAGCGCTTTAACGACATTCGAAGTCTTCCTATGCACATGTGAAAGTTTTTTCCTGAATTAGCCGGCCCACACTTTGGCTACTAATAATGGGATAAGACCTTACTACTATATAGGATATGTTACCCTCTCTCCAGTGAGTGCAGCGGCATGCTCCTCAGATTTACGGATTCGCAGTGGGCCTCAGGACCTACTTAGTTTCGCAAGCCTTTGTTATTGTCAGTCAACTAAGTAGGGCCTTTTCTTTTTTGTTTGAATAACCCATTCTCATTATCTTTAATAAGTAAAGTAGGCAAACTTATAGGTCCTTAGTAGCGTTGACCGAGTCTTCGGAAGGGCGTGGAATGCCGGTTATGGATCTTCGGAGCGAGGTGAGTCTCCTTTCTAACCTTGTAAGAGGGAATTGTCCCCATAGGTGAGTTAATTGGTTATGTGCTCCTATTTGCGGGGGCTACGTACGCACGAGATGACGAGAGTCCGTGCGTAGCTACTATTATGCTTAAGTCCGGGTAGTCTAGGACCCAGAAGCATGCTTACTTGTAATAAATGCAGCCTTGTTGATGAATTTAAAAGTGCTTGAACATATTGAACGTGTAAATGAATTTCTAATAGACTAGATATCAATTCTTGACTTTTAAAAGAGAAACTTGCATTTTTCTGAATAATTGCTCCTTGATGAGTTATTGACTTGACTATTTGAATGTGTTTATCTATTGTGGAACGGGCCGAACGTCTCGGTAGATTAAATAGATGCATCTATGGTTCGCGCCATTCGACCCGGTGGCAGTGCACAGTTTAAATATTGTTGGATCGGGCCGTACAACCTCGGCATGAGTTGTGCATGCTTGTATTGCTTGCCTTGATATTTTTTGATACTAATACCTGCTCTCCACGACTTGAGATAATTGTTAATTAATGGATTATGAATCCGGAGACTTTAAATAAAAAGGAACTTTCACCTGTTTAGTGACTCATTTAAATTGTACTGTTGTTCTTAATAAATCCGTGAGTCATCGCATTAATAATATTATTGCTGGACCTTTAGTAAGTGTCGAAGTTGCCATCTCGTCTCTACTTCTTCGAGATTAGGCCGGATACTTACTGAGTACATGTTGTTTTTGTACTCATACTACATTTCTGTGCATTTTTGTTGCACAGGCAAATGCACCTCTAGTGGCCTAGTGGGCGTAGCAGCATGGTTGACACGGAGACTAGGTGAGCTATATTTCGTCGAGGCGACCCGCAGCTAGTATAGTCTCTCTCAGGATTCTATTTATTTTCTGTCCAATTGTATTCCGGACAACTGTTGTACTTTATTCGATTTTTCTTAGAAATTGCTCATGCACTTGTGACACCGGGTTCTGGGATGGTTATGAAGTATTTTGTATTAATTGCTTATCATTTAATTTGAATTGAAGCGATTATCTTTTTTAATTGGTAAATTTGAAGGAAAATCATAGATTTCAAGAGTATTAAAACGAAAATTTAATTAAGTATTTTTGGTTGGCTTGCCTGACAGTGGTGTCCGGCACCATCACGACCCTTAGTGGATTTTGGGTCGTGACAGCCTATGTGACGTTTAGGTTTTGAAAAGTTGTAAAAATGAAGAAGAATCCCGCCTGAAATCTAATTTAGCAGGTGCACTTATCGCAATTGCGAACAGGGGTTTGCAATTGTGAACCCTTCAGAAGTCTGCTACCTTCGCATTTGCGAAGGATATGTCGCATTTGCGACTCCTGACTTCTTCGCATTTGCGACCAAAGTATCACATTTGCGAGAATGGACTGCCTAGGCTTGGTTTGCAATTGCGACGCCTGGGTCGCATTTCCCAAGCCTGAGAACTTCGCATTTGCGAAGCCTGATCTCGCAATTGCGTGATCAGAGGCATGTTACACAGCTGCAACATACCAGCAATTCTCCTAAGTCCAATTTCACTCTGTGGCCTATCCAAAAGTCACCCGAGCCCTTGGGGCTCCAAACCAAACATGCACGCAAGTCTAAAAATATCATACGGACGTGCTCATGCGATCAAATCATCAAAATAACATCAACAACTACAAATTTAACCTCAAATTCCTGAAATCACCCAAGAACATTGAAATTTCCATTTTCTCAACTATAGGTCCAATTTATAACAAACCAATTTCGATTCTTACCAAATTTCACAAATTAGACTTATTTATTATTTTAAACCTGTACCGGACTCCGGAACCAAGATACGGGCCCGATACCATCAAGAAAATGCATCATTTCACTTCTAGAAACCTTTATATTTTCCGGCAAATAATTTTCTTTAAAAATTCTTTTCTCGTGCTTGGGACCTCGAATTCGATTTCGGGCATACGCCCAAGTCCCATGTTTTACTACGGACCCTACGGGACCGTCCGATCAAGGGTCCGGGTCCGTTTACCAAGAATGTTGACCAAAGTCAACTTTAACCAATTTTAAAGACCAAATTCATTATTTTTCTAAAATTTCACATAAAAGTTTTCCGGAACAGCGCACGCAAATCGAGGTGAGATAAAAAGAGGTTTTCAAGGCCTCAGGACGCAGATTTGACTTCTAAAACAAAAGATGACCTTTAGGGTCATCACATTCTTCACCTCTAAAACAACCGTTCGTCCTCAAACGGACATAGAAAAGTACCTGAGTCGGTGAAAAGATGAGGATATCGGCTCCGCATATCGGACTCGGACTCCCAAGTCGCTGCCTCAACAGGCTGACCTCTCCACTGCACACGAACTGAAAGAAAATTCTTCAATCTCAACTGAGGAACCTGCCGGTCTAGAATAGCTACCAGCTCCTCCTCATAGGTCAAGTACTTGTCCAACTGGACAGTGCTGAAGTCTAACACGTGGGATGGATCGTCGTGATACTTCCGAAGCATGGACACATGTAACACTGGATGCACTGCTGATAAACTCGGTGGCAACGCAAGTCTATAATCCACCTCTCCCCCTCGATTGAGAATCTCAAAAGGACCGGTAAATCTAGGGATTAGCTTGCCCTTCTTCCCAAATCTCATCACACCCTTCATGGGCGACACCCAGAGCAACACTCGCTCTCCGACCATGAATGCTACATCATAACCTTGCGGTCGGCGTAACTATTTTGCCTAGACTGAGCTGTACAAAGCCTATCCTGAATGATCTTAACCTTGTCCAAGGCATCCTGTACCAAATGCGTACCCAACAACCGGGCCTCTCCCCGCTCAAACCACCCAACTGGCGACCGACACCGCCTACCAAATAAAGCCTCATAGGGAGCCATCTGAATGCTCGAGTGTTAACTATCGTTGTAGGCAAACTCTGCTAATGGCAAGAACTGATCCCACGAACCTCCAAAGTCGATAACACATGCTCAGAGCATATCCTCCAAAATCTGAATAGGACGCTCGGATTGTCCGTCCGTCTGAGGATGAAATGCTTTACTCAACTCGACCCTAGTACCCAACTCACGCTGCACTGCCCTCCAAAAATGCAAGGTAAACTGCGTACCTCGGTCAGAAATAATGGACACGGGACACCATGAAGACGTACAATCTCCCGGATATAGATCTCAGCCAACTTCTCTGAAGAATAGGAGACTGCCACAGGAATGAAATGCACGGACTTGGTCAGCCTATCAACAATAACCCATATCACGTCGAACATCCTCTGAGTCCGTGGGAGTCCAACAACGGAGTCCATAGTGATACGCTCCCACTTCCACTCAGGAATCTCAATCTTCTGAAACAAACCAGCAGGTCTTTGATGCTCGTACTTTACCTGCTGACAATTCAAACACCGAGCTACATACGAAACAATATCCTTCTTCATCCTCCTCCACCAATAATGCTGCCGCAAGTCCTGATACATCTTAGCGGCGCCCGAATGAATAGAATACCGGGAACTATGGGCCTCCTCTAGAATCAACTCACGAAGTCCATCCACATTAGGCACACAAATACCACCCTGCATCCTCAAAACTCCATCATCTACAACTGTAACCTGCTTGGCACCCCCGTGCCGTATCGTGTCGCTAAGGACAAGCAAATGAGGATCATCATACTGCCGATCTCGGATACGCTCAAATAATGAACGAACGAGCGACTATGCAAGCTAGCACACGGCTGGGCTCAGAAATATCCAACCTCACGAACTGATTGGCTAAAGCCTGAACATACAAAGCAAGCGGCCTCTCACCGACCGGAATATATGCACGACTGCCCATACTGGCTGACTTCCTACTCAAAGCATCGGCCACTACATTCGCCTTCCCCTGATGATACAAGATGGTGATATCATAGTCTTTCAAAAGCTCCAACCACCTCATCTGCCTCAAATTGAGCTCCTTCAGCTTGAACAAATACTGCAAACTCTTATGATCCGTGAACACCTCACATGACACGCCATATAAGTAATGCCTCCAAATCTTCAGCGCGTGGACAATGGTTGCTAGCTCTAAATTATGAACTGGATAATTCTTCTCGTGAATCTTCAACTGCCGTGAAGCATATGCTATAACTTGCCATTCTGCATCAACACCGCACCAAGTCCAATATGAGATGCATCACAATATACTGTATAAGGCCCTGAGCCCGTAGGCAATACCAACACTGGCGCCGTAGTCAAAGCTGTCTTGAGCTTCTGGAAGCTCGCCTCACACTCGTCCGACCACCTGAACAGGGCACCCTTCTGGGTTAACCTGGTCATCGGGGCTGCTATAGATGAAAACCCCTCCACAAACCGACGGTAATAACCCGCCAAACCCAAGAAACTCTGTATCTCTATAGTTGATGTGGGTCGAGGCCAGTTCTTGACTGCCTATATCTTCTTCGGATCCACCTGAATACCCTCTGCTGATACAACATGGCCCAAGAATGCAACTGAACTCAACTAAAACTCGCACTTCGAAAACTTGACATACAACTGACTGTCTCTTAGAGTCTGAAGAACGACTCAAAGATGCTGCTCGTGCTCCTCCTGGCTGCGGGAATAGATCAAAATATTGTCAATGAAGACAATCACGAAAGAATCCAAATAAGGCCTGAACACTCGGTTCATCAGAACCATGAATGCTGCTGGGGCATTTGTCAACCCGAACGACATCACTAAAAACTCATAATGCCCGTACCGAGTGCGAAAAGCTATCTTAGGGACATCGGATGCCCTAATCCTCAACTGATGGTAGCCAGATCTCAAATCAATCTTCGAAAACACTTTGGCACCCTGAAGCTGGTCAAAAAAATCATCAATCCTTGGCAATGGATACTTGTTCTTGATGGTGACCTTGTTCAACTGCCGATAATCAATACACATTCTCATCGACCTATCCTTCTTCTTAAAAAACAATACCGGCGCACCCCAGGGTGAGACACTAGGTCTAATGAAGCCCTTATCAAGCAAGTCCTGCAACTGTTCTTTCAACTCCTTCAACTCTGGCGGGGCTATACGATATGGCGGAATAGAAATGGGCTGAGTGCCCGGAGCCAAATCAATGCAAAAGTATATATCCCTGTCGGGTGACATACCCGAAAGGTCTGAAGGAAATACCTCTGGAAACTCACGAACAACGGGCACAAAATCCATAGAAGGAACCTCGGCACTAGAATCACGAACATACGCCAAATAAGCCAAACATCCCTTATCAACCATACGCCGAGCCTTCACATATGAGATAACCCTGCTGGTAGAATGACCAAAAGTCTCTCTCCACTCCAAACGAGGCAACCCTGGCAATGCTAAGGTCATGGTCTTGGCGTGACAGTCCAATACAGCGTGATAAGGGGATAACCAGTCCATCCCCAATATGACGTCAAATTCAACCATATCCAGAAGTAAGAGATCTACACGGGTCTTAGGACCCCCAATAATAACCATACACGAGCGATAGACTCGATCTACAACAATAGAATTACCCACCGATGTAGATACATATACAGGTGCACTCAAAGAATCACGGGCACAACCAGATAAGGGGCAAAATAAGATGACACGTAGGAATATGTAGACCCCGGATCAAATAGAACTGAAGCATCTCTACTGCATACTGAAACCGTACCTGTGATAACTGCATCAGAGGCCTCAGCCTCAGGTCTGGCTGGGATTGCATAACATCGGGGCTGGGCCCCACCACTCTAAACTATATCTCGAGGATGGCTCCTGCTGGCTGGCCTCAACCTCTAGTTGCCTGACCTCCACCCCTAACGGCCTGACCTCCACATATAACGGCCTGACCTCCACCTCTAACACCTCGACCCCTACCTCTAGCTGGCTGAGCGAGCGGTGGAACACTCGGTGCCTGAACCATGGCACGGGAACCCCGATGCCGGGAGCTGCTCGGTGCTTGAGGGCAAAATCTAGCAATATGCCTCGTATCGCCACAAGTATAACAAGCCCTCGGCTGTTGAGACTGCTGACCCTGACGGCTTGAATAACCACCCTGAAAACTCTGGAGCGGCGGTGCACTGATAGGAGCTAGTGGTGCATTGTAGGGCAACTGATCATAATACTGCATATGAGAACCACGGCCACCTGAAGCTCTGTGAGAAGCCTGGAGTGCTGAATGAAACGGCTTGGGATGATGGCCCCTACGAAAAGAATCCCTGCCTCCAAACGAGGCACCACTAAATCTGCCCGAATGACGAGGTCTCTTGTCAAACCCCTGACCACTCCCTCGTGATAGAACCATCTCAACTCTCCAGGCCACATTGGCCGCATCCTAAAAAGAAATCTTGCTCACTGTCTCCTTAGCCATCTGTAATCGAATAGGCTGATCGAGTCCCTCAATGAACCTCCTCTCTCTCTCTCTCAGTGGGAAGTATAATAAGAGCATGACGGGCCAAGGCAATAAATTTGGTCTCCTACTGAATGACGGTCATAGAACCCCGCTGAAGACGCTCAAACTGCCTCTGATAGTCCTCCCTCTGAGTGATAGGAAGAAACTTCTCCAGAAATAGCTAAGAGAATTGATCCCAAGTCAAAGCCGGTGACCCAGCTAGTCTAGCCAAACAATAATCCCTCCACCAAGTCTTGGCTGAACCTGACAGACGAAAAGGAGCAAAGTCGATCCCATTGGTCTCCACTATCCCCATGTTCCGAAGAACCTCGTGACAGTTGTCCAAATAGTCCTGGGGATCCTCTGAGGATGTACCACCATAAGTAGTAGTGAATAGCTTGGTGAACCTGTGCAACCTCCACAAAGTATCAGTAGACATAGCTGCTCCATCACCGGCATTGGCTACCACACCCGGCTGAACTACCCCAACTGGCCGAGCTGCTGGAGTCTGAAATTGAGGAGCCATTTGCTCCAGAGTGCGAGTAGCGGGAGTCTCTGCTCCTCCCCCAACTGTCGATGCCCCCTTTTTCCAAAGGCGAAATCGGGTTTACGACATTTGGGCGGACAACTCTATTCCCTTTGGGAATTTGGGTTTGAGATTTAGAAGAGTCGCCACCTAATGATTAAGTGCATTAGGAAACTAAGAATTTAAAAGAAATAACAACCAAAGAATGGGTAAGGGCTTGAAATTATCTCAGGGGGAAGGTGTTAGGCACCCCCCAAGATCCACTAGTGTGGTTCCCGGCCATGTTACAATTGTGACTTTAAAACAAGTAAGCATACAAGACAACTTCCACATAACGATTACAAGTAGGAATGTATAAAGGTTAAATAAACATGCTGAAGTCAGGAAACAGGTGGCTTCATAGTTGTTTAAAAGAATGTATAAGTGCAGAAAAATAAGGATCAAATAACGAGTGCAAACAATCAGACAAAAGAAGTGAAATGGGCGGAAGTTAAAAAAGAAAACAGTGCTGGAAATTCAAAGAGGTTTTAAATGATTTGAAGCAAAATACAATGTTTAAAGAGCTGGAAACTGACAGTTTAAAGAAAACAATAACGAAAGTACATGAGGAGGGAGGGGGGTCCTAGGTTTATAAATAACATGGATCATCCACGCAACGCCCGGTAACCAATTATACGCGTGGTGTTATCGCGTGATCATCATATCCATGTCTACCCTTCCCACCCCATTAAGGTATTAAAGCGCGGAATAGTATCGTTACTTATTGCATGCTATTACCCTCCCGATCCTATCAGTCTCGGAGGCATTGAGACTACTAATCCTAAAGGGGAGGGAGTTGGGGCTTTTCAGAAGTTTTAAAAGGATAAAAGTCTAGGCGACAAACAAAAACACATAATCAAATAGGGGAGAAGCAAACAACAGTTAAGGCTTAAACAGGCCTCCTCACTTAAAGACAAATATATAGCATGACTTCAAATACTGGTTATGGTCTGAATTAAATTTAAAAGCGTTAGGACAGGTTGATTTATCACATATTTCTCAGATGAGGAGTCCGAACTAGCCTTGTCTGGTAGTAGTTATCAGAGCTGACACAGTTAATTAAAAACCTAATGATTTGCCTAAGCGAGACCTATAGGCATGATATCTAGCGGAGCGTACTGATTTTAAAGAAAGGATCACTGGTTTTATAGACAAAAGATCTGCAGATTTTAAACGAACTTATGACTGGTTTTAAACGTACAGATAAAATAGACGAGGCTGATTTGATTGATTATTCCTATAGGCAAGTTATCTAAGCGTTATTGGTTTTAAACAATGACATAGACGCAAGAGTCATATAGGCATGGTATCTAGAATGAAGTTGATTATTATTAGACCTATGATTGTTTGCCTAATGGCAGGTATATGCAGAAGTGCAGAAATGCAGGGACTTAGAGACAGGATTTCTATATGCAAAGATGCAGAAATAATGACCTATAGGCATGTTGTCTATGTGAATGCAGGAATTCAAAATCCTATAGGCAAGTTATCTAAGATGAGAATGCAGAAGTTTATAGGTAACCTATATGCATGTTGTCTATATGAATGCAGGAATTAAAAAATCCTATAGGCAAGTTATCTACCCTTTGCATACAATCATTCACATCCCTTTCCATTAGCCGTCCCCAATAGTTATTACAAATTATTACTGTCCAAAATGAATCGGAAAAGTAAGGAAATAAAATTACATCAGAAGTTCCAGCTACAACCAAACAGCCTATTTCAGACTCAAAGTCCAACAATATGAGATAAACCAACTTCCAGGATCAAAACTTCCAAAAGCCTTTCTCATCCTTTGGGTGTGTCAAAGTTCCAAGGAGCTTTATGAACTCCAGGCAGTGCTTACATCCAATTATATTGCAGAATTAAGGTTATGGTGCAGTGTGGAATAGCCAGCCCTCGAATGTCCAAGTTCAGAGGGAGCTCCAGGTCCCAAAGCAAGGCTCATAAGAGGGGGCAGAACTTAAGAGTCTAAGAATAAGTGTAAGTGCATAAGGGGGGGGAATTAGGAAAGCCAGGGAAGGCTGGTGGTCATGCCCAGCAATTGGGAATGCTGGCACACCCTTGACCAGCCTGTCACCCAAAATTTGGGAGTTAGGATCCATTGAGGATCAGGTTCTGACCTGGGCAGTAATTTGGGTACTGCCAGGCCAAGAACCTTAACTCAGATACATAGAGGGGAATGGGGGGTAGGGATTTACAATAGAAACAGATGCAAGGAAGGAACATATTAGCATAAATCATTGAATTATGCGCAGTAAAGTAAACAGGATTGCAGAAACTGTAAGTAAACACATAGGGGTGAGGCAGGAATGTTAACTCAAAACATATCAGTTTCAGAAGAAATAAGTAAAAACAATAGTCTTGAAAAGGCCAAGTTGCAAGCAAAGCAATTCCAAAAGATCCCAAGCAGAATATCGAATTCAAAACAGTATTGCAAGTGTGCAAGTATTTTAAAGACTAGTGGTGTGAAGGTTGTGTGAAGAATGAAGTCGTGTGTACAAGTGCAGAGGGGCAGTCCTTTTTATAGTGCCGAGAAACAAGTAAGAAAGGCAAGGAATATATCATTGAAATCCGTCTCCATTTGGTTAAGGAATTCTAATTTCGACGGGTAAAAGCCAGTTAAGGAAAGAAATTTTAATTAAAACTTTTCAAAGTAGCACAAAAGGGGTAAATACATAGAAGTTATTTAAGGAAAACAATCAATGGTACACAGTTTGTGACAAATATGGAAAGGGAATCAATCAAATAGCTAGTGAAACAAAAATTACAAGTTCAATTTGAATGAACCAAGTCAGGAAAAGGTAAAGGAGATTCAATCAAAGAAAACCAGTCAGACCTTATTAAAAGGATTTCGGAATCAATCAATTAGTTGGAAAAACCTTTTGAAAGCAGAGTCCTTATATATAAAGCACAAAAATCAAGACGGGATTGTCAAATTATTTAGAAGAGGGTTTAATCAAAGAGGGGTTCAGAATCATAAGCAAAAGTGGTACAAGTCCAATTTGTAGACTCATGAGGAGTCTGAGAGTCCAGGGTCCCAAAGAGGAACCCTAACTCGCACACCAGAATCAAATTGCCAAGAAACCCCCAAATTTTAGGGTTTCGAATTGAGTCAGACAATAGAGATGAGAAGGCAAGCCGCTTGATAGAGGCTCAGGAGTCCTTTCCAAAGGCTCATGAGAAACAAACAAACAAGATACATAATTAAAAGCATGGAGAACACGTTTGAAAAACTCAGAATTTAACAAGTTCAAAAGAAAAAGATACAAACTTAGGCAAAACAAGATGAATAATGCTTAGTAAGAATACAAACATAGTACAGTAACGCCAATAAAATCAAAGAACTCAATCGTAAACACATATAGCAAAGATTAACACGTGAGCATAGGAGAAAAGAAAGTAGAAGAACATTACATGCATAGTAAAAGAAATCGGATAAACACACATAAAGAATGAACAAAAAGAATCAGAAAGGTATTTTGAAGAACTTTTTCGGAAACCCTGAATCGAATTAAACGATTTTGAAAAAAGAGAATTTGGGGAAAAACCTTTAAAAAGTTCAATAGAACACAGACATGTTCCAGATCTAAGAGAATAAGCAAGTAAAGAACCTTGAACAGCTTAGGGTTGTAGAGAAAACCCTAGAAATGAGAAAGGTCTTGAGGAAAGTCGGATCCTGAGTTGAAAAGGCACATATTGTTTGAATACGACGGAGTAGTGGCCGAAGAAGCCATAGATCTACAAATCTAAGAAGATCTTGAAGAGAACCATCGAAGTCAGGCTTCACAACCTTGAATGGCTTAGGTCTAATGGTGAGAAAGGGTGAGTACAGACCGTCCATGGCCTGAGACGCCATGGATTTCGGTGGAATCATAGTGGAAAAGGGGTCAGAGACGATTAGGGTTCCAGGAGGGTTCGAGAGAGTTTGAGAGACGAGGGTGTTCAAAGGCGGCTGATAGGTGAAAGTGATTAGGGTTTGGAGGGGGTTTGGAAATTAAAAAGGAAAGGGGGGATTATGGCCGTTGATCAAACTGATCAACGGCCTGGATTGAATATGAGCCGGGCGGGTTTTTTAATTGGGTCAGGGGTCGGGTAATTTAGGGATTGGGCTGGTCCGATTTGGGGACTGAAATTGGGCCAATTTGAGGTTAAAATTGAAAGGTAAAAAAGGGTGTAATTGAAATAGAAATGGGCTAAATGCTAAATAGCCAATTTTCCCCTTTTATTTTATAAAAATAGCAATAATAATTTTAAAAGTAAATTTAAAACACTGAGCCAACAAATACTGGAACTAATTTTTCAATTATAAAATGCAATTAATCTTAAAGTAGGCTATAATTGCAGTTATATGCAATTTAGTCTTTTAAATACCAAATAAATTTATAAAAATATGCAAAAAATCACCTTAATTATATTTTGGTGCAAATATAAGAATAAAAAATAAATTATTCACCAAAATGATAATCTTGAAAATAATTGTTGGATTTTGTACTGATAAAATAGACAATAAATTGGTTTTAAAATCTTTAAAAATTAGGAAAAAATACCAAAACTCTTGGGAATACTTATATATGCATGTACATGCTATTTTGAAAGTATTTTGTATATAAAATACATAGGAAAAAATTGGGTATCAACACCAGCCTGAGAGACGGCTGGTGCTACAGGAAGTAAGCCTGCCTTGACGACACTCTCCATAAGGCCCACTAGATGGACCAGAGCATCCTGAAGTATCGGGGTAGCAATGAACCCCTCTGGGACCTGAGCTGGCCCTGCTGGAACGGTCTGGGCTGGAGCCTCCTCCTCGAACTCTACCTGAGGCTCCGTCGCTAGTGCTGCTGCTCTAGACTGAGCGCTGCCCCTGCCTCGGCCCCTAGCACAGGCCTCGGCCTTGTCCTCTGCCCCTCGTAGGAGCTGCCATTGGGTGCTCGGGCTGCTAATCAGCGGATGAAGAAGCATGTGTTTACGCCATCTGCGAAAGAACAGAGTAGAAGTCCAATTAGCATTGAGAAGTCAAATCACACGACAGAGAAGAATAGATGTGAAGTTATTTCTAAACTCTGTAGCCTCTGGGGGATAAGCACAAACATCTCCGTGCCGATCCCTCAGACTCTACCTAGCTTGTTCGTGAATTTTGAGACCTAGGCAACCTAGTGCTCTGATACCAACTTGTCACGATCCGGATTTCCCACCCTCGGGAGTCGCGATGGCGCCTACTTGTGAAAGCTAGGCAAGACAACTATTATGGTTCTACACAATAACAATCAACCCAAACAATTATAAACAGAAACTAAAGTTAAACAGATGATAAGTGCGGAAGAGTTAAAATAAATCCAAATACTCCAATACATGTCTACCCACGAATCTGGTGTCACAAATTCACGAACGACTAAGATTTTTACTACAAATACAAGTCTGGAAAGAAATTTACAACTGTTCTCGGAATGAAAAGAGACAACAGAAAAGCTAAACAGGGAAGGGGGACTTTAGGCTCTGCGGACGCTAGCAGATCTACCTTGGTCTCCCTGGACTGAAGGTAGCTACCTCAGCTACTCACTGGGTCCGGTACCGAAATCTGCACAAAAGAGTGCAGAGTGTAGCATCAGTACGACCGACCCCATGTACTGAGTAAGTGTCGAGCCTAACCTCGGCGAAGTAGTGACGAGGCTAGGACACGACAATCATATATACCTGTGCAGATAAATCATATACAAACATAAGCTTAATAACAGAAATCAACAAAATAAGGTGGGAAGGGGGCATGTTGCGGAAACTTGAAGAGGCCGAGTTATTTTGTTTAAAGGAGACAAAGATGAATATATCTCGTAACTTTGATTTGTTGAGCTAGCTCCTAAAGTAGTTCCTGGCGACGGTTGCACCTCCAGCTTTAGGTCATGAATCTAGCTCATATCAAATGCACTCTATACGAGTGAATTATTTGATTAAACACAGTCTAAGATATTAGTTTAATCTGTATATTATAATAGTACTACTCAAATAGTAATACTTAGTATACACGGTTTACTTTTGAGATACTTCTAGAGCCGTCATTATGGGCTTGGCCCGTTAGGCTAGCCCAGTCCGTGATTTTGGGGGGTTTGCATCTATAACCGCTTTTTGGATCACGTTTTAACTTGTGCCCGCTTTGCAAAAAGAATTGCAAGCGTGCCCACTTTTTCGCGTAACTTCAGCATACGGGGCTGAAGTAGCAAAGACAATCACGCAAAATTCAGCATTCTAGTAGACGGGCCTGAAGTAGCAAAGGCAATACGCTGAAGTTTTTTTGTCCTGGATAAGATGCTGAAGTTATTTAGTTCATTTGTAAAAACTTCAGCACTAAAATAGCTGAAGTATTTTTGTCCTGGATTCATTAGTTTTGTCATAAAACTTTTTCAAAAACTTCAATAGAAGATGCTGAAGTTATTTAGTTCATTTGTAAAAACTTCAGCACTAAAATAGCTGAAGTTTTTTTTTGTCCTGGATTCATTAGTTTTGTCATAAAACTTTTTCAAAAACTTCAGTAGAAGATGCTGAAGTTATTTTGTTCATTTGTAAAAACTTCAGCACTAAATAAGCTAAAGTTTTTTTGTCCTGGATTCATTAGTTTTGTCATAAAACTTTTTCAAAAACTTCAGCATAAGATGCTGAAGTTATTTAGTTCATTTGTAAAAACTTCAGCACTATATAAGCTGAAGTTTTTATGTCATGGATAAGCTTTTTCACAAACTTCAGCAGAAGATGCTGAAGTTATTTTGTTCATTTGTAAAAACATCAGCACTATATAAGCTGAAGTTTTTGAAAAAGCTTTCTAACATACAAGATAAATAATCACCTTATTCTTTCATAGTGTATTACTACTATAAAATAATCAGATTGCCAACAATATCTAAATCATAAATTTTGGAAACAATAAACGTGCAAAGAACAGAATTACGTGGAAATATTCATAAATTATTGTCTACTAACTTACATAATTATTTATAATTTATTTTTAAATAATCTGATAAACATACTTATGGCAATCATCCCATGAACTGAAGTTTCATTGTAGCACCAACAGCAACAGAAGAAAGAAGAAGAAGAAGAAGAAGAAGAAGAAGAAGAAGAAGAAGAAGAAGAAGAAGAAGAAAACGAAGGGGGAGGAGAAAGGGGGCTGAAGTTGTTTAAAAAGTGGGTACAAGTTATAAATTTTTAAAAAAAAATGGGTATAGGTTAAATGGGGGCGACCAAATAGGGCGCCCCGTGCAATTTTTACCGTGATTTAGCAGGACTGGCTAGAATTTTTGGAGCCCATTTGAAAACGAGGCTTTTAAGCCCGGCTCGAGTAAGCCCATGGCCCGTGAGACTTGACTGAGGCTGGGCTAGGCCGGCCTGTGAGCCTAATAAAATTATGTATTTAAAATATAAAAGGTATATGATACTAAAAATAACATTTAGAAGAATATCCCAAGTTTAAAGTTTATTAAGCTCATCATATTAAAACATCAAAGGCTTAAAATATTAATTAGTTTTTAAAATTTAATTAATCTTAATATTTAACTAATTAATATTGCATATGAATTGTAGATGAAAGTGAAGATGATGTATTGGATATCCCATAAGCTTCATGGACGTTCTCTTGAATAGTTTGTTTTGCGTTTTGACTTTTAGTGAATTAAATATAGTCTTGTCTTGTATTTTTTTAGTGTTTATTGTGATATATTGGAACAATATAAAAAGTTATTAAGTTTTGTTAAATTTTTCCAATATGATTTTTTTAACTTTTAAATATTTTTCTTTTTTTAAGATTAGAACTTAAAGAAAAAAAATATAAGATTATATTTTTCAAAATGATGGGCCTGCCCGTGGCTGCCCGCAGCCCATATAGTGCTGGGGTGGATTGACCATTATAAGGCCCATCAAAATGGCGGGCTAGCACAACCCAGCCCGTCAATTGCTAAAGTCCATGTGGGCTGGGCTGGGCTAGCTCGGCCCCGCCCATATTGACAGCTCTAATACTTTCAGAGACCTCTCTTAGGTTTCACTTAATAACAGTGACCTGATTTATGATATTATTCTTACCTCTCTTACTTTGGTTTCTCTTACCAAATTTCTTAACCTAATTATCATTAGTATTAAAATGTATAATTTGACTAATTTACACTTAATTTACCGCGGCTTGTAATAGGCTCCTTCAGATATCCAATTTGTGAGCTTAGGGGTGTTGGCGCGGGTCAAAATGGATTGAGGTCAATAAATGACCGTGTCAATAGCCTGTCAAAAAGTTACTTGGGTTGAGATGTACTAACACTTGGGTCATAGCTCAACGTCCAACTCTAATCAAGCTTGAATTGTTTCATTATTGAATAAAACTTTTTTTCTCTTTTATTGTGGTCATATATAACATATCAAACAAAAAAAGAATTATAGCAAAGTAATAAACTTATGGATCAGTTTGAGTTAAATGGGTCAAGATGAGTTAAATCAAGATGTGTTGAGTTCAAGGGATGTTTACATATATATACACTATTGGAAACTTTATTACCTTCTCTACTCAAGTTTCACTTTAATTACCTCATATATACAAAATTACCAATTATGTACATTTTTAGGACTTAAGGATAATTAATCAATTCCTACAATCACTCTCACTCTCACCACGGTTCTCTCTCCACATCTCACCCCCCTTCCCCACGTAGCTTGCACAAGAGAGCAACAATTCCACCATTGACAACCATTAAAAAGCTTTGAAGCTTTGAATTCGAATTTGGGTTTTCAAAAAACATTGTTTGTTTGAATTGGATGTTGTTGCAAAGAATTGAGATTCTCTCTACGTCTCTCTCAATCCCTAATTTCAGTAATGTAAAGCAAAGAAAAAGAGAGCAGCAACTCCACCATTGACAGCCTTTAAAAAGCTTTGAAGCTTTGAATTCGAATTTGGGTTTTAAAAACCATTATTTGTTTGGATTGTGTGTTGTTGCAAATAATTGGGAATATGGTTTGGAGTTTATATCTCAATTTTGAGGGTGTTTGTATTCTGTTGTGTGTGTTTATATATATATATATATATATATATATATATATATATATATATATATATTGTATGAAAGTTGAACAATATTGTATAAAAATTGTATTTAAGGTGTATGATATTATAGTTGTATATAACTGGATAGATATAATGTGTGATAAGTTGTGGATAAATTGTAGATAAATTGTATAATATATAATTAGTTGTATGAAATTTGTTTTTACTATGTATAAATCAGATACAAAATATACAAAAGACATATTGTATAAAATTTCATATAAAATTTGTATTTAAGTTGTATGTTATTGTAATTGTATTTAACTGGGTAGAAATAATATGCAAAAGTTGTAGATAAGTTGTATAATATATAATTAGTTGTATGAAATTTATTTTTACTGTGTATAAATCAAATACAAAATATACAAAAGACACATTGTATAAATTTTGTATAAAATTATATTTAAGTGGTATGATATTGTATTTAAGTGGTCTCTCATAATCTTACTCGGAATTCAGCATATTCGATTCTTATGTGGGTCAACTTTTTTCATCCTTGATTCCTTTCGCAAACGGACTGACATACATTGTTTGATTAAATATTTAAATATTTATTATTAAATTATAAATTTAATACGTATATATTTAGCTTTAATAAAAAAATTTAATATGATTATAATGTTTGAACAAAATTTACTAGGATCGAACCCATAGCCGGGCTTTCACCTCTACCCATGAATCATGATTGCAGAACTGTAGAAAGAGTTGTATGAAAGAAAAAAGATTTTGAAAGAAAAGGCTGGACGTGTTGGATAGTTTATAAACTTCATAAATATTTGTGAGTGTTCTATGAGTGAAATAATTGGTAAATTTGTATTTAAGCGTGAATAATATTCTTGATGAAGATTCACCTTTTGAACACTTGGCATTAGTTCTGTTAACTGCTTAGAATTAGTTCTTTTAACTGATGGGGTTTGGTTGTTTACAAATAGGAGAATGAGACAGACACTGAAACTGAAACTGAAATAGAAGCGTCGTGTGAGGAAGCGGTGTGGGTGGAAAGAATGGGAAAAAGGAAAGAAAAAAGGAAAAGGGTGTAATTACATCAGTTGATTGAAGGCACAAATAATGGATTGGGAGCCTTTAAGGTGGATTGTATATATTTTGTAAACAAAATTTGTTTATGCGGGGTAATTAACTAGAGAAAATCTCACTTTATACCCATTAATTCCAAACTATTTACCCTTTAATGCCCCATGCCCAAACTATTTACTACTCCTACCCATGGCCCCCAAACTATTTACCCGCAGTTCTTCTTCCTCATTTTACCCACGTACAATCTACTACCTTCAACTGATTCTAACTCAACACCTTCTTCTTTTTCTTCAATTTCCTCTTCTTCTTCGGCTGACAATGCAACTTCTTCTTCGTCATCATCTTGGACAACCTCAACTCCATCAGACACAGAAGCACAAGTGCTCAAAAAGATTGAAGAGCGATAAAGAGAAGAAATGGGGAAATGGGCTTTGAGTTTTGTTGAGTTTATCTTGAAGTTGAAGTGAGTATTATAAGTACTTAAGGAAAGATGATCTACTGAGAATTTAGGCCTTTGAGTGAAGAGATACAGTGAAGAAGTAGAAGAAATAGATGCTGTAGCAGCAACGGAGAAGCAAGAACCTGACATTTTTTGTACCGAAGAACCAGTTCGGGGTGATGCTTCCATGGTCCTACCATTGTTGGGCTTGAAGCTCAATTTTATTTTTGAAGATTTCTTGTTAGATTCATATTGGGTGCTGTTAAATATTGCTTATAGTACCTTCTGGAATTTCATACTGAAATTTGATAGCGTTTGGAGCTGATTTGAGGTGATTGAGATCGAAATTTTCAGTTGAAAATCGAAGAAGAACACAGCTACAATATACCGTTACGGTATACAATATGCTGTAGGAGTATATAGCTATACTGCAACACTATAATATTATAATTTACAAAACAGTATACCGCTACAATATACTAATAGTTATACTGCAACAGTATACTATTATAGTATACAATATATTGTTATTGTATACTGTAATAATATGCAAGATACTGTAACAATATGATGCAATAGTATACAATATACTATAATAGTATACTGTTGCAGTATAGCTATATACTCCTACAGCATATTAGTATACCGTAGCGGTATACTGTTTTGTAAACTATAATAGTATAGTNGTATACTCTTACAATTAGGTCCTTTTAGAATTTTAATTTTTTTTGACAACTGATATTATTTCAGTTTAATAATTGAATTAAATTTTTTTAACTCTTTGCGTACAATTGTATACCCTGTTGGTATAGCTATATACTATACCGGTATTATATGTTAGTTAATATTTTTTTGGTTGTATTAACTACATTTAATTGGTACACAATTTGATTTTTCTTTAGTAATAATATAAAAAAAGAATAATAAAATAGTGAAAAGAGTAAATGAAATTAGATTATGAAGAGAAAAAGAAAATAAAAAAACAGAAGTTAAATAAAATTAGAAAAGGAAAAAAGAAAAAAAGAAGAAGAAGAAAACGAGAAAAAAAAGGAGAAAAGAAAAAAAAAAGAAAAAAGAAAAGAAAAGAAGCATAGAAATAAAAATGAATTGGAGAATAAAGAAAAAACTCTCCACAAAATCTAATATGGATAGGAAATGTAATTAGTTTATGGGTAGACAAGGTAAATAGTTTTATTTTTGTGGGTAACTGTGTCAAAACCCCAATTAACTAACATGAACATTAAGGGTAATAAAGTTTCTAATATTGTATAGAAATGAAAAAATTCCTTCAATAAATAGGTGGGTCCAAGGACCTCAACCTTGAACGAATTGTGCGGGTCAAATGAATTTATACTCAAATTTCCACCCAAAGGTGAGCCCAACAGGGGTTTATATGAAAAGGCCCAAGAGTAAAAGAGCAAAGCGAAAAAAGAACTTGCTTAAACCCTGTTGTGTTGAGTAGCAATGGCGGATGTTCAGAGAAGGGGAAGACCATTACCTCCTCCACCACCGAGAGGCCCGCTTGGTCCACCTCCCTCTAGGCTTGCTCCCCGCCTCCAACCAGTCGATCGTGAAAAGGTCCCTCCTTTTTCTCTTTTTTTGTTTGTTTTTGTTTTCTGAATTGATTACAGTTGTTAGTATTAGATGGTTTTTGGACTTAAATAGTTTGTCTAAGCTTGTGCCTTTTTTGTTTCAAGGTGTTTCGAACCTAACCTTCTGTAGTGGACTCTCTAGGGTTTTGGTGTTTATGGTGTTTATGGTGTATTGCTATTCAACAGCAACAACTATACTACTATGCTATGATCCCATACTAGTTGGGCTGCCCATATTTTTGCTCCATTTGGACTCTGTTTCGTTTCAATACTAAGTTGACTGGTGTATTATTATACAAGGAATGATATTTGATCTGGTAAATCCAAGTTTGACACTGCCCCCCAAAAAATGCAAGTTTGAGAATTTAAAACTTATAGAGTCACCACTATGTAATTTGAAACAAGAAATATAATTCAAAGGTGATGTGTTACTTTCTTCCAAGTCTATGCTGATTTTAACAGAGGAGGAATATGTAACACAAGTGCACGCACAAACTTTTTGCCTGCCAATCAATAAAAGAACCAGCGAATTGTGAGAAGACAGTATCTCTTATTTGGTACAGTATCAAATGGACTGTGATTGTTAATTTTATGTCAGAAATTTGATAAATAGATATCTTCTTTTGCATTTACTTCCAAAGATTGAAGCTTGGCTGCCCTTCTTCCCTCCTACGCAGCAGGGGCAGACGAAAAAATGGAAAAGGCATGCTGGCACTTGCTTTGCAAGTTGACCTTGTTGCTTACCAAATGGAGGGAAAGCAATACAAGCAAAAATATGAACTGAGATCTTGGCATCACTTTGTATTATCTTGGGACAATACATGCTGTCTGGAGTGGTCTTTCTTTTGTGTGTTTTCGCTAGAGTTAGTTGGCATGTGTTTTTTCTACTAACATTTTGTATTTGTTATTCTCACATACTATGTTAATGTGAGTTCATGGGACATAAATTGAATATTTTTCTTTGCATACTGGAAGTTACTTACAATATCCTATTTCCTTTTTTTGTTTCTGGGGATTCCATCAAAAACCAGACTTGTCCTCTGTTGCTTCGTGTTTTCACTAAGGTATGCACTCCAAAAGAACTCCATTGTTTGTTTTGTGCTAGTTCTCTTGTAAAATCATCACTTCTATTACTCTTAAATAATTTCTGTATTTTGTTTAATTTTTGGATAGATGGTAAGTTCTAAATGTTTTCCGATTGGTACAAGTTCTATATTTTATTGCTGTTTCTTCTTTGGTTCATGGAATAACTATATGAGCAAGACATCTTATCATACCACAAAAAACTATATGGGCAAGACAAAGATCTGTTAAAGGTGTTCTGTTCGACGTAATCCTCAAGTTTTAACGGCTTTGGAAGTTTGAATGCACTAAAAAGTATATGCAAGATTGTGCTTTCTTATCGTGTGCGCTTTCAAAATGTATATGCTTTGCGTAAGCTTCACTTTTTGATGTCACTAAAAAACAGATACTGTGAGCATAGTTTGGGTTTCGCCCACTTTTAAACAAAGTGTGAAACAAATGTTGCATCGGTATTATGGTCAATCAGCAATACACTCAGTGGAGGCTTTACTTTGGAACTTACAGATTGGAGGCCATCACAGTGACAATGAGTTTGCGGTGAGAGGCAAGGAACCCAAAGATGAGGTCCAAATCTATACATGGATGGATGCTACTCTGCGTGAATTAACTGATTTGGTATGATGAAAGTGACAAATATTATATGATTATATCTTTAAACTGATCTCTCCAATTTAGTTGGTGTCTCCCTTACTCATTGTGTATCCTCATGTTCATTATGTGGTTGCATGCATGAAGCATTTTAAGATGCTAAGAGATTGTAGCAAATTTTTTACAATATGCCTTCTGTTGTTGACTTGTATGAATTACTAATATCTCTAGTTGTCCGGAAGATGAGCTGTTGGATTTCTTGAGTGCTGAGTCTTCTTCCATATATACAGCGTGTATTTGAGTTGTCAGTTGACATATAGAAGATCATTGAAATACAATGAATTTAAGACCTCAATGAGGGGAATCTTACTTGCTCAGTTGGTTGGCTACCTGAAATTTCACCTTATTGGCGAGGGTTCGATTTCCCACCTTGTAATACAACAACAACCACCCAGTATAATCCCACAAGTGGGGTCTGGTTCCCACCTTGTAATCCCCTCCTTAATTTCTCCTTCTCCTACCCCCTTTTTTAGAAATAAAAAACCTCAATAAGCTGGTATATTGCATATTCAGTACGAAGGCAAGAGTATGAGGTGTCTTGAACCGATTGATGTTATCAGTAATTGCTTAGACAGTTGAATAGATTCTGACAAAATTGAGTCTCTCTTGATGGTTATACGTGAATAACTACTCACCAAAATTGACAGCAGAATGTACTATTTAACTTATTCGGCATGCCTAAATGTCAGGCAAAATGCAGCAGTGTAATCAATTCATTTTAGTTTTGTGGCACAATTTGTATATCATCGGCTTTCAGGGACATGCCAGCGCAGTTGTACTGTAAATCTTGTTAATAACCGTGGTATCCGAGCTAGTTTACACGCACCATGATTAATTCCACGAGGTCCATGCTACCTCCCACCATAGGGGTACCGGGTAACTCTATCCACCGAGGCTTGGACAGATGGAAAGAAATCACCTAGTGTCATTCCTCCCCTGGGATTTGAACTTGAGACCTAATGGTTCTCAACTCACTTCATCGACCATTAGGCCGCACCCTAGGTTGCAGTTAATTTTCCTCACTCTTCTTTATATCCTAATATATTTTCATGTCAAACCTTTTTTCATGTGGTTTATCTGTTTACTGCGACTGTATCAGGTTAAAGAGGTAGCTCCAGAAGCAAGACGAAGAGATGCAACTTTGTCCTTTGCTTTTGTCTATCCTGATAAAAGGGGGCGATTTGTCGTTAGAGAGGTCTTTCTCACTTCTTTCTCTATATGCTTGTTTGTATATGAACTTGGTGTTGACATGTGAAGGTGTGCTTGTTGTATGAGTGGTGCTTCTGCACCTTTTTTTTAATTATCTTGCGACTTTTGGATGGTTAATGGTACGTGTCATATTGTGTATGTGTGGACCATGTTTGTAGTTCGTGCAAGATGTTCTTTCATTTGATTATGCCTCTTATTCACATTTTCCGAGACTAGTTTCGCACTAGAATAAAGGATTATCACTTTGATAACTAAAACTTCCAGAACATGTCATCTGTTGAGTTATTTGAAGATTTCCATGGACTTTATAAACATGATAGACATGATGTGACGTGTCACCTTTACTGCTTTTGAAGTTTGTCCATCCTACATGTTCAATTTGTCTACTAATTTCTTCATCATATCCTACTGACTTCTTGGTCTTTGCACAATCTACTAGTAAATTTAGTAGTCAATGTGTGCAATAGTTTCAAAGTTTCTTCTTTTAGTGTTCATCAAATTTTAGTGTTCAAATGGTACTATTGTGTGAGAAATCTGGGATTGCCATTTGCGATTTTTAATGTAACAATATTTGTTATAATATTTTCAAGTCAACAGTGATCTTATAGTGTTTATTAATCCCCCTGATGTGAAGGTGGGGAGAACGTTTTCTTATCCAAATATGAGGCGACCAGATAGTGGCAGCAAAACTTTGAGTGAACTTAAATTTCAGGTAAACGCTTTGTTTATATGGAATCATCAACCTCAACCTACCTTTTTGGTGCTCACTTGTTTTTGCCACTGCAGATAGGAGATTACTTGGATGTGGCTATCCTCTTCCAGTGATCTGTTATGGCACCTCTGTCGGGATTAGAATTATGCAAAACTTGTATTACTTTGTGTTCTTCATACTTATACATATCTGTAATTTTCTTGATAAGCTGAGCTCTAATGTTCTTTTTCGCTGTGAGATTGCCTCCAGAGTGCTCTATGACTAGATCTGTTATGTTATGTTGCTGTCAGCACTTGTATGATTCTTTGTGATTTCATTTCCTTTTTTCAATTCTATGACCTGCAAGTATCTCTTGAGCTCATGTTCCTGCTTTTTATATACATAACATTACTTGTAAACTTTTGGCTTATATGATGTTATCGTCAGTAGTCTAACCTAGCTTATATAGGGGAAAATACGAGTGGTCAAGAGATGATGTCCCTTTTAACTTTTGGTTTGAATAAATGCTGACAATATAGGAAAATAAAAAAAATTGTGCAAAAGAATTTACATGTACACACACCATGGGAAAGGGATAATAGGACGATCTGCTAGTTCAGAAAAGGAGATGAAGATACAAGAAAAAAGAAAAGGAGAACCTGTGGGTTTGATGGAAACAAAAGCTAGAATTTAAAATAGGAAAGTAGTTCCCTACATATTATCTGCAGCAGTTGGTGTAGACACAATGGAGTTCTTGTCAGTATGATCTTATGGAACCCTATGTATTGAATTGTACAAACATATGCACCATTTTGAGTGCTTCTTCTTGAGAAACTAGTGTCAACAGATCTTGCTATTGTACTGTGTTTATGGATCAAATTCAGACAGAGAAACAATGGAACATTGATGCATCTACAGGTGTCTGCTCTTATGAATTCCTCTCTATGGATTCTACAGGGTGATTGAAACATTATAGCCACTGTACAGGGGTGGAACAGCCACTTGTTAAGACCTGAACAAGAAGCACCATTAAGTTAACAATTGTCAAGAGCCACGGAACATTATTAGAAGAAAGAAGTCACAAATATATATATATATGGAACATTTCTATTTATAAATACACTATATATGCAAACAGATTTGTGTTGATTACAAGAAAAATACCTTTTTTCTTCAGAGCTTTGTTCGGATGTCCAGACGATATCTTTTAATCCCGAAGAGAAGTTCTTGTAGAACTGCCATTTTTAAGGTCCAAGAATCTGTTAAGTCACTATGGTCTTCCAATAATTACACAATGTCACAATTGTTCTAGGAATTTAAACAAAAACATGCCTTGTGAAACTCTAATGTGTCACCACCAGTTTTCCGGAGCTCAACTAAATGCAACGACGGAGCCACTTCAAACACCTGAAGTAACAAGTATGCACCAATATATTAATATCAATGAGAGGGACGTCGTTTACATGATACTATTCAGATTCTGAAGTAGCAATTCATGCACTACAATGGTTGTATCCTTCTTTCCTAAGAGGAAATTGTAGAAGGAAAATAAGGCAAGTCCTAGTAAGGACGCTATTCTCAAGTCAGTAATAACCCACCATTTAAACCATTTAATATTAGGAAGCAACAACAACAACAACCCAGTAGGATCCCATTAGTGGGGTCTGGGGAGGGTAGAGTAGGATCCCACTAGTGGGTCTAGGGAGGGTAGAGTGTACGCAGACCTTACCCCTACCCCGGAGGGATAGAGAGGCTATTTAATATTAGGAAGCAACAAATTAAAAGACTTTCTATTAGAAAGAACGAAGTAGTCACCTCTGTTGCAACAGCAAGGTGGCCTTTCCTTCCTGTTCTGTCACCTTGTAACTTCATCTGGAATAGTCAAGATTAAGAATTTGTTTTAGGAAAAAATGATTTGGTAAAAGGTCAAATTTCCACTAGGGACTAGGGTCAATTGATATTCAGTCAAATCCAGACATCCAATGCTGAAGGTGCAAGGTGTTACCTTGTAATTTTTCTTCTGGACATTGAAACCCAAAGGTTTTGCAGTTTCCTCAATTTTGGAGATAATCTCATTTGCAGGGCACCTGGAAGTAAATTGTGTTTCTCTCTTGATAAGGCCCTATACTTTGCGGATCCAAAATACATTAGAAAATGCATTAGCAGCAAAATCTGAATAAAAAGAGAAACACAAGAGACACTTTTTGACATATTTTTTAAGTCAGATTATATCAACTATTTATCACTATGTTGATATATGAAGTGTCAAGACATATGAAAGTACCGCCTGCTTTTCGAACAAATTTTCTAGGTTGAAACTCTTTGACCTTGAAATGAGCTCGAACGCATTGACAGAAGCAGGTTTTTCCTTGCTTTCTGTGATGAGATGATCCTGCCAAAATAAAATATGCATATCATATCAAACAGGATGTCAGGTTCTCAAGACATCTTATTAAGCTCCAATTATACCCTCTATAGCTATTAAATTTCTCAAGGAATACAAAAGGAAATGGCCCTTCTGTTGTTCATCCTTACTTAAATTGCATCCCAACTACAAGGCCCACATACTCAAATGGATCCTGTTAACATGCCGGGGCACATGAGGTATGCTTATCGCTCAAACAGTGGAAATTATATCTCTACCTAATGTAAGTATCTCGTGCTCAAAACTTATTGATAAATGTTTTAAGGCGGGTTGGTAGGAGGTGACTATAATTGGAAAGAACTTGCTTTGAACTCTTAAACAGTAGTAGGTGTGAAAGGAAAAGTGACTTACGTCTGAGCCATTGAAAATGGCATCAATGTCATCAAGATTGACATCATCATCTTGCTCAAAATTTGGTGGCTTGTAATCTTTCTTGAACCAATCATCTTCAAGGATCTCTGGGATAGTGATTCTCTGAAACAAAACATAGAAATGATTCATCAGGAAAAAGAAACAAGAAACATGAATTCCTTTTTTTTTTTTTAGGGGGGGGGGGTGTTGGGGGGGTGAGGGGAGGGGGAGGATTTGAACTCTAAGTAATACTTGAAGTGGTGGCATTGGCGCCAAGAGCATGTTATTTCATCAAACTAATCAGGTGAAGAGAAACCCAGTTTTATTCATATGAATATTCCTAAATGTGCACTTGGTCAGTTCTTGAGTACTCTACATAATTCCTAATATGAAAGGTAAGTCTTTAGATCAGTATTTATTAGAATTAGCTCATTCCAAAGATGCTCATTCGAGGAAGCAGTTAAAGTAAAGATAAAGGGACTTGCCGTGAGTGGATTTGGATCAAGAATACGCTTGATCAGTTTCTTTGAGCTGGAGGATAACCATGGTGGAAGTGAAAAATGAGCCTTCAGGATCTGACAACAATTGAATTACAAAATTATATAAGTAGAAATATGAAATAAATGAAGGAAGAATTCCAGAAACAACTCTGAAAAGAAATGAAGATGGCAAAAACTTCAGAAACTTACTTTTCGGTACAGAGAATTTAGGTTTGGTTCATCAAAAGGCAAGTATCCAGCCACTAGAACAAAGAGAATGACTCCACAGGACCACACATCAGCTGAAGTACCATCATAGCCTTTGTCAGTTAGTACCTGAAACACCAGTTCTTGTTAAAGACAGGAAACCAATAAGAAATAATAATAAGTGTTTAGCTGTCAATAACAATTGTTGTTACCTCAGGGGCAACATAGTTTGGTGTGCCGCAAGCAGTATGAAGCAGTCCATCGTCCTGTAATAACATCGACAGTTTTCCATCAGCTATAATACTGTACAATACTAGTGAGGGATGATGGAAACATCCATGTATGAATTTGTAACAGGTGCGGGCATTTATTCATTTGTTTACTTAGTTATTGGCGATTATACCTTTACTTTTTTGACAGTCAATATACAAAGAGCATTGGCAGTGGATGTTTTCTTCGATCACGATTGTTTCACATTATCTTATAGTGTAACCTAAAATTTTGTGGTTTATGGTTATTTTTCAAATCCATGAACTTTGTTTCCATAAAATGGATTGATCAATTATCAAACAAACCCACAAAAATTGTTAATTTGACTCTTGTATAGTACTAAATATGGTTATCTACTTTAGGACAGAGTCTTTATGTACTCTTAAGTTTTCAAACATACAGAATACTTACTCGAACTTGTTTGGAAAGTGCACTCAATCCAAAGTCTGAAACTTTAAGAGTACCAAATGAATCCAGCAACAGATTCTCAGGCTACAAATGGTTACAGGTCAGGTAACAGAATATTAATACTAGTCAAAGCGTGAAGGAATATAACTTCAGTATTTAACAAAAAAATGAGATTAAGGGTCAGCAACCTTCAAGTCTCTGTGGTAAACGCCTCTGCTGTGGCAGTAATCAACGGCATTAATAAGCTGTTGAAAGTATCTTCTAGCTTCATCTTCTTTGAGTCTGCCATGTCTAGCCTGTAAAATATATTACTCAGATACAAACGCTCATAGCAAATACAAGATCTTTTGCCCAGGAATAAAATGTGATAACAGATGCAAATAAGTGCAAAAAGAACATGTAATCTGAATCTAGCAAACAGTTCCAAGAAAACTCAACTTTACCAGTCATCTCTGTCTCCCCCAGAAAAATAGGGGAAAGCAGGATGTACAAGTGCATAAAGCAAGTCCAAAGGAGAAAACTTACAATTTCATCAAAAAGCTCTCCTCCATGAACATATTCGAGGACAATATAGATCTTCGTCTTGCTAGCCATAACCTAATAGAAACCAGAGTTAGAATAAACATAATTAAAAAGATATGAAGCATTCAGGAAGATATCATTAGAGAAGAAGAGTAATTTAAGGGCATGTAACTTCATAAAACTTGGTATTGGAGCACCTTCTAGCATGAAGCCAAACATGGGGAAGCTATACAGTGATAGGAGGTGCTAACAGAAGCAGATAATCACCATAACTCGGCATCGGCATGAAATATTCACAGAAGAATTGTATGTTTATAAGTGACGAGGAAGAAGCCAGGGCCGAAGGATCACAACATACCTCAAAGATTCTTATGACATTTGGATGTTTGATCAACTTCATCGTTGATATTTCTCTTTTAATCTGTCAACAAAGTACATCTTGGATCACATAATCACTTTCCCTTTCTAATTCAAAAGAAAATTGTAAAGGCTATTCATCCATCTGACATCTCCCGTTAACTTTATTCTAGAACAAAAGCAACAGCACATATACATTTTTACAGTTAGATAGTTATGCTAAATAGTTAAAGTAGATATAATAAAGAGTATATATACTGGTGCCCCTCATTGCATAAAATATACACATATCATTGAATATATATACTAAACATCGTAAATTGTGCCGAAAAGGAGGAGTCATGCATAAGACATTTGTGTTTGTGCATTTTTCAATCTCACTTAGTTCTCACATTATGTTATAGTGTTCAAGAGAAGTAAACTCTAATTACTCATCATGGCACGTCATCAATGCATCTAAGCAATGAAATATCACTAATGCGTAACCCTTAGGCAGCTGATGAATTTGTCAGAGGTATGATAACCTTCCATGAGTATTGAATTAAATTAGCCCCACTACAAGAGTGGCAATACTTGTGCAAGCACAACCTAATAAGTCAAGCCCTCATGTAAGGTTAGACGCATTGTCATGCGCCAATCAGTAGGTAGGAATTCCAGCAAGATTTTTCTCAAGTGCTGGTGCAAGAGCTCTGTTCTGGCAACTTTACAACAAGTTTCTTGGTTCCTTCAGAGTCATCCATTCTTCCGAAGCCACCCGTAGAAGCTTTAGTTATTTTTTTTCTGAGAAGGTAACATATTCGTATATTAATATAAAGCCTTCACTAAATTGTGAAGTCACCCATAATTACAATAAAAGTGCCCAAAAAGAAAATAAAGACACTTATAATCCTTGGTCTTCCACAAGGAATCTAGAACATCAAAAATGGATTCATGATCCTCCAAAAACTTCCCTTTACACCAAAAACAGAAAAGAGCTAAACATTTCATCTTTGTCTTCTGGATGTTACTGGGCTTGTCTTTAAAACATCTCTGATTTCTCTCTTCCCAAATTGTCCACCATATGCAGGCTGGGACAATTCTCCATCTCTCTTTATAACTAGAAAGGATGCCCTATTTATTCCAGCAAGCTAGAACATCAAGAATCCTTCCCGGCATTGCCCATAAATTTCCCCTTAAGCTGATGAAAATTCTCCATATTTGTACGGTGAATTTGCAGTGCAAAAAGAGATAGCTAATTGTCTCTGCTTCCTCTCCACATAAGTAACATCTAGAGCACAAGTGAAATCCTCTTTTAGTTAGATTGTCTTGAGTTAGTACCGCTTCTTTTGCGCGTAACCATGTAAAGCAAGCAACCTTGTAGGGAATTTTTACTTTCCATATCATCTTCCATGGCCAACAACCAACCTGGTTATTAGACAAGTTGAATTCCTTATAAGCAGACTTAACAGAAAACTTCCCCTGCCTATTCCCTTGCTATATGAAGAGATCTTGATTAGAGTTGATTCCACCGAATAGCTCCAAAGTATTGTAAAACTCAATTACTCTATCAATCTCCCAATCATTTAGCAGTCTTCTGAAGGTAAGATTCCAACCTTGGTTAGTCCATGCCTCATCTAATGTAGCTTTTTGTTGTTGATTCAAGGTATATATGTCAGGGAAGAGTTGCTTCAAAGGTCCTTGGCCTAGCCAAATGTCATCCCACAGGGAAATCTTCATACCATTTTCTACTTTGAACTTGGCTTTGTTAATCACTTTTGGCCAACAATTCCTAATTGACTTCCACAAACTGACACCATATGGACTTCTCACTGGTTTGGTTGTCCATTTTCCTTCCATTCCATACTTCTCCCTAACAACCTCTCTCCACAATGATTGTTCATCTGCCGCAAATTTCCATAGCCAATTCATCATCAAACTATGATTCTGAACTCTCAGGTTTTTGATTCCCAATCCCCCTGTCTTCTTGCTAGTAGTCAGAGAGTTCCATTTAACCAGGTGGAACTTCTTCTTCTCACTGTTGCCTTCCCATAAGAAATTTCTTCTTAAAGCATCAATTCTCTTCACTACATTGACTGGAATTGAAAATAGAGACATCATATAAGTAGGCATGGCATCAAGGACAGAGTTAATCAAGATTAGTCTACCCCCCATAGATAGATATTGATTCTTCCAATTTGCTAGCTTCTTTTCACACTTCTCCAGCACACCATTCCAAATTCCTTTTGATTTGCTCTTGGCTCCCAATGGCATCCTCAGATATACAGCAGGTAATTCACCTACATTCCCACCAAGAATATCAGCAAGACTTTGTAGCTCCATTACCTCATTGACATAGTAAATGAAGCTTTTGTGCCAGTTTATGTGTAGTCCAGAAGTGGCTTCAAAAAGGATGAAGATCATCCTTAATACTTTCAGTTGTTCTCTATGTGCTTCACAAAACACCAAAGTGTCATCGGTATACTGCAAGTGGGAAATCATCATGTTGCTATCAGCCCTATAATTCACCTTAAAGCCCCTGATCCAATTGTTTGTCTGAGCTCTTTTTAGCATATCATTCAATCCTTCCATGACAATAATGAATAAGAAAGGGAATAGGAGATCCCCTTGTCTCAAACCCCTCTAAGAAGGAAAAAACCCAACTGGTGCTCCATTTATGAGTACTGAGGAGCTTACAGTGGAGATGCAGTATTTTATCCAGTTAATCCATCTTCCACCAAAGCCCATTCTCCTGAGGGTTTCAAGGAGAAAATTCCAATTCAAATGATCATATGTTTTCTCTATATCCAGCTTGCATAGTATCCCAGGTTCCTTGCTTGTTTTCCTTGTATCAATGCATTCATTAGCTATTAGGACAGCATCCATGATCTGCCTACTCTTATGACTGCCATCTGTTGAGAATCCACCCGTTTGTTGACCACCTTTTTGAGCCTCTTAGTGAATAACTTGGAGATAATCTTGTATATACTGCCTATCAAACTGATAGGCCTAAAGTCTCTCAGTTCTTTGCCCCCCACCTTCTAGGAATCAAAGCCACAAAAGTAGCATTAAGGCTTTTTTCAAATATTCCTTGATCATAATAGTTCTGAACAACAGCTACCACATCCCTTTTAACCACATCCTAGCAATTAGTGAATAAGGCCATTGATGATCCATCTGGGCCAGGTGCTTTGTCTCCTGCACTTTCCTTAACACTATCCCATATTTCCTGTTCTCCAAATGGACTCTGCAGCATTAAGTTATCTTCTGTTGTAATCATCTGGCTGTTTCTGATGGAACCTAGTGGCCTCCACTCTTCTTAATCTGTGTACATGTTTTGATAAAAACTAATAACCACCCTCTTGATATCTTCAGGATTTTGCAGAGATTCCCCTTCTACTATCAACTGATCAATATTGTTATATCTCCTGTGAGCATTAGCTATTCTGTGGAAGAACTTGGTGTTCCTGTCTCCCTCTTTTAACCAAAGGGCCCTGGATCTTTGTCTCCATGCTACTTCTTCATGACTAGCAATCTCCTCAAACTCCATGGACAATGAAGTTTTTTGTGAATATTTCCTCCTCTGTCAAGCTCCTTTGGTCATGTAACTCCTCCAGCTCTGCAAGTTGGCCGAGGATACTTGCTTTCTGCAATGCTAAATTGCCTTGTAGAGTTTTGCTCCATTCTTTAAGCTTTGTCTTCAAGGCTTTAAGTTTAAAGGCTAGAATGAAATCAGGCCTTCCTTCACAGGTGAAAGAGTTCCACCATTCTTGAATTCTATCTTTGAATCCTTCGGTCTACAGCCACCAGTTCTCAAACTTAAAGTATGATTTAACTGGATCTCAACTACCACATTGAAGCATCAGTGGAAAATGGTCTGAAGTAACTCTCTGAAGCAGTGATTGCTTTATGTTTCTAAAGTCTTCATTCCGGTCAGCAGAAATCAAGAATCTATCCAATCTGGCTGCTATTACATGCCTGTCACCTTTTCTCCATGTGTACTCACCTCCTGATAATTGAATGTCTACCAATTCCATGTCTTTAATAAAATTTGAAAACTCAGTCATAGCTCTTGTGATTCTTGAGCAATTCTTCTTCTCTGATGGGTACCTTACGGTATTTAAGTCCCTACATACCACTCAAGGTCCACTAAAGAGACCTCTTGCACCTGCCAGCTCCCACAACACTTCCTCCCTCTTTCTTCTGTCATTAGGAGCATACACAGCTGAAAGATGCCATGTATATTCCCGAGTCTTACCTGAAAATTTACAGGTAATTGTATGTGCTCCCACACAACATACTTCCCCTTCCATATTCTTCCATCCCACATTACTACAATACCCCCTCTAGTCCCACTAGCTTCCAGTTGTACAAATTTCACCCATCTATTACCCCATAATTCTTTTACTATCTCCCTATTATCCCCTTCTATTTTAGATTCTTGGAAACAAAAAATCTCCGCCTTCCAACTGAGTATCAAACTTTTAGTCGATCTCCTTTTCCTAACTCTATTAAGTCCCCTAACATTCCATGATATAATGTTTACTAACATTGGCTATGACTAATAATGCATCCCCCCTGCTTCTAGTTCCATTACTCTTGAAGTTACTTCCAATATCCAGACCTTTCAGCTCTTTAAATCCCTTTTTATTTGGAGTTTGCACCACCTATGTAACTTCTTTCCCTTTGTTTGCTTGCCTTCTGTTGTCAATTTTCATGAAAAGCTCCAGTGCTTCTCTCTCGCACCCATTAAAATCCACCCCAAATTCCTTGCTCAATCTAATGATATTCTGATGCACCCAAATCGATGCCTCGAATTCCAGATCTTTTTCTACCTCTAAGCTTTGATGGTTTAGAGGCACTGCTTCTTCAATTGCCCAGTCTACAAACATATCAGATCTTTTGATTGCATGTGCATGTTGTTGTAGTCCTCTGAATCATCTCACTTTTCTACGTGCTCAACAATAATCGACATTGCATTATCCCCAAGAATAACTGCTTGTTGATTTTCCTTATCTCCATCATCGTCCCTCTTTTCTTCCTTTTCTTCTGGATTGTCGTTATTTTTGCTGTCCCTGGGCTCCACTGTAAAAGTGGTTATTTGATTTCCCACAGAAGGTTCGACGTATATAGCTGCTACCTCTTCAATAAATGGATCTGGCCTGGGCTTTGTAATGGGCATTTTAAAAGCCTTCTCTTCAGATATAAATTGGGCCAAAAAATCTGGGCCCAATTCCTTTAAGCTATATCGCTGATAGGCCTTGTTAGTTATGACTAAAGAGTCACGTGACTGGTCACATGACTTTTTAGGGATAGGCTAAACCTGTTTTGAACTCCCCGCGTGTCCCATCAAAACTTTATAACATTGAGCCCCTCCCCCTCATATCTGCTTGTCCTTTATTACCCGCTGGTTCAGACGATTGTCTTCTCCATTTACACCTGCGTACGTTCTCACCGGAGCTTCACACCAAATCTGGATCTCGAAGACTACCCCTTCAAATTCAATCTTCACTACTTTTGGGACTGCAGATCCATCTCCTCTTACCTTTATTCTTGCCCATTTGAAGTGATTCTTTAATTCCGTCTCCTCCTCAGTTTCAATCCAGCCACCACAAAATTCCCCAACTTCTTTGAATACTTTTTGGGACCATAGATGTAACGGAAGCCCTACTAGCCTAATCCATGCATGGTTCATCATCTTATTTTTTTGAACTGACCCCACCATCGGATTCCACCATTGGAGCTTAACTTTGTGATTTTTCCAGTACCAGTCGCTTCTCAATACATGTCAGCGATTAATTTCGAAGAGTATTCGAAAAGAAACCTATTCTGGTCCATCTCGTAAATATTGATTCCATGTGCTTGCTTCCAAGAATTAGATGCCCATCTACGAATTTCCGATAAAGTTGCAATTTCGGAGCTTTCTTCTGGGATGAACCCCACCAAGCACCTGCCTAGCAAATCGTTGTGTGTTAAATCTCCATAGATATGTATATGTCTCCTTCTTGTTGGACCTCTGCCTCATTCATTTCTCTGCTTGCCCATTTATGATTTCTGACTGTGTTTGAGTAAAGAAGTCCTTCCTCAATAATTTTGGGAGCATTAATGACATTCCTCCGTACCCCGTTATTAATGAACCTTTCTATTTTTGCTGCAATATCTAACCATCCTGAATTGAATGCCATATCTGGAACAATAATAACTGACCTCCCCCTGCCTTGGACCCTAATGATGGTTATATAACGACCATGTTTGTTGTAGTTCCTCGCACAGAATATTTCTGAGTAATGATCCTTGGTTTTCCATCTTTTCACATAGTTTCCCTTCATCTTCGATGTTTCCTTTAAATTTTCGCACAACCACACCATCGTCTTCCTGCTGAATGTAGTTCTTCTGATTAGGTTCCTTCCTCGTTCTGTCCATTCATACCATTCTTCAGCATTTGTTGAGCATCTCACAATTTCATATGACTTGAAGCCCACTGCAAAATAGATGATGTTGTTCTCTCTCATTGTAGGATTTTCACGTTAGACTGGCTGAGCAAAGAACTTTTACTAACAAAAAGAATTTTGATCAGTGATCACAGTAGGTGAACCCTGGATTTTAAGAAAGAAACGGAAGATTCCGATGAGAAGGTACACCGGAAAGAGAAATTCTACAATCCTGGAAAGTAGGAAAGAGAGCATCCTTGGGGAATGTGCCCGAGAGCATTTTTTCCTTGCTGTACTTCCGACCTCCTGTACCTGAAGCTTTAGTTATCGTTCCAACAAGTTCCATTGATTTTTCCTTATTCGGTTTTCTCTCATGTCCCAAGGGTACTTCTCCACTTCATTTTATTCATCATTGACCTCAATTGACTCTTCATCAGTGAGAAAAATCATTTATCTTGATTTTCATCTGTTGAATTATGGTGTAAAGGTGATACGATCCAGACTAGTACTATTGACAATGGAGGCATGCATGTAGACATCATGATGATGGAGTGTTTTAGTGGAGCATGGAAGCTGAAGATAAAGCCGCGCTTCACCATGTTGCATCCGTGGGCGCGAACCATCCAAAAAGAGGGCCATAATCAGCTGAGAAGATCCATGGCCACGAATCACCACTTGACCCGCGAATCAAGCTAAGAAGCTTCTCTCCGCGCCCACAAAGCAAACCACACCTGACAAGCCTGTACCAACAGAATATCACCTGGTTCGTGGCCACGAACCTTCATCCGCGGCAGCAACCACCGCACACGTGATCCGCCTTGATGAGCTGGACACAAGACCTACGCCATGCTTGCCTATGATTAGATACTAGGGCTACAAGCTTTCCCTTTTGGGCATAGTAATTACTAATTAGGCCCATAAAGGGGTATTTATGTCTTCCCTTACTTTATTTAGACCTAGTATAAATAGATTAGGATGAGGTCATTTTCATCTAATCTAGATTTATGGATGATAGAAGAATTACCTTGTTCGGTAAGGTTTTGGGAATTGTTTGAACCTCTCTTGGATAGATCCATGTGTAATTATCCATTGTATGAGTTCATATCTCTTTACTCTTTGGACTGATTCTAGTAATTAAATGTTAGTTTAATTGCTAGATTATCTTTTCTTTCTTCTAAGTCTCTTCCCCCTCCTTTTGTATTTCCAGATCTATCCTTGTTGTCTTATCTTGTTATTTGATTGTTTACCAATCTCTTGCTTTCACGCATTTTAGCTCGTATAAAAAGGGCAAGGTTTTCATGGTCACCTAAACCAAGAAAACAATAGACATTAGTGAAGAGTTGAGAAGAGTAGGAAAATGTTGATGTTAAACTGTGTTGCCTTCTAATACAATCCATCAATCCTAAGTTGAGGAATCGCTTCGTCCCTCTGACACTTGTTACTTGGAAAAAGGCTTGCATTTAGATACTGATGATATTTTCCTGATTTTATGACACGATCGCCTGTGAATGTCAAGTGTAGAGAAATTGCAAGAGTAATAACAGTAGATACTCTTCTTCCTTTTTTATAAGCGACGATAGAAGATATTCTTAGTTCTCACCCTTGTAGGAGTTCCGCCAAGTTTTGACTTAAGTGACATGAAGACACAATGTTAGCCCCTCATCTGCATTAATTTCACATGGAAAAGGCACCACACTCGCCACTAAATCAACCTCAATCCCCTGATATCAATAGACAATCCATCAGTAGGAGGAATGAGCGCTTAGCCACTACTTAATCCAAGAAGGTTTACCATCAGAGGCACAACTATTGAGGACCTATTCAGGAGAACCTTGCTATAGTTTCGAAGGAGCATAAAGGCAAGCTTTGTTAGCATAAGATCCTCTTTTAATGATGACAATCAGAAATGAATATCACAAACTTTATGACTAAGCAGGTAAACATTGCTTATGGTACCAGCTTGTGGAAAACTACAAGGAACCTGTGGCCAAATTTTGCTGACAAGCTTCAATTCAAAGTAAGGGATGGTAGGAAAACTCTTTTTTGGGAAGATAACTGGTTAGGAATTGGTTGTCTTATGAATCTTTTTCCAGACATTTATGCCCTGAATCAACAATATAGAGGTACAGTATATGAACTTCGGGGGGCACATGCATGGAATCTCACTTTCAGAAGACCTTTACATGATTGGGAGTTGCCCAGAATAACAGACTTTTTTAACACCCTGGAGCTATGCAACGGACTGCAAGAGGGAGAAGATACACTTAGCTGGAGCCAAAACAGCAGTGGGGTGTACACAGTCAGCTCAGCCTACAAGTATCTAAACCAAGATGGTGGTCAAGTCAATCTATGGCCTTGGAAACACATCTGGAGGGTCAAGACACCATACAAAGTGGCATGTTTTTCTTGGCTGGTAGTTAGAGAAGCTGTTTTAACTCATGACAATCTCAGGAGAAGGGGAATACCAATTTGCTCGAAGTGTTACTTATGTGGCCAAGAGGTAGAGACAATCAGCCATCTGTTTCTTCATTGTAGAGTGACTAGTCAGTTGTGGGATTTATTCATCAATCTCAGGGGCATTAGATGGTCAATGCCAGGAAGAACATCCGAACTCTTGTCAAGATGGAATGCAGGGGGGAAGTGTAATGCTTCAAACAAAGACAGATGGAAAATTGTCCCTGCAACTATTTGGTGGACAATATGGAAGGAGAGGAACTCAAGATGCTTCGAGGATACAATTAGCTCTATTCAGAAAATTAACATGAATTGTATTCTTCTTTTTTGTTTTTGGTGTAAAGCAGAATATAGTGACGACTTAGAGTTGATTTTGCAAGTCCTAGATTCCTTGTAAGAAATGCAAGGATTGTAATAGGGAGCTTTATAGGCTTTTGTAAACTCTTTCTTTTGGCTTCCAGCACAACCTTTGTGCTGAAGATTGATTAATACAAATATACATGTTACATTGTCAAAAAAAAATATCACAAACTTTGATTTGTCTTTTTGAAGGCTGACAAGTGGAGATTGAGTCATATCTGGAGCTACAAATTCATAGGGAAAGATGAACCAAGAAAGATCTACAAGGAAGGAAACAAGAACATGAAGTTTGCAGAAGGAAATAAGTATCAAGGCAGAAGATGTCCAGATTCAAGGCAACTCAAGACATCAAAAGGATGGCCGGAATCGTACACAACATAAGGATCAAAATATCCTGCCGTCATTATCTCTAACAAAACAAAAGAGCTCTCAGAAATACTTGGAAAAATAGTCAAGTCTAGAAGATTACACAAGATCAGTCTAGATTTCAAGAAAGGTTTCAAGGAATAACTACCCCAGATTCAAAGGAGGTTCACATCGGCTAGTCTCGAGACCCTCACTATATATTCAAGGACACATTAGAAGAAATATGCGCTCAGCTTTCACTCAAAAGTCTTTCTCCCTTATTCTTCATGTGCTATGTACTTCTCTAAACATTGGTGGTGAATGTGAAAAAACCACTCGCTGTTCAAACCAAACTAAAAGAGCTCTAAGAGATAATACCCTTGCAACCTAAGGGGATTGGATTATGCACCACATTGGTGGACCGAACCAGTATAAAAACATCGTGTGTCACTTTATTTTTCTGCACTACGTGCTTTCCTGTTCTTACTTCTGCTTTTTACATTGCTTAGATGACTATTTCATATAATAGTCAGACTAAATATAAAAAAGGCCAGAATTGACCCCTCCCCTCTTGTGCTTTCAAGCTCCTCCATAAATTGCATCAGCAAAGAACTGCACAATTCCTCACAGAGATATGCTATCACATTCACATGTACATCAAAGGAGGGAAAGCTCCCTTCTCCACTTCTAAGAGACATTTAGGAGCGCCACCAATATTAACCTTTCCACCTTCTTTTTCTTTCTTTTGCGAAGTCAAATCTGCTAATGAGTACCAAGACATCTCATATATGTTCTGTGAGCTTTATATATCTGCTTTTCCCCTTTATTTGCTTTGGCTATACCAACTTGAGCATAGGAGGTAGAACTGTCAAAAAGATTCAGGCATGAGACATTTGTCTTCATGCATTCATCAATACGCACAGTTTTGCGTCCTGACTCGCTTGTTTGACTGTTACGGATCATAGAAAAGAAAGAAAGACTTTTGGAAGTCGTGATATTTAACATTTCAGGATGGTATACGCACAGTTTGCATCTTGGCTCGCTTGCTATGTATTCTGAAATGTACAGACGGCCTATTATATTCCAACTTTGTATATATATAGATTTCATGTTTTAGTGGTTACTGTGTCATTTAAATTAAGTGGCTAGACATTTTTCTTCTTCCAGAACTTTTTGATGCAAACTGTGAGTATACTATCCAATGCATGCCAGATTCTTTGTTCCTTTTCAAGGCATGATTGCTAAGATAAGACCGAAAAGTTTACATCGAAAGACAACCCCCATAAAAGGGCAGCCCGGCGCAGCAAGCTCCCGCTATGTGCTGGGTCCGGGGAGAGCCGGACCACAAGGGTCTATCATACGCGGCCTTACGGTACATTTCTGCTTTGTACGGCTCGAACCAGGTCACATGATACCAACTTTACCAGTTAGCCAAGGCTCCCCTTCCGAAAGATAACCCCATAGCCATAGCCGCCCATAGGAAATAACATGATGTGAAGAGCAAATTATGCATGCAGGTTGAAGAGAAACAAAGAATTGGGTACCTGTTCCATAATGTTGTTGCGGAGAACGCGATCGCGGTCAATGATTTTAATGGCGACACTATCGCCTGTCTGTACATTCTTGGCATACTTGACCTTTGCAAAACTGCCCTCTCCTAAGGTCTTACCCAATTCGTATTTCCCTAATCGCGACCGGCTCCGACTAAATTTAGGCGTACCCGTTGAACTGCTCATTCTCTCCAATTTCAGAAACTCAATTCTGATTGTAATTAAGGAGGAGGCGCAGCCAGAAGAAGAAGAAGGAGGAGCCTATGGGAAGAATGATGCGAGTCTTTCTCCAACGGTCTATCTCTTCTCTTCTCCACCATTACTACAATTTCATGGCTAAGCTTTCCAAATGAGCGGCAAATACAAAAAGGAATTTTCAATTTTGCCATTAATAATATCAGAAAACTTAAAGTATTATATTTACTTTCCCTATATTGTCAACTAGTATTAGTATCCACAGGATGTGCGGATATTATTAAGGAATATTACTTATATCAATTTATTTGAGCGCGTTAGATCATACGGTTTAAAAACATTATTATTATCCTCTTTGTCTGCCCAATAATAAAAGTTCTGTGTAATTATATTAAAGGGCTCATATAAACATCGAATAACTTTTGGATGATAGTCAAATATCATAACTATATAGGTTATGCGGCAAATAACCTAATAATGTAACATGATTTAAAACAAATGAGAATACATATAATTAAATAAATCAAAGAAATCCTTCATTTAATATTTTGTTAACTTCATTTGTTATTTGTTCATCCCATCATACTTATAACTCGCGATGAAGATCATAAAGTGGTGGAACACATATTTATTTAATTTAAAAATAGTCTCATATGAAATAATAATTCATTTTGATCTATAATAATAATAATAATAATAATAATAATAACAATAATAAAATACAATAAAAAATTATCTTCACTTAAATTTAAAAGGTATTTTAACTCAGATGGACCCAAACATTATTGTCCAACATATTTTCTACTAAAATACTAACTTCAATAACTCGATCTATAATAAATCTTAGTCTTATAATGATTAACATGCGTCATTATATACTATATTTTACAGTTACATATATACTTAGCGAAAATCATGTCTTATTTAGTAAACTATTACATTATTTGTTCACATTATTAATTTGAAATGACGTTTATTTTTTTCAATTTTTATTTATCCTTTTCTTCCTTCCAGTATTTTTTTCTAGGGAAGTGAAGCCTTTCATGAATTTGTTTTAGCATTATTTTTAATAATTATTATTGTATTAGTTCTCCTCTCGAGCCGAGGGTCTTTTGAAATAGCCTCTCTACCTTCCTAGGGTCTGTGTACATATAATCCCCCCCCCCCCCCTCTCTTTCTCCTAGACCCCACCTGTGGGATTGGACTGGATTATTATTGTTGTTGTTATTGTATTAGTTTGTACAATTAGAAATTAAACGTTTTCTCTACGTTATTTCTGACATAATATTTTAGTAATAATTTTAATTATGATTAAAATGGCCTATATGAGAAATTTATTATATTTCTAAAATTTTTGTGAGTTGCTTGGAATTCCTTAATAAAAAATTTTCTCAATAAAAAAATATTCTCATCTCAAATTCAAATAAGTATTATAGTTTATTTTTAAGCTGATTTTGTATTTTTTTTTAAAAAAAATCCTATTTTTGTTCCTTGTTTATTGTTATTACAATATTCTTCAGCAATTAATATTATTACATTTTCATGCAAGTTTAATTTGAAATATAAGATTCTAAGATCCAATTTATCCTTATCATACAATGATATATTTATCTAGATAATCATTCAAAAAGATAATTTAATAAGGAGCAACTGAAAATTGGAGATCAAACTTATCCATGTACAGATAAATCTTTTTCGTTTCTTATGAAAATAGGTCTAATTTATATGCTATTTTTTATTACACTAAAAAAGTATTATTTATTTGATGAAATCTGATAGTTTTCAATTGGATCTTGGATTGTAAATACTGATATTATATTCTTACTTAATTGAATTTTATTTGTGCTTTTTATATAGTTACATCTGGCACATATATAAATCAAATCAATATAGTTAAATTTTATAAATCTATATTTTTGTACATACAATAAATAAAATTGATTATATTACAATTCAAAATAATATTTTTATACTTCAATCAAATTTAAAATTACTTTATCTATAGATTAAAAAATTTATCCTTCAATTTAAATCTATTTTTATTACATAGTTTAATTGTCTTAAAATTACCAAGTAGCTTTTAATTAGCTTGCCACTTGGCTCTATATATATATATATATATATATATATATATATATATATGAGAGAGAGAGAGAGTATTAAACTGTCAACTCGCTTTTTATTAGCTTGCCAATTGGCTTAATCGCAATGCGATGCATGCACTATATTAAAGAATATTAAGCACTTACCAGAGCAAATTAGATCATGTGATAAATATTAATTTTTCTTACTCCTAAAATTTTATTTATTTTTACAGTTTTATTCTATTGATTTGGGTTTTTTATGTGATTTACCTCAAATCCAAATAATGCTGTATTCTTTTTTCTTTTTAAATTGTAATTTTGAATTCGTCCAGACTATATAAAATTTGAAATTTCTTTTATTATTCTTTAATAAAATCAACCAACATAAACTTTTATCAGTTTTCACAAAATCAACCAGCATTTTTAATAATCAATTTTTGGTATTATATGTAATAAGCAATTAAATTTTCCTCCTCTTTTGCTTTTGTTTCCAAACATAAAAGTTAGTGTTTTAATTTTAATTATTGAAATTACCCACATGAAAATGTAATTAAAATTTGATACTTTTAATCTTCTGTTCTGAATTCTTTTAATTGTCAGTATTATATATTACTATATATATATATATATAATATATAATTTATATTATATATATATATTAAGATTTCAATTATCTTATCCATAATATATTCTTTCTCACCTTAAATTTAGTTTTTTATCTCTAATTCAATTATGTATTATTCTTTTATATTTTTACACTAAGATTTTAATTTATACTTTTATGTATTACGTGCAATTAGCAATTAAGTTTTCGTTCTCTTTTGTGTTCCTTCTATAATTGAAATAATGTAATATTCTTTCATTATTCTTTTTCTCTAGATTTATTTATTGAGATTTAGTATTCTTATATCGCCATGCAGTTTTTATTAATGTTACTCAAAAATATATTCGGATTTCTTATCATGGTCTTAATTCGATAAGTGTTGAGAAAAGTACAATAAAAGTAACTACTCAAAATTTCAAGCACCCCTATCTTTATGATAAAATCACAAAATAGAATAAAAAAACGTGGCAGAAAATTTTCCTTGCTCTCTACGATGGCATACTAAAGTCATTACTTTTAAAGTTTAATACTGTTTGCTCAAAAAATATTACACATCTTACGAGTACAAAACAATATAAATAAATCCCGGGATAATCATAGCAAATCGTAGTAATCCGTTGGACCAATTGAATGAAATGAAAACAAGAACTCAGAATTAGGGGGAGAAGCATTGGAAACCTTTATTGATAATATTTGTTTGGTCTGCCTCTCCATGAAGAGGTTCAGAGCCTTACAATGGTGTTTCCTCTTCCCATAAGAGGGGTATATTTTCTTGTTTCTCTCTCCTCTCACTAGTAGTCAAGAAGCCCCCCCTTTCTGGGGTCCCTTCTCTTGGTATTTATAGCTGTGGGCTTCGTGAGCTGTCCCTCAGTGGTCGTGACCACGTTGAGGTCTCGCCTTTCTAGTGGTGGATAGGCCGGGGCCTTTGTTGACCGAGCCAGGGACGGGTTGAGCGTCGTCAATTCTGAGTGGTCGTGCCACTAATTAATCGTGAATTAACTATTAACGGGATTAGCCTCGCTAATTATCGTGGGGTCGAATTCTGACCCATACAGTTAGTCCCTCCGCTTATCGGGGTCGTGTTTCGGCCGAGCTCGATGAGCGGACTTCATCGATTGTGATTTGAAAACAACTCGAATAAGGGGGTCGACTTATTGGCGGCGGCGGCCTTAGTCGTTTACACGTTGGAGATGGTCGTAGCCTTTCGTACATTAAAGATGGCCGTAGCCTTTCATATGTTAAGGTTGGCCGTAGCCTTTCATATATTGAGGATGGCCGTAGCCTTTCATATGTTGGAGATGGCCGTAGATTTCATACATTGAAGATGGTCGTAGCCTTTCATATACTGAGGATGGTCGTAGCCTTTCATATACTGAGGATGGCCGTAGTCTTTCATATACTGATGATGGCCGTAGCCTTTCATATACTGAGGATGGCCGTTGGGAATGAGTACGCGCCGGGTACGTATTTGGTCAAGTCCAAAATTTTAACGGCGTACGGCTCATTCTTTCAGTGTTCGCAGGTAGTGGCGATTGTTCTGACGGCGGTATGCTGGCGGATGGCTGAGAAGCCGTTTTGCGGAACTCGTCATAATGACAATTGCTACGACAGAATCGAACCGTTTTACGGTTGGTCGTGCAGTTAATGATGGCTATTGGGCTTCGCAAAAGCCATTTATGTTGCCTATAAAGGTGGGTTGAGGCATTCATTTCTCATATCTTCATTGTTCATCTGAGAGAGAAATTCTGAGGAAACATTTTCGTTTCGCTAATTCATCTTCTCTTTTCTTACCTTTGTGACAACATTTGTCTTCAGCAGATCAACAATGGCAGTCAGATCTTCCCCCGGTGCTCCTCCGGTAGATTTTCCGGTAGTTGAAGGGCCATCTCCGGCAATGGGAGGCGCGGAACAGATGGAGTCCGGCGAAATTCCGTCGGTTGACGAGGTGGTTCCTCGGCCCGGAGGTCTGGCGATTGATTTCACCGTTGATGGTGGAGAGGAACCGGTGGATGAAGCCCCGTTGATAGGGGAGATCGGGATGGCCCGATTGCGGGAACAGGGGGTCGTTCCTACCCATGCAGACATCGTTCTTGCTAGAAGCGAGGAGAGGGTCCACACCGACCGCAAGGGATATTGCGTTTTTTACGCCTACCCTTTCAGGTTGGGGTTCAAGATCCCGCTCCCAATGCTGGTGGTGGATTTCTGCCGTTATTACGGGGTGTGCCCGGGTCAGCTCACTCCTTCCCTCTACAAATTGTTGGCGATGTTCATCAAGTACACGGAATTGGCCCGTAGGGAGGTCACACTGCAGCATGTGCTGAGTCTCTACGCTCCCCAGAGAGTCCGCGGCACCATGATTCGGGCGTGCCCTCGTGGGTCGAGGGGCCTGGTCATGAGCTTGGATGACGAGGTTGACCCTCGCCCTTTCGAGCACTTCTTTTACATCAGGACCAAGCACCTGGTGGCGGATGCTACTGGGTTCCCAGAGGCTTGGAACCATGCACGTAAGTTCTTTAGTGGTTGAATTCCTTTTCTTTCCCTCTGTGATTTGTGCTTATGAGCGTTAACTCGTGTCTTTTTTGTAGCCGACAGGTCGCCGCCGCCCCCATTGTCTTGGATACGTGAGTGGGTCGAGGCCGTACTCCCCCATACGAGGGGGATACGTACGTGGGCGTCTTTCTGGGAGAGGCATGGCCGTAGGCCCGCGGCAGGTAAAAAATTGATCTCTTCTTCTGTTCCGCTTTGTTTCAGCTCTATTCATTAACCTTGTTTTCTTGTGATTAGGGAGGGCACGCCGCGTCAGGGCCCCTCAGCTGGCCTTCCGTCGGCCTGGTGCAGTTGCTNGTAGTTGAATTTTTGGCGAAGGCACGTAGCCTGAGTCCCGGTTCAACCGTAGTTGAACTTTGTCGATCTTGATGACGAAGGCACAGAGCCTGAATCCCATATTGTGGGTATCGAGTGCTGGAACTCGTTTTGGGATTCGAGACCTTGAGCGGCTTACCCATCGTCTTCCCAACCAGGGTATATAGGCAGTCTTGAGGCGAATCTCGGCTCGAGATATCTCCGTGCCGGTTTTCGACCGGAGTTCGTATGCCTTACAGAGACCTCCCCTGAGGAAAGGAGGGGGCCTCTTCTTCTTGTTTGCACTATCTGAGATTGGAGAGAGAGTGAGGACTTAGATCTTGATTTGAGATCTTCGAGCTCCCCTTCGAGTTTGGCGCTTCTTTTCTTTTGGTCCAGGGAAGAACTACGCGATTTTGCTATGAAATCCCCACAGACGGCGCCAAATTGTTTGCTCAAAAAATGTTACACATCTTACGAGTACAAAACAATAAAAATAAATCCCGGGATAATCATAGCAAATCGTAATAATCCGTTGGACCAATTGAATGAAATGAAAACAAGAACTCGGAATTAGGGGGAGAAGCATTGGAAACCTTTATTGATAATATTTGTTTGGTCTGCCTCTCCATGAAGAGGTTCAGAGCCTTACAATGGTGTTTTCTCTTCCCATAAGAGGGGTATATTTTATTGTTTCTCTCTCCTCTCACTAGTGGTCAAGAAGCCCCCCCTTTCTGGGGTCCCTTCTCTTGGTATTTATAGCTGTGGGCTTCGTGAGCTGTCCCACAGTGGCCGTGACCACGTTGAGGTCTCGCCTTTCTAGTGGTGGATAGGCCGGGGCCTTTGTTGACCGAGCCAGGGACGGGTTGAGCGTCGTCAATTCTGAGTGGTCGTGCCACTAATTAATCGTGAATTAACTATTAACGGGATTAGCCTCGCTAATTATCGTGGGGTCGAATTCTGACGTTTAGTATAACGTTTAAGGATTTTATTCTAAAATTGGCAAGCCGCTTTGTAATAGCTTACCACTTGGAAATCACATTGCAAATTGTCCTTCTTTTAATAGATATAGTTACAAAAATTATGTATTTTTTCATTCCAAACTTCACCCATATTCGTAGACTTCATATATTTTCTCCAAATCTTTGACAACTAATTACACAAGTGATGCACTCAATTCTTCAGATGTCTCTCAAATTCCAGCGAATTTGAAGGTATTATAAGTTGGTCAAAAAAATGATTATGCTTTATATATTATTTGGTATGATTTGTACATAATCTATATCTTGTAGAATTATCTATAATGATATATTATAAATAATTTATGTAGTGTATATAATTGTAATTATGAGGTTATATTCTTAGCTTTCATGTATAATATTATATCAGTTATATTCTTGATTCATTAGTTTTATTTCTTATAAATGAGAGCAAGCAAAATATATTATTAAATAATATGATTAATAAGTACAAGTTTTTTGGATAGTGTAACTCGTTGTTAACATTTAACTTTTTATTGATAAAAATATAATATGACAACGTCTTGATAATATTATTGAACAGAATAGTTAAGAACTTTGTTGTGATATAGTACTAATATTTTAGATGCGATATACTTTCATTTCAATTAAAAGTTTCATATCAAAAGATTTCAGTTAGAAAATATTAGTACATTGATTTAACTTTATTTTAAAAAAAAGAATTCTTATTTCAATAAATGGAGTTCCATATATAGTTCTTAAGTGATATTTCCTTATTTGACAATTTCCCACAAACTCTTTAAGATTGCCAAGTGGCTTTATAATAGCTTGCCACTTGGCTTAACCACAGTGCAAACTTTCTTGCTTTAATATATATATATATATATATATATATATATAGATTATGCACAAGCTTCATCCAATTAAAATGATTGTGTTTTGGAGTCGACCTATCTGTTATGTTATTCATCAAAGTCTATCCGTTTGGCATATTTTTTTATGTAATTTTCACAAAGTATTTTTCGAATTAGCAATTTTAATTTCAATCAAATCACCCCAAATCTCACAAATTTGTGGATCCATATCTTATACTTTTGGATCCACAAAATTCCGGGTCCACAAAATTGTGAGATAAAAAAAAAGTCTCACACAACTAGTGTCAGTTGTGTAAGGTACAAACATTTTAAAGCGATATAGATATTTTTAGAAGAAGCGTGCAATGAGTTATGCAAATTTTGAAGAGGAAAAATGTAAGCTCAAAACTAATGAATGTTGAGCCTATTATGCTTCAACAACACATACTTTATTTTATACATAAATATAGCAACGTCAACTTGGTTGCACATGCCTCACGTGTTAAAGTTTGTGCCTTATGTTTAAGAAACTGTAGCCTCTTATTTTTTTTTTTTTGCAGTTGCGTACATGTGAAGGAGTTGTTGTCGAATGAAAGTAGGATTTTATAGAAACTGTAGAGAAATTTGATCAACAAATGTCTTCCTTAGGATGGCTAGAAAATCAGTGTCAATTTTATGGTGTACACCTGCAAAGAAATAGTAATTAATTGGGATAAAGATAGATAATAATTATAGAAATCAATAAACTTGATCCATATATATAAATCCTAATTGCACATATATGTACCCTTTGTCTGATTCAAAATTATGAGCCCTTTCATCTCTAAATTTGACAGGAGAATATTAGTTGAATTGCATAAATATAATAGTATCAATAATTTTAACACGCCAATCGCATGTCAAATGTTGAAAGCTTGATGTTTTAATTAGTCATACTTCACGAAAAATTTAATAGTTCTGTAGCTTAAAGAATGATCCATACAAATTATTATTTTGATGAGAATTTAAATATTAGCTCATAAGTTTTCAAGTAAAAATTTATACTAAAGAAAATATAGAAAATGATAAAATAAATATATATAACAACACGAAAGTGGGAACCCCGAATGTTTCGTGTGTGCTCAAGTTTGCCGACATAGACACTTTATTGTGTACCTTTATAGAGTGTAATGAAGAATGTAACGAAAAAAAAGCTATAACGTAAAAATATTATAACCGTTGAAGATGAAATAAAGAAACAATCAAGGTTAAATAATTAAGAAAATTAAAGTTATAAAATTGGTATGCTACAAAATCACCAAAATCAAAATCAAACAAGCAAATAATAACGGCACTACAACAAAAAAGAAAAAAGAAAGAATTGTATTATCTATTATGACATATTGTCTAACAAAATGGATGTAGCTATGAAGAATACTTGAACAATACATACACAATCATTGTCAAATGAAATAAAATTGAGGTAATTGAATAGAAAATAGCCAACTAAAAAGGAACAGAGAGCAATGAATACAAGAAACAATCTCAAATATCATTATGCAAATAATTTTGTTTAGGAAGATGAGTACATTGAGTAATTCTAACATTACACAAATATCAAAGCGACCATATGCAGAAAATCTTCCATGTTGTGCAACAGCTTCCTCTATCCTCTTTTTCATAATGATTGTAAAGAAAATATTAGAAGCCGTTTCAATGAGTACTTACCTATTATCTGAAAATATTGTTAAAATATCATGGTATAGCCAGTTTTCACACTGGTCAATGAAAAATAGCCAGCTTTTATCAAGTCAATGAAAAATAGCCACTATTTTGCTGCAACAGGGACCGGTCCAGTATAATATACAGGAGTTCTGGTGCATTTGTGTACGAACTCCAGCATATTATGCTGGACCGGTATACTTTGCTAACTCCTGTAAAATTTGCGGGAGACTGGAGCACCAGTGCTCCAAACTCCAGTATATTATACTGGACAATTATACTTGCTGGAACTCCCGTAAAATTTGCGGGCGTATTTTTCCGGATTTTGAACAATGTTTTCGCTCAGATTTAAAGTGGCTAAATTTCGATGACTTTTGAAACTTGGCTAATTTTCAACGACCAGTGGTAAATCTGGCTATTTTTGAATTTCTCCCGAAAATATTGTGTTGGAGAATAATACACAAGTCAATTGATATGGCCGTGAAGGTTGGCAGTTTTTTAATACACTTTCTCCCTCCTTTGATTTTTCTCATAAATGATAGTAGTTTCTAAGAACCATTAGTAGGGAATACTAATTGACGCAGTTTTGAATTGCAATGAGGAATATGAAAGATCGGAGAACTCTAGATTGTAGCAATAATTATTCTTTAATCTATTTTAAAGGGAAAAGCAAATGCACCTAGGATATCGACTTGTTACTTTACCATCTTAAGGAGGAAACCAGAATGGAGATTTAATTAATATTGCCGTTGAAAACTTCACCTTGTAGATTGAGAAGAGGGTAGATGAGCAAACCTACACAACATACATTAGAAACTTAAATTAGAGTGTCCGTCATTATTGATACAGTAAAATCCAATACTGATCACCCCATTATGTCATCTTAAACTTATGCTCGCACCATTGGATTCATGATGATTACCTCAGGATATCTATATCTCTGATATTACCACCACCAATAAACTTAGGCTTTCACACAAAAAACGTATTTCAGGATTATGTTACAGAACGTTTACATATTAACATAGACAAGTACAACCCACAAGCTTCTAATGAGAATTTGAACATATCAATCAATGAATTGATGGTACGAGGAAACTGCCTACTCCTAACATCTGTTGTTGCATTGTCTTAGGTAATGATACAAAGTTCTATGTACGTCCCTGTATAACAACTCATTCTTCAGTGTCTGAACGTGTCGGGAATTCCACTCCATAGAGTGCCGGTATGTTCTCCAAATCTTTCTTCGAGAACATTGGCAAAAACCATAATGCCTTATTAGCGCCAAAAACCTTTTAAAAAACAACCATTAGAAAACAATATTTATCAAACCAAGGTACTCTCGGCAATTGCCTAAACAAGAGTTCAAGAACACCAATAACCAACAAATATCATTGATGGTAGAAATAATATTATACTCACTTAATAACAGGACTCTCGTATTACAAATATTATAGGAGTAATTGACTGTTTTTTGTCATGATTGACGAAATTAAAATTCAAGGTCTTAAAAATCATTTAACCTTTCCCCCTTTCCGGTCACCCTCTGTATAATTCTTGCTGCCAGAGACACAAGTATCTTCCGGTTTAAAAAATTTGCCTCTCCTTTCAACTGGTTGCTTAGAAGCACTAAAAAGATGCATTACTAAAACAAAAATAGAGGAGCGGCTTATGCATATCACCTGTTCAAAATTCCTTTTCCAGCCAAGGTCATACTTCCAGCGTGCAGTTTTTTTCTTCTCATAAACCTATAACACAGACAGACGAGACAACAATAAGGTTACTACGAAAGGAAACATATTTCCTTTTTTCCTATCCATTTCTTGTCAATTTCATTCCTAGAGTTGAAGGAGAAGCATTAAAATTGACATATAATGAAAAATACCAAGGTCTGACATACCTCCACTGAAGTGGTGTTGCTTGAGAGCAGAGATGCATGCATAATTACAAAACAAAGAAGACTGAGTGAAAAGGCTAGATTCAGAACTGCATCAAGGTCAAACCTGTAAGAAACAAGGAAATCATAACAATCACGACTAAGTCATTAAGATAGTAGAGACTGCTTACCAAAGGCTAGAAAAACGACTGTAATGTTGCCTGGCGAGAATGAATGATTCTTGGCTTGTCGAAAGAATTTTATAAAACTGGGCAGCAGCACCAGAGTGTCCAATGTTGTTGTCAAAAATGTGTACATCTGCATACGTACTCAATTGCACAAACTTAGTAAAGCACAATATAGATATCAGAGTGGTAACTGATGGCTTCAAGAAGAAACTCCTTCCCACCACCAAGAAAAGAAACAGATATATAGGAGTGTACTTAGAAGCACGGAAACCAAACACTATCATCTAATTGACTCATATTTAGATCCAACATAAGCAAGTGACAGACACAAGCACATTCATATCCAAATCCAACACAACAAATGACAAACACGAGTCTGCCGTGTTGTTTTGATTTATTAAGCTTTAGATACACGCCAGTCGATTTTGGCATCTGTGTCTCTGGTTTCGGAGACATGTCCAGAAAGGAGATACCAGGAGGACAATACCAAGTGCAAGATATGTTGTTTTTGCAGTACCATCTTGGTACTTGCCTTAATAATATCTACTTATATAATCAAAAAAATACCAAGAGCAAGATACGAATTTTGGAAAAGAATTAGTTCGTTCTTGTGTAATAATTGAAACTTATACACACAATCCCATAACCATATCATCAAGAACTCAAAGCCATAGGATCTAGAAGAAGAAGAAAGCAAAAAAGAAAGTGCTGTTTAGCTTCTATCCCTCTACTCCATTCCATCCAAACCAGAAATTTCCTAAAACCCATACTTGTTTACTCTATTTGTGGATGAACAAACTAATAGTACAGAAAAAGGTTTCCTCATACATGCTATTTGAAGATAGTATTATGTTAACAGCCAACCAGTCAATAAAAAGTTGTAACTATGAGGAGGCACCCAAGAAAACAGGGTTCTAAGATAAGTAAAAGCATGGCATAATATACATATACCACAAGTTTACCAGTATAAGAACAAAAGAATAAGTGAGATTTGATGCGATAATGGCATCTAAAAGACAATTCAAGTATCTATACACTATCTTCTAGGATGATGTAATTGTAACATGATAAAATAGGATGGTTGATATTGAGGAGTCCTGTGAATACAATATTATAATGAGTGAACATTGGATCTACGGCCCAACATATCCTCAAGACTAGAGTTGTAAAACTACCAATATTAAGATAGATGTGTGATCATACATGATTGGACAAGATGAACATGCTTACATCAGACACATGATGCAAATAGCACAAATAAAGGATTAAATTAGAAGTCATTTAAGATGATTTAGCTTCTCCTCCTTAGACATACAATGCACCGATATACTCGACACTGTTGAAGGTGCTCAAATAGGACATAGTGAATCTAAAATTAAACTGAAGGAAGTTGATTTAAAAGATATACAACCTCTAGAAATCAATGCCGCTAAGAACAGAACTCAAAGGAAAGAAAGGATCTATATGGGTGATACCAACTAATTGAGATTAACAAAAAGTTATTTTGTTCCTGCACTAAGATTATGTCCATTTGTTTACCAGAACGTGTTGGTCTAATTAGAGAATTGCATGTCGGTAATGCAACCATGTCAGATTTATTGAACCTCTACTTCTTATTGGAAACTGCGATTTAGTGAACCTCTACTTTAAGAATAGACGCAATTTGCCTTAAAGACAAATTATGTACTGGTATTGAAAAGGACAGGGCCCAAAAGAGCAGAGTGGATATATGGATTTATATGACCAACTCCAATTGGTTCGTAATTGTGAATTGCAGTTGATTGAATGAGAAAAAATGGTTTCTGTGCACTTACTACTTATCTGCAAGGTCAGAAAAGATACTCTTTTCAAGTTTTCTAATCGAAACTTTCCTCGTGCTCAAGAGTCAAGATAGCTTTAAAATTAATGAAAAGATCTTAGGGTCGATTTAGGTCACCAAGATTGAAGCAGGCAAAACCATGAAGAGGGAAAAGAAAGGCTCAAAATGGAGATAAGCAAGTGTTCAAACTCGCATTGAATTTCAATCTAAGATACCGTTATTAAATGAATGAAACATAACAACAGCGACAACAGCAAAAAATAATAACAGGAAGGCGGTGGCGGCTTTGAATTCCGCATATTTTGGCTATGAACATTTTCAGGACCACATTCACAGGCAAGAAAAGGTTGCAGGTATGTATCTACTTGATTTTTCTGCAAAAAGCATTACACAAAAGCAAAAAGTATTACAAAACTAACTCCATACCACAAAAAGGAGGAAAAACTTGTAGTTGCGGGACCCCACACAGTTGACAACCCATATGCAGTGATGATCCATCTTAAGAACACATCTTTGACCTACAGGACATGACAGAATTTCCAGTTCAGCAGATATCTGTTTTAGGTCTCATATAAGTGCCTAATTTCTGCAAATTGAGATATGCCATGATAGCCATAGAACAAAAGATTTTAAGGATAAATCAGTGCAAATAATCATGTGACACTTCTAAGACATGGTGCAGAGAGATAGAAATCACCACGCTTACTACTTCATGGCAAAATATACATACCCAAAATCAACCAGACTTTGACACTTTGACAGGAGAACTGCTTAATGATATAGAGAAGAGATATGAAAACAATAATAAACCTTTCATCTCACACCCAACATGCCAGATAAGGATTAAGATAAAGATCTTGGGGGCATTGCACCAGCATGTGATACTCCTTTGGGCTAGACGCGGAAAATGGATAAAACAGTAACAAACATGCACGGTATAAATGGGCATGGGTGAAGATTTATACAACTCACATATAATCCATTTACCCACCTCGTCACCTATACCTCCACCGAAGGCAAGAGGAAACTTTATCTGGGCAATCGTAATTTGGATATAAGCATATACTTAATTAGACTAGCACGTACAAACAGAACAATGATGACAACGTGGTGGCTTGCCATTTTGGCATTGACTGCAATAGCCTCTGGACTGTGACTGTCTTCTTTCTATCTGATCTGTTGATACTGTTGGAGTATTGTTCTCGATTGATGCATAATCAGTTAAAGCAACAGAGTTACCCTCCTCTATGTTCTGCTCAGATACTAGTTTCCAGTTTTCAGGGACCGAACCAGGGTCCTGAATTACTACCTTAATATAGCTCCACATTAGCAACACAAGCTGCAAGATGAATTACAAGTTTATATTAGGCTACTGAATCAAAGGTAACAATCCTCAAAAGAAAATGATGCCTCCTCTAGGTAGTTTCCTGGTAATTTGTGTACCAAGTCAAAGTATAAAAGTAGGTATTGTCCCTGTGAGTTTTCTATTTCAATAAGTGCAACTCATGTTTGCAACGTACAAATGATCTGCAACTTCAGGCATATCGAAGTTAGCAAAAGCGCAGTTTCGATACAATAAGGAAATGTCTGAGTCATGTATTTCATGAATCTCATGAACAGCAAAACGGCAGTTTCTGAATAAATACAGAATGGTGGAGTCATGTTTATTAATGAATCTTTCAGACATGATAGGCAAAGCAAAGTTTCATTATAACATGGATCTTGAGTCAGGTAAATAGAACCACAAGAATGTTATAAAGGAATCATGACAGCTCAGCAAAGCTACATCAAGTACTACATACTGCAGGTTTGGAGAAGTGTGAATTAGATGGGAATTCCCAAAAGACATGAAGGCAAGTAAATATTCAGCGATGCTGTTGTATGCTTCAGAGCTTAGCAAGAATGCAAAGCATTTAGTCATTGTTGTCTCATCTATCTCTTTGAGCAGTAAGGAATTATAGTTTTAAACTTCTCTCTTTACATGTTCTATGAGTTACTTGAGCAGGCAAGCTAAGGAAGTGGGAGAATTGCAAAGTAGTCACTACTCTTGCAAATGACAGGCAAGACTTTTTTTTTTTGAAAAGGTAACATATCTATTATACTAATTAAATCATCAGCACAAAAATTGTGCTGGGAGCCAAAATGTACATCATGTAGAACTTAGGCAAAAACCAAAAGCGTAACATCCTTGTTCTTCTCACAAGGAGCCTAAGACTTCTATGATTGAATCATGGTCATCAATATATTCTAATTTACACCAATAACTAAAAAGAAGAGTACAATTCATCTTAATCTTCTGTGTAGCGCTGCTTGTATCTTCAAAGCATCTCCTTCCATACTGTCCACCAAATAGCTGCTGGGACAAATTTACCTCTGTCTTTGTTAGAGGAATTTCCCCCTGTATTCCAACTTTCCAGAAGTTCAAAGGTTCTTCCTGGCATTGCACCTAATACCCCTTAGGTTGATGAACAATTCCCACAACTGTCTGGTCACTCTACAATGTAGAAACAGATGGCCAGTTGTCTCTGCATCTTGTCCACATAAATAGCATCTAGAACAAATTGGCAATCCTCTTTTCCTAAGATTTTCCTGAGTAAGTACTGCTTCATTAGCCACCAACCAAGTAAAGCATGCCACTTTGTATGGTATTTTAACTTTCCATATGTGTTTCGAAGGCCATAAACTGTTTTGAGGCACCTGATTCAAATCTTTGTAGGCTGAACTTACTGTATAACTTACACTGCTGTGCTTCTTCCATGAAAGAGTGTCTTCCCCCTCTTGCAATCCTCTGCCTTGATCCAAGGTGTTATAGAATTCTGCAATTCTAGGCAGTTCCCAATCTTGAAGTAGTCTTCTGAATGTTAAGTTCCATCCTTGAATCCCCCATACATCCTTCACTGTAGCTCTTTGTTGCTGATTCAATGTAAAAATGTCAGGGAATAAAACCTTCAAGCTTCCTATTCCCAGCCAGTTATCCTCCCAGAATAATATTTTCCTTCCATCCCTCACATTAAAATTTAGTTTGGATGAAAGACTTGGCCACAGGTTCCTAATTGATCTCCATAAACTGGTTCCAAAAGGATTCTTCACCTCCCTAGTCATCCAGAAGCCTTCTTTTCAGTGTTTAGAAAGGCGCGCGCTTCGTCGCTTTAAGCGCGAAGCGACGCGACGCGACCTATTGTCGCTTCCAGCACACTGAGGCGACTCGATCTGAGAAAGCGAGCGCTTCACAGGAGAAGGCGATGAAGCGACGAAGCGGATAAAGCGATGAAGCGATCGCTTCTTTCCAGAAAAGCGCAGGGGGTCTTTTTTTAAAAAAAAAACTTTGGGTCTGTTATTTTATTAGACAAAACAGACCCTAAATCGACCAAAAACCCCTTCCCCTTCGACAAAACAGAGTTGACTCACAAAACCTAGGGTTTTTTACCTGCTGAAGCTGAAATCCAAAAGCAGAGACGCCATTGCTGACGCTTTCTCTCTCGCTCGAGTTCTCCTTTCTCGCTCGCGACACTGGCCATTGCTGACCCAGGTAATTTCTTCTTCTCCTTTCTCCTTTCTTCTTCTGTTCTTCAGTTCTTTCTCGTTTTTTTTTTCATTCTTCTTCTTCTTTCTTTCTTTCTTTCTCTGTTTCTCCGGTCCAGAATAGAGTAAGGACTAAGGAACAATTTTTTCTTTCTTTTTCCTTTTCATTTGTGTATTTTTTCAGCATATATATTTAATTATTATATGTATTTCATTTATTATTATATTTCAGCATATACAATTAAATTATTATTATATTTCAGCATATAAAATTAAATTATTATTATATTTCAGCATATAAAATTAATTATATATATGTATTAGTTTTAGTTTATGTGATTTTTTAAATGTATATTTCAGTTTATATAATTAATTATTATATATATTATATGTATTTTCAGTTTATTGATTATGTTTTTTCTTATATCTTAATAGGGATATTAAAATGTCTCAAAGTTCGAAAGAGAAAGACCCGGCTTGGAGCTATGGTGAGAGAGTTAATGAGAAGAATACAAATGTTGTATGCAAGTTTTGCAACAAGATTACAACGGGTGGCATTTATCGCTTTAAATACCATCTAATTGGTGGCGATAGAAACGTCACAAGTTGTCCGAAATGTCCACCGGAGGTGAGGGAAGAAATAAAGAACTTTGTTGAGAAGAAGAAGGAGCAAAAAAA
>NC_032000.1:5547525-5556976 GCF_001879085.1 Nicotiana attenuata | reverse complement strand
GGGTTACGGGACAACCCTATCTATTCGTTTTAGAGTTTTTTTTTTTTTTTTTGAAAAGGGTTAACATATCTATTATACTAATTAAATCATCAGCACAAAAATTGTGGTGGGAGCCAAAATGTACATCATGTAGAACTTAGGCAAAAACCAAAAGTGTAACATCCTTGTTCTTCTCACAAGGAGCCTAAGACTTCTATGATTGAATCATGGTCATCAATATATTCTAATTTACACCAATAACTAAAAAGAAGAGTACAATTCATCTTAATCTTCTGTGTAGAGCTGCTTGTATCTTCAAAGCATCTTGCATTCCTCTCCTTCCATACTGTCCACCAAATAGCTGCTGGGACAAATTTTCATCTGTCTTTGTTAGAGGAATTTCCCCCCTGTATTCCAACTTTCCAGAAGTTCAAAGGTTCTTCCTGGCATTGTCCACCTAATACCCCTTAGGCTGATGAACAATTCCCACAACTGTCTGGTCACTCTACAATGTAGAAACAGATGGCCAATTGTCACTGCATCTTGTCCACATAAATAGCATCTAGAACAAATTGGCAATCCTCTTTTCCTAAGATTTTCCTGAGTAAGTACTGCTTCATTAGCCACCAACCAAGTAAAGCATGCCACTTTGAATGGTATTTTAACTTTCCATGTGTTTCGAAGGCCATAAACTGTTTTGAGGCACCTAATTCAATCTTTGTAGGCTGAACTTACTGTATAACTTCCNTTGGTAGTGGAGTTGGGGAGAATCCTTATGGTTTAAGGAGATATACTCCAAGTTCAAGCTCTATTAGGAAGGGAAAAAGTGTGGCTACTACAAGTCGATCCCTATCCCTAATTGATGAAGAGGAAAGTGATCATGAAGAGGAGGGGGAAGAAGAAGATGACGAGCAATATGAAGATACTAGAGGAATTCAAGATTTTGACAATCTTGAAGAAGAAGAAGAAGAGTAGAAGAATAAGATGTTGATTGACTTCTAGTAATTTAGTAGCTTTGATTTTGCTTGTCCTATGGTTTGTGGATGGTTTGTGGATGATTTGGTGGTACCTAGTACCTAATTTTAAGTATTTAAATTGATGTTTTTGATTATTTATAATTTTACATTATGTTTTTTAAGAATTGCGCTTCACTTTAATAAAGCGTGCGCTTCGCTTTGCGCTTCGCTTTTGAAGCGAGGCGAGCCCTTGTCGCTTTTTTGCGCTTTGCGCTCTCAAAAACACTGCTTCTTTTCCATACTTCACTTTTATCACCCTTCCCCATAGTGTTTGCTCTTCCCTTGTAAACCTCCACAACCACTTCATTAATAGACATTTGTTTTGCCTTCTCAGATTTTTGATTCCCAAACCCCCTTCTTGTTTACTAATGGTCAACTTTTTCCATTTAACTAAGTGAAATCCTTTCTTCTCTTTATTTCCATGCCAAAGGAAATTCCTTCTCATGACTTCCATTCTCCTTTCTACACTTGCAGGTAAAGGGAATAGGGACATCATGTAGGTTGGGAAAGCGTCTAATACAGAGTTAATAAGAACTAGTCTACCTCCCAAAGAAATGTATTGTGCTTTCCATCTGGCTAACTTTTTCTCACATCTTTCCAGAACTCCATTCCATATATCTTTGGATTTGCTTTTTGCTCCTAAAGGCATCCCCAAATAGATAGTAGTAAAAGAACCAACTTCCCCTCCCAGAATGTTTGTCAGGATTTGTATGTTAGGCACCTCATTAACAGGATAAATCTGACTTTTCCTCCAATTAATATGAAGTCCAGAAATAGCTTCAAAGAGGATAAGGATGATCCTAATGTATTTTACTTGACTTTCCTCTGCACCACACATAATTAGAGTATCATCCGCATATTGAAGGTGAGTAATTTCCAACCTCTCAACTTGACTACTTGCAATATTGAAGCCCTTAATCCACCCGTTGTAATGTGCAGTTTTCAACATGTTGTCGGCCCTTCCATTGCTATTATGAAGAGAAAAGGTGACAGGGGGTCACCTTGTCTCAGACCCCTTTGTGAGGGGAAGAAACCTTCTGGGGAACCATTGATCAAAATAGAGAATCTAACAGTACTTATACAAAATTTCATCCAACTGATCCACTTTCTTCCAAAACCCATCTTATGCAGAATTCCTAGGAGGAAATCCCAATTGACATGGTCATATTAACAGTACTTAGTAATATCATAGATAATCACAACTGGCTCCAAATCTGGGCACTTGCTCAAATACTCTAACCCTTAACTGCTAAAATTGCATGCTGGATAACTAACAACTTGTTTTCCAATTTCAGTTTGGTCTATAACTTTCCTTTCCAGCTTGTAGGAAGATAATTGCTGACTCCACTCAATGGTAAATCTTCCCAAATATATCCTTCAATCCATTTTCCTTGATGGAATTACCTTTCAGATTTTTCTTGATTTTTTATATGACAGCCTTTCATCTACACAAGTTCGGATTGTCATTAATTTTTACTACCTTTTCACATAAGTGAAAGTTTTAGTAATAGCAACAACCGGCACTATTTGGAAAAAAATGTGTATCCACTTTCCATGATATAATATGATGCCAGAACATTGTCGTTGGAATAGTGCACGCTTGTTGTCAAAGGCAAAAAGCATCAAAAGCCCTGAGGTCTCCAAGTCTTTAAGCACTTTAGTGAAGGAAGGCACAAATGAAGAGAAAGTAAAGAATCTTATGTAAGGAAATTACTCACTCTATTCCATTTTATGTAACACTCTTTTCTTTTTAATCCGTTACAAAAAGAATGATATCTTTCTATATTAGAAAACTCGTTAACTTTGAATTTCCCATTTACCCTCAATGGTATGCTCTTATAGCCATAAAAAATGCCATGGTATATTTAAGACTAGAAGTTCTAAGGGTACTTTTGGTATATGCCAAAAAATTTCTTCTTCCGTTAACTTCTTACCCAATCAAATACTGCCAAATAAAATAAATCAAAAGGAGTACTATAAATACCTACGGAGAAAAAGAACCACTATAAATACAAAACAACATTCTGAACAAATGAATTAAAAGAAACAGTATGGAAGTGAATTATATGAAGTTCTTTTATCTTTTTCATATAACTTAATAACAATAGTGTCCGGACCAGTTCGGTAGCACGTTGACTATCTACCGAGCACCTATTGCCTCCCACCAGCATGAGTATCGAGTAACTCTACCCCCAAGGCCTAGGCAGATTAGGAGAGATCACTAAGTGTTTTTGTCTCGACCTTGGTCTACTAGATTTGCACCACTTTACTAACCAATGAGGCACACCCTTGGATACTATGTGAAGTAAGAAATATGTTAACCAAATTCAGAAAACTATATTAAGTTTCTGATTTCGATGGACATATGCAATTTTAAGTGTTAGATTAGATTTAGTCAATGACTAGCTTTCTTATTCTGAACTTCTAATTCCCATTTTTAATCACATAGAAAGAAAGAAAATCATTTTCAGTTATATGCATGATGTTGCAAATCTTCAAGACATCATCAACATTACTTGATTGGCAGAACAATGACTAGAAAATCAAGATTTCTAGTAGGGATTTATTTTCAAACCCTAATAAACTAAAAGAAGGGAAATGATTGTTTTTAGAATGATGAACCAAAGTTCAATGTTCATCCAAGGGATTCAATACCCACACTCTAATATTTAAAAGGAAATAAGAGAATAAGACCTTTTCAAGATATTGACAAAAAATTTAACATCAAGAGAAGGAACTCCACACATAAGCTTTGATAAAATGAAATATGAAGAATTTCCCAGATAGTGACATGAAATTTAATGTTAATAAGAGGGACTTAATACCCAAGCTCCACCATGAAGAAAAAGAAGAAAAGGAGGAGTTCAAGGAATATTTCTATCGGATCATCCAAAAAAAATTACTAGGTAGCACACGTATGGGAAGAAGAATAACCTGGTTAGGCACCCAAGGGTGTGGCCTCGCAGTCAATATAACTAGAATGACTATAGGATATTAGGGTTCAAATCTCACCTAAAGCAAAAATGCTAGATGATTTCTTTCCATCTGTCTATATGGACAGACTTCCGTAGTACCTGTGGTATCAGGAGATAGCAGGCACCCCATGGATAGTCGATGCGCACACAAGATGGCCCGAACATCATCATTTTGCATCCAGCGGCGGGGACAAACATTTAATTTCCCAGTTAATGAAGGCTCTTCTGGACAAAAATTTCCAATATTTTAGCTTGAAGAGATACAGATGCTTCAATCATTGTTACTGTATCATAGGGATCTTGAAGCTGCTTTCCAGAAGGGGTATACTCCAGCCAAGAGTTCTCAAATTTTCCAAGTATATTTGCAAATAAAGGAGGATGTATCGACTCCATCTGGTGAGTAACCTATGAGATGTTGTCTATAAGCTGGAGTAGATCTCTCATTCTTTCTCATGAGAATCTAGAGACATTAAAGTCACCACCCAAGGCATAACCATAGTCCAGTACAGAAAGCTCAAACCTAGTCTTTCTATTCATTTCTAGCATTTCGTCCATATGCACCCAAGAAATCGTTGAGAAATAATAAACAATATTTGAGAGAACAACAGAGATAAGAGTGACAACTACTTATAATATCTTTACACGTCACCATCATTTATCTCACAGAATTGGGATTCCTCCACTTCTGTTAGTGGTTGGTAGGGAAATATACACCATCCAGCTTCACTTTGCCCAATAAATCTCCCCTTCCATTCTTCCATCTTAGATCTTTGAACCCCTCTCATTCTAGCTTACAATTTTTATCTCCGTTTGTCAACAATTAAATATGGCTTTCCTCTACTCCTATCACCCCATATCCGTAGTGGATGTTGAAGTCTAGCTTCTTCAATTCTTTCTATTCCTAATCCAACTTACAGTTTTTCCATGTATTAAGCCATCTCAAATAAAGTTCACATTCTTATAGAGAAGCTTCTACCTCATATTATAGAACACCAAGGGAAACACATATTAGCAAACCTTCAAGTAACAATCCATTTAACCTTTCTTTCTTAATCTCTACTAATCAAAGGGAGTTATCCCATTCTGAGGCGAAGGATAACACAAAATGTAACCTGGTTTCACTGCTCCAGTTGAAGAATTTTTTTTCTTCATACAATCTCTGAATAGCAATGAACTTATTTGTCACCCCAACATGTTCTTGGTAACGGCAAAGAGTAAACATTGGCAACTTTGGTCCAAGTAGCAGAGTCACATTCATTCAGATTAGATGGAGATAGGAAGAAGGAACAGTTATAACATGAAGAGCTATAAGATCTCCTGTAGGGCTCAGATTTCGTAATGGATATCGATCCAATAAACATTCTAATTCTCATCTTAATGTGGTGTTAGAACCAGTTGAATTTGGGATAGATGTAGGGATAAGAATAATCTAATTAATAGCGCACCCTCACTATCTCCTTTCTCTACCTCTTTTTCTCTCTTCTTCCCATACTACATTCCAATTCACTACTAGCCTTTTCCATAGTAAATAAAGAAAAATGCATCTAAAATGTGTAATAGTCCTACTACAAACATATATATCTTCTTCCCATGCTACATTCCAATTTTTTACTAGCCTTTTCGATAGTAAAATAAAGAAAAATGCATCTAACAATGTGTAATAGTCCAACTACAAACATATAAATGCTAATAAGTAAAGGCAAAAGATAAGAAGAACTTACGAGGATATGAAAAGTGAGGAAAGACAAGAAGGAGGTGAAGCTGCGAGCGTGAAGGAGGTGGGGAGCCAAGGTAAGAAGGACAACAGCATAATAGGAGAGTGCGACAATGGCTAAAACGATGAGGATCATGAAATAGCCCAGGACTTTGAGTCCGGAACATAGCCTGAAAGGGTTCATTGCAGGAGGCACAAGTTGTAGAACGGGCAAAGACGTCCTTCTGGATCGAGCTGGGAACAAGCGTCTCCAGTTATGGGAAGCCAGCTCGAAATTGTGAGAACGCCGGTCACCGAGATTATGGAGTGTCGACCGGCGGGGAGGTGATTAATCTGTCTCTAACGCTGTGTTTTACCACATCGAAATACACACTCTCTCCTGTTGTTGAAAATTTTGACTCAACTTTGCCTTGGTCCAGGAAAAGAATTTTTTTAATTTTTATAGATGTGATTAGATCAAGGAAAAAGAATTAGATTGACGAACCAAAAAGAAAAGGGGAAGAACGAATAAAAGCAAAAAATAGAGTGCGAATACACATTTGATGTGAGCAAGTAAGAAATCATTATCAAAATAATAAAGTATAATATGAAAAGAAGAAAGGACGAAAATTATCTGTTCAATAATAATCAAATGGCAGAATAGCCTCTTAGGTACTTGTACTTGTTAGCGTTTGTCATCCCGGTCCCTATACTTAAAAGAAGATTCATCCAGACACTTATAGTTGTTCAAAGCCAATATTTTAAACCTCTCTCACCTGGCGTGTTCTTCAAATCTCTGACATGAATGACACAACAGTGGCCACGTCAAATTTTTTGTTACACATCATTATTAACTTATTTTTCACATTATTTTAAAATTATTCATTTCCTTTTCTTTTATTCCACCATTTGCTCCATCTTCCTCCTCCCTCACCATTTTTATTCTCCATTCACAAATTTTAAAAATCTCCTAACCATCACTGTGTGCGACCCCTCTTCGACCATCCTTCACCTACAAAGCTTCTTCATAGCCAACATTTCACCATAGCATCACCAATCAACCACTAAAAGCTAAACCAGCCATCAATAATGACCACCCGAAAGACCAACATCACCCAAAACTTTTTGAAATTTCACTACAAGAAAACTAGAAAATAGGTTTCACCGGCGATCTTCTTTCACTATTTCTATTTCTTTTCTTTGCAAAGGCTATCTTCCAAAGTAGGGAATGGGGTGTGAGAAAAACTCCCCAAAAATTGATGCAAATCAGGTACATGTTTTGGATCTATAGCGACGAGGGATGTCATTGTTTGGATGAAGATATGGTGGGGAGGGTACCGTTGCTGTGGGTTTTGGGCTAAAATGGGGGAAGAGGAGCAAAGTGAAGAAGGGAGGGAGACAGAGAAGGGGGGGGGGGGGGGGGGCGTCCTTGGTGGGCGACAGAACATAAGAGAAAGAGAAAAATCACCTATTTGGCATTTTCTTTCTTTTCTAATTTGATTTTTTTTAATTTTTCTTTTTCTTTTTTCCTTTATTTTAATCTATTAAATTTTTTACGTTCACGCTCCTTATATGCGTGAAATTCACGATTTTGTCCAGTTCAGCGATTAAGTTGCCATATAGACTTGGTCAATGCTCAGAGGGGTTTAAAATATTACTTTTGAACGAGTAGAGGTGTCTAGATGAAACTTCATCAAGTTTGGGGACCGGGATGACAAAGTGGCACAAGTATAAGTGTCATTTAGGCTATTCTGCCATAATCAAATAACTCTTGTTTTAGGCCCCGTTTGGCCATGAGTTTTTTCATGTTTTCATGAGTTTTCCCAAAATAAATTTGGGATTTATTTTCAAAACTCATGTTTGGCCATAAATTTTGCTCATATTTTGGCCAAATCCCAAATTTCAAATCCCAAAATCAGTTATTGAACTGATTTTGGGCCAAAATCCCAAAACTTGGGAATTATATACATGTTTTTCCAAAATAAAGTTGGAAAATATGTTTTGAAAACGTATGTCCAAACACATTTTCATCTTCAAACCAAACTTCACCCAAATCAGATTTTCAAATAAATTTGGGATCTATGGCCAAACGCTAGCTTAGCCAAGAGAGTTCTTTCAAAGTCTTATTATTAAAAAGAGTTAATACCCTAAAATCTCCTTTTACCTATAACTTTGTGTGAGTTACCTATTTAAACTATAGAGTATTCCCAAAACCTCCTTAAACTATATTCCCTTTCATATTAAGAACCGCAAGGGGCCAAATATAGCCATGTACTATGAGAAAAGGTTTAAATATAGAGTTAATACCCTAAAATCCCCCTAAACTGTTATGTTTTTGTCAGTTTTCTACTTAGACTATTCAGTGTCCCCAAAACCCCCCTGAACTATATTACCCTTCATATTAAAAATACCTCATTGTATACTTAGAGGTGCGTGTAGTACACGCTCCTAATTATTTAAAAAACATGCCATATAGCACTACACGGGCTATTCAACTCAGCCTAAAACCCGCCTAAACTATCACCATTTTGTCAGTTACCTACTTAAACTATCTGGTGTCCCCAAAGGCCCCCCCCCCCCCCGAACTATAATTTTCCTATATATTAAAACCCCATGTTGCGTCTGTCTAACTATATTAACTTGTGATTTTTAAAGAGTTTTTTATACAATTTACTCATGATGTATTACTCTGGGATGATTGATTAATTTTATGAGTTTTGGCCATAATAATATAAATGCACTGTGTTAATTTTAGGTTTAATTGTGATTGTGAATTATGCTAAACTCCAATTGAATAAGTCATTTATATTCATTTTGTAGTACAAGAAAAATATAAATAAAGCATATAGTGTTTCTTAAAAATAATCTTATATTACATAAAAGATTACACAAAATAAAATTTCGCAATAAAAAATTAATTAGCCAACAAATACAATTACATTTTCTAATTCCAGATTACATAAAGAAGGTTCAAGATATTCAACTTTATTCTCTACAAGGTGTTGAGTTTAATAAGAATGGTATTCTTTCAATAATATGTGCAAGAAACGAAAGAAGACTAAATAAAGAATGAGAATAAATCATTCAGAGGAAACAAGAGGGGAGAAATTTTTTCAGAGGAAATCCATATGGCGAACTGAAGAAAAAAGATTCAAAATGTAAAGAAAAATGGAAAAATGGTTAAAAAATAAGGACGAAAGGTGGATATAACTGAAATATGGAGAATATTTATTAAAAAGAATAAATGTGAAAGAGGGTTAGGCTAATTAGCCATTATTTTCTGTCATATGAGCCATTTTGATGGCTTTCTTCAGTTGTCACACGCTCTCAAGCGAGTGTTTGCACAGTTTGCCAGGTCAGCACGAGGGGGTTTTAATACGAAGGACAATATAATTCAGGGGGTTTTTGGGACACTGAATAGTTTAAGTAGGAAACTAACAAAAATGTTATATTTTAAGGGGGTTTTAGGGTTATTAACTCTTAAATATATCTTTCATTATACTTTTTGTCCAAAAATATCACTGTCGTAATACTATTGGTTCAAATATACACTTCTTCTGTTAAGTTTGTCTAAGGTAGACATCCAATCCTATGTGACACTGATATTTGATGAGGTGGATTGCCACATGGCATGCCACCTCAGCGCCCCTAATCCATATACAAAAGATTAAATTTAAAATACAATATTTTTTATGGTAACAGTAATGGTGGCAATAGTGGTGGGGAAAAAGAACATTTTAGTGATAGAAAAAAAATAGAAGGGAGGGGTAATGGGTTAGGGGCGTTGA
>NC_032000.1:5459407-5547500 GCF_001879085.1 Nicotiana attenuata | reverse complement strand
TCTCAAAGCAAGGCTTACAAGATATATAACAAGCGAACTCAATGTGTTGAGGAGAGTGTCCATGTTATCTTTGATGAATCTTATCCATCATGTGAGAAGAGTGCTGAGGAATATCAAGATGGAGAACCCTCACTTGTTCCTGGTGAAGTCATTAACATGACAAATGGAAAGACAGACATGATGAGTCAAGTAAAAGAGCCAAATGAAGACAATGCTGCCTCATCATCAACAGAACCAAGCACCTCAATCACGACCACAGAAGCTGAAGAAAGGGTAGTTGATACAGTTCAGGGAACTCCACTAGCACCTGAAAGAAGGATAGAGGAAGACCAGCCAAACATACTTCCCTCCTCTCAGAGTGAACCTCAGATGTCTAATTGGAGACACCAAAGCTCTCACCCTATAGACAACATCATCACTCCTCTAGACTCTGGAGTACAAACCAGGTCAAGAGCCAGAAATTCACTTGCCTTCTCAGCGTTTCTCTCCCAGATAGAACCCAAAAACATCAAGGAAGCTTTGAAAGATGCAGACTGGATTACCGCCATGCAAGAAGAACTGCACCAGTTTGAGAGAAACAGTGTGTGGCACCTGGTACCCAGACCCCCAGATAGAACCATTATAGGAACCAGGTGGGTGTTCAGAAACAAGCTTGATGAACATGGAATTACCACAAGAAACAAGGCAAGGCTAGTTGTCCAAGGCTACAATCAAGATGAAGGGATTGACTATGATGAAACGTTTGCTCCAGTGGCCCGGATGGAAGCTATCAGAATTTTTAATCGCTTTTGCATCTCATATGGAATTCACCTTGTTCCAAAAAAATCCCAAAACGTTGGGAATTATATACATGTTTTTCCAAAATAAAGTTGGAAAATATGTTTTGAAAACGTATGTCCAAACACATTTTCATCTTCAAACCAAACTTCACCCAAATCAGATTTTCAAAATAAATTTGGGATCTATGGCCAAACGCTAGCTTAGCCAAGAGAGTTCTTTCAAAGTCTTATTATTAAAAAGAGTTAATACCCTAAAATCTCCTTTTACCTATAACTTTGTGTGAGTTACCTATTTAAACTATAGAGTATTCCCAAAACCTCCTTAAACTATATTCCCTTTCATATTAAGAACCGCAAGGGGCCAAATATAGCCATGTACTATGAGAAAAGGTTTAAATATAGAGTTAATACCCTAAAATCCCCCTAAACTGTTATGTTTTTGTCAGTTTTCTACTTAGACTATTCAGTGTCCCCAAAACCCCCCTGAACTATATTACCCTTCATATTAAAAATACCTCATTGTATACTTAGAGGTGCGTGTAGTACACGCTCCTAATTATTTAAAAAACATGCCATATAGCACTACACGTGGCTATTCAACTCAGCCTAAAACCCGCCTAAACTATCACCATTTTGTCAGTTACCTACTTAAACTATCTGGTGTCCCCAAAGGACCCCCCCCCCCCCCGAACTATATTTTCCTATATATTAAAACCCCATGTTGCGTCTGTCTAACTATATTAACTTGTGATTTTTAAAGAGTTTTTTATACAATTTACTCATGATGTATTACTCTGGGATGATTGATTAATTTTATGAGTTTTGGCCATAATAATATAAATGCACTGTGTTAATTTTAGGTTTAATTGTGATTGTGAATTATGCTAAACTCCAATTGAATAAGTCATTTATATTCATTTTGTAGTACAGAAAAATATAAATAAAGGCATATAGTGTTTCTTAAAAATAATCTTATATTACATAAAAAAGATTACACAAAATAAAATTTCGCAAATAAAAATTTAATTAGCCAACAAATACAATTACATTTTCTAATTCCAGATTACATAAAGAAGGTTCAAGATATTCAACTTTATTCTCTACAAGGTGTTGAGTTTAATAAGAATGGTATTCTTTCAATAATATGTGCAAGAAACGAAAGAAGACTAAAATAAGAATGAGAATAAATCATTTCAGAGGAAACAAGAGAGGGAGAAATTTTTTCAGAGGAAATCCATATGGCGAACTGAAGAAAAAAGATTCAAAAATGTAAGAAAAATGGAAAAATGGTTAAAAAATAAGGACGAAAGGTGGATATAACTGAAATATGGAGAATATTTATTAAAAAGAATAAATGTGAAAGAGGGTTAGGCTAATTAGCCATTATTTTCTGTCATATGAGCCATTTTGATGGCTTTCTTCAGTTGTCACACGCTCTCAAGCGAGTGTTTGCACACGTTATGCCAGGTCAGCGACGAGGGGGTTTTAATACGAAGGACAATATAATTCAGGGGGTTTTTGGGGACACTGAATAGTTTAAGTAGGAAACTAACAAAAATGTTATATTTTAAGGGGGTTTTAGGGTATTAACTCTTAAATATATCTTTCATTATACTTTTTGTCCAAAAATATCACTGTCGTAATACTATTGGTTCAAATATACACTTCTTCTGTTAAGTTTGTCTAAGGTAGACATCCAATCCTATGTGACACTGATATTTGATGAGGTGGATGCCACATGGCATGCCACCTCAGCGCCCCTAATCCATATACAAAAGATTAAATTTAAAATACAATATTTTTTATGGTAACAGTAATGGTGGCAATAGTGGTGGGGAAAAAGAACATTTTAGTGATAGAAAAAAAATAGAAGGGAGGGGTAAAATGGGTTAGGGGCGTTGAGGTGGCAAGCCATGTGGCATCCACCTCATCAAATGTTAGTGCCACATAGGATTGGATGTCCACTTTGGACAAACTTAACGGAAAAGGATTATATTTGAACCAATAGTATAACGACATGGGTATATATGGACTCAAAGTATAACGAGCGATACATTTAAACCTTTTCTGAGAGTACAAAGATATATTTGGCCCTTTTCTGTATTAAACATCCCTCGGTTGAATTTTTAGAGGTGCGTCTGGCACACCAATTAACTAAAATGTGTCATGTGGCACTACACATAGCTATTTAACTCAACCTAAAATTCCCCCAAAATATCTGTGTCCCCAAAACCCCCTTGAACTATATTTCTCTATATACTAAAAATTTCCCGTTGAATTCTTAGAGGTGTGTCTGTGTAACTATGAGGGTGTTTGGATGGGCTTTTAAGCTAATCAAATCAGCTTTTAAGCTCTTTTTAGCTTTTTTTAGTGTTTGACAAAGTTAAAAATTGCTTAAAATAAGTTAAAAACTGCTTAAAACGAGCCAAATGCAATAAGCTGGGCAAACCTAACTTATTGCTTTTGGCTTAAAAACTATTTTTGCTGAAAAGCCACTTTTTTAAGCCAATGCTCTATATCAACTTATGGTTTGTACTAAGTTTTTGATGTAGCTAGCTTACTCGTGGCATATTACTCTCGAATGATTGATTAATTTTAGGCATTTTTGGCTAAAGTAGGACCTAATACAACTGTGTTATTTTCAGCTTTAATTGTGGTTGTGTTGTATGCTAGATTCCAGTTGAATAAGTCCTTGTTTATATTTGCTTTGCAGCCAAAAAAAAAAAGAAGAAGATAGCATGTAGTGTTGGATTCAACTTTATTCTCTATAAGTGTTGGATTCAATAAGAAGATTTAAATGGGTGTTATTTCAATAATATGGGTAAGAAATAAAAGAAGACTAAAATAAGAAAAGAAAAAAATAATAATTTTGGAAGAACACGAGAGGTGAAAATTTTCCAGAGGAAACTAATATGGAGAACTGAAGAAGAAATGTTAAAAAAATGAGGAAGAAAGATGAAAAAAATAAAGGAAAAAGGTAAAAAGAAATGAAAGAAGAAATGTAAAAAAATGCCAAAATTGAGGACCGAACATGAAGAAAGAATTACTATTGTTCATTAGGTCATTTATGATGGGCCCACAAAATTTAAGGAGATTCGGGGCTCGTCGCTCGAATGCTGGATTCCTATTTTGTGGCCCTAAAATGCCAAAAAAAGAGGAACGGTCACGGCGATGCAATGACTATGGTTCGTTAGGTCGTTTCTGATGGACCCATAAAATTTTAAACGATTAGGCAATTTGGAGCCTGCCGCTCGAATTCATAAAGATGGCACGGGCATCAGCACAAGAAAAAGTGGAACGGTCATGTTGAGCTGATGGAGACCATTTTGGTTCCAAATTTGTTTAAGAATCATATTTTAATATGTTGTTTATTTGTAATGATAGGAATTAGTATTCGGCAGCACAAGAATCTAAAATCTTGAAGAAAATTACGAAGACCACAATTTTAGAAGGGAAAGGAACGTATTAATGGTTAACATACAACACAAACTAATTAGAGAATATTGGAACTAGAACACAACCTTGGAGTTTTATGTCCAAACATTCTATAGACTAACAGCTCTCGGCTATCAAAAATCAAAGTTTTTGTCTAAACACTTTGTGGTTGAAGTTGTATGTGAAGAGCATGCACTAAGGTATATTGTACATGAGAATACAATTAGCAATAAGGAAATTTAAGAAAAGGCCAAGCTAGTGCTCTTGTTTAGACTGGACCAGTACTCATCCTCCATTTCCTCCACTTGCTTTGTGGCATTAGCCTTTTTTTCAACAAAGGCCTTAAGTTGTTGAGGGTTATAAGGTGGTGGAAGTGTGCATGGTTCAGTATTACTTGGAGACTTCTCTAAGGCTTCTTCCATAAACTTCCTCCAAATACCATTTGAAAGACATGCCAATGATTCTGAACATATTTCAATTGCATTTGGAGGAACAACTGGATTAAACTTCTGCAACTTCGCGTATTCATTCAGCAGATGGTACATATAATCAAATACATGTTCCATCTTCATGTCTTCATGAATAAAATCACTTCCTGCTTTCCCAATGGCCTGTGCCTGAAATTCTCAAATTCAAAGGTTGTCAAAGAAGCACTAGTGAATACATAGAATTGGAAAAGCATACTAATGTTGCTTGATGTTAGCATGTTACGACGTTGATTAGCTAGACCTGGATGGCTATTAGATTAGAAAAGCTTCCATCTTCTACTAAAACTCGAGCAGTTTCTTGAAAACTATTCAATATGGTACAACTAGACTATATTAAGTTTACCATGTCGGTGTGATTGTTTCCCCATTGAACAGCAAATTTGAGAGATCTACACTTATCAGTGTCTCTAATAGGCCAGTAATGCTGCTGTGGAATCATCCCTCTCATGAAGAAATCATAGTACTGAGGCGTTATGTACAATGTTGGAGAATCGCAGGCAAATATGTACTTCTCGCTCACTGACCATGCCCACCCTTCTACATATATCTTAAATCTGATAATTTCCACCAATTTTCAAATTTCAATCTCCCCAAAACAATAAAATATTAGCAAAACAAGAGTAAATCTTTGGAATATTAACCTGTGGGTGCATTGGTCTTCAATATTTGATTCCTTGTAACCCTTTTTGGACTGATCAGTCCAGTCCTGACATTATCATTTGAAGACAAATTAAAGGTCATGTTTTATCTAAATGTGTGTTGATGATGGCAGTAATAGTAGAAGAGAAACCTGGATATATAAGAGAGTATCCCAATTCTGATTATGAGTGACATTACACTTCATAAGGTCTTTCCTGACTGGAGAAACATTAGGATTTCCCCTCCAATAAGCAAAGGGTATCCTCTCCTTCCAACTGCTTCTCTTGTTCCCTTCTTTTATCTTCTTCATCATACTTCTCCAAGGTCTTATATTTGTCTCTCCCCTATATACAATAAAACCAAAACACAGTCATCTGTCATTACTAGTGTAAATCCTAGAAAAGGGCAGGCCGGTGCACATAGCATCCCGCATTCACGAATGGTCCGGGGAAGGGCCACACTCCTAGGGGTGTGATGTAGACAGTCTACCCTAATGCAAGCATTAATGGTTGCTTCCACGGCTCGAACCTGTGACCTATAAGTCACACGGAGACAACTTTACCGTTGCTCCAAAGCTCCCTTCACTAGTGTAAATCCTATATAAAAAAAATATTAAGGGTGAAAAGAAGGTTAAGTACCAGCCCCAATATGACCAATCTGGGAAAACAATATCCAGACTTTCCCAATCCGAACAATACCGGAACAACGGGGGTGGGCCAGAGTTAGGCTGCTGGAAGTCCTTAGCGGCGATGACCGGCCGGTCATCTGTATTAAACATGATCTCCAAATTAGGCAATTTTCCAGGGTACCACCTTAGGAGTTGTACAATCCCATACATGGTGAATAAATGCCTAGTTTCAATAGATTTCTTAGGATATCGTTCAACGTAAATTTTCCTATCCAATATTATTAATCTGAAGTGAGCATGTGTTTTGGCTTTCTCCAACATTTCCCTAGTGATTCCAGTCTTTTGCCAATGCCTTAAATCTTCATGAATCCATCTAAAATACTCGGGGCATGTTGAGTTGCTAGGATTTAAGGGTCTGTAAGATGTAGGATAGTTTCTTGGACATGTATTGGTCTTGTTCCATGCATCGCAATCCAAAGGGTATTCAAGAACCTGAGGCCTGATACTTGAGTTAACTAATTTTCGATAGAAATGACCTGAGTACTTTGTCTGCACAAATTTAAAGAAGCTGTCAATTAATTATCTGAGTAGGAGAATCAAATGGTAAATTACTAGTAGATCTACATGTAACAGTCTGTAATAATTGGAATCGCTAAAGCAGTGACCTATTCAAGGTCTCGTGCAGCCTAAGAACCATTAAAGCAGTGACCACTCTGGAATGACAGTAAAGAATTTTTACACTATCAAATATATGCATTGACTTACAAGATCAATCCATCCAGCAAACGACAAGGCTGAAGCTATGACGACAAACAAGAAAATTAGCAATGCTGTAACGAAGGTTGTCGCTGTGGATCTCTTCTTCAGATATTTCCATCTTGCAGCTCCCACCACTGCATTCTTTTGCGGCAGAACATTGATCATCAACTTCTCGTTCCTTTCTTTCATGTTTCCTCCACCTCCTATAAAAATTCATCTAAAAAATTTATGTTTAGGCAGAGAAATTGGTATTTCTAAGTCAAAATTGAAACTTTTCAGAGACCATGGAAGTATTTTGAAACTATATATATTAGTCTTGTTCAAGTCTTTAGACATTCCAGTCTCCAAGTTGATCTCCACAATCTGATGCTCTTTCTGCCCTTTAGGTAAGTGTTTAAATTCTTGTAATTAGCTTTCAATTTAGAGTACTACTGCTAGAAGAAATCAATTTGCAAGTATATCCAAACTCCATCTGCCCTTTAGGTAAGTGATTAATTTCTTGCAAAATAAATTCCATGGTAAACTGTTCATTAACTAGTCTCAAGTTGTACGCGCTTCGTGCAGTCATGAAAATATTTTATTTTATTTTATCCACAGACTCTGCTTTTCATTATCTGAAAGCCAAAGTTTTTACTTGATCTAGCTTTTTCCTCAAGATAAAGAAAAGAAGATAGCAGGATTACTTTCCAGAAGAAATATAATGAAATAAACAAGCTTTTTATTTATGTATAACAACTGACAATGAGAAACTGTTAAACTAGAGATGCAGCAAGTGGCCCTCAAGATATCAGCAAAAGAAATATAGTGAAACTAAACATAGTAGATCATTTCTGATTCAACCACCAGAAAGGCTACTTATGGTCCTAAGCAGAGATTTAAACTAAAGACTGGCTTTGGCAAACCGGGGAAGAGATAATGTCCAAAGTGAAGCTAGCCAGCTATCTCCACATAAATGGAACACTGATGATGATGGAACGTTTAAGCCTTTTATCTTTCATAAACACTTTTACGCGTGGTCCTATGATCGATGGTTAAGTTGTATGGTGGGATAATTAGGATCGCTCCACCCTTAACCAGAAGCCTTCGATTTGAGCCCTGAAAATGAAGAACTTCTTCGTACGGATATCTTCCTTAATGGACATATCAGGCATGAATCCAGATAAATAGGGCAATGAGTTTCGAATACCGAATGACTTATATAGAAGAAACTCTAGAAGAGATATATAGCATTTGTAAACAAGTACACTAAAGAACAAGATTGCCAGTGATTATTCCAAGAGGAATAGAGGTTGAAGTTCTATGTGAAGAGTACTAAGGTATTATACATGAGGATACAATTAGCAAGGGAATTTAAGAAAAGGACCAAGCTAGTGCTTCTTGTTTAGCCGGGACCAGTACTCATCCTCCATTGCCTCCACTTGCTTTGTAGCCTTAACTTTTTGTTCAACAAAGGCCTTAAGTTGTTGAGGGTTATAAGGTGGTGGAAGTGTGCATGGTTCAGTATTACTCGGAGACTTCTCTAAGGCTTCTTCCATAAACTTCCTCCAAATACCATCTGAAGGACATGCCAATGATTCTGAACATATTTCAGTTGCATTTGGAGGAACAACTGGATTAAACTTCTGCAACTTTGCATATTCATTCAGCAGATGGTATATATAATCAAATACATGTTCCATCTTCATGTCTTCATGAATAAAGTCACTTCCTGCCTTCCCTATTGCTTGTGCCTGATATTCTCAAATTAAAAAAAAAATAGTTGTAATTAAAGAAACATTATAAACAAACTGAATTGGAAAAGCATACTATTGTTGCCTGATGTTAGTGACACAGATGACTACTAGGCTCAGAGAGCTGCTTCTGCTAAAGCTCGAGTAGTTTCTTGAAAAATTTACGCATATAGCACAGCTTCTACTCTATTAAGTCATAGGCCTTGAATTTATCTCAGTTTCAGATACAACCCTTGTATATCTCTTCAAGAGTTATACAATCAGTTTGTTATAATATATTTCTAAATTCAGTCTCCGAATCAGTTTCAGTATCACTTTCATACTCCAAATATGGTATTCTTAGAGAATATCTTTTTCTCTCCCTAAAAACTATGTAAAAATGTATTCAGAGAGAGTTTGCATAATTTATGAATTCTGCTTAGCATGTACCTAAACACATGAATTTCTCAGAATCAGACCTTTTTTTTGTGACGAAAGGGGAGAAAGGACAACCTGTTGATATGTGATAGAGAAAAACTATACCTGAAGACACACACACACACACATGACGGATGTGGAAATTGAAGGTATACCTTATCGGTGTGATTGTTTCCCCATTGAACAGCAAACTTCAAAGACTTGCACTTATCAGTATCTCTAATGGGCCAGTAATGCTGTTGCGGGATCATCCCTCTCATGAAGAAATCATAGTAACGTGGAGTTATGTACAATGTCGGAGAATCGCAGGCAAATATGTACTTCTCACTCACTGACCATGCCCATCCTTCTACATATATTTTAAATCTAGCAATTTTGCACCAATTTTCAAATCAATCAGCCCCAAAAGCATATTTAACAAAATAATTAGCATATAGAAAAGATAAAATTTTTGGAATATTAACCTGTGGGTGCATTGGTCTTCAATATTTGATTCTTTGTACCCCTTTTTGGATTGATCAACCCAATCCTGAGATTATCATTTGTAGACATATTAAAGATCATGTTATTATGTAAATGTCTGTTGATGATGGCAGTAATAATAGGAAAAAAATACCTGGATATATAACAGAGTATCCCAATTCTGTTTTGGAGTAACATTACACTTCATAAGATCTTTCCTAATTGGAGAAACCTTAGGATTTCCCCTCCAATAAGCAAAGGGTATTCTCTCCTTCCAACTGCTTTTCTTATTCCCTTCTTTTATATTCTTCACCATACTTCTCCATGGTCTTATATTTGTCTCTGCCCTATAAACAATAAACCAAACACAATCATCTTTTACAACTAGTTAAGTTGAAGGTGGAGGGCGCAGAAGCGGAGTCAGAATTTCGACTTTATGGGTTCTAGATTTTAGAACGACGACTTCAATAGCTGATAACTGGTTCTAAATTTTATTTGTATGTACTTAATGAGTTTCTTAATACAAATACATTGTTTGAGCAAAATTTATTGAGTTCGGCCGAACCCGTATCCGAACTTCTACCTCTGCCCCCTAGGAGGGAGTCTAAACTTTTGACCTAAGTCATAGTAAAGTTTCTCTTTTTCTTTCTTTTGAAAAGATAAAAGAATATAATTCCTAAAATTTCAGACCATTTAATGAGCAATAATAGACACGGATTACCACTAGTTTTAAGTAGAAAAAATTTACTGGCACACAATATTTCGTCAACTTTCGGTGAATAAATGGAAGAAATAAAATGTTATGAAATGCATGTTAGTACCACAAAAAAAAAATGAAGGATATGAAAGAAGGTTAATTACCATCCCCAAAATGACCAATCAGGGAAAACAATATCCATACTCCGCCAATCTGAACAGTACCGGAACAACGGCGGTGGACCGGAGTTAGGTTGCCGGAAGTCCTTGGCGGCGACGACGGGCCGATCATTGGTGTCAAACATGATCTCCAAATCAGGCAATTTCCCAGGGTACCACCTTAGAAGTTGTACAATCCCATACATTGTGAATAAATGTCTAGTTTGAATAGAGTATTTTTCATATCGTTCAATATAAATTTTCCCATCCAATATTACTAATCTAAAATTAGCATATTTTTTGGCTTTCTCCAATATTTCCCGAGTGATTCCTGTGTTTTTCCAATGCCTTAAATCTTCATGAATCCATCTGAAATATTCAGGGCATGTTAAGTTGTTAGGATTTAAGGGTTTATAGGACGTAGGATAGGTTCTTGGACATGTATTAGTCTTGTTCCATGCATTGCAATCCAGAGGATATTCGAAAATCTGATGTTTGATAGTTGAGTTTGCTACTTTTTTATAGAAATGACCTGAGTACTTTGCCTGTGAAAATTTAAACAAGAAAATGTCAATTAATTATTCAAGTAGGAGAATCAAATGGTAAATTACTAAAAAGTCAACCAATTCAAGTAGGAGAATCAAAGAGTGATTTGAAAAACAAGGGTTCTTGTTCTTCCACACTATCAGTGTATATAAGTAAATTTTCCAGTTTACAATTGCGACCAAGCCGTTCATTTAAAGAGAAAAGTTAAAGAGTAACTCCTTCGTTCTCTTTATAATGTGCGCAAGTGTAGACAGGACGGGTTGGTTCGGGTGTTTCAATTATCAAACCAAACCAATTGTGTCGGGTTATTAAATTCAAAGATCAAACCAAACCAATTGTGTCGGGTTATTAAATTCAAAGATCAAATCAAACCAACAAAAGTCGGGTTTTTCAATCTCGGGTTTTCTTGGGTTTTCGGTTTTTTCGGGTTTTCCCCCGGCAAAGTCTTCATAGCACAAACATATAACTTGTGCTTCAAATATTTCTTTAGTCCTAGTAAGATACAACTATATAAGGTGTTTCCCCAAAAAATAATACAAAATATGAGATGTGTCATGGCAATGTCCTAAAATATTCAACAATAAAGATAATAAAATCGCAGAAAATAAATATTGCTAATTAATAAGCCATAATAAAAATAAACATAATTTAAAAATATTAAGTCATGATAAAATAAGTACGACTAAGTATTATTAATATCATGATTAAACACTAAAGAAAAAATTAAATTGATATGCATTTTTATCTAAATCATTAAAAAAAAATTAAAAAATAGATATCTAACACATTATCATTCCTAATATTGGAACGTCTTCTGTTAGCATTAGTATTGATTTTATTTTGAATTGGGCTTTATTTGTTATGGACTATAAGATTTATTGAAGCATACAAAAGTTCTAAGTTCAAACTTGAAATAACACGTTGAAAGACAAAACTATAAAAAAAGTTTAAGAAATATTCATAAATTTTATATATATATATATATATATATATATATATATATATATATATATATATATATATATATTAGAATAAATGTTTTTATGTATTAAATATACTTAAAATTTCTATATATGTAATGTCGGGTAGGCTTGGTTTCGGTTTGACTTCTTTTAGTTAAAACCAAACCAAACCAATTATGGTCGGGTATTTTTTTTTCAACATCAAACCAAATCATAGTCGGATTTTTTTTTCTCTGTTTGACTTAGATTGTCATTTTGGTACGGTTTATCGGTATCCTTTGTACATATCCCTAGGCGCAAGTATAAATACAAATTACAGTTTCACAAATATTTAGTTAGGTATGGAGCTTTTATTTAAATCGTGCAGAAAAATGTACCAGCCAACATTACAAAGAGTTTCAATTTTATAGTCAAATATAGGGGCAATATACATTTATCATTTATTCCGATTTAAGTGGAGTATTCTCTTTTCTGGAGCACAGAGATATTTTTAGGAGACGGCGATATTGGTCGAGTGTAGGGTGCTAGTAGTTTACAAGAGATTTAGTAAATGACTCTAAAATTGATGAATGTTAAATTTAAAATTAGAATGACTTGAGATAATCACATCCCAAGAACAAGCTGCAATTAAATTACTTGAAACTAGAGCAAATTCGGACAGAGATGTTACAATATTAAATGATTTAATTCCAGGAAAGTAATACTCGTTGAGAGATCAGTATTACGTGTTTGAGATATTTTCATGGACTACATTATTTTCTTTTTTACTAAAAACCATCTTAGAAGACGGGCGGATTTAGGGGTGGAAGGGGGTTCCAAAATTCCTTAGCCGAAAAATTGCATTGTATATATAAGATAAAATCTGTTTGTTACCTCTATATATTATGTTTTAAATCTCCTTAACCACAACTCAAAAGCATAGCACAGTGGTCAAGGGGGCCTTTGTGAGGTTGTTGTTTCGATTTCTGCTAACTACAATCTCTTTTTTCTATTTTTCAACCCGTTAGCGAAAATTCTGCCACGGTTAGGAGAGACCCTATGTGTTTGTGTCCATCATGTTTTGGGATAAAATATTTGCCTAAGAACCATTAACTTGGCGGTGAATTTTATCCAGTGACAAGACCTAGCTAGTACTTGTAGCTACCTTATAAATGCCACAACTATATACTATTTTTACGATATTAAACTCTTTTACGTACGATATTATGTTTTAATTAACCGATGCATTAATTTTATGGTAAACCGTAAATACATGGGAAAGTGATTATTAGGGGTGGCAAAATAGTTAAAAGAAAATAGTTATTCGCCCATATTATCCATTAAAAATTGGTTGGATAATGAACTTTTTAAAAACGGGTCAAATATGGATAAGAACCATATTATCCACTTAGAAAATGGATAACTAATGTGTTTAACTTTTACATTTGTAACGTCTAAAATTGGGGGTTTCTCAAGTTGCAAGATTAGGAACTCTCCCAAAAGTGATTATATTCAAGAAGCCATGGATAATATGAATATCCGCCAGTCAGTGGCGTACGCAGAACTTTTTGTAAGTGGTATCGTATTTACATAAATAAAAAAAATATTATTTAATATTATTTTCCCACAAGTTGAAAGCCTTGGCCTAATGAGTTAGTTGAATATTACTGGAAAGGGAGGTGTAAGTTCAGTTCTCCATAGCCTCAAATTTTTAACAAAAATGCTCGCTCAAATATCTTCTAAAAATTGGATATTTAGGTACGACCTTTATAAGTCCAAATACAAGCTTCGGACCAAGGAGTACTCTCTACTATAAAAGCGGTGTCATTACTATATATTATTTTTGTAAAATAGTAGTATAAAAATTTAATATTTTTTTCCGGCAAAGCGCATGACACCGATTCCACCCATGTGCATCCGCTCCTGCCGCCGGTTAACCCGTTTTTTATCCGTATTAAATATGGGTAGGGTCGATAATTTATCCGTTTTCGACCCGCTCAGAGCCGACCCGCCAGTTTGTCGCCCCTAGTGATGACACTGAAAGAGTTTAAACGTAAATGAGAGTAAGAATATTGACTTACAAGATCAATCCAACCTGCAAACGATAATGCTGAAGCTATGACGAGAAACAAGAAAATTAGGAACGCTGTCACAAAGGTTGTTTCTGTTGCTGATCTCTTCATCACATATTTCCATCTTGCTGAGTTCTTCTGCAACACATAAGTCCTTAGCCAGAAAACATTCATCAACTTCTCGTTCCTCTCTTTCATGCTTCCTCCTCCTCCTCAAATGTCCAATTGCCAATTTATTATACGTAATATTGTTATAAACTAACCTAGAAAAATAAAACTTGAGTTTAATAACAAACTTGGAGAAGTCTCCGTTGTCTAACAAACTTGGAGAAGTCTCCGTTTTCTGCTTTATTTTCTTCACACAAAAAAAATCTCACTTTTCACATCCCATGAAAGATAGAAACATAGATAGTATTTTTGGTGTGTGTGTGTGTGTGTTGGGAAGGGGGAGGAAAGAGCTGTATTAACGAGAAGTACTGTGTTTAATTTATTGTTGTAAAAAAGTAACATACTCCAATTGATGGCGTTAATGTATTAAGAACTGGAATATTGAAGAGAAATAGTTAATGAGAGAATAGTAATTTAGATGATGACACATTTCGTATCTTTCTCGCTTGTTGAAACTGATTGAGATATTCATGCTAGTTTTTTTGTGGAAGTATCAATACATTCCAATTCTAAGTTGATCTCCAATCTGATACTCTCTCGGCCCTTTATGTACGTGTTAATTCTTGTACAATAAAATTCCACGCTAAGCTCTTAATTCGATCTACTGCTAATATGTTCATACGTAATTTATTCAAAAGTATATATACTGCCAGGATTTTTATTTATTTATATATAAATATAAGGTAAGATAGTAGTGTGTGTGTATGACCTGAGAACGAGAGCCTAGACTCATAACTCTAGCTAATTTACGTTCATTAATAATAATTTATAGAAAAACCCAATAATGGCGGGGTGATGACGGCGGACGTTGGTGGATGTGGCTGGCGGTGATAGCCGTACGATAATGACTAGTGATGGTGGTGATCGTAGTGTTTGTGTAGTGGTAGTAGATAAAGTGGTGGTAAAAGATTAGCTTCACATAAGTGAACACGTCTTAGTAATAAATTAAATAAAACAAACCTATATAGAGCAAATAACTGAAATGTTGTAAAAGAAAGGAAAAAAATCACATACACTTCATAAATTAGACATAAAAACAACTTGGATGCACTATACTAGGAGTAGAATCACCTTATATACTTCGAGTTTTTTTTTTTCCTTTCACATAATTAAGGTGGATCACCTTATAAACACACTATTGTTCGAACTATCTTGCTTCAGATTTTATTAAACAAGGCTTGGTCTGACTTAATCATTTGTTATGCTTCAATTCTTTAAATTCAGGGTGATGAAATTTCTATTAACAAAGAAAAACTGACCTTATTGTAATACCCAACTTAGAGAAATCCGGAGTATTCGGCAGCAAAGCATAGAGTCAAAGCAATAGCTGATATTATAGACTAATTAATCCTTCATCCACATGCAAAGCTACCACAAATTACACTTCACGAACACAGAATCTATTCTAAAAGAGTGAAGCAAAAAGGGAGGTGAACAGATGAAATATTACCTAGCTATATAAAGTTCTTCTAGTCATTTACTTTTCTAAATGTAAATGATTATCTTGTGAGATTAACAAGTATAAAGTCATGTTTCACTGCAAAGGTGACTAACGTGACTTGATTTGGGGCTGGACTAAACTGCAATCTAAATGATATATATGTTAACGAAGTGTGTAGAACCTTGTGAATGCTCTAAGAAGATAATTACAGTAAAATCACATTAGTTTTGTGTCTTAAGTGAGAATACAGCAAAGTGTTAATTAGCATGAAACTAGAGAGTAACATGTGACTGAACCCCAAGAAGGAAATAAAGCATTTGAGTGACTTTAACTAAGCACTGCAGTGACGGACGCACGTGGTGGCAAGTGGGTTTAAGTGAACCCGCTTCATCAAAAAATAATACTGTGTATATGTAATAATTACGATTAAACTGCGTAAATTTTGTATAAATATTTTATTTAAACCCACTTGACAACTACTATTTTACAACTAAAGTTATGTACTTCTAAGATTGAACCCGCTTGCACAAAATATTGGGTCTGCCACTGAAGCACTGCCCAAAGTAGTCATAAAGCAAATCATAGAGACAGCATAAGTATAAAGCAAATCGCGGTGACAGCATCCTTTGACATGCATAATTCATTAGGGCTCAGATTTTCATTTTTCCGGTGATCCCTTCAATAACAGGGGAAGAAATTTGAAGTCACTTGCAAGAAACCTAACTAATTCCCCTGTCAAACAACTTCACAGAGCGCTAAACTGAAAAAAACGTCACGTAATTTGGCCTATTCCCCTGTCAATTCAATGAAGGTGTTCACCCGGATTTGGGCTCATACTATCAGCCTCCGCTCCAAAATGACCCGCGACCCATGTTCAACTCTTCAACCATCAAATACATTCACAAATCCACCATTGTACCTGCAAGGCACTATCTTGCTTTTTTCAATTTCTTTTCAAACTATATCTTCTGAATCACTTGCAATAAACTTAACCAATTTACACATTAACGATGTTATACCTCATTTTCAGTCATGCAACGTATCTTGGGCAGCAACTCACTTCACGGAGCCATAAATGAGAAGATCTCAAAATCTTGAGGCTTCAGAAACCAGTTCTTGAAATTTGAACTGCCTTTAAAGGTTTTTGAAGCTAAATTATATTCTCTCGACTTATCCTGCAAACGATAGAAGAAAGCGGTGAAACGCTCTGTTTCCGCTGATTTAGCTCTATTGCTACGAAAATATTAGTCTCTTCAGTTCACATAAAGTGAACAGTATAAGTTATCACATTAGAAAATATGCATTTTCTTTTTTTTTTTTTTTTTTGAGAAGGAAATATATGCTTGTATTTGTATCCAAACAACTGCATGCCACCTTTATTGTTATGGAAATATTAGTCTCTTTAGTTCACCCAAAGTAAACATAAGAAAGTTATCACATAAGAATGTAAATATCAATATTTTTCTGGTAAAATATGCAAATATTTCTATAAAAAGAATAACATGTCACCTTCAGTTCTCGATAAGAGCTCTCAACAAAAGCATGTTCACTTAAGCAATTACGTGATAGTGATAAGAAGGACTCCAAAAAGCGCTTCCTGAAATGATTATAGTAGATGTTATTTCCAACAACTTACAAGATATTTCCACATACCATGGATAAGCCTATGCAAACTTTTAAACGTCAGAAAGGACAAAATACTAAAAGCACATTATATATAACACAATTTGCACATTAATTTAGTAAAATTAACAAATTGTGCGACTCCTTACTAAGCATCAGACTGAATTTCTAAAATATTACCCCATGAAAATGAAGATTCATAGCATTAACAATGCTACAAATTTTTCTAAAATCTATTCCTTGATGAGCTTACTTGCATAGAGAAGACTCAGTGGAAGGAGACAATGCGCCTTTCGCAGAAGTACCCTGCTTCCTGCCAGTGGTTCCAAGTATGACTTCATGCAACCCAGACTTGTTCCAGCATATGGAGTAACTTGAAAGCAGAATACGCTCTTTGAGAAGAAAAAAAGAAAAGCAAGTACCAACAGATTATTCACCTGGAATAAGGAATATACTGTGAAACCTACCCACAAGTTAAAGTGGTGAGAGCAGTTTCAGAATGTTGAAACTCCTCAGGTGGAGTTGGCGCTACAAAGACAAGTGGCTGTAAAAGGGAAAGGAAGAAATGTAACATATATACAGTGATGATAAGATGAAGAAGCACGACTAAATCAAATTGTGCAGAAACCTTTTTCACTTGGAATGGATCGATTAAATTGTTGGACAGTGGTAAGATCCGCTCATATACAGCTCTCATAATTTCAACTTCAAGAATGGAGGTTTTAGAAGCTATATGGGACTGTCCAATGGTCACAGAAGAGATATAAATTGGATCCAAGAAGTAAGAAAGTAGAGCTCCTGCAACAAGAATGGTACTTGACTGAAAGTAGAAACAACATAGAACTTCCGGTAAATACTAAATAATCACTCCAATAAGTAAGAAAGCAAAGCTCCTGTAATAATAAAAATAATAATATAATCACTGGCTTGAAGTAAAAAACACTGACAATCACCAGAAAATTCTAAATAGAAACTTTTTGTTACAGGACATATTCAAAGCACACTAAAGAGGAAGTCTTCGCAAAGCATATGATTATACATCAACAACTACTTTGCAATCCCACGAAACAGACGACAGACCATCCATGCCATTGCATATTGAATAGTCAGATGTACCCATGTGTTTTATTGAAAAGACTGTATGTGTTAGTAACATGCAGGTATTTAATGGGAATTCATAATAATCCAAACTCCACGAAAGATGGGGATTTACAGCGATTATCAATCTAGTAAAACATCCGATACTTTCATATAGCTGCTAATCTCAAATAACTAAATGAAATGAAAGATGATTTAACACATCAGTTTAGTAGATCTAGAGAAACAATTATCGGTGTACAATATAAAACAAAAAAATTAGAACACGATAAGGAACTTGTGCTATAACAGCTTCTACACTATTCAAAAATTCTGAGAAAGGTAACAGTTTCTATATACGTCAGTCCTCATTAGTTATTTCTAAAGGTTTCTTTCATTGGCTTTGGATGTTTAATTACCGAAAGCATATCTAACAAAAGGAAATATAAGGAACCTTGTACACCGACCACGTTCCAACGGGCAATCTTATCAGAGCAGCTGACTGACAAAGTTGTATCTCCACGGCCAGGTTTTCGCAAGACTGTGCCAAAGGCCACGGGACAACAACCTGAAAGGATAAAATCTGAAATTATTCTTAAGAAAAGAATAAACAGATATGAGAGACGGCCATTTACTTATCATTCAATCCCTCTCTCTCTTTCCCTCCCTCCTCTTTTTTAGTTTTTTACTTGCTTTTAAGTTATGAGGGGAAGATAGCACTTTGGGTTTCCTAAATCTATTCTCATACAACACATGAACCACTATTTAGGACCTAGTGATTGGCGAAAAGTCTTAAGACTACTAATTTTTGTGAATTTCTAGCATAGTACTTTTTTTTATAAGTAATTTCTAACATAGTACCTCACAAGGAAGAAGATAAGTTCAAAGAGCGGGTGACAACAGTTCATACGGGTAAAAAGGACCACTAACCCATAAAGACAGCCCACAAAAGATAGGGGTTTGGACTGGATATTGAGCCCTATGGATTGAGCTTGAACAGCCAAAAGATGTAGAAAGAAAGAACAAAATATATGAACTGAGTGCTTGAAGGTGGTCAGAGTGGAACTGGGCTATAGACTTGCGACCAGGCTTGGAGTCTTGATCTAAGGATCCACCTTGCTGATCTTGCCTTAATATGCATGCCCATTCAGGAACCAACTCAGCCTGACCGGGGAACAAAGCTAGCATTAAGCACTCTAGCAAAAAAGATCTAAATAAATGAAGATTCTACCCCCACTTGGGATTACTTTAAACAGTAACTGAGTCAACAAATCTGAGTAACAAATGACTCAACAGATTTTATATGACAAGGAGGGGTGCACAAAAGGCATTACAGGAACTGGCTATACCCAATGTTACTAATATGGTCATACCATCATCCGTTGTAGTATATCCCAATGACTCCCCTTTTGAATAACTATGTTGCATAGATGAGCACATCATGTCCCCTTTCTTTGAAGGACTATCCCACAATGAAGAGCGTTCTGAATTAGATGAAGCAACTCCACCTGCAAAGAAGCTAGCACAATAACTAAATCGAAAAATAGAGAGTTCTAGTCTTACATGAAAATGAAGAATGGGCTTTAAAACTGATAACAGGCTACCACTACCTACAGGGTGATTGTGATATGTACAAATGTAACTGCCACCCCTGTTTCATTTTCAATCTCTTTGGTCCTAAACCATCATTCTCCAAATGGAACATGAAGTTTGCCACATCGTCACATAATACACTTCCATTGCTATCAAGAGTACTGTAAACATGTTGAATCTCTGAATACAAGTACCTGGTGTGATCAAAAAAAATCTTTACACCTAGACATATCCTTGATCACTCAATATATAACACTCACATAACAGACACTAGCACTGCAGCACATGCACAAAGTCATGAAATCTTAGAATTAAGACTTTCATCTTCACTCCAGAAATATCATTTCTTTGAGCTGAAATGAAAGGTCTATCACTTCCTGTGAATAGAATCAAAGACCAGCTTCTGCTAAAGGTGAAGAGTGGACTGGTAGGAGGACCAAGGTTCATCCGAAATTGTAAGAAGGCCCCTTCCCATATTACCAGACAACATGAGAGGAAACATATTATTTCCAGTCCCTTTAAAATCCATTCCCTTTTAGCTGTTAAATACAAGACCTAGTAATATAGTCCGTCAACTTATTATGCTGATATGCCAAAGTATGGTCAGTTGGTGATGGATGGTCTCACGATGAAAAATGAGAATTGTTTGATACAACTCAAACAAGTAGGCGTCCATGATTGAAACTTATTCTTGCACGCAATTATAACATTCAAATTTAATATGTGGAGTAAAGGTCCAGATTTCCATGTACCATCCGAAATTGCTTAATTTTGCTTCCAGTTACACTTTTGGTCGCCTAATACCCTCGCTGTTAGCAAACCATCTTGTACTTGCTCTTTCCATTGACAAAGCTCCGGCGTGAAATGGATAGATTCCACGTGTCTAAATTGTTCAAGAGAAAAAGGTCCAAATTTAGCCCTGAACTTTGGACTAGGGTTTAACATTATCCTTAGTTGGAGCTTCATTAGAGGTCAAGGGCAAAAAACAAAACTTTTTCCTAACGACATGGGTAATATTAAACCAAAAGTTTAACAAAGGCTAAAGTTGATCAATTTCGGATAGTACATAGATTTTTTTTGAAATTCTAAAAAATCCAATTCAATGAGATGCTTTGATCTTCCTACTTCAAAGATTATTCTTTTTAAAACAGAGAAAGTAACATTGATTTCCTCTAATTCAGCAAATGGAAAAACGAGCACAAAAAAATACCTAAGTAGAGCTCTTCTAGCGATAATTTCAGCATGAGAATCATTCACAACATCGCCTTTCGAGCTCCGTCGCGAACGCCCTATGCATTTCGTCCCCGTTCCCACTGATATCACTTTCAGTTCTGCAAATAATAAACAATTATGTTTACTCCAGCAAAAATAGCAACTATAGAAATTCGAAAATTTCAACAGTTAAATGACTCCAACTTTTCTGGGACCTTGGGAAGGTGAAGAGAGAAGAAAAGCAGCCAAAACAGTGACTTCACGACCCTGAGGTTTTCCTTTCTTTGGCAAACGCCGGTATATTGAGAGAACTGCTTCTGATACTTTCTCTCCCCACGGTTTCTCCGGTGTCGGACCCGCCGTCCGTTCTCCGGTGGCGTCCATATTTTCAGTAAGTGTGAAGTAGAGTAGTAGACTGAAGGTTTTCTCGCTTGGGCCTTATTTGGAATAGCCGAAGCCTTTAAAAGTTGAGAAAATGACCTCTATAGCCCCCTCAAAATTTTAATATCCCATTTTTTTCGGGAATGTGCCATGGTGCATGCTATTCGCCGGTGACATAGTTCTGATTGATGAGTCGCGAGCCGGTGTTAACACGAGGCTGGAGGTTTAGAGACAGGCTCTTGAATCTAAGGGTTTCAAGCTTAGCAGGATGAAGACGGAATACCTGGAGTGTAAGTTCAGCGCTGAGCAAGGGGAAGTGGGCGTGGATGTCAGGCTTGAATCACAGGTCATCCCGAGTCGAGGCAGCTTCAAGTACCTTGGGTCGGTTATCCAGGGCGGAGGGGAGATCAACGAGGATGTCACACACCGTATTGGGATATGATGGATGAAGTGAAGGTTAGCACCTGGAGTATTATGTGACAAGAGAGTGCCACTGATACTCAAAGGTAAGTTCTACAAAGCGGTGGTTAGACAAGCCATGATGTATGGGGTTGAGTGTTGGCCGGTTAAGAAATCACATATCCAAAAGATGAAGGTAGCAGAAATGAGGATGTTGAGGTGGATGTGCGGGCATACTATGATGGATAAGTTTAGGAATGATGATATTCGGGAGAAGGTGTGCGTGGCTCCCATTGATGACAAAATACGGGTAGTGAGGCTCAGATGGTTCGGGCATGTTCAGAGGAGAAGCCCAGATGCTCCGGTAAGGAGGTGCGAACGACTGGTTGTGGAGGGCACGAGAAGAGGTAGAGGGCGGCCTAAGAAGTATTGGGGGAGGTGATTAGGCAGGATATGGCGAGGCTTCAGATTTCCGAGGACATGGCACTTGATAGGAACACGTGGAGGTCGAGTATTAGGGTTGTAGGGTAGGAGGTAGTTGAGTCTTACCTTATGTCATGAGTTTGTGAGTCTAGTCTGGTAGGTATATTATTTCGCTTTTGCTTTGTATCTTTCTTCTTGATTGCATGTTGTTCCTGTTTTTCATATTATTTCTGTGATGTTACTGATATTGTCCCCTTTTATCTTTTTGTCTTCTTGAGCCGAGGGTCTTTCGGAAACAGTCTCTCTACTCCTTCGGGATAGGGGTAAGGTCTACGTACACACTACCCTCCCTAGACCCCACTAGTGGAATTTTACTGGATCGTTGTTGTTGTTGTTGTTGTTGTTGTTGTTGTTGTTGTATGTTTTCGGGGGATTTGTATCTATACCCTTTTTTTGGGTCCCAATTTAACTTATATCCGCTTTGCAAAAAAAAGAAGAGAAATCTCACTTTATACCCACTAATTCTAAACTATTTACCCTTTAATGCCCAGACCCAAACTATTTACTACTCCTACCCATGGGGCCAAACTATTTACCCGGCACCTTCTAACTTCCAAGTTCCAACTGTATACGCCTTCTTGTACTACTACAGGAGATTACTTTTCATAAATATTCATCAATACAACAAGAATATGGTCCTTGGCCAACAATTCTCTGATCAGTCTTTTGTCCCACAGAATTGAGATTTCGTGTTCAAATGATCTGTTACCATTTTCTGTTTGAAACATATTAGCTAATTTCCCAAGGCCACTTAATATGAGGGAGTAATATTTTAAGACAAGAGATCTACAGTCTTCTCCAAAATTAGTCTTGATCGATTTATACTAACTTTTAGTTTGTTTACACCTTGATTGTTCTTTCCCTAGCTCTTGCTCTTGCCTTGGCCCTTGAATTTAAAAATTTTATTTTGAAGATTTCTTGTTTGATTCAAAGTGGGTGTTGTTAAATATTGCTTGTAGTACCTTCTGGAAGTTCATTTTGAAATTTGATAGCATTTGGAGCTGATTTGAGGTGATTGAGATCGAAATATTCAGTTGAAAATCGAAGAAGAACACAGCTACAGTATACCGCTACGGTATACAATATGCTGTAGGAGTGTATAACTATACTGCAACAGTATACTATTATAGTTTACAATATACTGCAACGGTATATTGTAATAATCGAAGAAGAACACAGTTACCTAATAGTATACCGCTACAGTGTACAATATACTATAGGAGTATATAGTTATACTGCAACAGTATACTATTATAGTATACTGTAATAATATGCAATATACTGTAACAGTATGTTGTAATAATATACAATATACTATAATAGTATACTTATTACACGTAAATTCACTTGTCCTTTCCCTTTTAATTTGCTTTAAGCTTTTACCCAGCGTGAGGGGCAAACTGAAAATGCAAAAAAAAAATATATATTATAGTATGATAATAATGTAACGGTATACTCTTACAATTAGATCTTTTCAGAATTTTTTGAAATTTTTACTCACATAATTCAATTAAATTTTTTTTAACTCTTTGCGTACAATTGTATACCCTGTTGGTATAGCTATATACTATAGTGGTATCATATGTTAGTTAATATTTTTTGGCTGTATTAGTTACATTTAACTGGTACACAATTTAATTTTTCTTTAGTAATAGTATAAAAAAAGAATAATAAAAGATAGTGAAAACAGTAAATGTCTCACCCTATAGACAACATCATCACTCCTCTAGACTCTGGAGTACAAACCAGGTCAAACGCCAGAAATTCACTTGCCTTCTCAGCGTTTCTCTCCCAGATAGAACCCAAAAACATCAAGGAAGCTTTGAAAGATGCAGACTGGATTACCGCCATGCAAGAAGAACTGCACCAGTTTGAGAGAAACAGTGTGTGGCACCTGGTATCCATACCCCAGATAGAACCATTATAGGAACAAGGTGGGTGTTCAGAAACAAGCTCGATGAACATGGAATTACCACAAGAAACATGGCAAGGCTAGTTGTCCAAGGCTACAATCAGGAGGAAGGGATTGACTATGATGAAACGTTTGCTCCAGTGGCCTGGATGGAAGCTATCAGAATTTTAATCGCCTTTGCATCTCATATGGAATTCACCTTGTTCCAAATGGATGTCAAAAGTGCATTTTTGAATGGAATCCTTAAGGAAGAAGTCTATGTAAAGCAACCCCCAGGGTTTGAATGTCATGAGCACCCTGAATATGTGTTCAAGCTGGACAAAGCTCTGTACGGGCTAAAGCAGGATCCTCGAGCTTGGTATGAAAGATTGTCAAAATTTCTCTTAGAAAATGGTTTTAAGAGAGGGAAAATTGACAATACTCTTTTCTTAAAGAAACGAGGAAGGAACCTGCTCATTGTTCAGGTTTATGTTGATGATATCATTTTTGGGGCAATGACTGACTCGCTGTGTGAAGAGTTTGCAAAACTTATGGGAAGTGAATTTGAAATGAGCATGATGGGAGAATTAAACTTCTTCCTGGGTCTTCAAGTAAAACGGTCTTCAAAAGGTACTTCCATTTGTCAGCAAAAATACATCAGGGAACTTCTGAAGAGGTTTGACATGGAAGCATCGAAGGTGATAGACACTCCCATTGCAACTGCCACTCGACTGGACATGGATGAAGCTGGAACTCCTGTGAATCAAACTATGTATAGAGGCATCATTGGGTCTCTCCTCTATCTCACTGCTAGTCGACCTGATATTGTTTTCAGCGTGGGGCTATGTGCAAGGTTTCAATCAAATCCTAAGGAATCTCACTTGAAGGCAGCTAAAAGAATACTAAGATATCTCAAAGGAACGCAAGACCTGGTGACAATTTTAATCTAATTGGGTATGCCGATGCAGACTATGCAGGTTATCTTGTGGATAGAAAAAGCACTTCTGGGATGGCTCACTTCTTAGGATCATGTCTTATCTCTTGGGGTACAAGGAAGCAAAATTCAGTGGCTCTTTTAACAGCTGAGGCTGAATATGTAGCTGCAGCATCCTGCTGTGCTCAGCTTCTGTGGATCAAGCAGCAATTGGAGGATTTTGGAGTTCTCACTGAGAGTGTGCCCCTCCTATGTGACAACACCAGCGCACTTAACATGGCAAATAATCCAGTTCAACATAAAAGGACCAAACATATTGATGTGAGGCATCATTTTCTAAGAGACAATGTGGAGAAAGGGTTGATATGCATGAAGTTCTGCAGCACAGAAGATCAAATTGCAGACATTTTCACCAAGGCACTAAGTAGGGAACAGTTTGAAAGAAACAGAGTAAAGCTGGGACTTTTGAGGCCAAATTGAGGACCAGATTCCTTTTGAGTTGGCTCATGTTATTAAGAAATAATGGGTTCAAAGTATTTTCTGGCCCTGTCTAACTCACTTCAATACCTTTGCAGGTAAACACGCATGATGAGCATAGAAGCAATAGATGCAGTACATGACTGATAAAAGAGAATTGATTTTTATTTTTAAAAAAAAGGGGGAGCCTGAAGACGAAAATGTGTCTCAAGAACCAGGTTCTTGTACAAAAGGTTAGTAGTTCTGTGCATCCCTTAATTCACGTCTTAAAAGGTACAAAATACAGCTGCCATATCATCAACTTTTCAGATTCAGCTGTCATGTCTCTTCAATTCAAACGTTCCATCTCCATCTGAAATATCACAATTTTCCACGCCCAACCGCCGTTTCAGAACCGGTGCCTATTCTTCTCCCTTCATAATTATTCTCCTTGTTTAAAAACCCCTCTCTTCTTCACTTCTTTGCCATGAGCCCTCTTCTAACTTCACCCAAAAGGGTAAAGGATCTCCACACCACCTCTCTCAATGGTTGAGAAAAATTCAGATCTTTCTGCATCATCTGTCCCCCTCTCCGACCCGTCTATGGGACTTCTCGGCGTCTCTGAGTCAGTGGTCACCCTCTATCAACCCTACCACTACAGTTACCTCTTCCCTAGCTTCCCAACCTCCTTCCAACTCGAAAACTACTGTTCTGTTCTCCCCGTCTCCTGTCGGCCACACAAGTCAAACCTCAAGTGGCGAACAAGGTCAAATTACTGAGATCACGAAAGCCTCCGCCATTGTTGCAGTCAACTCCATGGTCGTGGAAGCACCGGTTGTTGAAGAAAAGATGGTGTTTGTGGTATCCGCTGATGGGGTACTGCAGGAGGTCGTTTCCAAGAACCACGCGTCACAAAGTGTAAGGGCAGAAGGTACCATTATGGGAGATGCAGTAGCATACACTACTGGGGGTTCACATGGAGAACCTAATCCCTCTCAAGAGGACCCAGGTCAGGCGTCTCATCCCCAGGACAGTGTTGTTTCTGCGTTTGATGCTGTGCCACTGGAAATTCAAGGACCAGAGATGCACTTTAGTGATGAAGAGGACCTTGATAATGTGGCCCTTGACGCATTCATCAGTAAGCGAAGGACTATTTTGACCCCTGAGTCTGAAATCAAGAGACCCACCACCAGGCTCCAAGTCAAAGTGGCCTACGATTCTGCACTCCAAAAGAGCAAGAAAAATAGTAAGAAGAAAAGAAGAAAGCTGGTAAAGGATGGTGTACCTGTAGGTGATGAAGTTATCCCTGTTGTTGAGGTGGAAGAAGGAACTCCTGAATAACCCGGTTCTCTTGTAAGGCGATTCTCGAAAAAGGCCGAGCCAGTTTCTCTGGAGAAAGGGTCTACTTCCAAGTCTAGAATGCAGAAGGCGGTGAGAGATGAGGACACTCTTGTCAGGTCCAAAGGGAAAAGTAAAATCAGTGGAGAAAAGGAAAGGAAACGCAAATATGAAACAGTTAAAGAGCCTAGTTCTGAAAAGAAAGCACGAAGTGAGGTCTGCCTAGGCTCTGAGCGATTGAGGCACCAGAAAGTTCTGCTGGGGCATACGTTTGACCCCACCATCTCAGAAATGGCCGGGATGCGTCAACTCCTGGAAATGGTGGAGTTTCAACAGTGGACGCATCTTTTCTACGTGGATGCTCCCAAAGTGTATGAGGAGGAGGTCCAGAGTTTCTTTGCCAGCTTGTTTCCAGTGGATACTGACCATGTTTGCGGCTTGGTCAATGGTGTGGACATTGTATTTGATGTGAAAGTGCTTGGGGAAATTTTGCAAGTTCCTACAGTTGGAGTGAAGAGTGTCCGAGATGTTTGCCAGTACAACTTGCGAAATGCAGTGGTAAATGATAATTCCAATCAGAAAGGGGACCAGATTCACAAGAAAGCACTGCTTCCCGTCTACCAGTTGTTGTTTGAGCTGGTTAACAAAGTCCTGTTGCCTCGAGTAGAACGGCGATCTGTCACTTCCAAATCTGATTTATTCTTAATGGAGCAATTGGACGGTTTCCACCCTGTGAGTTTGCCTGCCATAATGATTGAGCATATGCAGAAAGTGGTTGATTTCAAGGACGGCAATCACGGGTTTCCCTACGGATTCTTGCTCACGCGAGTGTTCAAAAACTTTCAGGTTCCTTTAGGAACAGGTAAAGTAGGGACCCGTAAACAGACATTCTCTCAGACAACCTTGGAAAAGGGTGAGTGTATTGAGAAGTATGGGGGGTGTAGGAAGCACTTCAACTGTGTCTCAGCTCATCAATGCCCAGAACAGTGCAGCTGAGGAGATACGTCGATTGAAGGCCCGAAACGCTATCCTGGAAGACCAGCAAGCTCGAGCGGTTCCCATGTCGAATCATGAGGTGATTCGCTTGACCCAAGAAAATGCTGACCTCAGGGCGCAAGTTGAGAACCTGAAGGCTGAACTGCTCGCCGAGCAAAAGTCGGGCAACGCCCGAATAGACCTTGTTCTCCAAACACTTGCTGTAGCTTCCAAGCCTTTTCCTCCTAGTGCCCCCTAAGATTACCTTCAGTGACCAGTTTTCTGGATATTTCTTTTCTGTTGATGTTTGGTGGTTGTTTTTGTTCTTTTTTTGTGTATGGTTGGGATGTACTACTGCTACTGCTCCCGTGCTTTTTAATATTGTTGTCTCTTCCTTTTTCAAAGGAAGGGGCATATTAAAAATTTATTAATATGCATTCTCTTTTATTTTGTCTAGTGCTTCCTCTTTGTTTTCTATTTTTCCTCATGTTTGTGTGCACATATGTGGCATGGGTTAGCTTGGCTGGACTTCTTTGCACTTTTATTCTTTTTAATGATGCCAAAAGGGGGAAAAAGAAAGACTAATATAGGACTCAGGGGGAACCACATTGGGGGAACTGGTTCTTGTGTAACTGAAGGCATCGTCTCAGGGGGAACTCTTTGACACTGCTCTCTGATGCCTTAATTCTGACCTTATAACTGTTTAAGTTTGTCATCATCAAAAAAGGGGGAAACTGATAGATCTTAAATATTCTTACCTTATGTTTTGATGATCTAACAAACTTTCTGACAAGAACTAGTTAGGGAACCTGATTTACCTTGGATTGCTGCAAACTCCAACGGACTCCAGTAAAAGATAAATTTCTACACTTATAGGAGCTAGGAACCAAACAAGGACCTGATGCTCCTGAGGTTCCTATATAGCAGCACAAGTCATTTGGACACAGCTGGAACTGAAGTGACTGGTGGCACTGTTTCTGCCGCACTGCACCACACTGTCAGCCCACTCATTGTCTAACCAAACAAAGTACTCACATCATTTCAAGTGATGTGACCAAGATGTACCAAAGGGTTTTTTATACAAAACATCACTGAATGGTTTCAGTTTCATTCATTCAAGCCTTTAGCAAAAACAGAAAAGATAATTCTCTCAAGCTTGAAGAACAAAGTTGAACGCCACTACGGACCAGTTCCAAAACGATCGATTATTGCTGTCCTATTTGAGTTGTAACCTTGTTATTGCACTTACAATATCTCCTAAATTGCTTACTTAGAAGTTTACTGATTAGGAACTCTCTTGTAAATCCTCAGACTCGTTGAGTTTAGGTTGTGGCTAGATTTAGTCATAAAGAAAAGTCTTTGTAATCGTAGTATTGCAAAGTGGCTTGTGGTGATAGCACCACAAGTTAGAAAAAGTCTTTGTAACTAGGATAGTCACAAAGTGGCTTGTGGTAAAGGTGCCACAAGTTAGTTTGAAGTCTTTACAATCGGAAGGATTGTAAAGTGGCTTGTAATAGGTAAGATTACAAGTTAGTGAAGTTAAAAGCATACAGGGTAGGTCGTGGTTTTTTGATCCCCTTGTGCGGGATTTTTCCACGTAAAAAATTCTCTGCCTCATTTACTTACTGCCTTACTAAGTGCTCTCAGCAGAAACTTGTAGAGGACCAGGTACTCTACGATTTGGTGGACCCATACAAACTAACACTTATCAAGGTAAAACTTCAAATATTTTCGTCTGAAGTTTGGCCTGACTTGCAAAAGCAATCAAAAACTTCAGTTCATAGTGCAAACTTAAGACAAATTAGTCTGAAGTTCTTTGTAGTGCAAACTTCAGACAAATTAGTCTGAAGTTCTTTAGTTTGTAGTGCAAACTTCAGATAAAATCAGCTTGTTAAATTTGAACTTCAGATAATTTTACCTGGCATGATAGTTGCAAACTTTAGACAAAATTTAACCTGGTAATGTCTGATGTTTGGCCCCGCAGTCCCAAACTTCAGTTGATGCTTCTTCGAGTTTTGACAATAAACTCTTGTTTTATTATTTACGTACTTTGTGTTGGCATGTATTAATGATTGAGAGACAGCAGCGAGTCTTTCTTTCTTCTTGATTTGTCGCTTTGTCCAATTTCCAGAAACGATAACATGTGTAACTTACAGGATAACATGTTTGAGAGAGAAAAGAAGAAGAAGAAGAGGAAAAGAAGAGGAGGAAGAAAGGAGCGCATAGGTCGCAGGATCCGAAGTTGTCAAAATTAGGGTATAGGTTAAATAATTTTTAAAATATGGGTATAGGTTAAATGGGGGCGACCAAATAGGGTGCCCCATGCAATTTTTACTGTTTTTCGCCATTGACACGAAACGACCCTCCGGCCCAAACATATTACATCTAATTGCCCGAAAGTATCTATTTTGTACAACTTTTTGTATAATGACAGTAATATAGTGGCAGTCTATTTTGTATATTTTTTATATAGTAACAGTCTATTTAGTATAGTTTTTGTATAGTGGCAGTCTATTGTATATAAATTGTACAGTGACAGCCTATTTTGTATAATTTTTGTATAGTTACAGTCTATTTTGTATAGTGACAGTCTATTGTATATGAATTGTATAGTGACAGTCTTAGTATATTTTTTGTATAGTGACAATCTATTGTATATGAATTGTATAGTGACAATCTATTTTGTATATATTTTGTATAGTGACAGTCTATTTAGTATATTTTTTGTATAATGACAGTCTATTTTGTATATATTTGTATAGTGACAGTATATTGTATATAAATTGTACAGACAGTCTATTGTATATATTTTTATAGTGATAGCCTATTGTATATAAATTGTATAGTGACAGTCTATTTAGTATATTTTTTGTATAGTGACAATTTATTTTGTACAGTGAAGACTATGCATGAGATAAATAATTAAAATCTTAAAAAGTAAAATACTCCAAAAATAATACTAAAATTGAATCCTTCCCTCAAAATACACGTAACTTCTATTTTTGGAGTATTTTGCTTTTCAAAAATTTTAATTATTTATCTCACTTACAGTATGGGCACATATTGAACTCATATAGGAAAAGGCAAAAAGTAACATTTATGATAAAAGTTTTATTTTTATATTCTTCATATATATGTATAAAATATTAATATCTAAATAGCGTAAAAGCGAAAAAAGAACAAAATAATGAATGATTCCCTTCGAATAAATTAAAAGTCATCTCCCATTGCGTTTCCATGATAGTAGGGTTTGTCAATTTCGGTGGCTAGCCGCTAGAATTAGTTTTAGGCTATAAAATGTATATTGTAATTCGTAGCTATCGATTGTCATTAGTTTTTTCGAATGGCTAGAAGTGATAATAACTCTTAAAAGTTGCACGAATAGAGCACACATTCGCAAATTTATAAAGCGCATTCATCTTTTGCGATAAGTCACATTCATCTTTTGCGACTTGTAAGTCGCATTCATCCTTTGCGACTTATAAGTCGCGAGGCATTTCGCATTCTATCATTGTGAATAAGTTGCATTTACTATTGCAATTTATAAGTCGCAGTTAATGAATTGTGATTTATGACACGTGTTTGACGATTGTGATTTATTAGTTGCATTCAGCGCTTGCAATTTATGTGGCGTTTAGCTATTGCTATGTATAAGTAGCGGTGATCTGCGATTTATAGATTGCAGCAATTTATAAGTCGCATTGGAAGATTACCGATTGCAATTTATGCTACGTCGCAATATGAGTCTAATTTGTGGATTCTTTCATTTTTTTCCCCCATTTTCAATTCTCGGTTTGAACTTCCTTATTAGTTTCATATGAATTTTCGTTTTCAAAAAGTTTAACTCTTCATTTATAATTCTCCAACAGAAAATGACTAGTTAACTATAACCAAAAAAGAAGAGTTTCTTCTCTGATGTTAATCCCTTATATAGTGTATACGGTAGAAATCGGAGAGCTCGATTTTTAGGACTGGATTACACTACGAGTCCGAGTTCTGGAAGTTCGAAGCAAGAATCAAGCCAGGCCCGGATGAGCGCACCTCGAGAAGCAAATCGGGGACCCGTCATGACCTGTCTCGAGGTCAGTACAATCTCGAAGACACTCAAGAAAGAGCGAAAATTTCTCAAGGACACGTGAGTCAGGGCATAAATTATAGGATAAGATTTGTACGAAATAGTACAAGTCCGTATTAGGTCGTTATACAGCTGTACCAATAGAATTTTTATCATAATTGGAAATGTACCATATTAGGATTTTCCCCTCCTATATAAAGAGGACCCCAATCATTTGTAAGGATTATCTCATTCTCTGCATAGAACATTCTACTTTGCTTTTGTTTACCGTGCTCAATAATCGTTCTTCAGCTTTATTGTCTTTACTTTATTGTTCATACTTTATTGTTCTTAGCTAACCTCGAGGCCCCTGAGATAATCGAGCTCGAGGTCCTTATCGCTCTAACAACACTGGTTTGGTTCATCAATCCTTCTTACTTAAGCTTAATATTATTCGTACATTCACTAGTATTGGAATAAATCACATATCTTTAGAACCACAAATCATATTTAATTGTTACTCACATTTTTCGAGGTAAACAGTTTGGCGCCCACCGTGGGCTAAAGATAATAGTGATTATTTTAGTGCTAGTTTTCTGATAACACACGTTATTCTTCACACTTTTTCTCGTCCAAGATTCTTTGATTTCAGGCTAAGATATGTCTAGCATACAAAACGCACCTGCTCATGACAGTGAGGGACTCGGAGAAAACAGCAGCATAGGGGTCGGTGTACCACCCATAAACCCTGAGGGAGTGCCAAATATGGAGCCAGTTGATATCAGCTCGCATAACGCTCTAAACACGGACGCAGGAACAGACCGCGTAAGGAATGCGCACAGGGAAGCCGAACCGGAGGCCAGGAAACATGAGGAGTGGAAGAAGGAGAAGTCAGCCTCCAAGTGATATTCGAGATGTTGCACGCTCAGCAAGTCGCCATCGCTCAACTTCAGAGTCAGAATAAAACTCCAAACACAGCCGAACCAGTGAACGCCCGACATGCTGAACCAGCGCTTGAAAGGCTCGATGAAAATGGCTCGGGGACTGATCCCGCTATTATGAAAATTCTCGAAGAACTGACCAAAAGAATCGATTCCGGAGAAAAGAAAATTGAAAAAAATGACAAAAAGGTGGAGACATACAATTCAAGGGTCGACCAGATACCAGGAGCACCACCGATATTGGAAGGGCTGGTTTCTAAAAAGTTCGTGCAAAGACCTTTCCCCCCTAGTGCGGCTCCGAAGCCAATCCCTAAGAGGTTCCATATGCCCGAGATTCTCAAGTATAATGGGACGACCAATCCGAATGAACACGTCACCTCGTATACGTGCGCCATCAAAGGAAACGATTTAGGAGATGACAAAATTGAATCCGTATTATTGAAAAAATTCGGAGAGACTCTATCAAAGGGTGCCTTAATTTGGTATCATAACTTACCCCCTAATTCTATTGATTCGTTTGCTATACTTGCAGATTCTTTTTGTAAAGGCACACGCCGGAGCCCTCAAAATTGCAACGAGGAAATTGGACCTTTTTAAGGTAAGGCAGAAAGATAACGAGATGCTCAGGGAATTCGTGTCTCGGTTCCAAACGGAGAGAATGGATTTGCCCCCGGTCTCCAATGACTGGGATGTTCAAGCTTCCGCTCAAGGTCTTAATACTCGGAGTTCTATAGCTTCGCAGCAACTGAAGCAAAGTTTAATCGACTATCCGGCTGTCACTTGGGTCAACGTACACAATGGTATCAGTCGAAGATTAGGGTCGAGGATGATCAACTGGAGACTCCTTCGGGGTCCGTTTATTCTAACAGGCCCATGGATAGGGTCAAAAGAGACATTGATCTAGAGCCGAGGTCGAGTAGAGATCGATATCAACCGTACAACGGAGATCGTAGGAGCATCAGATCTGGGCGAAGCTTCGCACGAAATAGTCGAGGTCAAAATTCACGGGGACTCGACGCCAAGGAAGATCAAGTCGAATATCCAAAATCCGAATAAAGGTACGACCCCATCTTTTCTATTCTTTCGACTAACGCTTGCAGGTTATCGGTGAGGATCAGCAGGAAGCTATGGATCTTAAAGCACGCGTTGCACTCTTTTTCCCTTAGACCGGGTTTTATCCCAAATGGGTTTTTTTCGGCAAGGTTTTTAACGAGGCAACCATTGATCGTGCTAACTTAGAGCAAGTCAACAGTATTCGAAGTTCCCTACAATAAGCCTCGAGTATCGGGGGCACTACCCTCGAATGACTACTTTGTGGCAAGGAGATTACTTCATGACGGCGGGGCCTCGAAAGGAAAATATTGTAAGGGTCAAACAGTCAGATGAACCGTACCCATATAGGTTACTCGAGCCCCAAACATCAAACAGGCGCTCATGTATAATCATCCATTAACAGAAGTATATTTCCTTGATATCTCATGACTTTGGAGAAATGTCATATTTTATACTCTTGATCTATTGTGTAAACAGGCTTAAGGGCCGACCACGACGGAATTTCGAACAGCCGACCCCATGCTCGAGGACTGCCGTCCCAAAAGCAAACGGAGTAAAACTACTAACATTTCGAGATCATAAGACCTTAAAGGCAATCCTCGACTTTACAGGCCACGGCTACCCCACCCGGGGACTGACATTTCGGGCAAGCTCGAAGTGAAATGGAAGATAAGCCCAAAGGGCAAGTTCCGAACTAAATAGGCTACGGCCAGATTAATGCGGATTGGAGACACCCGAAATCCGTAATAGATACGAAAGCCCAAGGGCTATCTTAACCGAAATGGAAGCATATCTCGAACACTCGGGGACTACCTACCCGAGCTATCTAAATAATAAGACCTCAAGAGGCACCCTCGATATACATGCCAAGGCCATCACATTTGGGGATTAACATTTCGAACAAGTTCGAAATGTTATTGGGAAACAAGTCCAAAAGACATACCCGAAGGCTACAGCCATATTAAATATTACGGTCATATAAAAAGGCTACGACCGAAATAATGCGGCTCGGAGACGTCCGACTTCTGCCATAAATTAAAGGCCTTCAAATACTTCGAAAAACCGGTTAAACTCGGCTACCCTCGGCAAAAGCAAAAAAGGGATTCGATAAATCAGCCTCAAATAATTTAAAGGCTTCGATAATTTCAGCCTTCAAAAAAACCTCAAGAGGTATTCGATTCCATTACACAAATAAGTTACTAATAAGGTCCCGATACGTCGAACCCTCGAAAAACCCAACGTGTACAAAAAACACATGCTAAGGATACAAAAATTTTCATTAAGTCTTTTAGCCGAAAAAAGGGAAAAATTAGCCACTTTAGAGGCTGAATTGGCCCGACTGAAAAAGCCTAAGGGCCGATATATAACAGCCTAAGGGCCAACCAAAAGAGCCTAAGGGCCAATATAAAAGAGCCTAAGAGCCGATCTAAAAAAGCCTAAGGGCAAACTTTATTTCGAGTTCGAGCAAATGCTCACTCGACTACTAAGTCCAAGGGCTACCCGAGTTCGAGCAAATTCTCACACGGGGACTATCTATAAAGCCTAAGGGCTAAATTTATTTCAAGTTCGAGCAAACACTCACTCGACTACTAAGCACAAGGGCTATCCGAGTTTGAGGAGTTTCTCGCTCGAGAACTGTGAAAAGGCCTAAGGGCTATCCTTATTACAAGTTCGAGCAAATACCCGCTCGACTGCAAAGCCCAAGGACTACCCAAGTTGGAGAAATTTCTCACTCAAGGACTACAAAAAGATCTAAGGATTAACTTTATTTTGAGATCTCGCTCTCACCTAACTCAGGCTAGGGATTTACGATGTTCTGAGTTCACATTTAAGCTCAGCTCAAGGATTAACGAGAGCCTCGAGGGGTATTATATTGATCAATTAAAAACCAAAGGGTTTATTATGTCCTGAGCTCGATATTTGGGCTAGCCATTCAAATCTGTAATGACCCGGCTGGTCGTTTCACGAGTTACCGCTCTGTTTCCCCCATTTCTGCTTCTTTATGTTTTGTTCAGCTGTATTTTATCGCATCGTGTTGGTTAGTTTGGGTTCGGAGTGGTTTTGTAGAGAAATGAGACACTTAGTCTCTTAAGTTGGCCTTTTAGTTGGAAAAGTCAACCGGAAGTTGACTTGTGAGTAAACGATCTCGGAATTTGGTTTTTATGATTCGGATAGCTTCGTGAGGTGATTTGGGACTTAGGAGCATGATCGCAATGTGTTTTGGAGGTCTGGGGTAGATTTAGGCTTGAATTGGCAAAATTGGAATTTTGGCGTTTTCCGGTTGGTAGTGGAAATTTTGATATAGGGGTCATAATGGAATTTCGGAAGTTGGAGTAGGTTCGTTGTGTCATTTGGGACGTGTGTGCAAAATTTCAGGTCATTCGGACGAGGTTTGATAGACTTTTTGATCGAAAGCGGAATTTGGAAATTTTGGAATTTCGTAGGCTTGAATCCGATGATGATTTGATGTTTTGATGTTGTTGTGAGCGTTCCGAAGGTTGGAACAAGTTTGAATGATGTTATGGGATGCGTTTGCATGTTTGGTTGAGGTTCCGAGGGCCTCGGGTGAGTTTCGGGTGGTTAAACAGATCAAATTCTTGTTTTGAAAGTTGCAGATTTTCCTTCAGTTCGGCTGCAGAAGTTTCTTCTTCGCGATCGCGTGAGGAGGCTCGCGATCGCGTAGAGCAATTGTATAGGCAGTCCAGGTTGTTCTTCACGTTCGCGTATTTGGGGCTGCGATTGCGGGAGTTGTTTAGGTAAAGCATCGCGAACGCATGGGTTAAGTCGCGTTCGCGTAAGGTTAAGTGGACCAAGCTGGGGCCACACGTTTGTTCATCGCGAACGCGGTCAGTGGTTCGCGATCGCGTAGGAGTGAGGGGGCAGAGCATCGCGTTCACGTGGAGAGGGACGTGTTCACGTAGAGTTATTTTTGGAGCCAGCAAAGTTGTTCTTCGCGATCGCGTGGTTCTTTCCGCGATCGCGATTAAGGAATTTAAATCCTTGGGCAGAATGTTTAAATAGCCATCTTCGCGAATTTTAGGATATTTCTCACCATTGTTGGCCGGGTTTGAAGCTTTTTGAGAGGGATTGAAGAGGGAATCGAAGGGAAACACTTGGATGTAAGATTTTTGAACTCAATACTCGATTCTATGGCATTATTTCACTGATTAGGCTTGACATTAATGGAAAATAAGGGTTAAATTTGGGGAATTAGGGCTTGATATTGGAGAGTGTAAATTGGGAATTTGAGGGGCCATTTGGGGTCCGATTTTGATGTTCTTGATAGTATAGACTCGTGGGAGAATAAGGATTCCAGTGAGGTAATTTTTATCGAAATCCAAGATGTGGGCCCGGGGATCGGGTTTGGCCAATTTCGGGATTTTCGATGTAATTTGGTTATTTTTGCGTGGGCTTTGTTCTTTTAGCCTATTTTGATGTTATGATTCTGATTTTGGATAGATTCGGGGCGAGTTGAGGCCGATTTGAGAGGCAAAGGCATCGCGGGCTAGAGTTTGGACCGGATTGAGGTAAGTAATGATTGTAAATGTTGTCCTGAGGGTAAGAAACCCCGGATTTCACATTGCTGTGCTATTTTGAGGTGACGCACACGCTAGATGACGAGCGTGGGGTCGTGCACCGTTGGGAATTGTGACTTGGTCCGTCCCGTACGACTGTTAAGTCGCGTATTTGATTGAACACTATTTAATATTATTGTGGGGCTGAATGCTGTGTTTGGGCCTTGTGCCGACTGTTTGGACCCTTAGGAGCTTTTCACTACTGTTTCCTCACTGTTTTGATAATATTTACACTCAGTCATGCTACGCTTTCACTGATTTCATAACTCAGATTTTATTTACTCCTTTTGATTTTGTAAATGATATTTTGAGCCAAGTACCTGTTTTACTGTTAGCCCGAGGGACTTGAGTGAGTTCTGACTGAGTGAGGCCGAGGGCCTGTGTTGTGAGGATATCATGGGATCGGGCTGTGCGCCGCAGCAGGTTGTACTGATTTGTGATATATGAGAGGCCGAGGGCCTGATTTGTTATGCCACGAGATGGCTTATGTTAGCACTTGGGCTATAGGAGCCCCTCCGAAGTCTGTACTCCCCAGTGAGCGCGGATACCTAGTGTGTGTGATGTGATATTGCCCGAGGGGCTGTTGTTGTATCATGTTGTTGCCCGAGGGGCTGATTACGAGTGATTTTGAGGTAGCCCGAGGGGCTGGTTCTGCTGATATTATGCCCGAGGGGCGGTTTATGGTACTTGTTTTCCCCAAGGGGCTGTTTACGTTTCTATCCTTTTACTCACTGTTTTCATCACTCGTTTGAAACTATTGAAAGATGTTTTAAAAGGTTTTACTGAACTGAGTTGTTTTTTACGAGTTTTATTGCTTTACTGCATTGTTTTGGACTTATACTATTTTGCTGTAGCGTTATGACGTGGTTTACGTATTTTCTTACTGCTCAGCTGCTTTTACTTTTATTACTTACTGAGTTGGCGTACTCACATTACTCCCTGCACCTTGTGTGAAAATTCAGGAGTCTCGGGTCGCGATAGCGAGTGCTGATTAGCCTTCCAGCGGGTCTCCGGAGTTGACTAGGTAGCTGCTTGGCGTTCGCAGCCCAGTGCTTCTCCTTCCTATCATATTCAACTTTGTATTAGCATTTGTTTTCAGACTATGTTGTCCTTTCTCATTCCGAGACGAGTTGTAGTTGCTCATGATTGGTGACACCCCGATACCGGGATGTATTATGTTTCCGCACTATTTATTTTAACTTATATTATGGGATTTTAGCTAATTAATGACTTAAAATGACTTGTTATAAATGTCTGGTTGGTTTTGGGGGTTTCTGTGTGGCTGGCCTAGTTTCACGATAGGCACCATCACGACGGGTCCGTTTTAGGGTCGTGACAAAATCATATAATCGAGTCTTTTATGGATAAAGGTAGAATAAAATTCAGCATGGACCGAAGGTTACACAAGGATCCTTTTATACTTCCAAGAAATGTTTACAAAGTATAGCTATGGCACCCACGACGGATACTTACACAGGAACAAAGAAGCGAAAAACAAAAGCCAAAAAACCTAATCCACTTCTAAGACCACGTCCTCGAGAGCATCGTCTTCGGAAATCCTCTTCTCGGTGGCACCATTTCATATCTTTGGAAACGTTTATATAGGGCAGTAGGCCCTCGATAGATGTAATTATATCTCCTGCAGCCGAGATTGAGAATTCCGTTGAAGTTTTGGGCCACAATACATTAAGAAAGAGCAACAAAAAGAAAAAACCAAAAGGGGTTGCAAGATTCACGAGCAACAGTCCAAGAGTGTTCATCCTCGGAACTCTGTCCCGGTGTGGGATGCAAAAGTTAGTAGATAATAGTACCACCTCATTCCATGGAAAGCAAAAGGAATGAAGCGTCACACCAGGTTGAAGTTAAGAGAGATGAGCAGCAGTGTAAAGTTCGCATATCTTCTGATACGGGAGGGATCCGGTGCCTTTCTCTCGTTGTCTCGAGCTGAAGCTTTGGAAAAGGAAGCCTTGACGTAACTGGTAAAGTCGCTGCCACGTGACCTTGTGGCCACAGATTTGATTCATGGAAATAGGTGACTAGAGGAAGAGGTAGAAAAGGGAAAGGACTAAAAGTAGATGAAGAAAGAATAAGTGTAGTTGTTGTTCAGCCAAGTAACCGCTTATATTTATAGAAAGCCGACGACGGAACCGGCGGCGCAAGTGGCCGACCAAGGCTGAAACGTATTTAACGTTTTGGGGAAGCACACTAACATGACATTTCCGATCACTTCAAGCGCCTACATCACGGGCATGACGTCATCACGAGTGGTTCGGGAAAATCGAGGTTCAAATTGTTTCTTATCATCCTATTCTAAAAAACGCGTACAATCTCGAAGACACTCAAGAAAGAGCGGGAATTTCTCAAGGACACGTGGGCTAGGGCATAAATTATAGGATAAGATTTGTACGAAATAGTACAAGTCCGTACTAGATCGTTATACAGCTGTACCAATAGAATTTTTTATCATAATTGGAAATGTACCATATTAGGGTTTTCTCCTCCTATATAAAGGGGACCACAATCATTTATAAGGATTATCTCATTCTCTGCAATAGAACATTCTACTTCGCTTTTCTTGTTTACCGTGCTCAACAATCGTTCTTCAGCTTTATTGTCTTACTTTATTGTTCATACTTTATTGTTCTTAGCTAACCTCGAGGCCCCTGAGATAATCGAACTCGAGGTCCTTATCGCTCTAACAATACTAGTTTGGTTCATCAATCCTTCTTACTTAAGCTTAATATTATTCGTACATTCACTAGCATTGGAATAAATCACATATCTTTAGAATCACAAGTCATATCTAATTATTACTCACATTTTTCGAGGTAAACATATATTTTCTTTTGATAAAATTAAAGTAAATATTCACTGATGCATATATATACAAACACTCAATATTGCTTTACTAGTTGAATATTTTTAGGCCCTTAGTAAATGCTATTATGCTATATTGTAGAACAACTCATTACTCTATATTGGAGCCTTTCTTTTTTGTATATGTAACGAATAAGGATCAATGAAGATTAAGAATGGGACAATGGAGGCGTGCCTATTAGCGAAAATAAATCGCATTCAAAAGATGTTATTTATAAATTGCATTCAACAAAGGTGATAATTACAGATTATGTTTGGAAATTGTGATTTATAAATCGTATTCGGCATATACACTTATCGCTCGCATAATAATTGCTTTCATCTATTCTTTCCGTTATGTTTATCCTTATGTCGCATTCTATACACGTGTTTCACATATTTATGATATTCTTTTTAAAAAAATAACACACCATTGAAATTATTGAGTTAAAAGTGCACATTTTCGGGAAAATAATCCATTTAAAAAATAACACATCATTATGATAGTGACTATCTTTTAATTGCTGGGACTGGAAAATGACAATTTGTGAAAGTTCCCCCTGAAGTTGTGATATGCACATAATTTTCCCCATTACAACTAGGGGTGTCAATGATTCGGTTCGGCCGCCTATTTTATAAAATTAGTACCATACCAATTTTTCGGTTATTCTATTATGTATAGCCAAAATTAAACTTTTCAAAACCGTCCCAATTATGTCGGTTTCTCTTCGGTATCGGTACGGTTCGGTTAATTTTCGGTATTTTTTTAAATGTCATGTAAAAGTCACTAGTAAAATGCCATAACATACATACTTTTATAGGACCTAGCAAAACTCTCTATATATTGTTACTATTTAAAGGGTGATGAATTAAGAAAACATGAAAGATGGTTAGAGTGTAGATCCATCAACTACTCAACAACAACGTAAAAGAAACTAAGTAAAGACAAAGAAAATATAAATCACACGAGTGAAAAGATATTGACCAAGCTGGGACTCAAGAACAAAGTCTTTAGAAGATTAAATATTCAAAAAGATAAATCTAAATCATACGAAAGGAAACATATTCAATACTTTGTAGTTTGCTGCTTATAAATCGCTAGAATACCTTATGTCTTGCTAGTGAATATGCTGGAAATAGTTTAGTTTTAACATGAGTCGCATAATAAGATGGGATTAGGATTTGAGTTTAATTACTTGTTGACTTGTAATCGGGTTCATAATTCCAAGCCCCAAGGAAAAATTTAATGCTTTATTATTTTTAAACTTAATATATAAATTTATTTTTCACATGTAAATATATTCGGTACGGTTCGGTATTTTTTCGGTTTACTTTTATAAAATAAAAAACCTACCCTAATTATCGGTACGGTTATAGATTTATATAAAAACGTACGGTTCTATTAAAAAAACCTAAAAATCGGTTCGGTTCGGTACGGTTCGATCGATTTAGTCTGTTTTTAAATATCCATCGACAACCCTAATTACAACTACTCTAATATTCCTATCAATTGTGCACACGCATATAATTAGTCCACTAAAAGTTAGACTTTTCCTTAACATTTTTTAGTTGAAATTTAGGTCCCGTTCTAACATGATTTTTATTCTAATTTTATTGATTGTCAGGCCACTTCTTTTAATTTTGTTTTTCTTCATGAATTTGTTTTTTTTAAAGCTTTTTCTTACCTGTTGAAACCTTTGAATTTTTTGAAAATGTCAACTCAGTATAAGAAGGTAATGGAATTGTACTTGGATGAAGTTCTGGGGTTTTATTAGGTTAAATTTTCATTTTCTTATTGTATAGCTAAAATGCAGATAGTTCTTCTTTTTTCAATAATAGGAAACAACACGAAAAAAGAAAGGTATAAAAATGAAACAAACATTTTTCCTCATAAGCATGAGAAAATGTTATGAATTAAAGTTTTTTTTTTTTATTTTTTATTTTATGTTACTTTAGTGTCGGTAGGAGTGTTCATGGATCGGTTTTTTCCTAAAAAGAAACCAAACCAAGTAAGTCGATTTTTCAATATTTGGAACCAAACCAAACCAATTGAGTCGGTTTTTTAGCGATTCGGTTTATGTCGATTTTTAGGTTTTTCGGTTATTTATCGGTTTTTTTATTAAATATGAGACATACACTACCAAACGCATATTCCGGCGACTATACTTTCAACGTAACACTATCAAATCAATTGCTCTTTGAGAAGTCTATCATTTTCAAGATATATTGATGATAATTATATCAATGGTGATGAAGAATTTAAGTACTCAATTAAAAATCGATTATTTTTTAACATGAAATAAATTCTTGTACTTACTAAAAGAAAACTAACAATCAAACTAGAATGTAAAGGCAAAGAATTAGATTATTATAATAGCAAAGAACTAGACCAAAAATATAAATGACTAATATGTACCATAAAATATTAGAAACTTTATATAAAAATATACATACATACATACATACATATATATATATATATATATATATATATATATATATATATATATATATATATGTGTGTGTGTGTGTGTGTGTGTGTGTGTGTGTGTGTGTGTGTGTGATAATAAATTTAAATAGCTACTTTTATAATCGGTTTGATTCGGTTTTTTCGGTTATTTTTTTATTAAAACCAAAACCAAACCAAATTTGATCGGATTTTAAAATTCAAAACCAAAATCAAACCAAACCTAAAAAGTATCGATTTTTTTGGTCGGTTTGGTTCGATTTTTCGGGTTCTTATGAACACTAGTAAGTGTCGGGCTCATTGTATCATGTGAAATTATAAATTTAAAATAAAAAATAAGACTTCCATGAAAGCACAATTTAACCTTTGAGAGTTCTGTGTTGCATAAAAAAATAATTTTAATCTAGTATATATAGTATAATATTTTGGCAAAAGGGGATTGAGCCCCCTTCTGTCCCTTGCCTCCGCCCATGCTATAAAATACCAACATCTATATCTTATATCATGTATCATGTATGAGCACTCACCAATTTGGCATTTTCACCGGCTCTTCACACATAAGGCACCTCATTTTGATCTTGCTCTCCGGGATTCATAATATAATATGTGATTCATGTTTAACTATTAACCTGCCTTTGGGATTTGGGAGTAACAAAATTCACACACTTAACACATATTTTTATCACCAGCACACATATACACTCTACATATATACTTTTTCACACAGAAAAGACAGAGTCTCCCGCGCAAAACTATTGTTGTAGAGATTAGACTAAAGTGTACTAATAGCTAGTTGCAGGACTAAATTATAAATAGGAAAAGAGGTGTTAGTTAGTCGGTTAGTGGTCTATAAATAGGACAACTCTCACGTGTAAACACACACAAGAAATATACCCAGCTTCTTCTTCTTCTTCTTCTTCTTCTTCTTCTTCATAACAGCTTCTGCAATTTCCATTACTTCTTCACTTCTTCTTCGATTCTGTGAGCTTGCATGTGTATTGATTCTGATGAATTGTGTAGAATTCATCATGGTATCAGAGCAGCGATCGTGAATTTATCAGAATTAGGAAGAAATTCATAGAATCGAAGCTCGACGGAACTCCGATCTGATCAGCCATGGCAGGAAATGAAGTTGCCTCACTAGATCACAATCATACGCTATTTTTGAAACCCTCAGATGCTCCTGCACTAGTCATAATACCGCTCAAGCTCACAGGGCCCGAAACTACACACTTTGGAGCAGGGCGATGAAATTGGCACTCCGAGGAAAGAGCAAACTAGGGTTCGTGGACGGAACTTGTGTGAAGAGTGCATATAAAGGTGATTGGCAGAGCAGTAGGAAAAGTGTAATGCAATTGTCTTGTCTTGGATTGGAAGCACTGTATCGAGTGAGTTGATTCCAAGCATTATTTATGCTTCAAATGCGACAAAAGTGTGGAGTGATTTCCAAGAGAGGTATGATAGATCAGATCTGACTAGAATCTATCATCTTTGGACGGCCATAGCAACATTAAGACAAGGTACTGATTCTGTAACTACCTATTTCTCTAAAATGAAGGATTTGTGGGATGAACTTGATGTGTTGATTCCTCTATCCTCATGTAATTATGAGGAGGCTAGACCTTCAGTTGAACATTAAGGTCACAACGTTTGCTGCAGTTTCTTATGGGCTTGAATGAAAGTTATAGTAACATAAGGAGTAATGTACTAGCAAAAAGCATATGCAAAAGTTACTCAGGAAGAGACTCAAAGGTCTTTGGGAGTAGTCGATACACATAGGGAACCTCTCACTATGTTGGAAGAAAGAGGCTAGGATTTTAAAGGTAAAATGCCAGGGATTATTTGTGAGCATTGTGGATACAAAGGTCACCTTAAGGAAAACTGTTTCAAAAGAATTGGCTATCCAGCTGATTTCAAAAGCAAGAGAAAAAATCAGACTGGAGGAGAAAAGGTTTACACCAACAATGTAAATGTAAACAATGAGGAAGGAAAGGCACCAGCTATTCAGCTACAGGGGAATGGACAATTCTTCACAGAAGATCAGTACAAGCAGCTAGTCAAGCTTTTGTCAAAACCAGCAACATTAGAATGTTCCACAAACATGACAGGTATTATTTCCTTGCTAGCAAATGTAGGTATGTGTGATTGGGTGATAGACACAGGAGCAACTCATGATGTCACATACTCTAAGGATATTCTGAGCAGTGTGAGGAAAATTGAAGATCAAGAAAGGAATGAGGTGCAATTGCCAACAGGAAACAAGGCACAAATAACACATACTAGAGAAGCGTCAGTACTAGGGAATAAGACGGTTAAAAATGTCTTATATGTACCATATTTTAAATTCAATATGTTGTCAGTGTTAAAAATCACCAGAGACCTCAATTGCTTAGTCACATTCTTTCCTGATTTCTGTATGTTTCAGGATCTTTATAGTGGCAAGGTGATGGGGATTGGTAGAGAGCACAATGGACTATATCTCCTAAAGGAAAACATAACAGTAGCTGCAGCCGGTTTCTTCATGAACAAAGGAGCAGCAGGTGAACTCTGGCACTTAAGGTTAGAACATGCATCATTGAAGTCAATGCAGCATATTCCAGAGTTAAAGAATAAGGTGGACATGCAGGTGCAGGAGAATTGTCATGTTTGTCCATTAGCTAGACAATGTAGGTTAAAATATCCTTCAAGCAGTACAAACTTTACTAGTTCTTTTCAGCTTGTTCATCTAGATGTTTGGGGGCCAGATAGAGTGTCCACATATGATAAAAAATATTATTTTGTTACCATTTTGGATGACTACAGTAGATATACATGGGTATGTTTGATTCAATCAAAGTGTGAAGTGTTAGTTGTAATAAAAAAAATTCTTGTTATGATACAAAATCAATTTGGTGTGACTGTGAAAGTGTTGAGGTCAGATAATTGGAGTGAATTCTGTAGTTATCAGTGTAATGAATTATTGACATCTCTGGGATTATACATCAGAGTAGCTGTTCATATACACCTCAACAAAATGGCACAGTAGAAAGGAAACATAGACATTTACTAGAAATTGCAAGGGCACTGATGTTCCAAAGTTATGTGCCAATGAGGTTCTGGGGTGACTGCATTAGAACAACTGCATATTTGATTAACAAACTGCCCACAGAAGTGCTGCAAGGGAAGTGCCCATATGAAGTGTTGCATAACAAGCAAGAAAAAGTAGAGCACTTGAGGGTGTTTGGTTGTTTGTGTTTCGCAAGTAACTTACCTGGTGGTGACAAGTTTACTCAAAGAGAAAGAAACTCAGTCCTTATAGGATACTCAAAAACACAAAAAGGGTACACGTTATATGATTTGGATAGCAAAAGAGTGTCTATTAGTAGGGATGTGTCGTTCAGGGAACAAGTATTTCCCTTCAAGGAAGGACATCAGATCATAGAAGACTTATTCCCATGGGCTGAATCTTTTGTGACACATGACATTTCACCTGAACAATTGGAGCAGGATTCTTTTAGTGAGGAGCAGGCCACCACAACTCATGATCAAGTTGAACTTGTCCATGATCATATTCCACCTGCACCAGTCATGGATTCACCAGCTGCAGCAGACACTCAAACTACAGAACCAATTGAGACCACAATATACTCAGTTGGTACTTCTGCTATGCATCAACCTGTAGAACAAGTTGAAGAGCAACCAGTCACAGATCCAGCCACAAGCCAGTCACATGAGGAGCAAGTACACACTGATGAAGCTGTCAGGAAATCTAGCAGGACTACAAGACCTCCCATATGGATGAAAGACTATGCTACACCCTCAACACTCAGACTCATCCTCATTGTATCTCAAACACTGTGTCCTACTCTCATTTGTCAGCCAATTACAAAGCATATTTGGGTGTGTTCTCTGCAACAGTTGAACCAAAGAATTTCAAGGAAGCCTGTCAGGATGAAAACTAGGTAGAGGCAATGTCACAAGAGATTAAAGCTCTTGAGGACAATGCAACATGAGAAATTGTTGACCTACCTGCAGGAAAAAGGGCCATAGGGTCTAAATGGGTGTTCAAGATAAAGTATAAGGCAAATGGAGAAATAGAGAGATACAAAGCTCGGTTAGTAGCAAAAGGTTATACACAGCAAGAAGGGTTGGACTACCATGAGATTTTCTCTCCTGTAGCCAAAATGGTTACTGTGAGAACAATCATAAGCATAGCAGCCTCTAGAGGATGGAATTTGTTTCAAATGGATGTCAATAATGCCTTCTTACAAGGAGACCTTTATGAAGATGTCATACATGGAGCTACCACAAGGTTTCCAGAGACAAGGGGAGTATAAGGTTTGTAAACTACTCAAATCATTATATGGTCTTAAGCAGGCTTCAAGACAATGGAACATTAGATTGACTGAGGCCTTAGTGGAAGCAAGGTACCATCAGAGAGCCCATGATCATTCACTCTTCACTAAGAATACAAAATCTGACATTGTTGTTATCTTGGTATATGTGGATGACTTACTTATCACTGGAAGCAATGGTGAACTGATAAATGATGCCAAACAGACACTACACAATTCCTTCAAAGTTAAAGACCTAGGGGGCTAAGATATTTCCTTGGTATTGAAGTACTGCGATTAAAGAAAGGGATTCTGCTCACACAAAGGAAATATGCACTTTAGTTGATATCAGAAGTTGGACTTGCAGGAGCTAAATCAATTTCCACCTCAATAGAGCTGAACCAAAAGCTGACCATTATTGAGTATGAAAAACATGTAGGGGTAAATGGAGATGAAGATTTAGAAGACATAGGAAGCTATTAGAAGCTCATTGGTAAGTTGCTCTATTTGACCATCACCAGGCCAGATCTCAGCTTTACTGTCTAGGTACTCAGTCAGTTCATGCAACATCCCAAACAATCTCATTGGGATGCAGTATTGAGGGTGGTAAGATACATAAAGGGAACACCAAGCCTTGGTATTCTGCTTGGAACAGGTCCTGTAGACACCTTATCTGCCTATTGTGACTCAGACTGGGCCTCCTGTCCTAATACTAGGAGATCTATCACAGGATATATCATTAAACTGGGAGATTCCTTGCTTTCATGGAAGTTAAAGAAACACCAAACTGTTAGTCGAAGCTCAGCTGAAGCAGAGTACAGGAGTCCAGCAGCAACAGCTGTAGAAATCACATGGTTCCTAGGTCCGCTTAAGGAACTACAAGTATAGGTTCAGCAGCCACTGTCATTACACTGTGACAGTAAAGCAACCCTGCAAATAGCTGCTAATCCTATATTCCATGAACGCACTAAATATAGCGAGATAGATTGTCATTTTGTTCGAGAGAAGATCAAGAGTGGGAAGTTGGCACCACAATATATCCCTACCAGTTTGCAGTTGGCTGATCTCATGACCAAAGGGTTGGTTACATCACAACATCATTTCCTTTTGTTCAAGCTTGGTGTGCTCAATGTGTTTCAACCCCCAGCTTGAAGGGGAGTATTGTTGTAGAGATTAGACTAATGTGTAGTAATAACTAGTTGAAAGACTAAATTGTAAATAGGAAAAGAGGTGTTAGTTAGTCGGTTAGTGGTCTATAAATAGGACCACTCTCACGTGTAAACACACACAAGAATATATACCCAGCTTCTTCTTCTTCTTCTTCTTCTTCTTCTTCTTCTTCTTCTTCTTCTTCTTCTTCTTCTTCTTCTTCTTCTTCTTCTTCTTCTTTTCTATTACTTCTTCACTTCTTCTTCGATTCTATGAGCTTGCATTCTTCTTCTTCTTCTTCTTCTTCTTCTTCTTCTTCTTCTTCTTCTTCTTCTTCTTCTTCTTCTTCTTCTTCTTCTTCTTCTATTACTTCTTCACTTCTTCTTCGATTCTATGAGCTTGCATGTGTATTATTTCTGATGAATTGTGTAGAATTCATCAAAAACGTACACATCTTCTACCTCACGGACTCATGCAGAGGAACCATGTCAGCCTCACCTTAATATATAGCACCAGAACCTTACCCATTAACGCCATAGTCAGTACTATATATATTGCTACGCAACACCTAAACAACGTGACCTCCACCACTGAACATTGATCGAACTTCATTACTCAAAGTGACAAATGACCACCGCAGAAACCCTCTCATCTCTTTTATAAAAATTGCGAGCCAAATTGTGCCACTGGCTCGTGAAGGTTTGTGCCGAGCCAAATTCCGGTCGATGCCTGTTTGTGGTCCTGTCAGCTTTTGAGTTATCAAAGCTATGAAACAATCGAATTCTAGCTTCATTGAGGTCCATTCTTATCTTTAATCTCAACTTTGATTTTCAAATTTGTTTATACTGCCATTTGGCATTGATAACACCTCTGTAATGGAGTTCATTTCCTAATTGTTTACTAACAATAGAAGAAGCAATTTGAAGTTATGATTCGGAGTAAATTTGGAATTTCATTGAAATAAGGTAATTACCTGAACAACCTGCTCGGGTGTATGGGCGGCAGGAGTCTGAGTGCCTCCCCCGGCGTGGAAAGTAGCTGCTGTAGTAGTAACAGAGACCGCCGGAGCTAGACTGGTGCACACGGTCAGAATCTAAGCTAAGGTCTCCTAAAGACCTGGGATAACAATAGGCACAGCCGGTGCCTGAGCTGGTCCCGCTGGTGCATACACAACTGGGACCTAATCATGAACTGGGGCAGTTGGTGGATCTGTAGGTGCTGCCCTAGCTGCTGTGCCGGATACACCCCTACCCCTACCACGGCCTCGACAGCGATCTCGGCCTCTCGCGGCCCCACTGGTGGTACTGGTGGTTGTCCATCCTGACCGGTAGCACGTGTCCTCACCATTTGTGAGAGAATAGAATAACAAAATTACTATCAACAGATTCGCACAATAAGAATTCAAGAATATGGAGTTTCCTAAGGGTTCTGCAGCCATCTCGAAGATAAGTACAGACGTCTTCGTACCGATCCGCAAGACTCTACTAAACCCACTCATGACTCGTGAGACCTATGTAACCTAGGCTCTGATACAAACTTGTCACGATCCAAAAAGTAACCCTGTCGTGATGGCGCCTATCGTGGTACTAGGCAAGCCGAAAACATTATCAAAACAAAATGATATTTTCATTTCAAAGATAATTCCAAAGCTATTTAATAGAAAACCTTCATAAAGGAGTTCAAATTAAAACAAAAGTGCGGAAAAGGAAGCCCGACATCGGGGTGTCACTAAGTCATGAGCAACTACTACAAACTGTTCTGAAAATAGCAAGACTAACATAGTCTGAGAATTAACCAAAATACACTGATGGGAAGATAAAGAAGGAGAAAAGCAGGACTGCGATTGCCAAGCAGCTACCTCACTATCTCCGATGATCCGCTAATGAGTAAATCAACAACCACTACCGTGGCCAGAGATACCTAGATCTGCACACAAGGTGCAGTGGGTAACGTAAGTACACCAACTCAGTAAGTAACAAGTCCAAACTATGTACTGATAGGTAGTGACGAACTTAACCTCAACAGGTAACAGAAATTAACTGTGCAGAAAAGTAGGCATGCTTTCAATTCAAGTATTTAGCTCAAGAAGTAGTAAATACAGATCTGGATAATGTGAAGTACAAAGCTCAGCTAATCTCTACGTGCGAATGCACAGAATGTACCATGTACCTCCACTCTCAAGTGCTCAACCACTCGGTACTGTATATGGCCATCCGGCCCAGGGAAGATCCATCCCAGAATATATACACAACACTAACAATAGTCACTCAGTACCGAGGAAGGCCATTCCAGCCCTGCGGAGAAGATCCATCTCCAGGTATAAATGCTTCGGACAAGATCCATGTCCAAGGAAGATCCATTCCTCAATTATATCAACTGCGCTCACTGTGGGTGTGTTACAGACTCCGGAGGGGCTCCTACAGCCCAAGCGCTATCATAATCATCAACATAACCGTGCGGCGTGCAACCCGATCCCATAACTATCACTCATAATCAGGCTCTCGGACTCACTCAGTCATCACTCTCCAGTCTCACACACGGGCTCACAATGCCATGAAACTAGCCCGGAACAATGATATGATGTGCCAATAAATAACAACTGAGACTGACACATGATATGAAATACATGAACAAGACTGAGTACAGAATATCAATGAAACTAGTGAGATGACAGCAAGAAACGACCACTCGGGTCCTACAGTACCGGCGTAAAGCCCTAACATGATATCTAGCATGATTTACAGCCCATTTACTTAATCACATGATGGAAACACGGATATCAGTAAGAAAGAGTCACTAAACGGTGCCATGGAATGAACCAGGTCCCGATTCTCACGGTGCACGCCCGTCACTTGGCATGTGCGTCACCTCAATACTAATCACTTAACACATAGTTCGGGGTTTCGAATCCTCAGAACAATGTTTGGAAGCGTTACATACCTCAACCAAGCCAAAATCTTACTCCGCGATGCCCTTGCCTCTCGAATCGGCCTCCAAACGTCCTGAATCTAGCCAAAAGCAATACAATGCAATCAATAGAGGCCAAGGAACCAATTTCACAAGAAAAATTACTTAATTGGACACAAATCCCGAAATCCACTCAAACCCGGCCCCCGGGCCCACGTCTCAGAATCCGACAAAAATCACAAAACTAGAAAGCCCATTCACTCATGAGTCCATACATACGAAATTCATCAAAATCAGACTTCATTTGGTCCCTCAAATCCTCAAATCAAACTCTCTAAAATTCCAAGCCCTAACCCCTCATTTTCACCCCTAATTCCACTAATTAATTGATAAAACAACGGGAAAACACTATAGATAGGAGTGCTAGAGCTCAAACAACTTACCTCACTGAAAACCCCTTGAATCTCCCTTCAAAATCACTCCAAAAGCTCCAAAACCCGTCTTCAGAAATGGTGGAAATGAGCAAAATTCGCAGTCTTCAATTTATACTTTCTGCCCAGGCTTTTCGCACCTGCGGCCTAAAAAGCGCATCTGCGGTTCCGCTTCTGCGCCCGAACATCCGCATCTGCGAAAATCACTTAAGTCCTCAAAGTTGCACCTTCGCTCCAGGTCTCGCACCTGCGGGCCCGCAGATGCGATCAATCCTCCGCATTTGCGACTCCAATCCCAGCCTTCCATTTCCGCATCTGCGGCTACCCAATCGCACCTGCAGCTCCCCATCCGCAGGTGCGGAAACACCAGCAACTTCAGAAATCAGCAGCAACAGCTATCTCCCAACACCAAAAATCAACCCGTTAACCACCCAAAACACACCTGAGCCCTCGGGACCTCATCCAAATATACCAACAAGTCATACATCAACATACAAATTTAGTCGAACCTTCGGAACGCTCAAAACAACATTGAAACACCAAATTACTCTCGGATTCAAGCCTAAGAACTTCTAAACTTCCAAATTCCGTAATCGAAGCCAAAACCTATCAAATCACCTCCGAATGACCTGAAATTTAGCACACACGTCACAAATGACACCACGAACCTACTCCAGCTTCCAGAATTCCATTCCGACTCCGATATCAAAATTTTCATTGCCGGCCAAAATCGCCGAAATTCCAACTTTCACCAATTCATGCCTAATTCTACCGTGGACCTCCAAATCACATTCTGGACGTGCTCCTAAGTCCAAAATTACCTAACGAAGCTAACAGAACCATAAAAATTCAAATCCGAGGTCTTTTACACATAAGTCAACATTCGGTCAACTTTCCCAACTTAAGCTTTCAAATAAGAGACTAAGTGTCTCAAATCCTCTCCGAAACCACTCCAGGACCGAACCAACTAACCCAGTAAATCAAAATACAGCTGAAGAACCCAAAAGAAGTAGGAAATGGGGGAACGGGGCTATAACTCTCAAAACAACCGGCCGGGTCGTTACATCTATGGGGGTCGTGGGTTCGAACCAGCATAGCATCAACCTATATGTTTTAATATTTTTGTACTATACATTTTTTAAATTGGAGGGATGCTGCATTGTAAGTTGTGTTTTTTTTCCTGGTTGTTTTTTCAGATATGATATAATTATAGTAATTTTTTTATTTGTTTAAGTCTAAAATGGTGACACAGCTTACAAAAACTCATGCGTTTGCGACTGGTGTACGTACAACAAATTTTAAAGGATCCGTCACTACTCCTTATTATTATTTCTCGTTTTTATATTATGCGCTTGGTACTTGAATTTTTCTTCTTTGAACCATGTGATAATCAATCAATAGAATCAATTGAAAGGTTTTCACTTTATACGCTGAAGTCTAAAGAAGAAAAAATGTTGATAGAAGCCTATTTTTGAATGTTAATTATCTTAACGCAGAACATGATTAATCCTAGACATTAGTGTGTATATTAGGATTGTTTACCCTAAAATTCGAGTAACAATTAAACTTGTATTGTGGTTTTAAGGGTATGTGCTTTAATTCAACGTTAGTTGATAAACAAGGAATTAAATAGATAAATTAAAGAATAAAGTAGATCAAACCAGTATGTAAGCTAAATCTCGACCTCGAGCTGTGATAGCCTCAAAGTATTATACTAAGAAGAACAAATGAATAAACAACTCTGATGAACAGTGAATAAAATAGCAAGAGAATAGCATGTCTTATCAATGAGCAATGACCAATGTGTTACAAATGGATGGGATCCCCCCTTTATATAATAGGGGAGTCCTAAATAAGCTACACTTCCAATTATAGTAGGAAATCATATTTGACAACTGTTTAACCACTGAAGACCAATCCATTCCGAAATTTATGCCGTGATCTCCGGCCCGTTACGGGTATCTCGCTCTTTCCATTATCGACTTATACCGGCATCACCTCGAACCATGCCTTCTTCTGACCTCGGTAAGTGTTATCGACCATGACCCCGGAAAGGAACTTCGACCCCGAGCTTGACGTTCTGGTCTTCCGACGTGGTATCACTTTTTCCACCGAAGATCGAAATCGGGTTTTCCTGATTTCCACCGTATACAGTTAGTCCCCTTGTTTCGTAGAATAAAATGATAAGAAACGACTTGAGCCTCGATGTTCTGGAGACCCCGATAATGATGTCATCCCCGTGACGTAAGCGTTCGAGGTGACCGAAACATCCCGTCGGTTCGGTTCCCCAAAACATTAATTGCTTGCCAGTGACGGTCGACCACTAGCGCCACCGAACCATCGCCGTGAACCTATAAATACATGTTTCTCCTTTGAATCAAAACTTTACTTTCATCTTCACCAATTTCTAAGTTTCTTCCTCTCTCTATCTCTTCTCTTCCACCGCTCGTTGGTTTGATCTTTTAAGACCAGAAATACCATATTCTACCTCATTCCGCTTTGTCTTATCTGAATCAATGGCGAAAACCTCCAAAACTGTCCCTCAAAAGGAAAAAACCTCTTCTTCTTCTTCCCGGCCGCCCGGTGACAAAACGCCGGTGGAGCCGCTCCTTCACGAGATTGTTCCTGGCCCTTGTGTCCTAAAAAATGACTTCAAAGTCGAGAACCCTCCATCGGTCCCTGGCCGATGTGAATACGTATCGAGGTATATTTGCTCGATAACGGCGAAACAGCTCGATGCCGTGAGGGAAGACTGCAACTAAGGGCCCAAGGTCGTGGTACAGATCCCCGCCCCTGAAGAAAGTATCACCACTCACGTGGAGGGGTTTCTAAGTGTTTGCACTTACCCTTCACGTTGGGTCCTCTTGACCCCGTAGTCATCGATTTTTGCAAAATGTATCAGGTTACCCTCGGACAAGTGCATCCCTCGTTCTGGCGCATAGTGATTATGCTCCGCTTCTTCGCCGGTGTGAGCATGTGATTTTTGCCCTACTAAAACATACTCCTACAAAATTAAAGAAATAATTTTTCCAAATTGTTTTCGATTTATAGGATTTTTGTAGGATTTTATTAATTGTTTGCATTTTGTGCACGTTTAATTTTTGTTAAAATCATGGAAAATGCCCCGCGTTTAATTTAATTGTTTGCATGTATGTAGGATTTTATCATACACTGCATATTAGATTTTGTGTTCATATTTTAGGATTAATTGATTAATTAATTGCTTTATTAAAATAAAAATCACAAAAATACCATTCATTTTATATTTTTAGCTTTTAATGCTCAATTGGTAATTTCCTCTTCATTAATTTAGGTTTAACTAATTTTGTAATTATTATAAATAGATGATTAGTTCGATTTTATAATTTAGATTAATTTAGGATTAAATTTAGAATTTAATTAATTTAGTTAGGATTTTTTTTAAAATTAAAGAAAAGAAGGAGAAAAGAAAGAAAGACAAAAAGAAAAGGATGAAAGCTATTTGGGCCATCCAAAAATCAAAATTGGTGGCCTAGTTCCCCTTTTACCCGTTCAAACCCAAGCCCAAAGACCAGTCCACGCGGTCCAATCCCCACTACCACAAAAAAGACGTCGTTTACCCATCCTTCCATCACAGCCGTTGATTTCTTTTGATCCAACGGCTCGGAACTGATTACCATTTTCCTTTTAACTGTCCGAAGATAGACCCACCCCCCATAGACCCCCCCTCATTTCATCTCTCAAGCTCTCAGACAACAAACCCTAGCCGCCCTGTAACGCCTCGCGGTCTCCGCCTTCTCCGCCGCCCGGAAATCGCTCTACGGCGGCGGAGTACCTCCAAATCGCTTCAAATTCATAGCACGTAATCCTGAGCCCCTCCCAAACACTAATCCCTCATTAGTTTCTCCCAATCATCACCCAAAACCTCCAATTTCAAATCCAAAAAGTCACACCCTAAACCCTAGGTCGCCCAAACAACCCCAAATTTTCACCCTACACTCCTCATACCCCCCTAAGCACAAATCTACCATTAGTTTTCCTTGAATCCCCACCTATTTTTCTTAATTTCAAATCTAAAATTTTGAAAAAAAACCTAATCTGCTCCTAACTTCGATTTCTATGCTTCCAAGGCTCGATTTGACTCGAGACTTACGTTAAGCAATTGTTCTTGTTATGAACAATTGATTAACGTTAGTCTTGGTTCGTTTCGAGAGTCGCCGGTTTCTGATCAAGGCCACTGATGCCCAGCAAAGTTCGTCGCCTTCATCATTCGTTGAGTTGCTTCAGTCGTCGATTCATTCCGGCCACAACCAGTACCTTTCCTCTTTCTTTCCCTTTCTTCGTTTCTGTTTTCTGATTTTTCTTTTATTATTTACTGGTTTGAAGTAGTTCTTATTATTTACTTGTTTGAATTGGTTCTTAGTTTGTTTAAGTTCAGTTGATTCTAATTGGTCATTTGCGTAGGTTTTAGGTTAATCGAGCTAAATTAACTAGTTATTAACTGATTTGCATATCTCTTTGGATTATTGCCATTTAAGTGAATTTAGTTAGTGATTGAGTACTGATTAATTTCAAAATGTTCAAATGTTACTGGGGTAATTTGATGACAATTTTTTTTTACTTTGATATTTGGTTCTGGTTTGGCCAATGAAGGCTTGAGTTGTTATTGGCTTGGGCCTGTCTTGGGCCATCTGGCCATGACTTGGGCCTGCCTTGGGCCATTTGGCCTTGACAATTGGCTCAGACATAAGAGGAAAGTTCTAGAAGTGTACCAGTTGTCCAGAATTTGTTAAAAGATGCTGAAAAACTGGACAGCTGTCCATTATTCTCTGTCACAATATGATGTACTATCCAGAGAATTTAGGTCAGAATATTCTTTAGATGCTGTTTTGAGGGACCCTATAAAAAGAAAAGTTACTCCCTCATTCAGATATTTTTTTTTAGACCCTAAAAAATACCCTGAAAGGTTCAGCTCTATTGTTTTATTAGCATCTGATCTAAACTCTGAGTTCAAAAAGAAAGAAGTTAGAACAAGTTTCTCCGGGGAATTTCTGGTTTTCAAAGGTCCAAACATGGTTTAAGTTTAGAGCTGTGTTCCTGCTGTGTCTCTGCTGCTGATTCCATTTACTGATTGCTGTTCTCTGTCGATTTCAGCTCACTACTTTGTTTTTGCTCTTTGTCACCAGGTATTTCTTGGACTTTGAGTGACCATTGAAGTGCAAGCATGCTTTTTTTTCCTTTGAAATATGTATTTGTAATATGAAGTTAATATTCAAAATGTTGAATTTCAATTTTCTCTTACATGTGTTTCTTCTAAGCTATTTAGCTTTCTAGTTTTCTCAGCTTTTATACACACGTTTTGGGATCTGCTTGATAGTCAAAAGTTTAGTGGAGAATTTCATGTGTGAATGTTCGAATTAGTTCATCTTTTCATGTACTAATTCAGAATTTCAAGTTGGGTAAACAGCTCCAGTAGCTTATTTGGTTGTGTGTTAAAGAAGGTTGACTAGTATATCATGCATATGCAGTGTTTGTTTGCTAAATATATTCAGCTAAACTGTCACTATTTTCAGCATTGTTAAAATGATTGTATATTTAAGTTTAAGGTGATTCATGAATAAGTTTAGGGTTTAATCTTTTGTTGTTAGCACTAATGGCTTGTTAATAAATTAAAACCTAATATGGTTGTTCAGCATTTGATTTTTCCAGCAACTTTTTAATATTTTGTGTTACACTGATTTAAAAGAAACTAAGCTTCAATAGGGCCTTCATGTCGAAGGTCCTCTTGTTATAAGTGGTTGGGCCTGGTAGTGGCCTAGGTGAGGCAGCGTTGGTCGGATCCAGACCTGGCGTGCCTTTGATTTCTGCTTCTTTCCACTTTCGGGCTCAGTTTCGAGCCCAATCAAATCTTAGCATTTCTGGTCATTAATTTTTGACAACCTAATGGGCTCACTGCTGGCCCAAGTCTCTCCAAAATAATTAAAAGTGCAACACATCTACCCCAAGCATGTATATAGTTAGTAGCCTTATATTGAACTTCGAATTAGTTTTAAATATGAACATTCGTAGTTTTCTTTAGGCACTATTAATAAACCATCGTGATTATGGGTACTGTTCCCGTGATATAGTTACGATGCTTAATCTCCCAAATTCGGGTGTGCATTTCATGTGACCCGATCATAACAACTTTGAATATCAATAATAAAATAAATATATCGCGAATCACGGGTGCATTTCATGTAGCGTGGTTTGCGGTGTGTGCCAAAACGGCAAGTGTACGACAATCGTAACTTGTTCAAGAAATAAATTCCATAAATCCTAAAAAACGGGTTAAAATAATTAAGAGGCGGTTTAAAAGTTTAAAAATGCACAATAGGTTTAAAACTTGTAATTAAGCAAATAATTAGGGCAATTATTAATAGTTAAGCGACCGTGCTAGAACCACGGAATCCGGGAATGTCTAACACCTTCTCCCGGGTTAACAGAATTCCTTACCTAGTTTTCTGGTTTCGCAGACTTTTAAATAAAGTCAAATTTCCTCGATTTGGGATTTAAAATAAATCGGTGATTTGGGACACCATAAATTATTCCAAGTGGCGACTCTGAATAAATAAAATAATCCCATTTCGATTTATGTCACTTTAATTGGAAAAGCTCCCTTATATATCCCTCGGGTGTAAAAAGCAGGTGTGACAGCCGGTAAGGCCAATGGGTTGGAATTCACTCTCAGCCACCTTATATGGCTGTATCGACCAAAGATTTATCGAGGTTTTATCAAGCTTCAACGCCGATCATTGAAGTCCTTCTTTGCGAGCATCGATGAGGACAAGGATCGAGGTTGGATGAGTCGGTTCGTGCGGGTAAAGACTTGCGACCTCATCCCCGAGGAGAAGTCGCCGTTCCTCGAGAAGTGGAACCCCAAACGTAAGTGTTTGCCATTAATCTTCGTGCTTTATTTTTTGCTTCGTGTAATATTTTCATTTGTTATGCAGCGGTTGCCTGGATGCCTCACGCGGTCCCCGACCTTGAAGAGTGGGTTCGGAAACTGGCTGCAACTTCCTCTCATGCCGAGCGTTGCTGGCGTGACTTAGCAAAAGGTAGATGGGAGGCTAAAAACCATGGTAAGTTCACCCTGTATGCTTACGACGTCTTTTTCTGAAACATTTACTTTTACATACACCTGACTCCCTTTTACGCAGGCCTCGGAGATGTCGCTGAATTGAGGCCGGCCCTACCTGGGGAAGAGGTGGTTCCCAAACCATCCAAGGACAAAAAGAGGTGAAGGACCTAAACTTCTGACACCCCGTAGCATAAGAAGAGTAGGGCTCGTAAGCCGAAGGGCGATCCTATTGCTCTGGCTGTCGGCGTAGCCCAAAAACTACGAGATGAGAAAGAGGAAGGGGATGACGCTGGTGTGAGTTGGTATCTCGAAAAAGGGGGAGCGTCGAGGCTTCGAAGGTGGCTGGGCCGGTGACGGTCGAGGAGACTCATCCTCGGACCGAGGAGATCTCTCAAGGTACTCCGAGCAAAGTCCCCGAGTCATCGGAAGCCGAAGAGATTTCTTGCCGTGATGAACAAACGGCATTGTGCCCGAAGGGTCCGGTAGTAGGGCTCTTCAGAAGGGAGAGAGTCCCCAAGCGACTTGCATGGGGCAATCACTATTGATGATTCACCGCCCGGCCCTCAATTTTCTGAAGGGCAATTTCCGGAGGCTCGAGAAATGAAGACCCCCGATGTGGGAACGACCCATGATGGGGAAGACATATTCTGCGGCTGCCTTGCGGGGGTCGATGATGTTTTCGACCTAGATGCGTCGATGGTTTTTGACGAGGCCCATCGCATCCTGAATCAGGTAAACTTTATTCCATTTTATCACGTTTAATTTTATTTTCTTCTTGCTGAACTCTTTCCTTTCTTCAAAGGCTGTATTGCTTCATTGGGAAGCGTTCAACAAGTCCCAAGCCGAGTTGAGCTGGTGTGAGTCCGATCTTAAAAAACTTATCGAGGAGAGGGATTCCCTCAAATGCCTCTACGTGAAGAAATAAGAGGAGATCAGGGACCTCCGAGCAGTCTTGGCCAAGGCTTGTAATGAAGGAGCCGAGCTAGATGCGCAGGTAACTATCATTTTGAAAGAGTACGGTCTACTCGACTCAACTGTGGAGGCTAATACTTCAGTATCTCAGTTGTAGCAAAAACTGGAGAGGATCGAGCTGCTCCGAGGGGAGGTCGATCAAATCAAAGCTGACTGCGACCGGTGGAAGGAGAACATGGGCTGCCTTGCTGCGGGGAAAGAGGCCGCCTTGGCCAAATTATTATCGGCCGAGGTCCAGCTTCGGAGCATCAAAGAGAAATGTTCACCCCAAGCCAAAAGGATTGAGGATCTTGAATCCGAGCTTGCTGAGGCCAAGGCAGAGGTCGGGGAGATGAAGATGTCGGCCGACAAGTCTATAGCCGTGTTCTTGGGTGATGCTGAGGCTGCTAAGGGAGGCCTCCGATCGAGAGCGATGGAGCAATGACTTGGTGAGGTGACAATCTCGCAGAGAGACCCTCGAGGAAATCCACGCTCGAGGTTATGACCTCTCTAAAGAGATAGCTCAAGCTAAAGCGCTTGAAGCTGATTCTAGGTTGCTTCTCTCCTCCGACGATGATGATGGCGATGAAGGCAGCCAAGATGGGTCCGATAACAATGAGGAGCCCGAAGGAGAAGCTGCTCCCGAGGGAGAAACCAGCCCCGGGCATAGTTAGGATGTTATTTTCTTTTTCTTTTCTATAAGACCTTTGACGGTCTCTTGTACATATCCTTTTTCAGATATATAAATGAAAGTTTCTCTTGAATGCCTTCCCTATCTTTATAAACATGTTCTTTGCCTTGTAAAACTTTTAGTACAATCTTATTCTTTGAGCGGTGTGTTCGAGACTTTGGTTTCGGGTGGCTTCCTCGAAGTCATCATGACCCTTAAGGCACTTAGGAGAGTCCCCTGAGCCATAATCAAGTTATTGTTTATTTGGGCTCGGGATAGTGGAACCCTTGGGTTCGGATGGAGTGAGAACAAGATCTCAAACTCTAAGTGTATTGGCACTTAGGCTTCTTCAGATCGGGCCGATATGGTCTCTAAAAGATGGCTACTATTCCCCTCTTTTGGCTTAAAATACTTAGTGAAAATTTCTTTATGCCTTAGCATGTATTTTTTTACCCATTGGGTTTTTTGAGGGTTCGATGTTGATTGAAACCCTTCTGCTTTTTGTGCCTTAGCACGTTTGTGTTAAGATAATTTGATACCTCTTAAGGTTTTTTGAGGGCTGGTTTTATCGAAGCCCCTTTTGATTATTTGCTGAGGGTAGCCTTTTTTAACCAGTTTTTCAAAGAATTTGAAGGCCTATTGTGATTGCGGGATTTGGACGTCTCCGAGCCTAGCCTTTGGGTATGCCCCCTGGGGCTTATTTCCCAATAACACTTCGAACTTGTTCGAAGTGTTAGTCCCCGAGAATGACGGCCTTGGCCTAAAGATCGAGGGGTGCCCCTTTGAGGTCTTATGAATTCGAATTGAGATAACTCGAATATGTCGTTCGTCGATGACAGTCCCCGAGTGTTCGAGGTATATTTGCGCTTGACCCTTGAGCCATTTCACAAAATCATAAGTACAGAGCTCGTATAGTAGAAAGTTTTCTTTGAGACACAAAGTGTTTGATATAGAAAGAGTGCTTCTTGAAATAATTTATACATGTGTACATGCTCTGCCATCGGGGCCTGACTAATATATATGGACACGATTCATTCGACCGTTTGGCCCATTACAAATTTTCCCTATCGAGACCCTTTAACATGAAATATTTTCCTCGAAAATATAACCTACGAGGGTGATGCCCCCCAGTATTCGAGGTTGATTGAAAAGAAGCCTTGCATACTGTTGAATTTTCCTCAGGTAGCACATGGTTGTTTCCTCGTTAAAAACCTCGCCCGAAAAACTCATTTGGGATAAAAATCGATCTAAGAGAAAAAGAGTGCAATGCGTGCTTTAAAACCTAAGGTCTTCGTGTTGAATAGTTTCTCGACGTCCTCAATCGAACACCTGAAATAAGTTAGTATCAAATACAAATAAAAAAGGGGGAAAGTCATACCTTAGCAATAGTACCGTTTGAGGAGTGATACATTCCAATTGTTGGGCAATTGCTCGCCCTCCATTATGCGAAATTTGTAAGACCCCTTTTCGATGATACCGAGGACCCGATATGGTCCTTCCCAATTTGGGGCTAGTTTTCCTTCGTTTAGGTCTCGAGTGTTGAGGGTGACTTTCCTTAGAACTAAGTCCCCGATTCCGAAGTGGTGAAGGTTGGTTCTTCTATTATAACATCTCTCGATTCTTTGCTTTTGCGCAGCTATCCGAACGAGCGCAGCTTCTCGTTTTTCATCCTATAGCTCGAGGCTAGTATTCATAGCCTCGTGATTTGATTCTTCCATCGTATGTCGAAATCTGGCACTAGGTTCCCCGACTTCAACCAGAATCAAGGCCTCAGAGCCGTATACTAAAGAGAACGGGGTTTCCCCCGTACTAGACTTCGATGTTGTTCGATATGCTTAAAGGACTTCGGGTAACATTTCTCTCCACTTTCCCTTAGCGTCATTCAACCTTTTCTTTAAGTTTTGAATGATTGTCTTGTTCGTCGATTCGGCTTGTCTATTCCCACTAAGATGGTATGGTGTTGATAATATCCTTTTTATTTTGTGCTCCTCGAGGAACTTCGTCACCTTGCTGCCGATAAACTGTTTTCCATTATCACACACTATTTCGGCGGGTATCCCAAATCGACATACGATGTGATCCCAGATGAAGTCTATAACCTCTTTTTCTCTTACTTTCTCGAACGCCTGTGCTTCAACCCATTTAGAGAAATAGTCAGTCATAACTAAAATGAACTTAGCTTTACCTGGGGCCGTTGGCAGCGGGCCGACGATATCCATCCCCCATTTCATGAATGGCCACGGGGATATGATTGAATGAAGTTGCTCTCCGGGCTGATGGATCATCGGTGCAAACCTTTGACACTTATCACATTTTTGAACAAACTCCTTGGTGTCTTTTTCCATGCTATCCCAGTAGTATCTTGCTCTAAAGATCTTGCGAATCAATGACTCGGTGCCGGAGTGGTTCACACATGTGCCTTCATGGATCTCTCGTAAAACATGATCGGTGTCCCCTGGTGCCAAACATACCGCCAATGGCCCATCGTATGTCCTTCTGTATAATGTTCCATCTTCATCTAATATGAACCGGGCGAGTTTGGTTCGTAGGGCCCTCGACTCTTTAGGGTCCGATGGGAACTTTCTGTTCTTCAAGTATTCAATATATTTATTCCTCCAATCCCAGGTCAAGCTTGTAGAGTTTATCTCGGCATGACCTTCCTCGATCACGGATCTCGAGAGTTGAACGACAATCCCCGAGCTGATCTCACCTTCCTCGACCGATGTCCCCAGATTTTCAAGTGCGTCGGCCTCACTGTTTTGTTCTCGAGGTACCTGTTGTAAAGTCCATTCTTTGAAACGGTGCAAAGTTACCTGCAGCTTGTCCAAATACCTCTGCATTCTATCCTCTCGAACTTCGAAAGTTTTGTTCACTTGGTTCTCCACCAGTAGAGAGTCACACTTGGCTTCAATGACTTCCGCTCCCAAGCTTTTAGCTAGCTCGAGACCTGCAATCATGGCGTCGTACACGGCCTCATTGTTAGTTAACCTAGAAGTTTTTATAAACTACCTAATAGTGCTACCCGTGGGTGGCTTCAGAATGATGCCTAACCCGGACCCCTTCACATTCGAAGAACCGTCTGTGAAAAGGGTCCACACCCTCGATGATGTGCCTGATTTTAATAAAAGTTCTTTTTCAACTTCGGGTACAAGGGTTGGCGTGAAATCGGCCACGAAGTCCGCCAAAATTTGGGACTTGATGGCCACTCGAGGTTGGTACTCGATATCATACCCACTGAGTTCGACGGCCCATTTGGCCAATCGGCCCGATAGTTCGGGCTTGTGAAAAATATTACGAAGTGGGTAAGTGGTTAATACGCATATGGGGTGACATTGAAAGTATGGTTTTAACTTTCTAGAAACGCTTATCAGTGCAAGTGCCAATTACTCTAAGTGTGGATACCTAGTTTTTGCTTCTCCTAAGGTTTAACTTACATAATAAACGGGAAATTGCGTACCTTGCTCTTCCCGAATAGGACACTGCTTACCACTATTTTCGATACTGCCAAGTACAAGTAGAGTTTCTTATCTGCCTTTAGCGTGTGAAGCAGTGGCGGGCTCGATAGGTATCGCTTCAATTCTTCTAATGATTGTTGGCACTCCGGGGTCCAAGTAAAATCATTCTTCTTTTTGAGAAAAGAGAAAAATCTGTGGCTTCGATCCGACGACCTCGAGATGAACCGGCCTAAAGCAGATATCCGTCCAGTCGGCCTCTGCACGGCCTTTACACTGTCCACGATGGTGATGTCTTCGATGGCCTTGATTTTATCGGGATTGATCTCGATTCCCCGGTTCGACACCATAAAGCCCAGGAATTTTCCCGAACCGACCCCGAAAGCACATTTCTCGAGGTTGAGCTTCATGTTATATCTCCTTAAAATCTCGAGCGTTTCCTGCAAATGAGCCAAATGGTCCTCTGCGCGCAGCGACTTAACTAGCATGTCATCGATATAAACTTCCATTGACTTACCTATTTGTTGTTCGAACATTTTATTTACTAGGCGTTGGTAAGCAGCTCAAGCATTTTTTAGCCCGAAGGGCATTACGTTATAACAATATGTTCCATACTTAGTAATAAATGAAATCTTTTCTGGTCTTCCGGGTTTATTTAAATTTGGTTATACCCGGAATAGTCATCGAGAAAGGTAAGGATCTCGCGGCCAGCCGTGGCGTCGATCATGCGATCGATGTTAGGCAGTGAAAAAGAATCTTCGGGGCATGCCTTGTTTAAATCTTTATAGTCTACACACATTCTAAGTTTGTTCCCTTTTTTAGGGACTACGACTACATTGGCTACCAATTCGGGACATTTTACTTCCCGAATGGACCCTATTTTGAGAAGTTTAGTTACCTTGTCCTTTATGAATGCATGCTTTACCTCGGACTGGGGCCTTCTCTTTTGTTTCACCGGTTTGAACCTGGGGTCAAGGCTTAGCCGATGCGTCATTATCTCCGATGGAATCCCTGTCATATCTAAATGGGACCAAGCAAAACAATCCATGTTATCAATAAGAAATTGAATAAGCTTTTTCCTGAGTTCAGGGGTTAACCCCGTTCCCAGGTATACCTTTCGCTCGGGCAGATGTTCGATCACTATAACATGTTCCAGCTCTTCGACCGTTGATTTGGTGGCGTCAGAGTCTTTAGGGACAATAAAGGTTCGAGGGGTCAGAAAATCCTCCTCTTCTTCTTCTATCTCCTGTTTCCCCGATTTGGTCGAGGCTGGAAGCTGAGATTGCTATTTGGCTTCTTGTTTACCTTTGATACTCGACCTGTCCGAAGTTGATAGTGTTGATATCGGTGTTACCTCATCGATCGCAAACATTTCCTTTGCAGCATGTTGCTCCCTGTAGATTGTTTTTACACCGTCCGTCGTCAGAAATTTTCATCATTTGGTGGAGGGTCGAGGGGATTGCCCTCATGTTGTGGATCCAAGGCCTTCCGAGTAGGGCATTATACCTCATGTCGCTCTCGATTACGTGGAATTCGGTATCTTGGATGATTCCAGCTACGTTCACTGGTAAAATAATCTCCCCTTTAGTTGTTTCACTGGCCATGTTGAAGTCGTTTAAGACCCGAGCTGCGGGCACTATTCGATCTTGTAGGCCGAGTTGCTCCACGACCCTCGATCGGATGATATTTGCTGAGCTACCTGGATCCACTAAAACACCCTTAACTTGAACTTTATTTAATAAGATAGAAATTACCAGAGCATCGTTGTGTGGCTGAGAAATGCCTTCTGCTTCTTCGTCGTTGAATGATAAGGAGCCTTCGGGCACATAATCTCGGGTTCGTTTTTCCCTAGTGATTAACACCTTAGTGCGTTTGAATATGGGTCCCTGTGGGACATCGATCCCACCGACGATCATATGAATGACATGTTGGGGTTCCTCCTGTTCATTTTTCCTATTGGCGTCTCTTTCCCTGAAAAGATTCTTAGCTCGATCGCTGAGGAACTCTCGAAGGTGATCCTCGTTGAATAGACGGGCTACCTCTTCCCTCAGTTGCCTGCAATCCTCGATTTTGTAACCATGTGTGCCATGATACTTGCACATCAAATTTGGGTTTCTTTGGGAAGGATCAGTCTGTATGGGTCTGGGACACCTAGTATCTTTGATCCTGCCGATTGTCGATACAATGCCCGATGCGTCGATGCTGAAGTTATACTCCGATAAACGAGGTGCCTCCACGGGATCGGCATACTTATCAAAACCACTTTTGCTCATAAGTCCCCGAGAATTCTGCCCCTGATCGCTTCTTCGATCGTTCCGGGAGGGATTGCGTCCTGAACCATTGTTCCTTCGACCCACGTATATGGTTGATATCATTCTCTGTTCGACCTTGGCTATCTGTCGACGTCTCTCGAGGTTTTAACTGCCAACCTGTTAGGATGTACTGAACCGAAAAGGGCTCCTAATTGGTCGTCCTCGACCCTGATCTTCGATTGATATCGATTGTGCACATCTGCGCAAGTTACAGCTGGCCACTCGACCAAATTTTGTTTTAACTGTCGTGATGCTATCGAACTCGGCTCGTTCAACCCTTGGGTTAAAGCTTGAACGGCCCAATCATCTGTGATCGATGGCAACTCCATGCGTTCCATTTGAAATTGTGATACGAACTCCCTCAGCATTTCATTATCCTTTGTCTCATCTTAAAAACGTCCGATTTTCTTGTTGCGACCTTTATGGCCCTGGCGTGTGCCTTCACGAAGGAGTCTGCTAACATGGCAAATGAGTCGATGGAATTTGGTGGCAGGTTGTGATACCAAATTATTGCTCCCTTTGACAAAGTCTCCCCAAATTTTTTCAACAAAACGGACTCAATCTCATCATCATCTAAATTATTTCCTTTAATTCTGCATGTGTACGAAGTGACGTGTTCATTAGGATCAGTGGTCCCGTTGTATTTAGGTATATCCGACATACGGAACTTCTTAGGAATGGGTTTCAGAGCCGCACTCCGAGGAAAAGGTTTTTGCACGAACTTTTTCGAATCCAATCCCTTTAGGTTCGGGGGGTGCCCCCGGTATTTGATCAATTCGGGAGTTGTATGTTTCTAGCTATTCATCATTATCTTCAATTGTTTTCTCCCCCGTCTCAATTTTTTGGGTGAGCTCCTCGAGCATTTTCATAATTGCAAGATCAGTCCTTAATTCGTTACAATTCGACCTTTCTGGCACTGGCTTGGCACGGCGAGTGATTTCTGGCTCGACCACACTTGGAGTCCTATGTTGATTTTGCAATTGAGCAATAGCGGCCTGCTGAGCTTGTAGCATCTCGAATATTACTTGAAGGCTAAGTCCCCCGTCTTCTCTGCCCTGTGTACCTTGGCCACCAGATCGGCCTTCACTACATACACTCCCTTCGGGGTCCGCGCCTAGGTCCGCATTTAGAGCAACGTGCGAACTGATGTCAACTGGATTGGCGACCGGTACTCCCCCGAGATTAGCCGGTGGCACTCCGGATCCTGGGGCAATTACATTGTCATTTCCCCCGTGAAATTCGAGACCATCATCCCCATGTACAGGTGCGTTTTGTGAGTTTTACATGCTTTAACCTGAGAGCGAAAATACTTGACAAGAACAAGTGTGAAAATAACGTGTGTTATCAGAATCAGCACTGAAACAATACTATTATCCTTAGCCCCACGGTGGGCGCCAAACTGTTTACCCTAGAGTTCGAGTAACAATTAAACTTGTATTGTGGTTTTAAGGATATGTGATTTAATTCAATGCCAGTTGATAAATAAGGAATTAAATAGATAAATTAAGAATAAAGTAGATCAAACCAGTGTGTAAGCTAAATCTCGACTTCGAGCTGTGACCGCCTCGAAGTATGATAATGGGAAGAACAAATGAATTAACAACTCTGATGAACAGTGAATAAAATTGCAAGAGAATAGCAAGCGTATAATTTCTTATCAATGAGCAATGACCAATGTGTTACAAATGGATGGGATCTCCCGTTTATATAATAGGGGAGTCCTAAATAAGGTACACTTCCAATTATAGTAGGAAATCATATTTGACAACTATTTAATCGCTGAAGATCAATCCATTCCGAAATTTACGCCGTGATCTCCGGCCCGTTGCGGGTATCTCGCTCTTTTCGTTATCGACTCATACCGGCATCACCTCGAAGCATGCCTTCTTCTGACCTCGGTAAGTGTTATCGACCATGACCTCGGAAAGGAACTTCGACCCCGAGCTCGACGTTCTGGTCTTCCGACGTGATATCACTTTTTCCATCGAAGACCGAAATCGGGCAGCCCCAATTTTTACAGTATACAAGGATATCAAATGTAAATATTTTTCTTGTGTTCTATCTAGTTATGAGAATAATTCAGAAGAACGACTTACGAGAGAGGTAGAGATTTTTCTTCTTGTTTTTCATTTTAAAATATTTTAAATATATAGTAAATGAATTGAGCTCAAAGGAAAAGAGAAAAAACTGATTAATTCTAAGCATCTGCATACGGGATTTTGAACTCCTTTACAGCGCTACTAGCACTTAGTGAAATAATAATAATTAAAAAAAAAAAAGGAATTAATTGGTTCTCTATTGCCTTCATATATTTTTCTAAAAGTAAACACGTTGAATTATTTGATTTAACAATAATTGAAAAGAAAAAGACGTGAGACCACATGAAAAAAGAAGGTATAGACGTATCTTTTGACAAAAGTTTCTTTAACATTTTTTAACAAACATTTGTGCAAAAGGAAAATATGTTTGGAGAATCATGATTTTTTATGTTTTGTAAGTTTTTTATGTTTAAAAAGTGGCTCAGCGCACTTACAAAATAAGAAATTTCGACCAAAAAAGTTATTTGGAAATTTAGGGTCTTTTTGCTTAAAATCGCGTCAAAACAACTACAGTAATAAAAATCTTAGGAAAGAAAACGTTATAACTAGTAGATCACAACCTAACTAGAGAGAGAGGTGCAACTTCTGATCCTTTTCCTTTTTACTTGACATCATTTCTTTACTAGTTGTGCTAAAATAGAACGATAAATTTCTATTTTTTGAAGCGAGTTAAGGTTAAGCTCTTCATTTTAGTCTTATTTAAAAGTTGTTATAGCCAAATAAATGTTAAAGTATATTTAAAATCATAAGTCTTACAAATACATATTTAAAACTGAACAAAATCTCGTTCTCACTTACGAAAGTAGAAACCGAAGCCGAGTAGTTTCTAGTGAACAGATACTCCGAAATAGAACGAGAAAAACTGAAGTTGATTAATTCAACTTATAAGACTTTGGAACAATTAAAAAATTACAAAAACGATACGATTCAGTTTGAACAGCAAAGGGCGATTAATCAACTCCGACAACGGGTTTTCCAACAAGCCTTACGATGATGCAAGCTTCAAATATTTTACTTTCTCTCTTAAATCTTTGCGTGGTGAGTAAAATTAATCATATAAAGAACGCATTTTCAATTTAAAAACTAAAAAAAATATGAATTGATATTAAAATTAAAAACTTTGACTCGCGTATTTTACTCCCTGCCATTGTTTCACTAAATGTTGATTACTTCATAATAGTCATTGATCGTAGAACACACGTTCTCTACACTTTTTCTACCCCTAAATAAATGGAACCATAAAGTTCTGAACACTAAATAATATACTATCATATCTTAATAAAGAAAACAACCATCTTTAGGCTTTGGAGAAGAAAAGCTCCTTCTTCACCTTCTTTCTTTTTAAATGCAACATGCAATAGAAAGAACATAAAGCACTTCAATTCTTTTTCTCCTTTTCCTTCATTTTTGAATATTGTAATAGTGAATTTGATTTCCCAATTATATTTTTGGAAATCACCTCTTTTGTCTATCTATATAATTGCCAAAATGGAAGCCACACAACAGCAATAGCAATGGCCACCAACAACTCTAAAGCTGTCACCACCATGCCACCACCTAAAAGTAAATCATTCAATATTCTCTCTCTCTATGCATATCTGCATGTGTTTTCGGTTTCTTGATTTCTTGATTTCGGTTTAGGGTCTACCGGAAACGGTCTCTCTATCCTTCCGGGGTAGGGTAAGGCTCTCCAAACCACACTTGTGGGAATATATACACTGGGTTGTTGTTGTTGTTGTTTCCTGCATGCATTATTAGTACAAAGGAAAACACGTGATTTTCTTGTTTTCTAGTTATGAATTCCAATGGCGTAACTGGTAAAGTTACTGCCATGTGACTAGGAGGTCATGGGTTCGAGTCATAGAAACAACCTCTCGCAGAAATGCATGGTAAGGTTGCGTACAATAGACACTTGTGGTCCGGCCCTTCCCCAAACCCCATGCATAGCGGGAGCTTAGTGCACCAAGCTACCTTTTCTCTAGTTATCTAGGACCATATTCTGTGTAGACCTTGTCTAATTAATCATATAATTACCAAAATTTTGAGAAATCTAAACATGTTGTCATTTCCTTACCTTGACAGAGACGAATCCATCAACGAAAAACTCAAAAGGATCCCTCGACAGAGGTATGTATATATCGCGGACTAGACCTTAACCACTTTTTACAACATTGTAACACAAAACAATGCTTTCCTGAGCCGAGGGTCTATTTGAAACAACCTCTCTATCCTCACAAGGTAGGGGTAAGGTCTGCGTACACACTACTCTCCCCAGATGAAGGTGTGGGATATTACTGAGTATGTTGTTGTTGTAACACAAAACAATAGTAGGAAGTGCTTCTACTTCTGCTATAATGTCCTAAGGAGTCAAAACTAATGGTGCGAAAAGTCTTAAATTTCTTTGAATATCTGGTTTTTGGAAGTTGAAATGGAGGCGTAACTAGTAAAGTTGCTGCCATGTGACCAGGAGATCGCGCAGTGGAAACAACCCCTTGCAGAAATGCAAGGTAAGGCTGTGTACAATAAACCCTTGTAGTCCGGCCCTTTCCTGGACCCCGCGCATAGCGGGAGCTTAATGCACAAGGCTGCCCTATCTGGTTTTTGGAAGTTCAGTTTGATGCTCTAATGTTTAGTTACCAAATTCTCCAACTGAATGACTTTATTCACATCTCAGAAGCTAACAAGTGTCCTGTTTCTTGTTTTTTTTTTCCTTAGATACTGCTCTTGCGCAGCTTAATAATGACAAGAAGTCTGCTTTTATCAAGGCATGGGAAGAGAGTGAAAAAAGCAGAGTGGATAACAAGTAGGATTTCTAACTTGCTATATAAGTAGACCAATTTTTGTATACTCTTTTAGTTGTATAAAAGCTGTCGAGCAATTCAATTGCTCAAAGTCATGTTAACATTGTCTGCGTGATTGAATAGGGCCCAAAAGAAGCTCTCTAAAGTTGCAGCATGGGAAAACAGCAAGAAAGCACATCTTGAAGCTAAACTGAAAAAACTTGAGGTAAATATGCACAAACTAGTATTCGCATTTTCAACACAATTTTTGACATTACATCCTACAAAGAGGAAAGTATTGGCAAAAAATTTCTCAATTTGGAATTGTTCTGAAGTGCCTCTTAAAATACAAGCGCTTTATAAGGACTTGCAACGTGTGTTCGATATGACAGAAGTCATTTTCCATGAAATCGTTTTCCTGAAAATGCATGGCATGGAACAGCCTCTCTGCCCTCCCAGGGTAGGGTTAAAGTCTGCGTACACGCTACCCTCCCCCAGACTCCACTTGTGGGAATTTGCTGCATTTGTTGTTGTTGTTGCATGGCATGGAACAATCCATGTGGTTTAGTTTAGGATACCATTGAGTCAAATGTTATTTAACCATAGACTTTTCAGCAATGCTGATAAGCTTGTGGAATTTGCAGGAAAGATTAGAGCAAAAGAAAGCAGAATATGCAGAAAAGATGAAAAATAGAGCAGCTTTAATTCACAAAGAGGCAGAGGAGAAGAAAGCGATGGTTGAAGCTAAACGAGGGGAACAAATTCTTAAAACGGAGGAGATGGCTGCCAAATATCGCGCCACAGGACAAACTCCTAAGAAGTTACTTGGATGTGTTGGATGATTAAAGCTTTTCCCTTGTATATTTTCATGCTTGCTGCTTTTTAGTGTGTATTCTTTTACGCGTCCAGTTTTGTTGTATGCTTCTAGTCTGTAAAGGATCTTACTAGTCTGCATAGGAAAAACACTCTTGTGCTCTAAAGAATTCAGTGTGTCAATGATAATAAATCCACTTGAGAAGTTTTCACAAAAGCCAGCATTTTCTCCCTTGTTTTAGCTACTCAAAAGATGTACTAACTTACAGAAAATATGCTCCAAACGTGGCGATAGTTGCAAAAAAGAAACATGCCATGCCACGAGGCCTAAATTTGCCCGACATTTCTGGCTTACAATAACACATAAGATGGCTCTATTACTATAACATTAATACATAATGAGTCGAAATACAAACCTTTTCTGCATCTGACCTACTAAACAGAAAATTTTCGACAATTTAGGCTTCCACGACCACCATATTTAGAGAAAGCCAACTCTATGGTCTGCTAAGGAGCAGTTCAAGGAACTCTCACTCAAAAAGCCAAGAAAGCTCATGTCATTGCTACTCGGGAAATCCAAAAGAAGTTGCAATGCTGATTCAGATGAATCCTCCAATTCACTGGAGCTAGAGGTGTCAGATCCTTGCAATATATCTTCAGTATATGGTTGGCTGTCCTTCCACTCGGTATCTTCAGCAAAAGTAAGGTCCATCTCAGTTGTGATGCCTGAAGCAGATCCATATTTTGTAGATGAAGATATTTGAGAGGCTGGACTTTGACACTTGTCTTCTGTCTTGAATTTCCTAAATGCTTCTCCTATCTCTGAATTCCATATGCGTAAAAAATAGTCGGTCTCAGACCTTCCTGCTGATGATGGAACCAAGAGTTGCGATTCCCTGGAGAGACGAGCTTCAGCTTCGAGCCTTGCACTTTCCCATTGTGCCATGTGACGGGCTGAAGTTGATGTAGGCGGTCTTCTCAGCAGCCCATTAGAGGGTTCATGAGTCAGAGGATCAATGCCCATAGAAAATAGGCGTTTCTTCAGGTGAGTATTCCATAAGTTCTTTATCTCATTGTCCGTCCTTCCAGGAAGTTGCGATGCGATTGCAGCCCATCTGGATAGAGATTCAGTTTCATAGTTATTCATAGTTATACAAGTAAAATTCCAGATACAGATTCTGTGAAACTACACTGGACTAGGTTCCCTAATACTGGACAAAAGTTCAATTTTGATTACTTGGCATACATGGATCAAATTGATGTTCTATTTGTTGCAGAAACTCTGAGAAATTACTAACAAGAAACTCCAAATAGATTCTAGTAGCTTATCAATTTTTCAGAGAAAAAAAAAAAGGCAGTCCAGTGCACTAAGCTCTCGCTATGCGCGGGGTCCGGGAAAGGGCCGGACCACAAGGGTCTATCGTACGCAACCTTACTCTATAATTCTACAAGAGGTTATTTCCCACGGCTCGAACACATGACCGCTTGGTCACATGACAGTAACTTTACCAGTTACGCCAAAGCTCCCCTTCTATCAATTTTTCAGAGAATACCAAAAAAAAATATTTTTAAGCAGACAAAGGGGTAAAGTTGAAGACCAGTGGAAATGTCATTCATATAGATGTATCAAGATGAAAGTTTCATACTATCACCTGTTGCCAAGAATGCCATGTAACTGTATTACAAGCTTTTCTTCTTCAGGGCTAAAGGGACCTCTTTTGATGTCTGGCCTGAGATAATTTGTCCATCTAAGACGACAACTCTTCCCACAACGAAGAAGACCTAAAAGAAAAAAAATTACAACAAACTTATCTCAGACATTAGTAATACTTTTCTTTCCTTCATTTCCATTGTCAATGTGTTCTAGTAAAAGAAATCTTACATCCATAATAACAATTAAACCATAAAACAACAATGAAGTAAATGAATCTGTATTACTGACCAAGATCCAGCAATTTAGCATTTTAGACATGTTACATAACTTAATCAATGCCCATTTGATATCTGAATATGTACACACCATGTACCAAATTCATCCCAAAAAGTGCAAGGTGAATTCTTGTATACAGTATCTGCCGGAAAGCTGATTTTTCTTTGATATAGTTACCATAATGTGACCTATTTTTCCAATGAGTGAACATGATACTTGCAATGACTAAATATTTGAACCTGGATAGTAAAAGCAGAGGAAATTCACCCTATCCTCATCACCATTAACATGAAAAGAAAACTCCAATGCTCATTAATAGAGTAGAGAAACAAATGGCTGCTTCACTTTCCTCTTTTAGTTCACTTCATCCAAAGTTGGAAATAGGAAGTATTTCCTCACTTCCCTTCTTCTTACCACATAAACACAGACACAAACAAGATAGGCCGTTCAATAATGCTGCCAACCACAAGCTAACATTTAGGTTCAAAGAATTCTAATTGACATATTGCATCATCTAGCTTCTAGGCATGTTTCCCTTACAATCTTAAAGGAGTCTAAAACAAAGCAATTCATTAGTAGCTTGGAAAGTAAGACTTCAAGATCAGTTGACCAGTAGTTATGTACAAAAGTTTTTTGTTTTTCCACAGAACATAACTAAGGATATGCACACAAAAGAGAAGAGTGAACAAACCTGCAAGATTTGGAAGAGAACGCCAGCTACCATGACCATGTTTCTTGATATATTCAACAAGCTTTTCATCTTCCTCAGGTGTCCATGGTCCTTTCTTTAAACCTTTCTTATCACAACATGGTGTTCTTCCCATCTCTCTCTCTCACACACACACACACTCAAGTCCTTTGTATTTGTTTCTCAATGTTTACCTTGAAAAACAGGTCTTTAAGCTATGAAAGCAGGAGTCTTTTTATGAGTAAAATGGCAGGACGGTGCGTAAACCATCTCGCGTTCACGTAGGGTCCGAGAAAAGGCCGCACCCGAATGGAATGTGATGTAGACAACCTACTCTAATGCAAGCATCAGTGCTCCCTTCAGTCTTTTTCTGAGTGAGGGGAAAAAAAGAAAATGGACATGTCAAATGGAGTAACAGTACAAATTGTAGGTCATATATCAATAGGGTAAAAGCATCAACAGCTCTTAAGCTGGCCATGCATTTAATGCCATGATATGATGTCTAAAGAGATACCACTACTATTGTTAGTGTAAATAAATGTATACATAGGTCACATGCTACAAGAAAAATTGAATGATTGATGCAATAGAACAAGAAAGTTGCATTGAATGCATGCCTAATCTTCAATTCTTGAGGTTTGAGAATCTGATCTGAGATAGTATTGGATAGCAAAAGCTTTTGGTTAAATGCACAGTGCACAGACAAATATATATAGAGAAAAATAGAGAAACCCCACAAAAATGTATAGTGAGCATTTAATCCAATTGAAATCAGCATAGACTTAACTCTGTCTTTAGATTGAGAACAGAGAAATAAAAGCAACAATTGGTCAACAAGTACTAGTATCTTGTCTGTGAAAGTCTATATTGACACTATGTATCAGAAATAAATGCGTAGACAACTTAAGTACTACATGTGTATCTATCTACAGTGTAATTTCTTAGAGTCAAGGTATAGAATCTAACTACACATGAATAGGCTCTTCATTAAGGCAAATCGGTTAAAAGCTATGTTGCTCGGACCTCCAAAAATGTCGTGGGCGTGTGTCGGATCCTTCAAAAGTAATGTATTTTAAGAGGATTTGACACGGATGCGACAGTATTTTGGAAGAGTTTGCATAACATAGTTAAAAGAAACAAGTCTTCCTATGTCAATGTTGTCATTTGCTATCCTTTTCAATACAAATTGGTTATTTGTTAGCACCAATTTAGCTTAGGATTTATTTGGAAGCCTTTAGCTTCTTTGGCCTTTCTACTGTATAAAAAGTTACCTCTGTTCAGTTTTATGAAATCTTTTCTTTAGTTTGTTATATTTGAAAACAGTCTAACAATAAATTCTCATTTTACTTTCAATGACATGTACTTAGAGAAACAGATATACACAATAACAATTAGATACCTAGTGTAATCTCCCAAGTGGGGTCTCGGGAGGATAGTGTGTACGCAGACCTTACCCCTACCTTGTAAAGGTAGAGAGACTGTTTCTGGTAGGCCCTCGGGTCAAAGAAAGCATAGTCACAACAGACGACAAAGAAATATGGAAGTAGAAAGAGAAACAGTAACAACAACCAGCAAAATAAGATAATCGAAGCAAAATAAACAACAGCTAATAATAATATCAAAGAATGAGAAATACGACAATAACACTAGTGCTAAAAATTGAGGGAAAGAGATACAGATAGGGAAAAGAAAAACACTCCACTACTAACCCACTACCTTAAACCTCGATCTCCACGCCCTCCTCTCGAGGGTCAATGTCATTGGTAAGCTGAAAATGTGCCATGTCCTTCATGATCATCTCACCCCAATTAGATCACACATGTCAAAAGGTTATCCTTTCTTTCTTAAACTTTATGTCAGTCAATAGTGCTATATGAAATGAAATGGAGGGAGTAACTGATAAATCATTCTATCAAAATGGCATCTAATTTAAATATGGGGATGTAGCAGTACATTTGACACCTAATGTACAGTTTAACTATGAGGTACAAAAATAAGTTTTCTTTTTCACTTTTAGTCCCATTATTAGGAGGAGATGGTTATCTATTACCCTTGCTATGGACAAACTTATAAGCAGATAAATACTTCTCTTGACTTGAATTATATATATCAGGAATTTTTTGAAAAATTACAATAAAAACACTGAACTCGAATCCATTTTTATCACAGAAAAATAGCAGGTGCAATGACTCTACATTTACTAACATAAATTCTTGGGACCCCTTCACTTACAGGATTGAATAAAAGAGAACTACAGGAGATGCATTAAATATGAAAGAGAAGAGCAGTTAATGGGAGGATCATGAAATTTCAGAGCATTCATAAATACAAGATGACAAAACCAACACACACGATACATGTAAAACACACATTATTAAGCATTGGTGGACAGAGTTATCCGATACTTAAGATGGTCGAAGATAGTAAGTATTCGATGGAATAGTCGAGACGTGCGCAAGCTTACTTAGATACCACCCGGTGCACTACGCTCGCCGAACTACAAGGTCTATTGTATGCGGCCTTACCCTGCATTTCTGCAAGTGTTCACATGATAATAATTTTATCAGTTACGCAAAAGCTTCCCTTCATAAAAAAAAAAAATGTGAAACACACAGTATATAACGAAGGGTCAGAGAGAAAGATCATTAATGGAAGTGACAAAGAATACTCAAAGGGAGAGAAGAGTGTAAAGGGAACACTTGTTAGGCAATGAAATGGAAACGTCTTTTTTCTTGTGATAGGTTAACATGGCCTTCGTTTTCTGGGGCTAGGCTACTAGTCTAGTACCATCTGACTCTTGTATTTGAAAAATGAGAAGGTCTATTCTATGTCAGTGAAATGAATGTAGTCAAACTTCATATTTGCTGTACATGAAAGCCACTATAGGTAGGGGTCATTTGGTAGGGCGTACAAGAATAGTACCGAATAAGGTGTATAGTGGTAGCAAAATGGTTAAAAGAAAATAGTTAACTATCCATATTATCCAATAAAAAATTGGTTGGATAATGAACTTTTTAAAAATGGGTCAAATATGAATAAGAACCATATTATCCATTTAGAAAATGAATAACCAATAGTTTAACTTTTACATTTATAAAACCTCAAATTGAGGGGTTCCTCAAGTTTGGGAGACTAGGAATTCTCCTAAAAGCAATCATATTCAAGAAGTCATGAATAATATGGTTACCCATATTATCCGCTAGTTAACCCGTTTTTTATTCGTATTAAATATAGGTCGGATCGGATAATTTATCCGTTTTTTATTACCCGTTTCGACCTATACCATATCCGACCTGACCCGCTCGTTTGCCATCTCTAAATGCGTATTAGTAATGCATGTGTTAGTAATGCAGAAATTATTTCTTATACATTGTTTGGTGTGGTGTATTACAAATTATAATGCATTGCATGATTTTTAAGAAAAATAGTTATTTACAAAAATGTCCTCCATATTATTTAGCTTTAAGGGACTTTAAAGATAATTTTATCTTTAACCATACTAATGCATGCATTAAAAGTCTTGGTATTACTAATGCTATGGTTTGCTATGTATTAGTTATACATAGGCTAATACCAAATAAGTTGTATAACTAATATTTGCATTACTGATACATAAACTAAAAAAGTGTACCAAACAAAGAATTAATAATACTAAAGACTAATGCATATATTATTTTCTCTAATGCATCATACCAAACGACCCCTAAGTCTACACTTTAACAACCCATAAAATATTGCAAGTGTCCTAGTAAGTGGTAAAGTCTATCAAAGTGACATGATTATATTGTCAATATATAATCAAATATACAGAAAAAAAAAAAAACAATAACAACATGTTGTTTAGTGCAGAGCTAGAATTTATACAAGAGAATTCTGAAGTAGCAATTTTTCGTTTCTCCTCGGGCAACTCGTCCACGTCTGCAAGATAATTGATAGCGTCGACGAGTTTTTCCAGCATGAGTTCGTCTCGCATTCCTCCCTGCTCACGGGCAACTTCTCTTGCCTGCACATAGATTTCTTGCAAGAGCCTGTCACAACTGGATAGTTTTCTTGGCACTGGTTGAATTACTTGGAACCCTAAGAAACGATCGACTGTCTCTCGCTACTTTACCGGTAAAGCATTTTGCTAGATCAGATTGAGAGTGACTTCTTCCGCTGACTAAGGTGTTTCAATTTTTCCATACCAGCTCCTTCAACCTATATCGCAGCTGAAGCACAAAAACGAGAATTTGGTGTCTTTCTGGTCAGCAATGGAAGCAATCGTCCCTACCGTCGTAAAATAAGAGCACGTGGCATTGCCCCCTTTACCACTTTACTAGAATTTTCTCTTATGAAAGGCGATTCAACAAGTTATACACAATCAATATTTTTAAGTCGCATAGGTAGATTGCGATTTATAAATCGCATTTGATGATGGCGATTTCAAGGAGCTCTGTCATTGCTTCTATCAGCATCACTCCATTTAAAATTGTCTCTATCCAATATTAAATTAAAAATTCAAGCTCTAACACTAAAAGCTTTCTATGATTTCTATATAATTACCAATATAACTAGTTATCTACAAAGTGCTTTACAGTGAAGAATGTTTAAATGTGAATTTTCCTCAGCCGCTCGTGGGCGCCAAACAGTTTGCCTCGAAAATACGAGTAACAATTAAATTTGATTGTGATTTTAAAGATATGTAATTAGATTCAATACCAATTAATAATCAAGAAATATGAAGTAGAAATGAAAGAAACAAGTGAATCAAACCAAAGTTACTCAGCAGCGGTGACCTCGAGCTTCGTGACCTCGAGGTAGGTTCAGAGCAATAAGAAGAATTAAGCAAGAAAAGTAAAGTAAGAGCAGTAGAGCTAAAGGACAATTCTGATGAATAGTAAGAGAGAAAAGTAAGATAGTATATTCTTGCCAATGATGAGATGATGCTACAAATGATTGGGGTCCCCTTTATATAATAGGGGAACCCTAAATAAGGCATATTTCTAATTATAGTAAGGAATATTCTTGATACAACTGTCTAACCGCCTAGTACGGAATCGTACAATCCTATTCCGGGATTTGCGCCATGATCTTGGGGACATTGCGGGAATCTTGCCTTTCTGTTACAAAAACACAACGACATTATCTCGAGGCTGGTCACGCTCCGCCTTAATATTCATCGGACACTCTGATCTTCGAGCTTCGAACTCTGCCATCAAGCTCGGACCCAATCCATTTCGGACTCGCACTTAAAGTGATCCTCGAGCCTATGAAATCGGGTAGCCCCGATTTCTACTGTATGCAGATAGTCCCCTCGTTTTTTTGGAGTATAATGACAAGAAACGAATTGAGTCCTTGACTTTACCCCGATTTGTCACGACATCATCATCGTGACGTAAGCGACTGATGGAACAAAAGCTTGGAAGCCAGCCTTTCCCGAGGAAGACTCTGAGAACTCTAGCGAGTCCGGCGGTGGAGAAGATTCTGAGGATGAAGACACTTCTGCCGATAAGGATCGTGCTGCTTAGGCTTCGTGTTCTTCGTAACTTTCTGCTTTTGAGGCTGATCGGCCCTTGTGAGGAACTCTTGATCGTGACCCACAGTACTTGTAAAAAGGTTTATATAAAGCTTCTTTCCTTCCATGGCTTCTGAATCTGCTCACCCTTCGTGCAGGTCAAAGCGCCTTAGCATAAAATCCCCTTTGAATGTCCAAAGTTTTGAGATGGGAATGACCTACAATAAATACTGCCCTCGACCATTTCTGATCGATGGACCCTGAATGACCATTTGAACTAGAGTTTGAGTAGCTCTTAGGCCAAACAGTCGATGAGGTAAGGTAGCCCTTGGGCTCGATGGTTGAGTGAGTATATGCTCGAACTTAAATGAAAAGTAACCCTTAGTCTTTGTAGTCGAGTGAGGATTTGCTCGAACTCGAAGTAAAGTTAGCCCTAAGGCTTTATAGATAGTCCCCGAGTGAGGATTTTCTCGAACTCGGATAGCCCTTGGGCGTAGTAGTCGAGTGAGTGCTTGCTCGAACTCGAAATAAAGTCAACCTTTAGGCCTTATAGATAGTCCCCGAGTGAGGATTTGCTCGAACTCGGATAGCCCTTGGGCTTAGTAGTCGAGTGAGTGCTTGCTCGAACTCGAAATAAAGTCAACGCTTAGGCTTTATAGATAGTCCCCGAGTGAGGATTTGCTCGAACTCGGATAGCCCTTGGGCTTAGTAGCCGAGTGAGCGCTTGCTCGAACTTGAAATAAAGTCAGCCCTTAGGCTTTATAGATAGTCCCCGAGTGAGGATTTGCTCGAACTCGGATAGCCCTTGGGCTTAGTAGTCGAGTGATTGCTTGCTCGAAATCGAAATAAAGTCAGCCCTTAGACTTTATAGATAGTCCCGAATGAGGATTTGCTCGAACTCGGATAGCCCTTGGGCTTAGTAGTCGAGTGAGTGCTTGCTCGAACTCGAAATAAAGTCAGCCGTTAGGCTTTTTTATATTGGCCCTTAGGCTCTTTAGATCGGCCCTTAGGCTCTTTTGGGTCGGGCCAATTCGGCCTCTAAAAACGGCTATTATTTTTCCCTCTCTTCGGCTAAAAGACTTAGTGAAAAAAATTTCCATGCCTTAGCATGTGTTTTCTGTACCCATTGGGTTTTTCGAAGGTTCGATCGATCGGAACCTTATTTGTAATTCGTTTGTGTAACGATAATCGAATACCTCTTGAGGCTTTTTCGAAGGTTGATGTTATCGAAGCCTTTTAAATTATTCGAGGGCTGATGTTATCGAAGCCCTTTATCATTTGCTTTTGCCGAGGGTAGCCTGACTTAACCGGTTTTTCAAAGTGTTTGAAGGCCTTTAATTTATGGCGGATGTCGGACGTCTCCGAGCCGCATTATTTCGGCCGTAACCTTTTTATATGACCGTAGCTTTACTATTGCCGTAGCCTTTAATATGGCTGTAGCCTTTAATATGGCCGTAGCCTTCGGGTATGTCTCTTGGACTTGTTTCCCGATAACCTTTCGAACTTGTTCGAAAATTTAGTCTCCAAGTACGATGGCCTTGGCCTGTATATCGGGGGTACCTCTTCGAGGTTTTAATTTGGTCGTAGCCTCTTTAGTTAAGAACTTGCCCTTTTGGGCTTATCTTCCGTTTCACTTCGAGCTTGCCCGAAGTATCAGTCCCCGAGTGGGGTGGCCGTGGCCTGTAAAGTCGAGGATTGCCTTTAAGGTCTTATGGTCTCGAAATGTTAGTAGTTTGATTCCGTTTATTTTTGGGGCGACAACCCTCAAGCATGGGGTCATTTGTTTTGAATTTCCGCCGTGGTCGGCCCTTAAGCCTGTTTACACAATAGATCAAGAGTATAAAACATGAAATTTTTCTGAAGGCAGGGATATTGGTAAAGAAAAAAAATACTTCTCTTAATAGATGATTGTACATGCGCGCACATTTGATGTTAGGGTCCATGTAACCTATACGGGCACGGTTCATCTGACCGTTTGACCGTCACAACATTTTCCTATCGAGATCCCGCTGTCGCAAAGTGATTTCCTTGAAACAAAGTAGACATTCGAGGGTAATGCTCCCAGTACTCGAGGATTTTGTAGGGAACCTCGGATACTGTTGAATTGCTCTAACTTTAGCACGAACACAGTTGCCTCGTTAAAAACCTCGCCGGAAAAACCCATTTGGGACAAAAACCGGTCTAAGGAAAAAAGAGTGCAACGCGTGCTTTAAGGTCTAAAGTTTCATGCCGATCTTTGCCGATAGCCTGCAAGTGTTAGTCGGAAAAAAAAAATAGAAAGGATTGGACTGGGGTCGTACCTTTATTCAGACTTTGGGTACTTAATCGTGATCTTCCTCGGCATCAAGCCCCTGTAAATTTCGACCTCGATCATTTTTCCTCTCATTTTGTGCGAAGCTTTTCCCAGAACCGCTACCTTTATGGTCTCTGTTGTACGGTTGATATCGATCTCCATTCGACCTCGGCTCTCGATCGATATCCCTTTTGATCCTATACATAGTCCTGCTAGGATAAACGGACCCCAAAGGAGTCCCCAGTTGATCATCCTCGACCCTAATCTTCGACTGGTACCAATTGTGTATGTCGGCCCAAGCGACAGCCGGGTACTCGATTAAACATTGCTTCAACCGATGCGAAGCTATGGAACTCCGACTGTTGAGACCTTGAGTGAAAGCTTGAACAGCCCAGTCATCAGTGACCGGAGGAAAATTCATTATCTCCGCTTAGAACCGAGATACGAATTCCCTGAGCATCTCGTTATTTTTCTGCCTTACCTTGAAAAGGTGCGACTTCCTTGTTTTAATTTTAATGGCTCCGGCATGTGCCTGTACAAAAGAATCTGCAAGCATAGCAAACGAATCAATAGAATTAGGGGGTAAGTTATGATACCATATTAAGGCGCCCTTCGATAGAGTCTCCCTGAACTTCTTCAGTAGTACAGACTCGATTACGTCATCTTCCAAGTCGTTTCCCTTTATAGTGCACGTGTAAGAAATAACGTGTTCATTTGGGTAAGAGGTTCCGTTGTATTTAGGTATATCGGGCATATAGAACTTCTTTGGGATGGGCTTCAGAGCCGCACTCGGAGGGAACGACCTTTGTATGAATTTCTTAGCATCCAATCCCTTCAAGATCGGGGGAGCTCCTGGTATTTGATCGATACCGGAGTTATAAGTTTCCACTTTTTTGTCATTATCCTCAATCCTTTTTGTCCCGGACTCAATCCTCTTGGTGAGTTCCTCGAGCATCCTCATAATTGTGGGGTCAGTCCCCGAGCCATTTCCGTTCGACCCTTCTGACGCTGGTTGAGCACGTCGAGTGTTTTCTAGTCAGCTATACTCGGGGTTTTATTCTGACTTTGAAGTTGAGCAATGGCGATTTGTTGAGCTTGAAACATCTCGAATATCACTTGAAAGCTGGTTCCCCCATCTCCTATACCTGGTGTTCCTTGGACCCCAGATCGGGCTTCCCTGCGTACACTCCCTCCGGGGTCTGCGCCTAAATCTGCATTTAAAGCAATGCGCGAACTAACGTCAACTGGTTCTAGATTTGGCACTACCTTAAGGTTTATTGGTGGTACACCGACCCCTACATTGTTGTTTTCCTCATGAAATCCAAGACCTTCTTTGTCATGAACAGGTGTATTTTGCGAGTTTGACATATTTAATCCTGAGAATAAGACAATCTCGACAAGAAAAAGTGTAAAAATAACGTGTAACGAGAATCAATAAAGAAATAATCACTATTATCTTTAGCCCCACGGTGGGCGCCAAACAGTTTACCTCGAAAATACGAGTAACAATTAAATTTGATTTGTGGTTTTAAATATATGTGATTAGATTCAATACCAATTAATAATCAAGAAATATGAAGTAGAAATGAAAGAAACAAGTGAATCAAACCAAAGTTACTCAGCAGCACTGACCTCGAGCTTCGTGACCTCGAGGTAGGTTCAGAGCAATAAGAACAATTAAGCAAGAAAAGTAAAGTAAGAGCAGTAGAGCTAAAGGACAATTCTGATGAATAGTAAGAGAGAAAAGTAGGATAGTATATTCTTGTCAATGATGAGATGATGCTACAAATGATTGGTGTCCCCTTTATATAATAGGGGAATCTTAAATAAGGTATATTTCTATTTATAGTAAGGAATATTCTTGATATAACTGTCTAACCGCCTAGTACGGAATCGTACAATCCTATTCCGGGATTTGCGCCATGATCTTGAGGACATTGCGTGAATCTCGCCTTTTCTGTTACAAAACTACAACGGCATTATCTCAAGGCTGGTCACGCTCGGCCTTAATATTCATCGGACACTCTGAACTTCGAGCTTCGAACTCTGCCACCAGGCTCATATCCAATCCATTGCGGACTCGCACTTAAAGTGATCCTCGAGCCTATGAAATCGGGTAGCCCCGATTTCTACCTTATACAAACTAAAACGAAAATGACTAAGCTCCACCAAAAATTAAAACAAGTAATTGAGAATTTGAAAAAAATTATCGTCCCAAGCGCTGTAAAGTGAAGAAGTAGGAGAAGAGGAAGAAAAAAAAAGGTGAAATTTTGGAAAACAAGTAGATCGCATAATGCGAGGTACCGGTAGAATTTTATTTTGAGTTCCCATTAATTTATGTTGGTATAAATAGCTGCTCCATTAGCTACCTGTATTGTTATTTTGTAAATAAAAGACAAATTCCAAATATTCTTAACGACTAACTAAAAGTTCCAAACTTTCAACCCAAAATCTTTGATCTACAGCTTCAGGATGCTATATGTATTAGTTGATGGGTGGGTTTAAATTTTTTATTAATGAGATGCCATTCAAAGTATATACTGTTCATAACTCCATCATATACTTTCACCACAATAGGTTAATCTTTTCGTAACTGATATCTTTTGCAGGAACTTAACTATCAGTTTACTACAAGTTTAAACCGTCGGCTCAAAAGTTTGAAAAATTAACCAACACTCAAGTCTAATAAAGATATTAGACTTTGTGTTGGATGATATTTGAATATTGATGGTGGGAAAAGAATTTAAAAGAGGATCCGATTCACAAAACATCCCCATTCACACAGGGTTCGGAGAACGGCCGCACCCTAAGGGGTGTGATGTAGACAGCCTATCCTAATGTAAGCATTAGTGGCTGCTTCCACGGCTAGAAATCGTGAACCTCAAGATAGTCATATACTGTTTTATCTGCTCTTAGCAGCAGCTTCAATCAACCCTGTTGCATAACCTCCTTAATTCTTTCTTCCATCTATTAGATCAAAATAAGCAGTTAACTACTTAGAGATGTCACTTGCTTACTTCCATCTAAACTATCAAGGAAGCTTGTAGTCAAGCTTTCAGCTGTAGTTCCAACAAACTCCACTGCTTTTTAGGTAGACTTCATTGACAATCAGAAACATAGAAGTCACATATAGAAGACAACTGGAACTTAGTAATCTATCGGTCTACCGAAGTTGGAGAAAGACAGCAGAGAAATGTATAATAGTTTTTGCTCGTATAATTGTTCACACATAAAAGAAGGGAGCCTTGGCATAACGGGTTCAAGCCGTGGAAACATCCTCTTGTAGAAATGCAAGGTAAAGCTGCCTACAATAGACTCTTGTGGTCCGGCCCTTCCCCGTACCCCGCGCATAGCGGGAGCTTAGTGCATCGGGCTGCCCTAAGTGTTCACATAAAACATCTACAACACATAAATGCTACAAGCTTATAAAACAGAACTTAATTTGAGAATCCTTTGTAATAAAGCAACTGTGCATTTCAAAATCCATGACAAATCTCAAAGTTGGATGCACCTACATCATGCTTGAGTAAAGTTTGATACATGATGTCCATTGGCAACAGGTAAGTCCTTTTTACAGAAATAAAGAGGGAAAAAGTACGTACTAAACACCTGAATCTGTTAGTTCTTACATATTACATGCATAGTGCTGTGATTAAATAGAAAGTTTGAGCTCCTCTGCTTGTTGCTGCTAATTCTCAGAGCATAGACTCATCCAACTACAGCTAGAGCTACCACGGATATTCAGCAGATCATTATCTACTCGGGGTAAGTAGTCATCAGCAATTATATACAGCCCCAATTATCTGCATGATGCCTTCAAGTTTGACTTCTGTTTCTCAATGGAAATTTGTGTTGATTTTGTATCATTTTCTGCTATTTTTAAAGCTCAATCTCTTCCGTATGCACCAAAAGATATACTTATTGAGCAGAAGATACCTCAAGATGCCCATAATACTCTGGTTTTTTCCCATTTGGCATAGATGTATATATGCCCTAAACTAGCAAAAGGTTCCAATAAAATTCTCGACGCCATGAAATATATTTGGCAGGTTCCTCAATTCCAACATTTCTTTTCTGAATCCCGTTTCTTGATTAGAATTTCTGACTCGTCATAATAATCTAAGGGACCCAAATATTTTTCCCATGAATGAACCATACTGGGGATAATCCTGAAAGTATGGGGAATGGTAAACACTGAGTCTTCTACAATTTGGTGGAAGTTTTGGGATCTCTTTAAGCCTCTTGCAGTGTAGCAAGCTCAAATGTCGAAGGCAACAGAGGTGGGCTATGCTTTGAGGCAGATAATCAAAATTATTTCCGTTAAGATGCAATTCTACCAAAGAAGATAAAGATCCAATGTCTTCCGGAAGTCCTCCGTCTACTATATTGCAGTAAGTGAGAGACAGAATTTCCAACGACAGTAATCCTTGAGCCACTGAAGGAAAGACAAAGGACTCTTCTACGTAGAGTTGTTCATTGACGATGGCTAGGGGGAGCCATGATTTGGCGTTGTCATGCATCATAAATTTGGACATGTCATTACGTTAAGCAAATGTGAGAAAGTCAATGGTTTTTATTCATCACTGAAAGATAGTGATTGTTAGATATAGAGATAAGAGGAAGGAAATAATATTCAACTATACTACCTTTTTCTCCATCCATAATTGATGCAATGAACTACGCGGAAGTGCCAGATGAACAAGCCTTTTCGGTTCAAATTTAGCTGGCAATGACTTTAAAGGGCAGACATCCCAGCAAAACCAACGCAAATTGTTACTCAATGGAGCCATCATGAAATTTGATATAGGTAATTCTATTTGTATGCAAAATTTCACAATTTCAAGGGATTAAATTTATTTCAAGTATTCAAATTTTAAACTTTGAGGATTTCTATCATTCTAGCTTTCAACCATTACTTTAACATCTTTTATGCCATTACTAATGAAATACATAGATTACTATAACATCTTAAATTTTAAGTCAAGTCAAATAGTCCCCATGATCAACATCATCAAGGACAATTAGAACCGTCTTAGAACGGAGTCTACACGCTATCATGTGCTTTCCCTCATCCTTATTATTGACGTAATCATCTTTTTTTTCTCAACAATTTAGAAAGCAGGGTATTCTGCAGAGAATGTATTTGATATCTTGTGTCATTTTCCTTGAAAACTTCTTTTATTTCATTATGGGGGACAATAGGATTTATTTTGCAGCAGGTTTGGACGTGTTGTATTGTACTATTGTATTATTACTTTAAATATAATATTTGTTTTGATTGTTACTTAAATTTTATTGTATCGTATCGTTTAAATCCGTCGTTATGTATGTGCCTATGTGGTCACGTCATTTCCTTTTTTTCTCTCATCTTGCACTTTGTTTATTGTTAAATAATCCTATTTTATTCCTTACCTTACTTTTTTATATAATAATATTACCTCGTACCTTACATTTTCTTTATAATATTGCAAATTTATTCTTCATATTATCGGTGCATGACATCACGAAACGGCGGCAAACAATACAATCTATCCAAATATTGTAAACATCAAAACAATACAGTACAATACAATACAATACAATACTATACAATAAAATGATATATAACAACCATCCAAACAAGGTGTTAGTCACATCAAGTCACATTGGTTCCATTCCTACTGGGTTGAGATCCCCTCCGGTATTCCTTCCTCCAGTATTTTTCAATGGGGGTGCAGGATGCTGCCACGCGTTCACAAAAATTTGAAAGGCCAAGATCTTGCTGATTGCAAATAAATTCATTTTTATTAGTTCAACTTCAAAAGCACCAAATAACCTAGCTTGTTTCTGAATTTCCATTAGATTACCGCCAACTTTCGACGCCAGTGACATGAAGCCACACCACACAGTTGCAAGTCCGGGGTGATTCTTGCTAAGAGCAACGTTCCCATTTTTCTTTTCTCCATATCACTTCATTTAATTTAGCACCTCTCTTCTCTTTTTTTCCCTTCCCTATCATTCTTCACTTCATTTAGCTGTGGGGTGGGGGGGGGGGGGGGGGGGGG
>NC_032000.1:5456793-5459387 GCF_001879085.1 Nicotiana attenuata | reverse complement strand
GGGGGGGGGCTAAAACTCTTTTCTGCCTATATCTTTGTTGTTTTCATTGTTGGGATTATAAACATTTTTTTGGTGAGCGTCTTTAGGTTTTTGCTCTTATATGTTGTATTTCAGCAAACAAGAAACAGAAGAATCATTGTTGGGATTATAAACATTTTTTTGGTGAGCGTCTTTAGGTTTTTGCTCTTATATGTTGTATTTCAGCAAACAAGAAACAGAAGAATCATTGTTGGGATTATAAACATTTTTTTGGTGAGCGTCTTTAGGTTTTTGCTCTTATATGTTGTATTTCAGCAAACAAGAAACAGAAGAATCATTGTTGGGATTATAAACATTTTTTTGGTGAGCGTCTTTAGGTTTTTGCTCTTATATGTTGTATTTCAGCAAACAAGAAACAGAAGAATCATTGTAAAACTGAGAGCGGCATCAAAATTCAAGTCTTTAGTTTCAACATGAAATTTTGAAATAAGTTCTATGGGTTATGTAGCTGATCACGCCCAACTATGCCTTATAAAAGACAAAGCGGTCGTTGCAAATATAATCCGGTTTTCAAGTTCGGACTCGAATCCTCAGGGAACTAACCTATCAACTACAACTCTTGGTGACGCTAGTATAAGCTCAAACAATTTTCGGATGCAAGATTTTTATCAATAAATATTGGGTTTTCGTTTAACTAAGTCAAAATAATATTAAAACTAACAATATTCTAAATCAAAGATAATTCAATGGTAAAAAGGTCTAGGGTATTGATTTCCCCAATTGCTAGTTTGAGTCTTAACTCTTTTGCTACAATCTCGCCGTAATACTCTATGAGGATTATGAGCTATGGGTTACCGCAATTATCTCTCGATCAACTACGATAATTTACTAGAGCATTCTCTCGAACTACTCTAGCTGATAATTTATGCAGCTCTGAATTATCCCACCAAAGTTTTGTTATCTCTAACCCCACTTTTAAGTTCAAGTAATGAATCTCTTCAATTACTCAAAAGTGGTGTTGTTCAACAGCAGTCTAACCTAGTATTCTTTCTCAAGCAACACAAGGCAATTAGACACGATTAATCAAGGGCCCATTCAATTAATCACCATATAACACATAGTTGAACAATCATATAATAAACCCGGCTCGATTGTAACAAAATTGAGTCAAAACTTCATCCAACAATTGGTTCCATCAACCCTAGATTAAATATTTAGCTACTCATAGAAAAGCAAGATAAAACTACAAAAGTATTCATAATGTGCAATTGAAATAACAAAGAGTAGATAGAAAAACTCTAATGGTTGGTTGCTCTTCTCACACTTGTTCTAGCCTCCAAATCAATCTAAAAACAAGCTTAAACCTTGCTTGGGCGAGTTTGTTGAGTTTATAAAGGATTGTGATAAGTTTTCCCCGATTTACACTTTAGTCCCAAAATTTCTGGGCAGTTACACAGTCCACCGCAGCCGCGGCAAAACGCGGCGCGACCGCGGTGAAAGGCAAACATTCTGCCTCGCTTCCTTAGCCTACCGCGGTCCAGCCGCGGTCGACCGCGGTCGCGGTGGCTTCAAGCCCAGTCCTCTTTGCCTCTTTCTTGCTTATTTTCGCTCGGGTTCTTCTTGATTGGCCTTTTATCCACCTTCTTGACTCCAAAACACTCCATAGGCTCTTCCTAACTTGGATTAGTCCCCGCGAAGCAAAAGAATACCAATTAGAGTATTTTGTTATCATTTAGCCTTTAAAACAACAATAAAGCATGGCACAATTTGAGTGTAAATAACATCTATATAACCTATTATCAACACCCCACACTTAAACTATTGCTAGTCCTCTAGCAACAAACCACACTTTATAAGCATATCGTCATTTGGTCACTTCCCTACTCCCAATACCAAGAATAGTTCACATGGATAGACTACTTCAGCGCAACCTCCTCGCCTCAAGAGTGGACTCCTTTCTAGCCACGCAATGCCCCTAAACCACTCTCTTACTCTCAGTCAGAGGTTCAGACTTACCTTCCTTTCAAGAATCATGTGCCTACTCACTACAAAAGAGGATTATATCGCTTACAAATCACACACTTAGGAATTCGAATACGAAATTTCACTCACCCTCAGAACAAATTCTTATGCCACAAACAACACACCATAGGCTTGCCCGTAGTGTAATACTCGACTAATCGAGCTCATTCGGTCTAGAATCAAGTAGGACTTTATTTGGTTGTAATGCTGGTTGCGGGACGGGTAGGATACATATGGGTATAATGACTACATCTCCCTAAGCACTCCACTACATTGTGTACTTTTAAACTCTTCACTTTATCACACATTTCTTCCACCATTACATTATTGTGTTAATCCCTTCTTTTTCTTCTTAAGCACACTTTTTGATTTAATAGCTGCCACCACTTTGATGCTTTTACTCACTCTTTTTTTTTTTTGGTGGCCTCTCATATTGTTTATCAACCAGTGCACTTTTTCTTTTTGTCCCCTTAATTCCACTTAACAGCCCAACCAACCACCCCACACTTATATTTTTCCATATCCGTTATACTTTGAGTGCTTCTAAGAGGTGATAAGGTTCAACAAGATAGGCTATTTAAACTCGGGTTAGG
>NC_032000.1:5454281-5456348 GCF_001879085.1 Nicotiana attenuata | reverse complement strand
AAAAGAAAAAGCTAACTAGATCCGGTTCAAATAGAAACCCTTGGAAAAGAACCGTGGTCTAAAGAAAAACCTAGGGGGAGTTGATACACTACCTAATCAAATGAAAATCTTTTTTTTTGTTTGACTTATGTCCCTCAAGAGACCCGTCGAGAGGTGTCCGTCTTTGGGCCAAGTCGAATTTAACTAACATAAACCACAATACCAAACAACAAAACAACACCATACAAAGTTATACAATTTTTACAATAACAACCATCCCCAACCCCACGCTTGAAACTTTGGCATGTCCCCATGTCAACAATTATAAAGCAGAGTAGGGTTAGGGGACTTCCCTGAAGCTCAATCCTGATCGGATACAGTGCTAGGATCGAGGTGACATGCTCGTCCTAATGCCCGAAGCTTTCCCATGATCTTTTTCTCCGACTTGGCCTGTTGAGTAGTCAAATTGTCAACTCGGGTGCCCAGGTCGGTGACAGAAGTGCGGAGACCAGCCATTTCTTGCTCCAGGGCTGTCATGCGGGTACTTCGGTGGGCCTGTGATGGGCCCACCTCATCAGCTCTCGGTGGTGGTGGGATAGCAGTGTCCTCAGCATCCTCATCAGCTTCATCATCATCATCAACTACCACTACCGGTTCTCTACCCACTGTGATCTTGCTAGCCCGGAATGGGGCTTTCACTGGCAATTCCCCATCTACTCTGGGATTTTCAGGGACTCGTGCAGCACAACACAGCTTGTAACCAGAGAGGGGAAGTAAAACCCCTTGAGTACTTCTGGGGAGCGGATGAACATCTCATCATGAAGGAGCTTGGCGACATCAAAATCCTGGTGGGTCATAAAACAGTAGATAGCTGCTGCTCGTGGCCCATTGACATCGGTAGTGTTGCTGGAGGGCAGCAACCGGCTGTTGATAATTGTGAGCCAACACTTAGCCTCCCAATTGAGAGACTGGGAGTTAAGTGTGATCTGGTGATTTATCCATATATACTCTCTGTCTGGCATACATATTGTCTCAAGAATCCGTGCCCACCAGACATTTGGGTGGCGATAAACAAGGTAATGATCTGTATCCCCCGTGAAAATTGGCAGCCGGTACACTCGGCGGATGGCCTCAAGTGACGCATCTACCCGGGTGTTGCGTACTGTAACCACCCCATTGACATGCTCCGGGCAGTTCGCATAGAACTCCCTAACCATCAGTACATTCACCTCCTCTGGTTCATCAAAGAGGATGTCTAGCTGACACCTCCTCAACTCTGCAAAGATACTTGGGCATTCCGTTTGCAAGGCTTGCCAGTCAATATGTACTTCAGGTAACAATTTCTTGGACGCCTTGGCATTATACCTGTCCTCAGCTAGTTTGGAGACAAACCTAGCACAGTCAAACTGTTCCGCACTAGCTTGGCCCCGAGCTCTAGAAGAACTGCCCGGACCACTAGCGGAGGACCCTGTAGTACGTCTCTTCCTAGAAGGATGCATTGTACCTGCCAAAAACAGAGTCTCCTATTAGTGAGGGTTAGAGTTGTGTGAACCCTGAGTGGTTACTCAGACTTCACCACCACCAAGGTCACATTAACCGTTACAACTTCATTGGGGCAATTTCACAAACACCTTGTGAGCAAGGGCTCTATTCTAACACACCTAGCCGTATGGAAACATCAATTCTACCCCCAAATCAACAATTTGTACTTCACCATTTCACCCCACACAATTAGTTTTACACACACTTCTCTACAATATTGTGCACACACATCTCTACAACATTGTGCACATAACCCATAAAAAAAATAGAAAGAAAATCAAGAAGAAAAAATCTACTAGAAATACTACACAATTAAAGCATTGAACTAACATAAAAACTAAAACAAAAATACAAGAGAAGAGAGAGAGAAGCTTGCCATACCTGGATGTATGAGAGGGTGAGAGGAATGAAGGTTGGGGGAGATGGGTGGTATTGTGAGAGAAGTGAAGAAGAAGAAGAAGAAGAAGAAGAAGAAGAAGAGAGGAGGAAGGGCGTTGATTTAGGATTTAGAGAGAGAAGAGATGGGGAAAGTGGGTGGTGGGGGGG
>NC_032000.1:5409546-5454262 GCF_001879085.1 Nicotiana attenuata | reverse complement strand
TAAAGAGGGGGAATGAAGAAGGCGAGAGGCAGAATACTCACGTTTTACCGCGGTCGCGATGGATCACGTAAGCTTGAGGCAGAATACCTCTCTTTTGCCGTGGTCGAGCCACGGTCGCAGTCACGAGGATTTTTTTCTTCTTTTTTTTCACAAGGAAGTTACAGAAGAAAGCAAAAACAACAACATCCGTGGGTTGCCTCCCACGCAACGCTTGATTTAACGTCGCGACACGACGCAGGCTCGGATCATCACTCCTCATTCGCGTACTGGGGCTCTTCCAACGTTATTATCTCTCTATCCCCTTTCTCTTCTGCCATTCCAAGGTAATATTTCAACCTTTACCCATTCACTGTGAACTTATTCGTCCCATCTTCTGATTCAATCTCAACAGCTCCACTTAAGAACATTTGCACCACTCTGAAGGGTCCTGACCATCGGGACTTCAACTTTTCCGGGAACAATCTCAATCTCGAGTTGTATAACAACACTAGATCTCCGGATTTGAAGTTTCGATCCAAGATGTGCTTATCATGCATTAGTTTCAGCCTTTCTTTGTATAATCTAGCACTCTCAAATGCCTGGAACCTGAATTCCTCGAGCTCATGTAACCTAGTGACTCTGCTGGTGCCTGTTGTCTCCATATCCAAGTTCAACTGCCGCAATGCCCAAAGTGCTTTATGTTCGAGCTCTATCGGAAAGTGGCATGCCATTCCAAATACCAACTTGTACGGTGACATAGCAATTGGAGTTTTGAATGCTGTAAGGTATGCCCACAATGCATCATCCAGCTTCTTCGCCCAATCGGTCCTTGTTGCATTCACTGTTTTTGTAAAGACACTTTTAGTTTCCCTATTTGACACTTCAACTTGCCCGCTCGACTGTGGGTGATAAGGGGTGGTCACTTTATGACGAACTCCATACTTTTCCAACAGTCATGCGAACGCTCTATTGCATAAATGGGTTCCACCATCACTTATTATAGCTCTCGGGGTGCCAAAACGTGTGAAGATGTTTTTCTTTAGAAAGCATGTTACCCCTTTTGCATCATTGGTTGGGAGAGCCACCGCTTCGACCCACTTGGAGACATAGTCAACCGCTACCAATATGTATTTGTTGCCATACGAGCTGACAAACGGTCCCATAAAGTCGATTCCCCACATGTCAAAAACTTCCACCTCTTGAATTGTGGTCATTGGCATCTCGTGACGGCGAGATATGTTGCATGTCCTTTGGCATTCATCGCAACTTTTGACCCAAGCGTGGGCATCCTTGAACAGAGTTGGCCAATATAAATCCGATTCCAACACCTTAGCTGCTGTCCGAATTCCTCCAAAGTGTCCACCATATGGTGAAGCATGGCAAGCCTACAAAACATAATGTTGATCTTTCTCAGGGATACACCTCCGGATCATGTTATCTACACATATTTTAAACAGTAGAGGTTCATCCCGATAATAAGACCGACAATCGTGAAAGAACTTTTTCTTTTGAATTGAGGAGAGTTCATAAGGTACAATACCGCTTGCTAAATAATTAGCAATATCAGCATACCACGGCGTCTCCTCCATTATCACTGCTAGTAACTGTTCGTCCGAGAAAGTCTCTGTTATATCCTCAACCTCTACCTTCCCTTCAGCTCCTTCCAACCTTGAGAGGTGGTCAGCTACTTGGTTTTCTGTCTCGGATCTCCAAATCGAATTCTTGTAGCAAAAGAACCCAGCGAATCAAGCGTGGCTTTGACTCCTTCTTTTCTATCGGGTACCTAATTGCTGCATGGTCAGTATAAAGAATAACTTTTGAACCAATCAAGTATGACCTGAATTTGTCGAATGCAAAAATGACAGCCAACATCTCTTTTTCCGTCACGGTGTAATTGAGTTGTGCACCGCTTAGCGTTCTGCTTGCATAGTAAATTGGGTGCATCAGTTTATCCGTTCGCTACCCCAAGACTGCTCCTATAGCACAGTCACTTGCGTCGCACATAAGCTCAAACGGTTGCTTCCAGTTGGGTGCAGCAATGATGGGTGCAGTCACCAATCTCCTCTTCAGCTCCTCAAATGCCAACCTGTAATCATTAGAAAACGCAAAGGGCTGATCCTTTTCAAGGAGTTTACATAATGGGTTAGCGATCTTAGAGAAATCTTTTATGAATCCCCGGTAGAACCCGGCGTGCCCAAGGAAACTTCTCACTACCTTGACTGAAGTAGGCGGTGGCAACTTCTCAATCACGTCAACCTTAGCATGGTCAACCTCGATTCCTTTACTGGACACTCGATGTCCCATGACTATCCCTTCTTGTACCATAAAATGGCACTTTTCCCAATTCAGCACTAAATTTGTCTCCACACATCTTCTGAGCACTCTTCTTAAATTGTGAAGATACTCCTAGAATAAATCCCCCACCACAGAGAAATCATCCATAAATACCTCCATAGTGTCTCCAACCATGTCCGTGAAAATGGCTAACATGCACCGTTGGAATGTAGCCGGTGCATTACAAAGCCCAAAAGGCATTCTCCGAAAGGCAAAGATGCCATACGGACAGGTGAAGGATGTTTTCTCTCTGTCTTCGGGGGCTATTGAAATCTTATTGTACCCCGAATATCCATCCAAGAAACAGAAGTGAGATCGCCCAGCCAACCTCTCCAACATTTGGTCAATGAATGGCAAGGGAAAATGGTCCTTCCGAGTGGTCGTGTTCAATTTCCGGTAATCCATGCAAATCCGCCATCCCGTGACTGTACGAGTCGAGATCAACTCGTTATTCTCATTTTGTACGACCGTCATTTGATAATAGGCTAGATTTAGGTAATTTGGCGATTGCTTATGCTCCCGCTTGATTATATTCCAATGTCATAATATGGTTAAATGGTGAAAAATGGGCTCTAATTGTGAATTTTACACATTGCTGGATGAGGAGCCTATGTGATGCCTTAAAGTTGTGATTGGAGCTAATTTGGAGCAAGAAATATCCCTCGGAGCTGAGTGTGCGTGAAGACTAGAAAAAAAATCGAGGAAATAAAGATCCAGACTAGCGCGAGCTCTAGCACGAGCAGTAGCGCTATCGCGCTAGTCCAGTTGTGGGAGGCAGAATGTCAGTCGATTAGCGCGAGCATTAGCGCGTTCGCGCTAGTCCCAGTTCCGGAAAAGACTTGTTAGGGGCAAAATTGGAAATCTGGAGGAAATTTCACTTAACCTATATAAAGTCAAGCTCGCCCAAGGATTAAAAAGGAGGTTTTCATAGTTTAGTGCAAGAAACATAGAGGCAAGAGGCAAGGAGGAAAATCCAACATCAAGTTCTTTTCTTCTTCTTGTTTTTACGTTTTGAATGAAATTAAATATTATTGTGATGAACACTGCTATGAGTGGCTAGAACCTATTGTTCTAGGGTCATGGGTCAAACATGATTGTTGTTGTTCAGCGTTTAATTTAACAAAGTTGGTTTAATCATATTGGGTTGTTTATTTAATTCTGTTCTCAATTATTTTGCTGAGTAGCTAACAGTGGAATACTATCTACGAATCTATAGTTGAACTCGAAAGTGGGAACTTTGGATTGCATATATAATTAAATAGAGCAAGTTCTTGAACCTGGGCATCGGGGCACGGATTCGCAATTAGGATAGACATATACCTAATTGTCTTGCTTGGTTGAAATACAGGATTTATAAATGCATTCTTGTTAATTTTAATTCCATAGACATATAGGCATTAAGTTAACTTGAATAGGCGAGTAAGAACTCGACAGATTCTTATGAGCAATATTAACCCTGTCAATCAACAACCCAGATAAATCAATTAGTTATTTTAAGCCAAGAACGCAACATGATTGCTAACTAGCCCGTGACCCTGGAATATTCTCCCTTACTGATTGTCATTCGAAATTGCTATTTGTTTGGTTGATTATTTTAGTTAGTTTATTAATTGATATTTTAGGTAGTACATTAAAGACGAATATCCTTTGTGAAAAATCTCTTGGATCGATAATTTAATTAAGTTTAAATCAGTCAATAGTTAATCACAAGTCTTCGTGGGAACGATACTCTACTCACTACTTTATTACTTGACGATCACATGCACTTGCGTGAGTGTTTTGGTCGCAACAAGTTTTTGGCGCCGTTACCGGGGACTTAGAAATTAGCTACTTTACTGAGTTAAGCTTTTATTAGTTATTTGTTCAAGCTTTAATTTTCAGTTTACCTTGTTTGTGTTAACACAGGCTCTTCTCTTGAATGCGGAGGAGTAGAAGCGCAAACAATCTACTTCCCCTTGATCCTGAGATTGAACGAACACTTCACAGAGTGAGGAGGGAAGTAGATGCAAGAACCAGAATTGAAAGAGAGTTGGACATAGTAGTCCAACCACAGCCAATAGAGATGGCAGGGAATGAGGAACGCGCGGTGATTGAAGCCGCAAGGCCCAGTCTTGCTAACATGACCCAGGCTATTGTGAAGCCTGATATCACAGGGCACTTTGAACTCAAACAATACATGGTGCAGTTGATCCAGTCCACAGGGCAATATGTGGGTCTACCTAGTGAAGACCCGCAGAGGCACATTCAGAATTTCTTGGAAATTACGAACACTTACAATTATCCAAATGTTTCCAAGGACTATGTCAGGCTGACACTTTTCCCCTTTTCACTGCTTGGGGACGCTAAGGAGTTGTTGCAGAAGGAGCCCGCAAACTCAATCCGCACTTGGGATGATCTAGCAAGGAAATTCTTAATCAAGTTTTTCCCCACTAAGAAAACAAAGATATTGAGGAGTCAAATTCTTGGGTTCGAACAACGAGATGGCGAGACACTTCGTCAAGCATGGGAAAGATACAAGAAGATTCTCAGAGACTGTCCACATCATTGTCAAACTGATGAGGTATTGGGTCACACTTTCGAGAATGGGTTAGATGATGCATCAAAGATGAATCTTGATTCAGCTTCTGGGGGTAGTTGCATGGCTAGACCGTACAGTGAAATCCAAATATTGCTAAATAACTTCACTGCTAAAGATCATAATTGGCAAGGTGAGGGTGATTCACGAAAGGCAATTAAGCAAAAATCAGCTGGATTACTTGAGCTCGACGACTTGTCAGCCATGAGAGCCGATATTGCAAAGTTGGCCAATCAGATGACTAGGATGACAATGCAGCAACCACAAACAATGCAACATGTACAGCAAATAGCTATTTGCTGCGAATTATGTGGTGACAATCATATGAGTGACATGTGCCCCACGAATCCTGAATCCATATACTATGTGGGGCAGCAGAACAGAGGTCCACCGAATCAGCATGCACAATACGGGAATTCTTACAATCCAAATTGGAAGAATCATCCCAACTTCTCATGGGGCGGAAATCAGCCGAATCAGAATCATTATAGACCCCAGGGGAATTTCAATCCACCTCAGAAGCCACCCCAACAAATGGAAGAGAGTACAAATGATTTTCTAAAGAAGTTGTTGCTTGACAATCAGCAGTTCAGAACCGATTTCAGAAATCTTGAGAGGCAAATGGGGCAGTTGGCAACGAATCAAAACACCAGACTTGCAGATGCTCTCCCCAGTGATACAGAAAAGAATCCTCAAGTGAATGCAGTTACACTCAGAAACGGGAGGGAGCTGGAGGAAGTGCCAAAGAAAATAAAAGACAAGGCCACACCCGAGGGAGAGTTGATACCTAAGGAAACGCATGAATCAAAGAATACTGATGCAATTCCAGAGCCAGTGGAGGCTACAAGGCCACCACCACCTTTCCCCCAGAGATTGCAGAAAAAGAATGATGATCGCATGTTCAGCAAATTTCTCTCCATGTTGAGTCAAGTTCAATTAAATATTCCACTCGTTGATGTACTACGTGAAATTCCAAAGTATGCTAAGTACATAAAAGATATAGTGGCTCACAAGAGAAGATTGACTGAATTTGGACTTCGGGTGGTTAACGGATTGAATTCGGAGTTTGAAGAAGAGCTGAAGTTGCTGGTTGCTGGTGTAACCGCACCTGCGAGACTAGGGCCGCAGGTGCGGAGCCGCAGAAGCGGCCCAATGGTCGCAGATACGGAATTTGGCAGAAGAGAGCTGGGACCGCAGATGCGGTCGTTTTGCCGCAGATGCGGGACCGCATCTGCGGAAGAGAGGGTGCAGAAGCGAAAATGGACTGGGGAGCCCAGACCGCAGAAGAGGCAATTGGCCTCGCACCTGCGGAACCGCAGAAGCGGTCAAGTGACCGTAGGTGCGGAAAATGCTGGAGGCAGAGAGTGTTTTAAAAATCAGGATTTGGCAATTTTCTCTCATATTTTCTTGGCTTGGGCGATTCTTGGAGGGTTTTCAAGAGGGGATTTTCATCATCAACGATAAGGTAAGCTAATCCCATCCCTCTTGAGTTAAATATATCGAGTATGTATGGATTTTAGCATGTAAATTGGTAGAAATTTGGGGGTTTGAGGAAAACCTAAAAAATTGATATTCTTGGAATTTGACCACGATTTTGTGTATGAAATTGAGAGTAAATTATATATTTGAGTTCGTGGAATTATGGGTAAACTTGTTCTTCGAAAATTTTTGGTATCCGGGCACGTGGGCCCGAGGGTGTTTTTGTCAACTTTTCGATCGGGGTTAGGAATTGTTATAAATTGGATTGTAATGAGTAATTGAGCATATATTAATGGATTTGCATAATTATTGGCTAGCTTTGGAGCATTTAGCATCGATTTGAGTCTTCGGAAGGGCGTGGAATGCTGGTTACGGATCTTCGAAGCGAGGTGAGTCTCCGTTCTAACCTTGTAAGAGGGTTATGTCCCCATAGGTGAAATAATTGGTTATGTGCTCCTATTTGTGGGGGATACGTACGCACGAGGTGACGATAGTCCGTGCGTAGCTACTAATATGTGTAAGTCCGGGTAGTCTAGGACCCAAAAGCATGCTATACTTGGAATATCTGTGATCTTATTGACAGTTGAATTTCTTAAATCCTATCGAATTGGAAAATGAATTTCTAAGAGGAGTAAAATTCATTTTCTTAAATCATTAAAAGAGGATTGGCTTTTATTTGGATAAATGTTCCACGATAAACTCTTAATTTGTTGTTTGGGCATGCATTTCTATGTGTACCTGCGTCGCATGTATGGTATGCGAGCAGGGTGATTTTTATTTAAATTTGACCGCGTCGCATGTATGATTCGCGAGCGGGGTAATAGATGCATCTATGGTTCGTGCCGCTCGACCCTCGGCAGTGCACATTTTACATTTATGTTGGATCGGGTCGTACGACCTCGGCATGAGTTGCGCATGCCTGTATTGCTTGCCTTGAGATTTATTGGTATTGCTATTTGCTCTCCCGACTTGAGATAGTTGTTAATTAAGGGATTATGAATCCGGAGACTTTAAATAAAAAGGAACTTTCACCTGTTTAGTGACTCATTTGAAACTACTGTTGTTCTTAATAAATCTGTGAGTAATCGCATTAATAATACTATTACTGGACCTTTAGTAAGTGTCGAAGTTGCCATCTCGTCTCTACTTCTTCGAGATTAGGCGGGATACTTACTGAGTACACGTTATTTTCGTACTCATACTACACTTGCTGTGCATTTTTGTTGCACAGACACATGTACTTCTAGTGGCCTACTGGGCGTAGCAGCATGGATGACACTGGGACTAGGTGAGCTGCAGTACTCGAGGCAACCCGCAGCTAGTATAGTCTCTTTCAGTGTATTGTACTTACTTTCTGTCCAATTTGTATTCCGGACGGATGTTGTATTGTATCGTTTCTTAGAAATAGCTCATGCACTTGTGACACCGGGTTCTGGGGATGTCTATGGGTTTATTCAGAAATTTTAATAATGTTGTTAAATATTTCATTATTTATTCAGTGGAATTTATTATGTATTGTTTAAACGTATAAAAGAAGAGATTTCGGAAATATTTAAAACGAGAATTTAATAAAGTAATTTGGTTGGCTTGCCTGACAGCGGTGTCCGGCGCCATCACGACCCTTAGTGGATTTTGGGTCGTGACATTTTTTGTCTCTTTTTTTTTTTGAAAAATAATGGGAAAGTGCAAAATCTTTTTGGATTTCTCAATTTTTTTGTCTTTTTCTTAAAAAAAATGTGAAAGAAAAACATAACTGGGCCCTACTTGCTTTATTTTCACACTTCACCCTCTTTTCTTTCTCATTTACCCTCAACCATTATTGGTCCGCCAAATGACCCTTATACCCTTGAAGGAATGCAACATGTAGCACATAGGATGCATCGGGATGGTCTTTTATTTTTGGGTACACCTGTCCTAGATGGACCCAACCCTAGTGTTGAGTCCCCTAAGTCAAATGCACGTGATGCAAACAAACGTTTCTACTAGGGATCCGGCATGAGGTTATGTTATTCTACGTTTAAACCTGGGGTTGTGTTCTAGACCTGGCTTACCCGAGCGGACAGCTCGAGCCGAGGTGGGGGCAACGTACCGGGAGCACGAAAGTCTACCAGGCCTTGTTGCTGACCAAAGCCTCGTTCTAATTGGTATGACTTCTAACAGAAAGTGGGCCACGTGTACGTGTGCACCGTATTTTAGAAGACTCAGAAAGGTGGCGTAAGAAGGCATTTTAATACAGTTCAAATAATATCGAAATGGTAAATAAACAGCAATAAGCACATTAGGTCCACAAAATACAGTAATATCAACAATAAATAAAGCCGAGTAAAAATCATATTAAAAAGCTTGAATTCTTGAACCCTGAACCAGAGATTCTGGGTTCGATCCCCAGCACAGTCGCCAAAACTGTCACACCTCCTTTTCTACCCGAAAGGAGTATAAGGGAGTTTTTTTCAATTTAAGTGACAATCGAAACGGGACCATTTAGATCAAAATCAGAGTCGCCACTTGGGATAATTTATGGTGTCCCAAGTCATCGGTTTAAAATCCCGAATCGAGGAAGTTGACTCTTATTTATGGTCTGCGAACACAGAAATCCGGGTAAGAAATTCTGTTAACACGGGAGAAGGTGTTAGGCATTCCCCGGTTCCATGGTTTTAGCACGGTCGCTTTAATCATACCTGGCTTATTAAATTGTCTAATTGCTTATTTTAGAACCTATGTACATTCGCCTCTTTTAATTAAGAAATTATCCTAAAACGAGTAACGCATACGCGTACCCATTTCGTTTGGCGCGTCAAGAATCATGTCACGCATATGTGTCCACAATTAATCACGCTTTAATATTATTAAGAAATTTTGGTCGAAGTTGCGAGAACGCATACCTCGATTTTGTTTTTAGAATCATAATTATTATGTCACGCGAAAGTGTACACAATCACGATGATAGATTAAGTCGCGCCTAAAGCATTTTCTACGAATATTCATTTTTTTAAAATAAAATAATTAACGAAAATAACAATCAAGGATCATTCGTTTATGAGAATTAACAGTTTCATAATTCATTCACAACTTAAATTCATGCTTTATGATTCAATCAAAAATCTTGAAACTACAGCATCAAAACATGCTAAAGGAAAAGCACGAAACATAGAATTGGAAAATGGAAGAAAAAGACATCAAAGGGGAATTTTGAAACTAAAGCAAATATTATGTATTTATTCAAAATTCAAGTATTATTCCAACCAAACTATACTTTTGCAACAAAGAGCAAAGAAAAATGGACCTTAAAAAAGGAGATCAAACCGTTTGGTTCTCTGTTGCTCAATCACGACTAAAACTAGGAACGGAGCCCTTGGACGGGCAACCTCGATTCTTCAATACCTAACTGGGAGGACTCATCCTCCGAATAAGCTTGGCATACTCGTCATCCATGTCTAATTTACGGGAAAACAACAAAGCAACAGCTTCAAAATGAGGATATGGAGCTCAACTAAGTCAGTGTGAATGGCTGATTTCATTTGCTTTCAGAACCTATCCTCAATTTTCAGGGAATTGTCTATTAAACTGAGTGTTTTTCTTTTTCTCTCGCCCTATCTTTCTTTTCAAAAATTCAGTCAACCCATTCCTAGTGAGAGGAAAACAAACTTATATAGGAATCGATTAAGGTTTTCCCTAGTTCCCATTTCCTCTTTTTTCGTCCACTCAAAATATACTAAAAGGAATCTTCAGTGCTCGAGCCAATCAGAGGTAATTTAAACCTTTTCTCCTAGTGGTGGTTTGGGGTTGATTGACCGTCACCGGCTAGGGAAGGAGATTTTTGGCTGGTGATAGAGAGATGGTGGGTGGCAGAGAGAGTCTCTAGGTCTGTTAGGTCTAGGTCTTAGGTGTTCATGGAAGAAGAAAGGTGCTGGTGGGTCTCTTAGTCCAAAAACGACTGGCGTGTTTTTTTTTTTTTTTAGGTCTAGGGTTATTTTATTTTGTTAAGAAGAAGAGTCAGCTTAATGGGTATTAGGTATTGGGTTTGGATTTATGGGCTAAGTCCGAATTGGGTTCTAAAATAGGGCTCTAAGACTCTTAAAATTGTGATCCAACACCTTAGTTAACTCCCTTTAATAAAAGATAAAAATACTACACAATGCAAAAACTAATTCTAATTAATTAAACTAAACTATATTAAAACATGAAACTATTATATTTTTTTTTGTATTTTCAAGATTATATAAAGATAAAAATAAGGTACCTTTTTTGTATTTTTTTTTAATTTTATGAAAGGTACATAAACTAAAAGTAACTAGATAAAATATTTTTGTTATAAAATAAAATAAAATAGTTAAAACTAGTTGAAATAACGATATTAGCCCTAAACTAAATATTTTACGCTAAAATGTGTAAAATGTTATGGAGAGTCAAAAATCACATGTCTACACCACGGACCGCACAAAATGATCTGCGGCCGCGATATCTTGCAATTTCCAAAATCCTGGGTTCTCTGAATCTCCACTCTGCGGACCACAACAAATGGTGAGACAGTTGCACTTACTGAGGAGTGCACCTCAAGGGTCCAGAACAAGCTTCCTCAAAAGCTTAAGTATCCTGGCAGTTTCACCATTCCTGTGCGCATTGGTAATATTGATGTGGGTCGTGCTCTTTGCGATTTGGGGGCGAATATAGATCTGATGCCCTTATCTTTGTTCAAGCAATTGGGCCTGGGAGCTCCAAGGCCAACTACTGTGATGTTGCAGCTGGCTGATAGATCAATAGCACACCCCGAGGGAGTGATTGAAGATGTGTTGTTGCAAATTGGAAAATTTATCTTCCCAGCTGACTTCATTATCCTGGATTATGAGGCTGACGAACTGGTCCCAATCATATTGGGGCGACCTCTCTTGGCTACTGGTGATGCAATCATTAAAGTGAGAGAGGGAAAAATGATTTTGAGGGTGGATGATGAGGAAGCAGTCTTTAATGTGTACAAGGCAATCCAACTTCCCCGCCACTATGAGGAGCTCTCAATGATATCCGTTGTTGAGGCGGATGAGCAAATTCTTGACACGAGTGTATATCTAGACGACTCTCTAGAGAAAGCACTTATGTTGTTCAATAGCATGGGAAACGGTGAGGAGGTTGAGGAGATGATGCACATCCTGGATACATCTTGTGCTTACATGCAGGGGATACACCCCTTTGAGCCCTTGAATAGGCCAGATGGGCCGCCCCCAAAACCGTCAATTGAGGAGGCTCCAAAATTGGAGCTTAAACCTTTGCCCCCTCACCTTCAATATGCTTATTTGGGTGACTCTTACACTTTACCTGTTATTGTTTCTTCAGAATTGTCTAAATTGCAGGAAGAGAAGCTATTGAGGGTGCTACGTGAGCACAAGCGAGCACTTGGGTGGACAATGTCTGACATTAAAGGCATTAGTCCAGCTTTTTGCATGCATAAAATCCTCATGGAGGACGGACACAAGCCAGTGTAGAGCAACAACGCCGACTCAATCCAATCATGAAAGAAGTGGTAAGAAAAGAAGTGATTAAGTGGCTTGACGCAGGTATTGTATTTCCAATCTCAGATAGCAAACGGGTAAGCCCCGTTCAATGTGTACCTAAGAAGGGGGATGACTGTGGTTGTTAATGAAAATAATGATTTGATTCCCACAAGAACTGTCACTGGGTGGAGGATTTGTATAAATTATAGAAAATTGAATAATGCCACCCGAAAGGACCACTTCTCTCTCCCCTTTATTGACCAAATGCTTGATACATTAGCTGGCCAGGAATATTACTGTTTCTTAGATGGGTACTCCGGGTATAATCAGATTGCTATAGCCCCAGAGGACCATGAGAAAACCACATTTACGTGTCCATATGGCACGTATGCGTTCAAGAGAATGCCCTTTGGTCTCTGTAATGCACCTGCGACTTTTCAAAGGTGTATGATGTCTATTTTTACTCATATGGTTGAAAGATTTGTAGAAGTATTCATGGATGACTTTTTTGTGTTTGGGTGCTCTTTTGATAACTGTTTAATGAATCTGGATAAAGTACTTGCTAGATGTGAAGAGACGAACCTGGTGCTAAACTGGGAAAAGTGCCACTTCATGGTACGTGAAGGTATAGCATTGGGGAACACGGTGTCTAAAAATGGTTTGCAGGTGGACAAAGCAAAGGTGGAAGCAATTGAAAAATTTCCCCCACCAACGTCCGTCAAAGGCATTCGCAGTTTCTTGGGCCATGCAGGTTTTTATCGTCGTTTCATTAAAGATTTTTCGAAAATTTCCTCTCCCTTGTGCAGGTTGCTTGAGAAAGATGTCTCCTTCAAGTTCGATGATGCCTGTCTGAAAGCATTTGAGGAGCTGAAGGGAAGGCTAGTGACTGCACCAATTATCATTGCCCCGGATTGGGAGCAACCCTTTGAGTTGATGTGTGATGCGAGTGACGTAGCTATTGGAGCTGTTTTGGGGCAAAGGAGAAATAAAATCTTTCACTCCATCTACTATGCGAGCAAAACTCTGAATCCAGCCCAGATGAATTACACAGTTACTGAAAAGGAGTTGCTTGCAGTGGTGTGGGCGTTTGACAAGTTCAGATCATATTTAGTGGGGACCAAAGTCATCGTCTACACAGATCATTCAGCTATCAGATACTTGTTTGAGAAGAAAGACGCCAAGCCGAGACTGATTCATTGGGTCCTTCTCTTGCAAGAGTTTGACTTAGAAATCCGAGATCGAAAAGGAATAGAGAACCAAATGGCTGATCACTTGTCCAGATTAGAAAATCGAAGCCATGTAGCTGAAGGTGAGTCTATCAAAGAAATATTTCCTGATGAGCAGTTATTGGCAATCGCCTCAAGTGAAGCCTCGTGGTATGCAGATTATATGAATTTTATTGCAAGTGGGGTGACACCACCAGAATTGACACCTGATACTAGAAGAAGATTCCTACATGATGTGAGGCTCTACATGTGGGATGAGCCATTCTTATATCGGCTATGCGCAGACCAGTTGGTGCGAAAATGTGTTCCTGAGGAAGAGATGAATGCAATATTGCATGACTGTCACGCGTCACCATACGGAGGACATCACGGTGGAGGTAGAACCGCCCAAAAAGTTCTACAATCAGGTTTCTATTGGCCAAAATTATTTAAGGATGCACATGCCTTTGTTAAAATGTGTGACAGATGCCAAAGAACCGGACCGATCACCAAGAGGCATGAGATGCCTTTGCAGAAATACTAGCAGTAGAGCTTTTTGATGTTTGGGGGATCGACTTCATGGGACCTTTCCCATACTCCAATGGGCACAGGTACATTTTGGTGGCAGTGGACTACGTGTCTAAGTGGGTGGAGTCCATTGCTCTTCCCACTAATGACGCAAAGGTAGTGGTGAGTTTTGTAAAGAAGCACATCTTCACACGCTTTGGAACGCCACGAGTGTTGATAAGTGATGGCGGATCGCACTTCTGCAACAAATTGCTGAATAATATCCTTGAAAATATGGAGTCAAGCACAAGGTTTCCACAGCCTATCATCCCCAAACGAGTGGTCAAGTGGAAGTGTCAAACAGAGAGGTGAAGCAGATTCTGGAGAAAACAGTGAATGGAAATAGAAAGGACTGGGCTGGGAAGCTCGACGACGCATTATGGGCATATCGAACTGCATACAAAACCCCCATAGGTACTTCTCCGTATAAATTAGTTTATGGGAAGGCATGTCACTTGCCCGTCGAGCTTGAACACAAAGCTTATTGGGCAATTAAAAAGCTGAATATGGATATGGAGTTAGCTGGAGAGAAGAGGTTGCTACAACTCGACGAGCTTGATGAGTTTCGATTGCACGCCTATGAAAATGCCAAATTGTATAAAGAGAAGACTAAGAGGTGGCATGACAAACGCATCCAACATCGAGAGTTTGAGCCGGGGCAAGAAGTTTTGTTATTCAAGTCGAGGTTGAAGCTCTTTCCTGGAAAGCTTAAATCTCGTTGGTCAGGCCCTTTCGTTGTGGTAAGTGTGAAGCCTCATGGAGCTGTGGAGTTGCGGGATATGAGCTCAAATGGTACCTTCTTGGTAAATGGCCAGCGGATAAAACATTATTGGGGTGGTGGCATTGCACGTCACAAGACCTCGATGGACCTATCGGATGCTTGAAAACGTGTTGAGTCGTGCCGCGATGTTAAATCAGGCGCTGGATGGGAGGCAACCCATTGAATTGTTGTAACCGTCGTGCCACGACAATAACTAAGGCGCTGGTTGGGAGGCAACCCAATGATAGTTGTAGTGTTGTTTGTGAGTTTTACAGTGTGCTAACCAATGCAGGTGACAAAGGGCTGGCGAAAAGACCATCGACCATGGTGAACACAGGTGAAAAACGTGGAAAAACATGTTGCCCAGTAGCGCGATCGCGCTATAGCTCGCGCTAGAGGTCGCGCTAACTGGGTAACATTCTGCCTAAGCTACACAAAATTAGCGCGAACGCGCTAGGGTTCGCAATACTAACGCGATCGCGCTAGTGTTCGCGCTAAAAGTGCATGATTCTGCCTGGACTAGCGCGATCGCGCTAGTGTTCGTGCTAGTCCCGCCCCAGAAATCACTGGGTTGGGTCGTTTTAAAGTTTTTTATTTTTATTTATTTTTCTTTTTTTCTTTAGTCTAACTTAATCCCCCCCTTCTATTTCCCCAGCGCATAAACCCCCAAAAACTCTCACACCCCTCTTCCAAAAATACTCCCAACATCTCAAATTCTCACGATTCCCTTTCCCCCCAGTCTTCCAAAAACACTCCCAACATCTCAAATTCTCACGATTCCCTTTCCCCCCAGTCTCACGATCTCCCCACCAGGCTCACACATGTTCTTCTCTCTACTCACCACCACCTACACCACAGGTATGAGCCCTAGTTGCAATTTCTTCTTCTTCTTTTTTCTCTCTTTATTTTTCAAATTTTTTTTGTAGTCCAATACGTTGTTGTAGTAGTTGTTCTTTGATTTTATGTGGCGGAATTGGTAAATTATGCTGTGGTGTTGGTGGGTGGTAAGTGTGGGGTGGGGAATACTTGATTTGTGATCTTGATGAGATTTCGTGGTGGATTTATGTTATAAAACACTTTAAAAGGGGTGTGAAGACCTAATGCCCATAAGGTGTTTGTGAAATGGCCTCAATGAACTTTACTATGTAGTTGTGACCACTTATGCGTGTGAAGTCTGAGTAACTGCAGTACGTCACACTTTTCTTTGAGCTGTGCTAATGTGTCCCAATTTTTAGGTGTCATGGCACCATCTCGAAAACGCCAAGCTACAGGTCCATCCACTAGCAGCCAAGCTGGAGCACCTAGGACACAAGGGGCATCCCCTGCACGCCCCTTTGACAGTAGCAAATTTGTCTCGGCCAATGCTCAGGCCCGCTTTACGGAGAAGGCAACTAAACAGCCGATTCCGGAGAGGGGCATTGACATCAGTTCAGTCCAGCAGCGCTGTCCTCACATGTATTCGGAGTTGGTACGGCGGGGTTTGCAGACCTTCATTGATGAGCTAGGGGAGGCCAATGCAATGGTTGTGCGAGAATTTTATGCTAATCTGCCAGATCATGACAACAGTGTAGTCACAGTGCGCCGCAAGGCGGTGAATGCCTCTATTGAGGCGATACAGATGGCATACCATTTGCCCCCTCCCGTGCCTGAGCATGATGACTTCTATGAGTATGGCCGGAACCCAACGGACGCGAAGTGGGAGCGATTCTTTGATGCGATTTGCGCACCCAGAAAAGAGGTGCAATAGATGCAATATGGTGAGAAGTTTTACTCCTCAGCATTATCCCCTGAGGTGAAGAGCTGGTTGTATGTGATTAACAGCCGTCTTATTCCGTCCAAAAACACTACGGAGGTAAATGCATCCCGAGCTGCTTTAATTTGGTGTTTCATCAGGGGTCTTAACTTCGATATAGCCAAAGTGATGCACGACGAAATGTTCGTTCGCTGCCCAGTGAGAAGGTATGGGTTCTTTTTCCCCTCTTTAGTGACTCAGCTTTGCAGGCAAGCTCGGGTGCCCAAAAATCTCAGTGTGGATGGGCTATTACGAAATGGCCACAAGGTCCGGCCCGACAAGGTCGCCACGGCGATGGAGCCAGCGACATCAGGTGAAGCGGATGAGAGTGGCTCGGATGACTCGGAGGAAGGGGTGGCTGATCAGGTGAATGTGGAGGGCGAAACACAGCCCCAAGAGCCCAGTACAGCAGCTGCAGCACCGTCCGAAGCAGCATCATCTTCAGGAACTGCTAGAGTGTCCCGTTTCACCGCGTTGGAGCAAGAGGTGGCCGGGTTACGCTCCTCCGTGACTGAGTTGGGAGCTCGTGTAGACGCAGCGGCTGCTCAGCAGACGAAGTCTGAGAATAAATTTTTGGGCTGGCTGAGAGCTTTGGGTCGTGCGTGCCATGTGAACCCCGACACTGTCTCCGACCAGGAGTGAGCATTCAGGGAAGTTCCTTTACCTCACTATTACTTCAATTCTTAAGCCATGGGGACATGTCTTCATTTTAAGTGTGGGGTGGGGGATACTTCAGTGTATATATGTAGTTGTCTAAATCGTATGTATGCTTGTTTAGTCTTATTTTGTTTGGTTTTGACAGTTTAGTAATTTAGTAAGAGTACATTAGTTAGTTCATTAGTTTAAACTAGGTAAGTTGCTTGTCCCGACGACGGATCTCTTTCGGCGGGGTTCTTGAGGGACTACGTCGATTTAAAAAAAAAAAAGGGAAATATGAAGACTCTTCCTGATGACGGATTCTTTGGATAATTTTCTTGAGGGAAGTTAGTCTAGAAAAATACCAAAAAGATTTTTTTATTTTTTTATTTTTTTATTTTTAGGTAGTGTAGTAACTCCCCCTTGGTTTTTCTTTGGGCCACGGTTCTTTTCCAAGGGTTTAAACTTGAACCGGGTATAGGTAGTTTGTTTTTTAGTTATTTTATTTTCTTTTTGATTTGTAGATTAGGTTTAATGGGCTACGAGCTAGAGAATCAAAAGAGAACCTATAGCGTCGACACACCTGAACACAACAGACACTAGAGTGTAACGCTTAGTCTTATTGGTTGAATTCCACTAAAGTGCCTTAATTTGTATGTTTGTCACTGACTTGAATGCTCATAATGGAGTGTCTCAATGAGTTAATCTGGAATGAGTCATATGCCAGGTGTGGTGAGGTTTTTGTATACTCTATGTATTGTACTTGTGTCTAGAACTTGCCCGGTATGTGAGTCGAAGCGAAATTTTAGGTGATGCTCGGTTTGGAAAATGATTTTAGGCTTTCTTTGATCTTTTTGAGCTTAATTGCTTACCTCAAATAAAATCTATCCCTAGTTAAACCTTTTGAGCCTGTTGACTTTTATTTGGCACCCACATTACAAGCCTATACCCTTTTTATTCTTAATTGACATTGTTTTGATCCCTTTTCCTCTTAAAGCACTTTAATCGTAAGCGCTAAAAGAAGTAATAAGGGACTAAGTGTGTGGTGGCTTTGGAGTGGAACCAATGAAATAAAGGAAGGTGCACTTATTTTGTAAAAGAATACACCACTAGTGGAAATTCAAAAAGAAAGAAAAAAAGAACTAGTGGAAATTGAAAGAAAAAAAAATGTGGTTGAATAAATATTTTATTTTTGCTAGTGGAGTATACTTAAGATGATGCTCAAAGGAAGAGGGAAAACTTTTGGGAGTGATTTTATTTGTGAAATTGAAGTTGGGATTGAAGAATTTGCGCCTAAGTTATCATGTGATGTGTTAAAGTGCTTAGGAGGGTTAGTCACTGTTCCTAAATACATCCTACCCGTCCCTTAGCCCACATTACAATCATGAAAAAGTCCTAATTGATTTTAGATCCAGCGAGCCTACATTAGTAGAGATTTACATTAAGGGCAAGCTTATGGTACCAATTACATGCAAGTGACTTCTTTTGTGAGGGTGAGCGATTTTCTTTGATATATGTGAGCATGAAACTCGTAGATATGAATTAATTTTATTCTCTTTGCTGTGATTGTGAGGGCATGTGATTCGTGAAGGAAAAGCAAGTCTTGACTTCTGTGTAGAGTACTTTGAGGAAGTGTGAATATTGCTTGGCANGTTTTGGGGCACAAGGTGTCTAAAAATGGTTTGCAGGTGGACAAAGCAAAGGTGGAAGCAATTGAAAAATTGCCCCCACCAACGTCCGTTAAAGGCATCCGCAGTTTCTTGGGCCATGCAGGTTTTTATCGACGCTTCATTAAAGATTTTTCGAAAATTTCCTCTCCCTTGTGCAGGTTGCTTGAGAAAGATGTCTCCTTCAAGTTCGATGATGCCTGTCTGAAAGCATTTGAGGAGCTGAAGGGGAGGCTAGTGACTGCTCCAATTATCATTGCTCCTGATTGGGGACAGCCATTTGAGTTGATGTGCGATGCGAGTGACATAGCTATTGGGGCTGTTCTGGGGCAAAGGAGAAATAAAATCTTTCACTCCATCTACTATGAGAGCAAAACTCTGAATCCAGCCCAGATGAACTACACAGTTACTGAAAAAGAGTTGCTTGCAGTGGTGTGGGTGTTTGACAAGTTCAGATCCTATCTAGTGGGAACCAAAGTCATCGTTTACACAGATCATTCAGCTATCAGATACTTGTTTGAGAAGAAAGACGCCAAGCCGAGGCTAATTCGTTGGGGCAAGAGTTTGACTTAGAAATCCGAGATCGAAAGGGAACAGAGAACCAAGTGGCTGATCAGTTGTCCAGATTAGAAAATCAGAGCCATGTAGCTGAAGGTGGGTCAATCAAAGAAACATTCCCTGATGAGCAGTTATTGGAAATCACGTCAAGTGAAGCCCCGTGGTATGCAGATTATGTGAATTTCATTGCAAGTGGGGTGACACCACTGGAATTGACACCCGATAATAGAAGAAGGTTCCTACATGATGTGAGGCTCTACATGTGGGATGAGCCATTCCTATACCGGCTATGCGCAAATCAGTTGGTGCGAAGATGTGTTCCAGAGGAAGAGATGAATGCAATATTGCATGACTGTCATGCGTCACCATACGGAGGACATCACGGGGGAGATAGGACCGCCCAGAAAGTTCTACAATCATGTTTCTATTGGCCTAAATTGTTTAAGGATGCACATGCCTTTGTTAAAATGTGTGATAGATGCCAAAGAACCGGAACAATCACCAAGAGGCATGAGATGCCTTTGCAGAATATTCTAGCAGTAGAGCTTTTCGATGTTTGGTCGACTATGGGACCATTCCCATCCTAATGGTCAAACATCTTGGTGGCAGTCGATTATGTGTCTAAGTGGGTGGAGGCCATTGCTCTTCCCACTAATGACGCAAAGGTAGTGGTGAGTTTTGTAAAGAAGCACATCTTCACACGCTTTGGAACTCCACGAGTGTTGATATGTGACGGAGGAACGAACTTTTGCAACAAATTGCTGAATAATATCCTTGCAAAATATGGTGTCAAACACAAGGTTTCCACGGCCTATCATCCCCAAACGAGTGGTCAAGTGGAAGTGTCAAACAGAGAGGTGAAGCAGATTCTGGAGAAAACAGTGAGTGGAAATAGAAAGGACTGGGCTGGGAAGCTCGACGACGCATTATGGGCATATCGAACTGCATACAAAACCCCCATAGGTACTTCTCCGTATAAATTAGTTTATGGGAAGGCATGTCACCTGCCCGTCGAGCTTGAACACAAGGCTTATTGGGCAATTAAAAAGCTGAATATGGATATGGAGTTAGCTGGAGAGAAGAGGTTGCTACAACTCGACGAGCTTGATGAGTTCCGACTGCACGCCTATGAAAATGCCAAGTTGTATAAAGAGAAGACTAAAGGTGGCATGACAAACGCATCCAACATCGAGAGTTTGAGCCGGGGCAAGAAGTTCTGTTATTCAATTCGAGGTTGAAGCTCTTTCCTGGAAAGCTTAAATCTCGTTGGTCAGGCCCTTTCGTTGTGGTAAGTGTGAAGCCTCATGGAGCTGTGGAGTTGCGGGATATGAGCTCAAATGGTACCTTCTTGGTAAATGGCCAGCGGATAAAACATTATTGGGGTGGTGACATTGCATGTCACAAGATCTCGATGGACCTGTCGGATGCTTGAAAACGTGTTGAGTCGTGCCGCGACGTTAAATCAGGCGCTGGATGGGAGGCAACCCATTGAANATAATGGAAATTAGAGAAGAAAATTATATAGTTTGAGTTCGTGAGGTCATGGGTAATCTTTATCTTACGAAAAGTTTCGGAGTTCCGGCGAAGTGGGCCCGAGGGCATTTTTGTCAACTTTTCGATCGGGGTTAGGAATTATTATAAATTGGATTATAATGAGTACCTTAGGATATATTAATGGATTTACATAATTATTGGCTAATTTTGGAGCGTTGTGCATCGATTCGAGTCTTCGGAAGGGCGTGGAATGCCGATTCATGGACTTTCGGAGCGAGGTGAGTCTCCTTTCTAATCTTGTGAGAGGGAATTGTCCCCTTAGGTGAGTTAATTGGTTATGTGCTTCTATTTGTGGGGGCTACGTACGCACGAGGTGACGAGATTCCGTGCGTAGCTACTATTATGCAATTGTCCAGGTAGTCTAGGACCCCAAAAGCATGCTATACTTGGGATATTTGCAATCTTATTGACATTTGAATTGTTAAAATCAAATTGAACTAGTAAATGAATTTCAAAAAGGATTAGACTTCATTTTCTTAAATTGTTAAAAGAGGATTTGGTTTTATTTGATAAGATGTTCCCCGATAATTCTTAATTTGATTGTTTGAGCATGTATTCCTGTGTGTTCCTGCGTCGCATGGATGATTTGCGAGCAGGGTATTTGTTTACTTTATGTTGACCGCGTCTCATGGATGATTCGCGAGCGGGGAAAATAGATGCATCTATTGGTTCGGGCCGTTCGACCCTCGACAGTGCACAATTTATATTTTTGTTGGATCGGGCCGTCGCCTCGGCATGATGTGCGGATGTTTATATTGCTTACTTGAAATACTTGATGTTGATATTGCCTTTTGGCCTGACATAAATTGCTGAAGATAAATGGAAAGAAATCCTGAAAATCCTTTGTTATTTGTTAAAGGTGTTTACCTGTTTTACAACTTTGTGAACTAGAGCATGCTATATAAATCCATGACTTCCTCACATTTTAGTATATTGTTACTGGACCATTAGTAAGTGTCAAAGTTGGCCATCTCATCTCTACTTCTTTGAGATTAGGCGGGATACTCATTGGGTACACGTTATTTTCGTACTCATACTACACTTGCTGTGCATTTTTGTTGCACAGGTTTATCGTGTCGCTTAGCAGCATAGCGGCATGACGGCGCAGAGACTAGGTGAGCTGTATTTCCTCGAGGTGGTTCCGCAGCTAGTATAGTCTCTCTCTGGATTTTCATTATTTTTCTATCCAATTGTATTCCGGACAGTTATTGCACTTATTGTTTCCTCTTAGAAAATCTGGTCATGTACTTGTGCCACCGGGTTCTGGGGGTGTATTTGGATTTGTTCGGAAATTTTAAAGGTTGTTTAATATATTTCATTATTCATCCGTAGGAATATACTGAGTATCGTTTTAAATGTAATAAAGAAGTGTTTTCGAAATCATTAAAATAAGAATTTACTTATGTATTTTAGTTGGCTGGCCTAACAGCGGTGTCCGGCGCCACCACGACCCTTAGTAGATTTTGGGTCGTGACAACATGGTATTAGAGCACTAGGTTCCTAGGGTCTCACGAGTCATGAGCAAGTCTAGTAGAGTCTCGCGGATCGGTACGGAGACGTCTGTACTTATCCTCGGGAGGCTGCAGGACTGTTAGGAGTACTTCCCTTCTTGATTCCTTATCGTGCGACTTGATCCTTGGGGGCGTATGCCTTAAATTCATTCCTACTCAATCTTACGCGACGCGAACCGCTTGTTATAAATTGAAAATTGAAGAACCGTAATGGTACTACAGATGTGATACGGGATGTTTCTCCCGGTATAGCTGATCGGATTATTATCATCGTTTTATGGAAGAATATTTTATTATTTCAGCCCAGTAACGGTACTTCTGAGGGCTCGGAGGCTAGGCACAAGTTGCCATAATACTTATGAACTATTGTTCCACAGTATTGATATGATGGTAGGACATTTGCCTACGTGTCGGGGCGGTGACTTGAAGGGAGGTTGACTCAGTGCATAATCTAGAGATTCAATATTTTATTCACGGCAAGGGAAAGACAATCGGACTAAGAATGGTCAGGTATGGGCTGGTGGAGTAATGAGACTTGGTATTTGCAAGCGTGATGGAGCTTTCTTCTATGATGGGGTGTCGTTGTCCTAATTGAACATGCTAAGTTTGTCGGTGTTATGATCTTCTACAATTCGCCCTTGGGGTAAGCTATTGTGAAGAAATATTGGAAATGCGGCTGCCAAATATCGCAGGGTGCGGTAGTTCAAGATTGAATCAATGTTTCTAATGTCGACGGCATGAGGAAGATGATCTTCTGAAATGTTTAAAGTTATCAGCAAATGTTGGTCCAAGTGCCACAGAGATAGATCTCATTTAAGGCAACAATGAGCAGCAAAGTATGAGGAAGGACGTGTGGAAAGTGTCAGACGGTGGCAAAATACCTGGAAGGCCAGGTGTATGAAGCAAAGGTCGAGTAGTTGATTAAAGAAGTGAGTTTGCCCAAAGTGAGAGAGTGGCGGATGTTGCATATGGGCTTGGTGGTAGGATGATTACGCACTTTAAGGAGAGTTTGGAATGATTTGGGATTTTAGTGGCTGGCGATTGAAGTCTACGGGTTTAATTGGAAGTATGGGCTAGTATGCAGCAAAGAGGTCGGTCGTGCGAATGTGGTTGATGATTTAGAGTATAAAAATGGGGTTTTACAGAAAGAATCCGAGAATTTAGGCGGTTGATTGCGCAAGGTTATGTCAATAAGAGATAAGGAATCCCGATGAGTTCCAGAGTTGTGTAATAGTGGCTTCAAGCTAAGTGGGAGAGTCCCACCGCCTATGATTGGATTGCATGGTTAACCACTTGCTAGGTTTTCATGTTGTTAGCATATTTCTGGGTTATTTCGGCTACGGAAAGTAACATAAGTGGTAATTTGAGCAAAGGAATTGTTAAAGGGTGCTATGGTTGGCCTTATTGGCTCATGTTCAGACTTGGGGAAAGATTCAGGATTTATGCCTTGTATAAATGCAGGTTTCAAAGGAAGTAATTCCGCCGGGTGCCTCGTCGAGAGGGTATTCATGTGTTATAAGATTTATGGAGTTGATTATATTCGGGACCAAGTCAGAGCGGGTGGCTCTCAGTAACGGTCCTAATGGATTCAAAAGAGGTAAAGTATGGTGCCTAATGATTTCGAGCCTATAAGTACAGTTAAGAATCAAGCTTTGCAGCAGCTTATGAGTGGAGGCTCAGAATGTTCTATGATGTTTTGACTTGCAGTATAGCACTTGAGAGAAAGATGAGAAAGGACTTCGGATTCGTAGAAGGATTAGCAGAATGGGCATATCAGTTGAGGGTGCGAATATGCGCGCAAGGAAGGTATGAAGTGGTTCGTGGGATTCGGGACAGCATGGTCTCGTGATTCAAGGTCACTCGAGATGAGTGCAGATGGAGTATGTTATGTGTTGGATGGAGTTAGTATTATCTCTAAGGCAATCAAGGATAAATTGGAAGAAGGTAGATTGATTAGCCATAGTTGAATTTGGCATATTGGTGTTAGTGATCAGTTCCTTCAGCGTGATCGAGTTATGCGAGTGATTTGTGATGGTACGTATCAGGCTTGTCAGCCGCCGCAATTGATGTTATTCAGAAGCATTCTACTGTTATGGCTCATTATGTGGAAGCAGAATTTCCGGAAGGGTAATGGTGGCTTAGACCACTACTTAGAGATTTGCATATTCTACGATTATGGGAATTCACCTGTGTGATACTATGGATCTCCTGAAGTGAGTCAAGTGAAAAGTTTTTATATGATGAAGTGTTAACCTATTAGTGGTTCCGAAGCTATGATGAAAAACGAGTTCTATCGTATACTGGCATGTTGAGTGCAGTGAGTGGTATGGAATTTGCAGTGAAGATCAAGGTAGCAGTTCGGTGTTGACAAGGATGTCACAAGCTCAGATGAGCAGGAAAGGAGTTTCGATGTTTAAGGTAAGTTGGTTTTGTCATCAGCGTCACCTGAGATCGGTGTTTTGTAAAAAGGGCTTTGCATCCTGGTTAATGATTCTTGATCGCTTTTCAGCGTTAGTGCGGCCGGTGGTTTGGAGGTACGACCCAGTTAATTGTTATGGTAAGTTGTGGGAGTGTGTCCCACAGGAAGATTGTATAAGTGTGGCAGGTAGTCACATGATTGATTAAAGACTTAAACCAAGTATGAAGGTTGTGATAATATCGTTGATTTGAGAATATATGCCTGGAGGGCACTCAGTCTATTGAGTTGTGGACTGCGGATGATTTCTCCGAGTATGATGGATGTTCTTATGTGTTATGAGCGGAAGAGGAGTTATTATGGACCTTTGAAAGGTAATTAGCCTAGTTCAGTGCGATCAGAATCGGCTTGAGGTCGGTGGATGGATTCAAATGTGAATATGGGCTCTATATCAGGCCAAACGTGTTCAATTCAGTAATGCGCTCCTTATGGAGGAGTAGTCAGGGTGTTATTTTGTTGTCAGATATTTCATGTAGTGATACGTTGCGCCGTGTGAGTTGGGAGGCGGCTTGAGAAATTGCTTATGTGTTGAGGATCCGCGTAGAGATGATGTTATATGAGCAGGATGCTTTTGAGATTTCAAATCGTATATCGCACCTCAGTCGTGCTTGAGTTTTGTGGCTTCTGGCGCTATATGTCTCCCCAGGGATGGAATTATGCACTTAGTGTGCTTGTGACCGATATTCGGTATATTATTGAAATGAGCAATCTAGCTCGGTGCGTATCTCCTTATGCGAGTTTTATGGGTGGATCGGGTGGCATGCCACCATGGTTATATTGTTCGGATCGGGTTGCGCGCCGCAACAGTGTGAAGCTGAGTACAGATCCCCATATCTATTTTTATGTGTTTTGTTTCCTATTTTATGAGGAAAGCTTATATTAGCTGTGTGCCCACGTCGCATGTATGATTCGCGAGCGGGGTGTTTGTTAATTAAGTCCACCGCGTCGCATGTATGATTCCCGAGCGGTGTAGTTGAGTTTCCTTCTCAAAGTTTGCTTTCCTTTATATCGTGTTTGATATGGTAGCCTATTGGCACATTGTGGCATCATATGAGACTTTTGGTCATGTCGGGGTGGCTTATTTCCTGAGCAGTTCGTACTGGGTGAGACGAGATTGTTGGATTTAGGATCAGTGCAATCTGATTACGTGAAATATATTAAGGAGCAAAGATCATTATTTGGTTCGGAATGAGGTAATGTTTCTTGTCAGAAGTATAGACTCAATGATTGGTTGACTCGGCAGTTGATTATGAATTTCTGCAAATCACTTCCGTTGTGGCGGCATTGTAAGAGTTAGAGTAAGACCTGTGTATGTCATGGGGTGCAATAGGAGCATCAGATTCGTGGAATTTTGACTAAGTTGATCAGAAAATGTTATTGTGGTCCGGTGAGTAAAGTGATGCTAGGTGTGAATTCATCAAAGTTATGCAGCCATGTTTGGGTACAGCGTATAGTGATTGATATGGTGATCTTATGTTGGAAACAGGTCGGGCATAGAATTCCGAATGTTGGAATTGGGCTCTAAGACTTATTTGCTTGAATAAAAGGGAATATCTTTAGAATTGATCGAGCTGATGTGCTCAACTGAGTTGTGGTAGCACGGGAAGGTGCATGAGAAGTTAAACAGTGATTTCAGACTACTTCAGTGTAGTTCTCAGCACGTTCGAGGACGAACGTATGATTAAGTGGGAGAGAATGTAACGACCCGACCGGTCGTTTTGAGCCCTAGCGTGTCGTTCAGCAGTCTGAGGCCATGAGCAGCTTCATTTCAGGTATTATGACTTGTACGCGTGGTCGGAATTAAATTCCGGGAAGTTCGGAGTTGATTTGGAAAGAGAATTCTCATTTCGGAAGCTTAAAGTTGAAAGAATTAACTAAGATTGGATTTTTGAGTAAACGACCTCGGAATCGGGATCTGAAGGTTCCAGCAGGTTCGTATGATGATTTCGAACTTGGGCGTATGCCCGGTTCGGGTTTTGGATAACCCGGGAGCGTTTTGGCGCCTATTGTGGAAGTTAGCATTTTTGAAGAAATTTCATAAGTTTGGCTTGAAGTGCATTTCAGTGTTATCGATGTCCATTTGGGATTCCGAGTCTGTGAATAGCTCCGTATGGTGATTCTGAAGTTGGGAGCGCGATCGGAAGTGAATTCGGAGGTCCGTAGGTCATTTGGCTAAAGATAGAAATTTGAAGGTTTTTGAGAAGTTTGACCGGAAGTGGACTTTTTGATATCGGGGTCGGAATCCGATTCCGGAAGTTGCAGTAGGTCCTTAATGTCGAATATGACTTGTGTGCAAAATTAAAAGTCAATCGGACGTGATTTGATAGGTTTAAACATCGAAAGAAGAAGTTGGAAAGTTCAAAGTTCATAAAGCTTGAATCGGGGTGTAATTCATGGTTTTAGCGTTGTTTGATATGATTTGAGGCCTCGAGCAAGTCCGTAATGTGCTTTGGGGTTGGTTGGTAGGTTTGGTTGAGGTCCCGGGGGCCTCAGGTGGATTCCGGGTGGTTAACGGATCGAATTGGGGTAAAAGCTATTGCTGTTTTGCTGGTATCTGGTTTCCTTCTTCGCGAACGCGAAGGGAGTCCCGCGTTCGCGAAGAGGAAGATGGAAGGCTGCTGGTTTTAGCCTTCGCGAACGCGAGGTGGAGGACGCGAACGGGAACGCGAAGGAGTCGAGCTGGTTACTACGCGAACGCGAGGAGGAGATCGCGAACGCGTAGAAGGAAAAGTTGGGCCTGAGTCTGTGGTCTACGCGAACGCGTAGGGTTCGGGGAGCTGGCCTTCGCAAACGTAGGCTTTGGGTCGCGAACGCGATGAAGAGTTTTTGGGGCTGAAGCAGGTTGTGCTTCGCGAACGCGAGGGCTTTTCCGCGTTCGCGAAGAAGGGCAGTGACTTGTTTTAAGACGGGATTTGGCCCATTTCTTTCATTTTTCTCTTGGCTTGGGCGATTCTTGGAGGATTTCAAGAGGGGGTTTCGTCACTCAATGGCAAGGTAAGTTATCCCCACTTATTAGAAGTTAAATACATCGATTATATATGGATTTTAACATGGAAATGAGTGGAAATTTGGGGTTTTGAGGAAGACCTAGAAATTTGATATTTTTGAATTTTGACCATGATTTTGGATATGAAATTGAGAGAAAATTATATATTTGAGTTCGTGAGGTCATGGGTAATCTTTATCTTCGAAAAATTTCGGATTCCGGGCACGTGGGCCCGAAGGCATTTTTGTCAACTTTTCGATCGGGGTTAGGAATTGTTATAAATTGGATTATAATGAGTACCTTAGCATATATTAATGGATTTACATAATTATTGGCTAGTTTTGGAGCGTTGTGCATCGATTCGAGTCTTCGGAAGGGCGTGGAATGCCGGTTATGGACCTTCGGAGCGAGGTGAGTCTCCTTTCTAATCTTGTGAGAGGGAATTGTCCCCTTAGGTGAGTTAATTGGTTATGTGCTCCTATTTGTAGGGGCTACGTACGCACGAGGTGACGAGAGTCCGTGCGTAGCTACTATTATGCAATTGTCCGGGTAGTCTAGGACCCCAAAAGCATGCTATACTTGGGATATTTGCAATCTTATTGACATTTGAATTGTTAAAATCAAATTGAACTAGTAAATGAATTTCAAAAAGGATTAGACTTCATTTCTTAAATTGTTAAAAGAGGATTGGTTTTATTTGATAAGATGTTCCCCGATAATTCTTAATTTGACTGTTTGAGCATGTATTCCTGTGTGTTCCTGCGTCGCATGGATGATTCGCGAGCAGGGTATTTGTTTACTTTATGTTGACCGCGTCGCATGGATGATTCGCGAGCGGGGAAATAGATGCATCTATGGTTCGGGCCGTTCGACCCTTGGCAGTGCACAGTTTATATTTCTGTTGGATCGGGCCGTCGCCTCGGCACGATGTGCGCATGTTTATATTGCTTACTTGAAATACTTGATGTTGATATTGCCTTTTGGCCTGACATAAATTGCTGAAGATAAATGGAAAGAAATCCTGAAAATCCTTTGTTATTTGTTAAAGGTGTTTACCTGTTTTACAGCTTTGTGAACTAGAGCATGCTANGGTTATGTGCTCCTATTTGTAGGGGCTACGTACGCACGAGGTGACGAGAGTCCGTGCGTAGCTACTATTATGCAATTGTCCGGGTAGTCTAGGACCCCAAAAGCATGCTATACTTGGGATATTTGCAATCTTATTGACATCTGAATTGTTAAAATCNTCAAAATTGAACTAGTAAATGAATTTCAAAAAAGGATTAGACTTCATTTTCTTAAATTGTTAAAAGAGGATTTGGTGTTTATTTGATAAGATGTTCCCCGATAATTCTTAATTTGACTGTTTGAGCATGTATTCCTATGTGTACCTGCGTCGCATGGATGATTCGCGAGCAGGGTATTTGTTTACTTTATGTTGACAGCGTCGCATGGATGATTCGCGAGCGGGGGAAATAGATGCATCTATTGGTTCGGGCCGTTCGACCCTCGGCAGTGCACAGTTTATATTTCTGTTGGATCGGGCCGTCGCCTCGGCGTGATATGCGCATGTTTATATTGCTTACTTGAAATACTTGATGTTGATATTGCCTTTTGGCCTGACATAAATTGCTGAAGATAAATGGAAAGAAATCCTAAAAATCCTTTGTTATTTGTTAAAGGTGTTTACTGTTTTACAGCTTTGTGAACTAGAGCATGCTATATAAATCCATGACTTCCTCACATTTTAGTATATTATTACTGGACCATTAGTAAGTGTCAAAGTTGGCCATCTCGTCTCTACTTCTTCGAGATTAGGCGGGATACTCATTGGGTACACGTTGTTTTCGTACTCATACTACACTTGCTGTGCATTTTTGTTGCACAGGTTTATCGTGTGGCTTAGCGGCATAGCGCCATGACGGTGCAGAGACTAGGTGAGCTGTATTTCCTCGAGGTGGTTCCGTAGCTAGTATAGTCTCTCTCTGGATTTTCATTATTTTTCTGTCCAATTGTATTCCGGACAGTTATTGCACTTATTGGTTCCTCCTAGAAAATCTGCTCATGTACTTGTGACACTGGGCTCTAGGGGTGTATTTGGATTTGTTCGGAAATTTTAAAGGTTGTTTAATATATTTCATTATTCATTCGTAGGAATATACTAAGTATCGTTTTAAATGTAATAAAGAAGTGTTTTCGAAATCATTAAAATAAGAATTTAATTAAGTATTTTAGTTGGCTGGCCTGACAGCGGTGTCCGGCGCCACCACGACCCTTAGTGGATTTTGGGTCGTGACAACATGGTATCAGAGCACTAGGTTCCCGTCGGTCTCACGAGTCATGAGCAAGTCTAGTAGAGTCTCGCGGATCGGTACAGAGACGTCTGTACTTATCCTCGGGAGGCTACAGGGCTATTAGGAGTACTTCCCTTCTTGGTTTCCTTATCGTGCGGTTCGATTTCTTGAGGCTTATGCCTTTGATTCCTTCCTACTCAATCTTACGCGACGCGAGCGCTTGTTAGAAATCAAAAATTGAAGGATTGTAATGGCACTACAAATGTGGTGCGGGATGATCCTCCCGGTATAGTTGATTGGACTATTATAGTCGCCTTATGGAAGGATATTCTATTGTTTCAACTCAGTGACAGAACTTCTAAGAGCCTTGAGGCTAGGCACGGGTTGCCATGATGCTTATAAGCGATTATTCCACAGTATTGTTGTGATGGTAGTATGTTGCCCGCGTGTCGGGGCAGTGAATGACTTGAAGGGAGGTTTACCCAGTGTGTAATCAAGGGATTCGGTATTTTATTCCCGGCAAGGGAGAGGCAGTCGGACTAAGGATGGTCAGATATGGGCTGGTGGAAGTAATGAGACCTGGTATTTGCTAGTGTGATGGAGCTTTCTTCTATGATGGGGCGCTGTGGCCCTAATGGAACGTACCAAGTCCGTCGATGTTATAATCTGCTACAATTCTCCTTTAAGGCAAGATATTGTGAAATAGTATTGGAGATACAGCTGTCAGATATCGCACGGTGCGGTGGTTTAGGATCGAATCAGAATTTCTAATGACAGTTCGATAAAGATGACCGTTGGAAAGGTTTAAAGGTTAGCAGCAATTGTGGGTTCAAGTGCCACGAAGATAGAGTTTATTTAAAGCAACAGATGAACAACAAAGTATGAGGAAAGACGTTTGGGAAGTGTCAGGCGGTGATTAACGTTTCTAGGAGGCCAAGTATAAGAAGCAAAGGGCAAGTAGTCAATTAAAGAGATGAGTTCCGCCAAAGTGGGAGAGTGGCGGAGTCGCATATGGGCATTGTGGTAGGATGACTACGCACCTTAAGGGGCGTATGGGATGATTTGAGAATTTCAGAGATTAGTGATTGGGGCCTACGAAGTTAACTTGAAGCATGGGCCATTAAACGACAGGAGATTTGATACAGTAGGAAGGAGTTGCTTGAAATAAAGAAGGACACAACATAACCTTGAATTGGAAGAATATTGCCGCACNACTTTCCAATCGGGGTTAGGAATTGTTATAAATTGGATTATAATGAGTACCTTAGCATATATTAATGGATTTACATAATTATTGGCTAGTTTTGGAGCGTTGTGCGTTGGTTCAAGCCTTCGGAAGAATGTAGAATGTCGGTCATGGGTCTCCGGAGCGAGGTGAGTCTCCTTTCTAACGTTGTGAGAGGGAATTGTCCCCTTAGGTGAGTTAATTGGTTATGTGCTCCTATTTGTGGGGGCTACGTACGCACGAGGTGACGAGAGTCCGTGCGTAGCTACTATTATGCAATTGTCCGGGTAGTCTAGGACCCCAAAAGCATGCTATACTTGGGATATTTGCAATCTTATTGACATTTGAATTGTTAAAATCAAATTGAACTAGTAAATGAATTTCAAAAAGGATTAGACTTCATTTTCTTAAATTGTTAAAAGAGGATTTGGTTTTATTTGATAAGATGTTCCCCGATAATTCTTAATTTGACTGTTTGAGCATGTATTCCTGTGTGTTCCTGCGTCGCATGGATGATTCGCGAGCAGGGTATTTGTTTACTTTATGTTGACCGCGTCGCATGGATGATTCGCGAGCGGGGAAAATAGATGCATCTATTGGTTCGGGCCGTTCGACCCTTGGCAGTGCACAGTTTATATTTCTGTTGGATCGGGCCGTCGCCTCGGCACGATGTGCGCATGTTTATATTGCTTACTTGAAATACTTGATGTTGATATTGCCTTTTGGCCTGACATAAATTGCTGAAGATAAATGGAAAGATATCCTGAAAATCCTTTGTTATTTGTTAAAGGTGTTTACCTGTTTTACAGCTTTGTGAACTAGAGCATGCTATATAAATCCATGACTTCCTCACATTTTAGTATATTATTACTGGACCATTAGTAAGTGTCAAAGTTGGCCATCTCGTCTCTACTTCTTCGAGATTAGGCGGGATACTCATTGGGTACACGTTGTTTTCGTACTCATACTACACTTGCTGTGCATTTTTGTTGCACAGGTTTATCGTGTGGCTTAGCGGCATAGCGGCATGACGGTGCAGAGACTAGGTGAGCTGTATTTCCTCGAGGTGGTTCCGTAGCTAGTATAGTCTCTCTCTGGATTTTCATTATTTTTCTGTCCAATTGTATTCCGGACAGTTATTGCACTTATTGTTTCCTCTTAGAAAATCTGCTCATGTACTTGTGACACCGGGTTCTGGGGGTGTATTTCGATTTGTTCGGAAATTTTAAAGGTTGTTTAATATATTTCATTATTCATTCGTAGGAATATACTGAGTATCGTTTTAAATGTAATAAAGAAGTGTTTTCGAAATCATTAAAATAAGAATTTACTTAAGTATTTTAGTTGGCTGGCCTGACAGCGGTGTCCGGCGCCACCACGATCCTTAGTGGATTTTGGGTCCTGACAACTAGAAAAAAAATCGAGGAAATAAAGATCCAGACTAGCGCGAGCAGTAGCGCGATCGCGCTAGTCCAGTAGCGGGAGGTAGAATGTCAGTCGACTAGCGCGAGCATTAGCGCGTTCGCGCTAGTCCCAGTTCCGGAAAAGACTTGTTAGGGGAAAAATTGGAAATCTGGAGGAAATTTCACTTAACCTATATAAAGTCAAGCTCGCCCAAGGATTAAAAAAGGAGGTTTTCATAGTTTAGTGCAAGAAACATAGAGGCAAGAGGCAAGGAGGAAAATCCAACATCAAGTTCTTTTCTTCTTCTTGTTTTTACGTTTTGAATGAAATTAAATATTATTGAGATGAACACTGCTATGAGTGGCTAAAACCTATTGTTCTAGGGTCATGGGTCAAACATGATTGTTGTTGTTCAGCATTTAATTTAACAAAGTTGGTTTAACCATATTGGGTTGTTTATTTAATTCTGTTCTCAATTATTTTGCTGAGTAGCTAACAGTGGAATACTATCTACGAATCTATAGTTGAACTCGAAAGTTGAAACTTTGGATTGCATATAGAATTAAATAGAGCAAGTTCTTGAACCTGGGCATCGGGGGACGGATTCGCAATTAGGATAGAAATATACCTAATTGCCTTGCTTGGTTGAAATACAGGATATATAAATGCATTCTTGTTAATTTTAATTCCATAGACATATAGGCATTAAGTTAACTTGAATAGGCGAGTAAGAACTCGACAGATTCTTATGAGCAATATTAACCCTGTCAATCAACAACCCAGATAAATCAATTAGTTATTTTAAGCCAAGAACGCAACATGATTGCTAACTAGCCCGTGACCCTGGAATATTCTCCCCTACTGATTGTCATTCGAAATTGCTATTTGTTTGGTTGATTATTTTAGTTAGTTTATTAATTGATATTTTAGGTAGTAAATTGAAGACGAATATCCTTTGTGAAAAATCTCTTGGATCGATAAGTTAATTGAGTTTAAATCAGTCAATAGTTAATCACAAGTCTTAGTGGGAACGATACTCTACTCACTACTTTATTACTTGACGATCACGTGTACTTGCATGAGTGTTTTGGTTGCAACAAGTTTTTGGCGCCATTGCCGGGGACTTAGAAATTAGCTACTTGACTAAGTTAAGCTTTTATTAGTTATTTGTTCAAGCTTTAATTTTCAGTTTACCTTGTTTGTGTTAACACAGGCTCTTCTCTTGAATGCGGAGGAGTAGAAGCGCAAACAATCTACTTCCCCTTGATCTTGAGATTGAACGAACACTTCACAGAGTGAGGAGGGAAGTAGACGCAAGAACCAGAATTGGATGAGAGTTGGACATAGTAGTCCAACCACAGCCAATAGAGATGACAGGGAATGAGGAACGCGCGGTGATTGAAGCCGCAAGGCCCAGTCTTGCTAACATGACTCAGGCTATTGTGAAGCCTGATATCACAGGGCACTTTGAACTCAAACAATACATGGTGCAGCTGATCCAGTCCACAGGGCAATATGTGGGTCTACCTAATGAAGACCCGCAGAGGCACATTCAGAATTTCTTGGAAATCACGAACACTTAATTATCCAAATGTTTCCAAGGACTATGTCAGGCTGACACTTTTCCCCTTTTCACTGCTTGGGCACGCTAAGGAGTGGTTGCAGAAGGAGCCCGCAAACTCAATCCGCACNCAAAGTTACTGTGGACAGGTCCTGAAAGTCAAATTTTCATGACATTAGGTCCTTCATCATATTTGCATAGCCTGGCATTTCCCTCAAAGCATCCATCAGAGGAATATTCAATTGAATTTAACGAAGCATCTCCGTAAATTTCCTGTATTGATCTTCTTTCTTTTCTTTTGCCAGTCTCTGAGGGAATGGTGCAGGTATCACCCTTTGTGCACTGCTTGTTGGCTTCTCTTTGTTGGGGTTTTGTGGCACAAGAGGTACCACTTGTTATGCAGCTTGTTCACTCTCCTTAGCCTTACCCTTATCATCTTGAACCTGTTCAACCACCACTTCAGTAAGTTCTGCTGATTCATCTACCTCTATTGGAACTGGAGTGACTAGCTTAGTCTCTTTACTGGATTGTGCGACTTCTTTCTCTCTGTCTAAATCTCTTCCATTCCGGAGACTTACTGCCATCAACTGATTCGGGTTTGCTCCTTGGGGTTAATGTTCGTGTCGGCTGGCAATGTTCCCTGGGGGCAGTTATTTAAGGCCATGGAGAGCTGCCCCAATTGAGTTTCAATATTCTTTATTGCTGAGTCATGCACTGCCAACTTCTCCTGCATCTTACCATTTGTTCCAATGAGTTGTTGAAGCATACCGCTGATTTCTACCATATTGCCATCCTGCTGCTGAGGAGGTGGCTGATATGCCAACTGTTGCTGGTTCTGTTGTGGATAGCCCTGTTGTCTCTGATATGACACCATTTGGCCTTGGGGCTGCATACCTCCAGGTTGTGGGATGTTTGGTCTGTACTGCTGATTGGGTGTTGTTCTCCACTATTGTCCTCCTTATCTCTGACCCCCAAAATTATTGACATAATTCATATCCTCTCTTAACCTTTGGTTGTCACCTTCTCCGCTCCATGAACACACATAAGACTGATTAATGCAAGGTGTGCACAGTCCTCCATTTGTTGTGTCAACGATATGCACTTGTTTTGTACCCATCTCATCAATCTTCTTTGTCAATATACTCATCTGAGTCATGAGTGTGGCTATGTTCTCTGCATGCGAATTATTTGGGTCAAGAGGAACTGAATGCACTATTGGTGCCAGGGTCGTACCTCTCGTCATCCACCCCGAATTCTGGGACATCTTGTCAAGAAGGATTTTACACTCTGTGAATGTCTTGCTAAAAAATGCACTCCCAGCTGACGCATCTGCATTGACTTTGAAATTGTCTGCTAACCCCATATAGAATCTCTGGCCGAGCATCTGGTCTGGAATACCATGGTGGGTACACTTCACTAGCATCCCTTTGAATCTTTCCCAAGTTTCCTGCAAGGTCTCAGTAGGCTGCTGCTTGTACTGCAATATCTCATCAATCTGTCTTGCAGTCTTGTTGGGCGGGTAAAACTTGTTCAGGAACTGTTTGACTAATTCCTCCAAAGTGACAATGGAATTTATTGGAAGTGAATTCAGCCAAGTCTGAGCTTCCCCAGTCACAGAGAATGGGAACAGTAACATCTTGATGGCTTCTGGGGTCACCCTTGGCTGCCTTTGGGTCACACAAATCGACAGAAAATTTGTCAGGTGTTGTTGAGGGTCTTCAATGTGTGACCCGGGGAACAATCCCTTATTCTGCAGAAGATGCATCATGTTGTTGGTGATCTGGAATGTCTCCGCTTGTATTGGGGGCACAACAATGGCGGTGGCCATGTTGTCAGCTGTTGGTTGTGCCCAATCATAAAGTGCAGCTTCTGGTACAAGAGGTGCCACCACTCTGACGTTTGGGTCAGCTTGATCATCCCTGATGTTTCCGTTGACGTTATCTACGTCACCCATTTCAATTTCAAGTTGGTGTGTTTGTTGTGATTGTTTGTTCTTCTTGTTGGCACGGTTTAATGCCCTGAATGTTTTCTCGTGGTCTGAGAGTCCTTCAAGAAGTTCACCAGTCCTCGAAGAATCTCTAGGCATACACCTGAATCACACAAGAGTTCAAACGTGAGAGTTTCAATGCAAAATTATTTAACACCGTAGAAAATTGATCTAAGCTAATAATTCTAGCACTACTTCTAAGTTGTAATAAATAACACCGTTAATTCCCCGGCAACGGCGCCAAAATTTGATCACGCCTAACTATGCCTTATAAAAGACAAAGCGGTCGTTGCAAATATAATCCGATTTTCAAGTCCGGAGTCGAATCTTCAGGGAACTAACCTATCTACTACAACTCTTGGTGACGCTAGTATAAGCTCAAACAATTTCCGGATGCAAGATTTTTATCAATAAATAATGGGTTTTCGTTTAACTAAGTCAAAATGATATTAAAACTAACAATATTCTAAATCAAAGATAATTCAATGGTAAAAAGGTCTAGGGTATTGATTTCCCTAATTGCTAGTTTGAGTCTTAACTCTTTTGCTACAATCTCGCCGTAATACTCTATGAGGATTATGAGCTATGGGTTACCGCAATTATCTCTCGATCAACTACGATAATTTACTAGAGCATTCTCTCGAACTACTCTAGCTGATAATTTATGCAACTCTGAATTATCCCACCAAAGTTTCGTTATCTCTAACCCCACTTTTAAGTTCAAGTAATGAATCTCTTCAATTACTCAAAAGTGGTGTTGTTCAACAACAGTCTAACCTAGTATTCTTTCTCAAGCAACACAAAATTAGACACGATTAATCAAGGGCCCATTCAATTAATCACCATACAACACATAGTTGAACAATCATATAATAAACCCGGCTCGATTGTAACAAAATTTAGTCAAAACTTCATCCAACAATTGGTTCCATCAACCCTAGATTAAATGTTTAGCTACTCATAGAAAAGCAAGATAAAACTACAAAAGTATTCATAATGTGCAATTGAAATAACAAAGAGTACATAGAAAAACTCTAATGGTTGGTGGCTCTTCTCACACTTGTTCTAGCCTCCAAATCAATCTAAAAACAAGCTTAAACCTTGCTTGGGCGAGTTTGTTGAGTTTATAAAGGGTTGTGATAAGTTTTCCCCGATTTACACTTTAGTCCCAAAATTTCTGGGCAGTTACACAGTCCACCGCGGCCGTGGCAAAATGCGGCGCGACCGCGGTGAAAGACAAACATTCTGCCTCGCTTCCTTAGCCTACCGCGGTCCAGCCGCGGTCGACCGCGGTCGCGGTAGTCCTGCGAAGCAAAAGAACAACAATTAGAGTATTTTGTTATCATTTAACCTTTAAAACAACAATAAAGCATGGTACAATTGGAGTGTAAATAACATCTATATAGCCTATTATCAGTAGCCAGCGTGGGAAGTTCATGCAGCGGAGTTCAGAAAAGGATTGTTGTCTGATGTTTTTTTTATTTTTCTCTGATAAAATAATAGGATAGGAGTAGTATAAAATGGAGCTTGAAACGTCCAACAATATCCTGGCCTTTAAAATTTTTTGTAACACGTGGCAGCATCATACACCCCCATTGAGAAATACTGGAGGAAATAATACTGGAGGGGATCTTAACCCCATTCTACTATAGTCGCGTTGGTTGCATTCCACTATAGTCGCATCAGTTTTTACGATTTATAAGTCGCATTCCTACATTGCAATTTATTCTTATTCGTTAATATATTCCTGAATCACAATTTACAAGTCGCATTATAATTGCGATATATAAGTCGCATTCCAAAATGCAATTTATAATTTTCAATACGTAATAAGAATTATAAGTAGCATTTCTAAAATGTGATTTACAATTCACAATTTATATATCGCATGTAATTGCATTTTTAAAGGGAGAATGACACAGTTACCCACAAAAATAAAACTATTTACCCTTGTCTACCCATTTGTTTTTCTACCCATCAAACTAATTACATTTCCTACCCATAGTAGTTTTTGTGGGAATTTTTTTCTTTATTCTCCATTTTTTTTATTTCTATGCTTCTTTTCTTTTTTTTTTCTTTTCTCCTTTTCTTTTTTTCTTCTTATTTTTTTTCTTTTTTCCTTTTCTAATTTCATTTAACTTCTTTTTTTATATTCTTTTTCTCTTCATAATTTAATTTCATTTACTGCTTTCACTATTTTTTATTATTCGTTTTTTTATACTATTACTAAAGAAAGATCAAATTGTGTACCAATTAAATGTAGCTAATACAACCAACAAAAAATATTAACTAACATATGATACCAGTATAGTATATAGCTATACCAACATGGTATACAATTGTACGCAAAGAATTTAAAAAAAATCTTGTTTTGAGTTTCAAAATAACCACAAACTCAACAAACCCAATTTATGAGTTTTAGAGCTTCAAGGTCCTCCAATGGCAGATTTATGTTTTGCAAAAATCAGAAGTCTTGGAATTCAAGTCATAGAATACATCAAAACAAAAAAAAAAATTTGCGTTTTTAATTTGCCCGTCACGCTGGGTAAAAGCTTAAAGCGAAAGGCAAGTGAATTTACGGGTAATAAGTATACTATTATGGTATATTGTATACTATTCAATATACTGTTACAGTATATTTCATATTATTACAGTATACTATAACAATATAATGTATACTATAATAGTATATTGTTGTAGTATAACAATATACTCCTATAGTATATTGTATACTGTAGCTGTATACTGTTAGGTAATTGTGTTCTTCGATTATTACAATATACAGTTGCAGTATATTGTAAACTATAATAGTATACTGTTGCAGTATAGCTATATACTCCTACAGCATATTGTATACGATAGCGGTATACTATTGGGTAGCTGTGTTCTTCTTCGATTTTCAGCTGAAAATTTCGATCTCAATCACCTCAAATCAGCTCCAAATGCTATCAAATTTCAGTATGAACTTCCAGAAGGTACTATAAGCAATATTTAACAGCACCCACTTTGAATCAAACAAGAAATCTTCAAAATAAAAATTTTAAATTCAAGAGCTTCAAGCCCAACAATGGTGAACATTCAAATACACATAAAAATTCAGATCCGGGAAGCTTACTTGAAGGTACTATAATCAATATTTTATAGCACCCACATCGAATCAAACAATAAATCTTCAAAATAAAATTTTAAATACAGGAGCTTCAAGCTCATCAATGGTGGATCTTCATACACACACAAAAATCAGAGTTGGGAAACTTAATATATAACTGTAACACCACATGGGTTCAGAAATATAAAAAAATACAAAAAAAAAAACTAATATACAAAGAGGATTTTGGAGTGAAACTCATGTACAATAATATTGAAGATAGAAATAAAATCTGAAGAAAAATTCACAAGTCAAATCAGTAACTACTGTGTGAAATATGATTTCTCATGGTTTGGATATGGGATTTTGAAATGAAAGAAATGGCTGGGTGAAATAGCGTTAACTGAGGCATTAAATGAGGGGAATAAGCTAATGCATGGGCCGGATAAATAGTTTGGGCCGCATGGTAGGAGAAGTAAATAATTTGGGCATGAACATTAAAGGGTAAATAGTTTGGAATTAATGGGTATAAAGTGAGATTTTCTCCTTTTAAATACGATGTAAGCTAAAACCTGTATTGGTCTAAATTTGTTGACTTGGTAACGGTAGATAAACAGGATCGAGGACGGGGTCGATCACGGCGTAATAGCGGGAAGCCGTCTTTGAGAGGATCGTTGTCGGGGACGAGCAACTGGAGTAAAGAAATAACGGTAGGATAGGTTTAGAAATGGATACAAGGAATATTCCTTTAGATATTCCTTATTTTATATTTTTTAGGGTTTCTTGGAAGGGAAAAGGGCCAGATATACCCCTGTAGTAGTAAAAATTGTCCACATATGTCCTCCGTTATACTATCGATCTAAATCTACCCCTCCCATTAGCAAAGTAATCAAAAATACCCTTATTTCTAACGGTGCTCCACCATGGCAATCCAAATCCTAAATGTTCTGACATTTGGGTGAGGTGGATGCCACTGTGGCATGCCACCTCACCATTTTTCCCCTTCCAATTCTTCTTCCCCTCATACCTTGAAATAAAACTCTGTAGAATGATGTAAAGATATAAACCTTTTTCATTGCATCAACCATCTCTGTAGAATGATGTAAAGATAACACACTGAAAGTTCCAACATAATATACTGGAGATTCGAGCACTTGTGTATGAACTTCCAGCATATTATACTGGACCGGTATACTTTGCTGGAACTCCAGTATATTATGCTGGAGTTCTAGTGTACTTATGCTGGAACTCCATCATATTATGTTGGAGTTCCAGCATACTTATCATGGAACTCCAGTATAATATGCTGGAGTTCAAGTATACTTATGCTGGAACTCCAGCATAATATACTGGCGTATTTTTCGGGTTTTGAACAGTGTTTGCTCAAATTTATCTTTAAATAAAAAGTGGCTAAATTTCGATTACGTTTGAAACTGGGCTATTTTTGAATGACCACTTGTAAATCTGGCTATTTTTGAATTTCTCCCCGTTAACTACCTCGAAGGAAAGAAAACAAACATTGTCGTGGTAAAGAGTTAGAAAAGGGCCTCATTTCACTCCAATTTAAGAGAATTATATCCACAATTTTTTAGAGGTTACTAAATTCCATCAATTTCACCTCCTATTATGTGGATCTCCCAATCACGTGTCGTGTTTTTATCGGTGTAATTCAATAAATCATTTTCTTCAGAAAAAAGAAATTGTGAATAATTCTCCATTATCGGTCAGGACAATTTATTTGTTTGTTTGTTTAATGTCAATGATCAAGAAAGTTAAATATAAGAAGGAAAGATAGGATTATTGAAGTTTTTTTCACATTGAAAAAGGTTACTCCTATATTGAGAAGAATAAAAGAAGAGAAATAAGAATAAAGGCAAAGGAAATGGCTTTCACAGGTACATTGGATAAATGCAAAGCTTGTGATAAGACAGTTTATTTTGTTGATTTATTGTCTGCTGATGGAGCTACTTTTCATAAGTCTTGCTTCAAATGTAGCCATTGCAAAGGCACTCTTGTGGTATGTTTAATTAATTACCTTTCTCTTCTTTTTTTACTCTTTATTTTCTCTACTTCATGATTTGACAAGTTTTACGCTAATTATGAATTTATCGCAATATTTCTTTTATCCGATTTGGGACCAATAATGTCTATTCCAACTTGTTTGAGACTGATACGTAATTATTAGTATATTTCTTTTGCTCAACATGTGATAAGAAATCTTGTTTTTTATCGATCTCTAGCTTTCTTCGCCTTCTAATTTGCTTTTGTTATTGTCCTGTCAAGGGGCGGAGGGAGAGTAGAACCTATATGTTCGGCCAAACTAAGTAGTTTTGGTCCAAACTATATATTTGCCTTAAGAAATTCATTGGATATATATAAATTATTAATTTAGAACCAGTAACTTAAAAGAAATAGAATCCCGAACTCACAAGTTTTAAATCAGGCCTCCGTTTTTTGCCATGTCTGGGCCCCATCCCCAACCTCTCCTCACTTTTGAATATATATATATATATATATATATATATATATATATATATATATATATATATATATATATTCTTACCTAATATGGGATCTTGAAGGCATGTATTCATTGTAAATCCATGCTACATTGTGGCTTTAAGATAGACCAAGTTGTCAATGAAATTAATCATCAAGAATTAAGAAAACAACTAGACCCTTGTTTCTATGTATTTTACTGGGATAGGGTAGCACGAAACAAAAGGTATCTCGCATTCACACATGATCTGGGGAAGGATCGCACTGTAAGGGCGGTAATACAAGCGCTTCATCATTTTTGTGTATCTTACTATATTTCTCTTTTTTATTGTACATTGAATAATGTGGTCACTTTTTAATTTAATATAGTTGTGGTGTTTTTGTACAGATGAGCAACTACTCCTCAATGGATGGAGTCCTCTATTGCAAGCCACATTTCGAACAACTTTTTAAGGAATCTGGAAATTTTAGCAAGAACTTTCAGACTGCATGTAAGACATCATTTTCTCATACTTCATGTTTATTTGCAAGGTTTCACAGTATTCAATTTCTTCATATTTACTAACCAATTTTAACCTTATTTTTTTAAATTTATGTAGCCAAACCTGAGAGGGAAAATTCTTTGGTACGTTGTCTCAAACTTCACATCTAAACAATACTATAATAATCTCTCTTTTCTTGTCATTAAACAAGAAAATATGGTAACAAAAAAATTACACAGCCAATTTTAATTTATTAAGAATTGAGACGTAATTGTTATTAGGATATAATTAAACATATTCTTTTTGTATTTCCTTCAACCGTAAATTTTGTGTAGACAAAGGCTCCAAGCAAACTCTCAGCCTTGTTCTCTGGAACTCAAGACAAATGTGCTGCTTGCAACAAAACTGTTTACCCTCTCGAAAAGGTATGAAATTATTTTTTTTAGGAAAATATAAATTTTTAAAATATAGGTCATTTCCTGGTGTTTGATTGCCACAAAATATTCTCCGGAGAAAATGACTTTTCTCACTTTTGGGTGCATAAGTCATTTTCCTTCACGATTATTTCAACTCTTAACTTCATATTTATGTTTTAGGCTAATATTTTGCTTAGAAATTTATCAAACAGCCAAAAATATTTTCCGGAAATTTACTTTTATCAAACCATGTTGCTTATATTATCCATCTTTAATCATTATTTGTTGTCTATCTTTAATACTCAAAATTTTCATCAAAACAATACCCGATTTGCTAATACCATAACTCCTATCAATCCTTAATACAGTATGTATTTTTTCCTAAAAATATTTAACTCTCAACCAAATAACAGAAAATATTTTCTAGGAATTTTTTTCCAAAATGAGTAATATCTGAAAAATGAATTTTATCATACCAAACGTCCGATCAATATATATGATTTTGTGGAATAATAACTTATAAAACCCCCTATAAACTTATCTCATAATGATGATTTGTTAGGTAACAATGGAGGGAGAAGCATTCCACAAATCATGCTTCAAGTGTGCACATGGAGGTTGTCCATTAACTCATGCAACATATGCTTCACTTGATGGAGTCCTCTACTGCAAACACCATTTTGCTCAACTTTTCATGGAGAAAGGAAATTACCAACATGTCCTCAAGGCTGCTAATAACAAGAAGAATAGTGCTGAAAAGGCAGATGAAGAGCAAGAGCCAACTGAAAAGGCAGAAGATGAGCAGCCACAAGACAAGGAGCCTGATGATAATGAGCAACCACCAATTATAGAGGAATTCTGATCACTTAAAATTTTATATACTATTGATTTCTTTAACCTAAAATATTTGTGTTTCTTATAAGTTTGAAAAGATTTTCTCATTTAAATTCTTGTCTTGATTTTTTTTATTTCATTTTTTCCCCCTTCCAACTTGGTATCCAGCTTGTAAACATGTTTGAGAGGTTATTCATTTTGACAATACAATAATTTGTTAGATAATCTTTTTATTTTATTGTTGCAAGCATTGCTGCTGAATGTTGCGGGCTAATGAATCAATTAAAAGAAGTACTGGTGAGGTGGTTAGGCAGGACATGACGCTACTTTAGCTTACCGAGGATATGACCTTCGATAGGAGGGTGGTGAGGTCGAGGATTAGGGTTGTGGGTTGACAGGCAATGTAGAATTTCGTCTAGGCATCCCAGTAGTATTAGTGCTAGTCTTATATTTTTCTATGCCTAGCCCCTTGCTATTTCATGTTGTGCCATTATTTCCAGCAAGACTAAATCTGTTTTTATAGTGTTGTCTGTTTATTGCTTTATTAAGGTCATGTCTAATTATCTGGTTGTTGCTACTGTCGTTTACAGCAAGACCCATGTCTAATTACCTAGTTGTTGCTACTGTCTGTTTATTGCTTTATTTTCACTTCTTTTCACTATTAGAAATCCGAAAAAAATGACCAAAATTTGGCGACCAAAATTGGTTTGTCAAGAAAAGCGACCAAAGTTGGTCGCTAAATTGGAGAAAATAATTAAATAATTATTCTAAATACATTAGCGACCAAGGTTGGTCGCTTTTTGGTCGATAATGTGGTCAAAATGTTGACCGGAATGGTCAGACTTGCTTGGTCAAAGAAATACTGAAATTAGCGACCAACTTTGGTCGCTAAAGTGGGACCCAGCATAAAATTTTAATAATTATATTATTATTTAAAAAAAATAAAATATAAATAAATATAATTTAAAATTAGCGACCAAAGTTGGTCGCTTACGAAAGGGGAAGCAGATGGAGACCAACTTTGGTCGCTAATCTGGGATCCAGTTATAAAATTTTAATAATTATATTATTATTTAAAAAAAATTATAAAATATAAATAAATATAATTCAAAATTAGCGACCAAAGTTGGTCGCTTACGAAAGGGGAAGCAGATAGAGACCAACTTTGGTCGCTAATCTGGTACCCAATTCTAATGTTTAATAATTATATTATTATTTTAAATATTATATAAAATATAAATAAATCTGATTTAAATTTAGCGACCAACTTTGGTCGCTAATTTTAATTTCTGGATAATTAGCGACCAAAGTTGGTCTCTTTTCAGGTCAACATTGGTCAAAATTAAAAATCACTTTTGTAT
>NC_032000.1:5403895-5407421 GCF_001879085.1 Nicotiana attenuata | reverse complement strand
AAAATTGTTTTCTGAAATTTATATGGAAATTTAAAATGAAAATGGATTAGAAAGTGTTGGTATCGGGCCCGTATTTTGGTTCCGGCGCCCGGTACAGGTCTTATATATGGTTTAAGCGCTTCCTGTGAAATTTGGTCGAAATCAGACGTCATTTGACGTGTTTCGGACCTAAACCTCTAAAAATGATAGTTTATGAAGTTTGATGAAAAAGTGATGATTTTGAGGTTTAATTCATTGTTTTAATGTTATTTTGGCGATTTGATCGCACGGCTAAGTTCGTAGGATATTGTTGAGTTAGTGTGTGTGTTTGGTTAGGAGCCCCGAGGGTTCGGGAGTGTTTCGGAGGTGTTTCGGGATGTTTTGAACTTAGGAAAAGTATCAGATTTTCTGCAATTTTTGCACGGGCTTTTTCTTCTTCGCGATCGCGGCCTTCAGCTCGCGTTCGCACTGCCTGTGGTGTCCCCTTCTTCGCGTTCGCATTCAATTTCATGCGTTCGCGTAGTGCCAGCCCCCCCTCAACGTGTTCGCGTATTCATTCACGCGTTCGTATAAGCCAAAATCTGGGACCCCAGTAATTAACTCTACGCGTTCGCAGACCCCATCGCGAACGCGATGCTTCCAGTTCCCCCTGCTTCGCGAACGTGACCCCTGTGTCGCGAACGCATAGGGAATTTTTGCCCAGTTAATTTAAAAGCCTAAAAACAGAACTGTGACGGGTTTTATTCAAAAATTCACACGAGCTCTTCTTCTCCACAGCCCCTAGGCGACTTGTAGAACGATTCTTCACCAAATCTTCTTGGGTAAGTATTATCTAACTCGTTTTCTTCATTTTCTATCATCATTCATTGAAATCCTAGGCCTAAAACATGTAATCTAGGGTTGAAATTGGGGGAAATGGGTAGAATTAGGGCTTTTCAATTTTCTTTGATTTAGACCTCGTTTTGGGGTCGAATTTAAAAACAAATTGTATATTCGGGCTCGTGGGTGAATGGGGGATTTGAAATTTGTTCAAACCTCGTATTTTGACCAAGCGGGCCCGGGGTCGATTTTGAAATTTTTGGAGGAAAGGTTGGGAAACTATATCTAGGCATTGGGTTTGATTTGTTTAGCTATTATTGATATTATAAAGTCGTTATTTCATAGATTTGATTGAGTTGGAGCCGAATTCGAGGGGGAAAGCGGTCGTTGTGGATTGATTTAGCCGTGGAAGTTAAGGTAAGTGTTTGGTCTAACTTTGGCTTGAGGGAATAGGAGTAGAGTCTTATTTGCTAATTGCTATTTGTCGAGTACGGTGTATAGGCATGGTGACGAGCATCTATACACTGGTGTCTAGCATGACCGTGTGTCCTTATATTGAGATTATCCTGAAGTTGTTGTGATTCTCCCATGCTTATTTGATGATTTCTATATACTGTAAAGAGCATGAGACAGAGATTATGATTACTACACTCTGTGGAGCATTGGCTCGAGTTGTGTTACGGATTGAGAAGGTATATGAGATGAAATGACTCTTTGGAGCGATGGCTCGAATGATAAAGTGAATTAAAAGTGAGAAATGTAAGAAAAAGGGAGAGTTGATGGTTATTCCCTTGCCGGAAATTTAGTTGTGTTGTTATATTCCCTTGCCGGGATTTCTTCTTACTAGTTGTTGCTCCCTTATCCCTTGTTTGTGGTTGTTGCCTGGGTGAGGTTTTGTTAATTATATGTGGATCGGGTTGCACGCCGCAACAGTGATAATTGTGGATCAGGTTGCACGCCGCAACAGTGATGATTGTGGACCGGGTTGCACGCCGCAACAACACTATATATTTATGGATCGGGTTGCACGCCGCAACAGTGAATATTGAGGATCGGGTTGCACGCCGCAACAATATTGTTGTGTGATCGGAACGGGTTGCGTGCCGCAACAAATTATAGCTTAAGTGTGTTTATTCCGGATTTAAGTTTCTGTTGGCTGTTATAACCTTAGAATTTAGACTCCTTGTTTATAACTGTTGCCTCCCCACAGCATGCTCCCCCTCCCTTATAAACTGCTTGTTTCCTGTTTATTTTCCGCAATATATTTCGTAACTGCACAGGTTTATCTAGTAGTCTGGTCTAGCCTCGTCACTACTTCGCCGAGGTTAGGCTAGGCACTTACCAGCACATGGGGTCGGTTGTGCTGATGCTACACTCTGTGCATCTTTTTGCATAGATCACAGCGCCGGAGCAGCAGCTTTTGGACAGCAGTAGAGGATTCGGGAGCTGACTTCAGTCCAGAGACCCCGAGGTAGCCTCGCTGACGTCCGCAGGCCCGGAGTCTCTCTATCTCTATTTTAGTTTGTTATCTCTGTACCGAAACAAACAGTTTTATGTACCGAAACAAATTTATAAACTAAAAGTTCAATTCATAAATTAAAAGTTCAATTCATATCCAAAAGGTTCAATTCATAAACTAAAAGTCCAATTCATATCCTAAAATACTCAATTTATAAACTAAAAGTTCAATTCATATCCTAAAATTTCAATTTATAAACTAAAAGTTCAAATCATAAATTAAAAGTTCAAATCATAAACTAAAAATCCAATACATAAACTAAAAGTCCAATTCATATCCAAAAAGTTCAATTCATAAATTAAAAGTTCAAATCATAAACTAAAATTCCAATACATAAACTAAAAGTCCAATTCATATCCTAAAAGTTCAATTCATATCCTAAAATTTCAATCTATAAACAATAAGTTCAATTCATAAACTAAAAGTTCAATTCATATCCTAAAATTTTAATTTATAAACTAAAAGTTCAATTCATAAACTAAAAGTTCAATTCATATCCAAAAAGTTCAATTCATATCCTAAAATACTCAATTCATAAACTAAAAGTCCAATTCATATCCTAAAGGTTCAATTCATATCCTAAACCCTAGATTCTAACTAAACTATCAAGACAATACAAAGTATAATTCAAATCTAACTAAACTAAATTCAACACTAATTAAACTAATTAGTTAATAAAATTAATTAACAAAGCTAACTAAAACAAGACCTAAACACTAATCCTCAATAAAATACAATATTCAAAGAATTGAAACACTAATTCATATCCTTAAACTACAATATTGAAATAATTGAAACAAAAACTAGAAATAACAAAGATTCAAGGTTATCATTCAAACCTAGGTTTTTTTAGGTGGAGAAGGAGATAGAGGGGCAGCGGCAGCGGTTGCAGCGGCGGCGGTTGGCGGCGGCTCTGGTGGTCGCAGTGGTGGCGCGGGGTGGGGGATGGATTTGTGTGAGGAAATAGAGAAGGGGAGGAGAATGTGTTGAGAGAGAGTTGGGGAAATTTTGGGGAAGAAAATAAGAGAATGGGAGGGGGAAACCCGTTTTTGAGTCTGGATTTACAAAAAGCGACGAACGTTGGTCGCTATTTTTGGTAGCTAATTAAGTTTTGACTGTTTGACCAAAATAGCGGCCAACGTTGGTCGCTATTTTTGGTAGGTAATTAAGTTTTGACTGTTTGACCAAAATAGCGACCAACGTTGGTCG
>NC_032000.1:5306235-5403163 GCF_001879085.1 Nicotiana attenuata | reverse complement strand
CTCACACACACACACACACACACACACACACACACATATATATATATATATATATATATATATATATATATATATATACACATAGCCCCTCGGGCAAGCCTCTTAGTCACTCGTGACTCAACTCTTACCAATCAGCGCTCACACTCACTCACACTCAATAGGTACCATATAGAAACCGTTGCGGCGTGCAGCCCGATCCATATATCGCTACGGCATGCAGCCCGATCCATATATATAGTCGACTGCGCTCACTGGGGGTGTGCAGACTCCGGAGGGGCTCCTACAGCCCAAGCGTTATATCGCTGCGGCGCGCAGCCCGATCCAACATATCACTGCGGCGTGCAGCCCGATCCATATATATATATATATATATATACCCTCGGTCTATCTCAGTCATTATCCTCACAATCAGACCCTCGGTCTATCTCCGTCATCAACCTCACAATCAGACCCTCGGTCTATCAGTAAATCACGGAACTCAGCCGAAATAGTTTTTCATATTTTTTAAGAAGTAAAGTGATAAAACCAGATTTAAACAATAAATACGTAAAACATGACTGAGGTTATGCTTTCAAACAAATAGAGCGAGGAAAAATAGTAAAAATTCCCCTAAGGGTCTCAACAGGTCTGCACAAGGCCCCAAACATAGCATACAACCCAAATTATAATATCAATATCTAAAATATGGAACATCATAAGATTTCAAATGAAATACGCGACTTAACAGTCGTACGGGACGGACCAAGTTACAACCCCCAACGGTGCACGGCTCCACGCTCGTTATCTAACGTGTGTGTCACCCCAAAGTAGCATAACGATGTGAAATCCGGGGTTTCAAACCCTCAGGACAGTATTTACAATCATTACTTACCTCGATCCGATCCAAACTCTAGCCCACAATGCCTTTGCCCGCACGAATCGACCTCCGGATGCTCCAAATCTAGCCACAATCAGTACATAATTATTAAAATATGCTAAGGGAACGAAGCCCACTCGAAAATATCCAATTTAACATCAAAATCCCGNGAAAGAGGGAGAAAAGTAGTGCTGCGAACGCCGGCAGCTACCTTGCTAAACTCCGGTGACTCTGCCTCAGCTCAGCCAATGCCCGCTACTGGGTGCTGAAGTACCTGAATCTGCACACAAGGTGCAGGGAGTAAAGTGAGTACTCCAACTCAGTGAGTAATAATCGTAACTAAAGTCTGAATGGTAAGAAATCACGAAAAGTGCATCAACATGCTGTATAGAAGCAGTTCAAAAACCAGTAAGAAGGCAATGAAGCTGTATAATCCCTTAAAACATCTTAGCTTAGTTTAAACTTCTTTGAAAATGACTTTTTCAACAGTTACGCAAATGAATGCAGAACAACTAGTGCAGATAAGCACAGAAATCCGCCCCTCGGGCACGAATACACAATTAAGCAGGTAAATGACAGGCAAATAAGAAAGATAAGCACATAAGGTTCGCCCCTCGGGCACAATGTCAACAAATCCGCCCCTCGGGCAATATCTAAGAACAGTACCAGCCCCTCGGGCAATCACATAGAACAATACCAGCCCCTCGGGCTATATCTCACATAACAATGGGTACCCGCGCTCACTGGGGGTGTGCAGACTCCTGGAGGGGCCCCTTACGGCCCAAGCACAATAACAAGCCATCTCGTGGCATCAAATCTAGGCCCTCGGCCTCATATCAATCAAGCCACCTCGTGGCGTACATATCTCAAGCCCTTGGCCTCAAATCAGTATCAGTGTTTCCTCACAACATAGGCCCTCGGCCTTACTCAGTCAAAAATCCTCACCAGCCCCTCGGGCAATAGTAAAACAGTGTTTCTCAGCCCAAAAATCATTTAAAATATCATTTAAGTCTCAAAACTGAGTAAAAATGGCTGAGTAGTAAAACAGTGGAAAATAACATGACTAAGTTCAAGTAGTAAGTCAAAATAGTGAGGAAATATCAATAAAAAGCCCCGAAGGGTTCAAATAATTGGCACTAGGCCCAAATATGGCATTTAGCCCAAATAATGATGATAGCAAATAGTTTTCAATAAAATACGCGGTAAAATCATCACTCGGGACGGGCCAAGTCACAGTCCCCAATAGTGCACGACCCCACGCTCGCCATCAAGCGTGTGCCTTACCTCAATATAGCACTACGATGTGCAATTCGGGGTTTCAAACCCTCAAAACATCATTTACAATCATTACTCACCTCGATCCGATCCAAACTCTAGTCCGCGATGCCTCCCCGCACTGATCGACCTCCGGATGCTCCGAATCTAGCCACAATAAGTACAAAATCACTAAAATATGCTAAGGGAACGAAGCCCACTCGAAAATATCCATTTTAACATCAAAATCCCGAAATTGCTCAAACCCGGCCCTCGGGCCCACGTCTTGAAATCCGATAAAATTAACTTCAATGGAATCCTCATCCTCTCACGAGTTCATACATATCAAGAACATCAAAATCGGACCTCAAATGGCCCCTCAAATCCCCACTCAAAGGTCTCTTAAATCTCAAGCCCTAATTACCCATTTTTGCTACTGATTTTCCATGGATTTCAAGCTTACAAATGTTAAAATTCATCATAGAAACAAGTTTAGGGTCCAAAAATCTTACCTCCATGAAATCCTCTTGAATTCCCTCTTCAATTAGTTCTCCCAAGCTTTCTCCCGGATGAAATATGGTGAAAACCCTCTCAAAATCGCGGAGGGTGAAATATATGCATTCTAACCCATGCATTTTTGCATCTGCGGTCAATCCACCGCATCTGCGGTACCGCTTTTGCGGTCCAAGAGCCGCTTCTGTGGTTCTTTACTTAAACTGCCAATCCGCATCTGCGATGAAGTAGCCGCACCTGCGCCTTCGCAGATGCGGTCCCACAACCGCTCTGCGTTTCCTGCCAACCTCACCAGCTTTTGCTTCTGCGACAAATTCTGCGCATATGCGGCATCGCACCTGCGGTCCCCAATCCGCAGGTGCAGAAATACCAGAAGCAGAAAATCTGCATCTGCAACAAGGTTCTAAACTTCTCCGAAATCATTCCGAAATCACCCCGAGGCCCCTGGGACCTACAAACATATTCTAATACCTTATTCAAACTTGTACCAACCTTCAAATCATCTCAAACAACATCAAATCACCCAAAACACATCGGATTCAAGCCAAACTTTCTAGAATCTTCCAAATTTCTCTTTTGATCGAAAACCCAACCAAACCACGTCCGAATGACCTGAAATTTTGCACACACATCCCAAATGACATAACGGAACTACTGCAACTTCCGGACTTTCATTCCGACCTCTATATCAAAATCTCACCTATCAATCGGAAACGCCGAAATCTTAATTTTGCCAATTCAAGCCTAAACCTTCCACGGACTTCCAAAATGCATTCCAATCACACTCCTAAGTCCCAAATCACCTAACGGAGCTAACCAATTCATAAAAATTCCGATCTGAGATTATATACCAACAAGTCAAATCTTGGTCCAACCTTTCAAATTTCAAGCTTCAAACTGAGAACTGTTCTTCCAAATTCATTCCAATTACCCTGAAAACCAAAACCAACAATTTACATAAGTCTTAATACATCATACGGGGCAAGTCATGCCCGAGAACTGACGGGCAAAGTGCAAAAGCTCAAAACGACCGGTCGGGTCGTTACATCCCCCCCACTTAGACATACGTTCGTCCTCGAACGTGCCCAGACGAGTTGTTCCAAAAGCCAACCACTCGCTGAACTAGCCTTACCATGCATATACCCGGGGGTGATCCCACGTCACCCTATCTCATATAGGTCCTATAACACATAGAAACTGAAATTTCACAATCCAATCTAGCCCATAAACCATGGAACCACATTCCCACTCTGAAATCTTCAATGCGATCAGAATCTCACATTTATACTGGAAATAAGCCCGAACAAGCTGTAATAACCCATACCTGCAACCTAGGTGCAATTTCATGACATACCACATAACTCAAACGCTTGCAGCGATAATTTCTAATCACAGCTGCTGCACACGACAACCGAATACCGATAGAAAACCTCTTATCAACTAAGGTCTCATTCCAACACTTTCATGCCCTGCCAATGATAAATGAAACATGCAATAAACCATAACCATTTCTCAGATCAACCATTCATGAAGCCACTTCTCCCTTGGCAAGGACCATAGCATATTTCTGAGCCGAACCTCGATATTTATTCCTCCCAACATGCTGAAATCGAATCCGTTCGTATTCATTAATGATCCCAACGATCTCATCTAATTCAACACAACCACTCTGGTGACATGACACCTCAATGCAGACTAAAGCCGCGACTTGCGCAACCCGCGCACCAATAAGAAGCAATCCGAACATACTCAAATCATGAAAGTGACTCAAATGAAAGGGCTGTACCGCAAGCTCACCAATACTACTACAACACAAGGTCGAGAACCCGTCTCACATCATAGAAACGGAATACACGAATCTAACCCGCAAGGTCATACCTCCACATAACTTTGCTGCAATGCGCGACGCTATCCAAACACTGGTCCACATGGAACACCTCAAGTCACTCTGCTCGAAATTGACGACCATGCGCAATTGATGTCTAGAACCAAAGCAAATCATCATAACCCCAGTGAAGCAGATACATAACACTACTCAACCCAAAAGGATATGACCGATACGCCACCCGCCGAGCAATATCCAGTATTCCTCCCGCTCGAGCTCCACTAAGAGACCCCAATAACACCGCACTGCCTGTGCCTATAACCAACAAATCCAAATGCCCCGCAACATGGAAAAGTAACTCATATGTCTCCTCAGAACACAATAGGCTCAATAACAATCGAATCACACATCCCTCAGCAATACAACTCGGAGCCAACCCAGTCGACTCAAGTTAGAACACACATCCACATTGGCCTACCAACGGACCCCTCATCAAGGAAATCCTGAGGCTGCTCCCTCAAGTCCTTTAACTCTGCCGGTGCCATATGATACGGTGCCCGGCATCAAATCAATACCGAAATTAATAGCCTTGCCCGGTGACATGCCCGGCCACAAGAACACATCCGAAAAGTCCCTCACAATCGGAGCTGAATCAATGGTAGGAGTCTCCACACTGACATCCTCCACAAAAACCCAAATAAGAAAAACAATCCTTCCCAACCATCCGCTGGGTCTTCGGAATATAAAACCACCCTACTAAGAACATAATCCGTCGAACCTCGCCACTCAATCCGTGGCTTTCCCGGCGTAGCTAACAGTGCCGCCTTAGCACAATAGTCCAGAATAACATAGCACGGAGACAACCAGTCTGCACCCAATACCAGATCTAAAATCTAGCCTACTAAGCAACAAAAGACCCACTCGGGTCTCCAAACCCCGATAGTCACTAAATAGTGCCAATACATACGACCCACAACCACAACATAGCCTGAATATGAGAACTCCCAGTCTCCAACTCCATATAGCACACGAACCACCATACCTGATCCCAATTCCGCCATCCGAATACATACCACATCTCTAATACCCAATCATCCCACGAGAGATACTATAACATCCTTCTGTGCCTCCAAGCAAACTCAGATATCAGCAGTCTATCTAACCAGAAAGTGCCGTAATACTACCGAAGTACCATCAACTTAATCACATTGCCTTTTTCTGAAACATATACCCTCGTCAAATCACCTCCAACTAGCAATACCATTTCTTTAATCATCTGAAGATCATTACCCTAATCATCTAAAGCTCATTTCTCTAATTATCTGAAACTGCCCGTGCTGCTGATTTTATGACCTTCTGTTCAGGACTGAACCGTAACCTTACACATACAAATCTCAATCCTCCACAACGTACCGAATATACCATACCATCCTAGAGTAACATGAGAACTTCATCTCCCTTCCGAGCCACAAACATCTATGTAGTCAACTAGTCAAGAACTTCCCATTGATCCCACCTAGAATAAAATCATTACACATCCCATGCTCTTCACGCTAGCAGAAAATATACCTCTCTAACCGTGGTAGAAACCGTCAAGAACTCTCCTGATTCCTTTTGCACAAAACTAAACCGCCGGGTCTGAATCCTTCTATTTCAACCAAACTACGCAGGCCACTATCACCCAAGAGCATTTCCGTGAAACACTTGTAAAAACTCATTACCTCATGAGCACCCAAAGAACTAGTCATATCCTTACCATACCGATTCGTCCTACTACCAAGCTACCCCATCTATCCGAGTTTCCTTCTGAGTTACCTTCAAATTGATACTCCCTCTTGCTGTAGCACCACAATTCCTCAACCCAAACTCGCCACACGAGACCCAAGAATAATACCACACAGTCTAAGGCTCATAACCCACTGAATTCTCTTTCAAATGCTCCCAAAAGCACCGCATTCAGAATACCTACCCTGAAAAGACTTCCTGCTAATCTGAAGACATTACTTTCCTAATACTGATGTATACAATCCCATAATTGATATAGAAATGACTAAAGTCTTGACACCCTCCAGCGCAAACCTCAGTTTCTATCCAAATTAGTCACCTGAAAATCTCCAATTATTACATGTAAAACCCCGAACGCATTAGAACCATTCTCTATAGTCATCCACTCTACCCAAACTGCAATTAGTCCGATCAAAAGAACCGAGCAGCCTATGCCTCATTAGCACTTCTGACACTGCAACATATAACCTTACCTTGATACAACCAAGCCACTTTCCTTTCCTATGCACCGAGCATTCTTTATCAACAACTCAAGACATTCCGTGATTCTCAAACACCTATGAAGCATGATATAACCTTACCTTAGTCGAAATTTTTTCTTTTACTCGAGCCATCCTCGGGCTCAATCTCCGCAAACCATAACTGATTCACCAGCACGCCTCAAACTGGGACCAACATAGCGCATAACCGTGCAATCAGCTAATCAATAGCAAACTTCCCCACTTGGCTCGAAGCCACAGATCAAAACACACACCATAACTCGTAAAGCATATACTTTATTGCTGCCATAATACCATAGTGAGATTAACTTAATCCTTCATAAGCTCGTGGAACGCAGACCATTGGTACTTTAAATCTTCTGCAAATCTCGCATTCACCCTCGTAATAGTTAAACCCACTCTCTTAAGCGACCCAAATTCAAATTACAACATATATCTTTCACTTGAAATTGAGATCTTCTAACAGACAACATAAGGATAGCACAAACTCAGAACACTCCGCAGGAGATAACCCATCTGTTTTGCCTCAAACTGGCATTTCTGTATACCTTCCGCCGTCATATTCATCGCGCAATCACTTAATCTTCCTGAGTCTGAACTCATACCGCAACATGAAATTTACTTTAGTCCCAACTAGAAAACATGAAAGGATTCATCACACGCCCATAACTCGGGGCTAAAACTCGAATCAAGACGGAAATCAAGCACCTAATAGTTCTTCTATCCTCCAGCAGACCCTTCTCGTCGCTCCCAAATCATACGAATACATCTCGCAGTCATATCACCCTCATCACGTAACTATCCAGTCATTACTCCCCTTAATAGGGACACAACAAAACATATAGATCCTGAAACACGTGCTCACATAATCAGCACCTCGGTGCTCAAGCTATAGGCAAAAATCCGGCCTCGAGTCCTCCAGACTGGCCCAACATCAGCACATAGAGATCATATCTCGCCCCTCAATCAGGGAATCGCAAGCCATCGATGCACATCTGATACTGAGCGCTCGTGTGCGCATACGAACGCGTGGAAGGAATTTCAAGAGTTACTTTTCAAGCTGAATCAAGGACGCACGACAAGAATTCAAGAATGTGAAGTTTTTCCTAAAGGTTCTGCAGCCTCTCGAGGATAAAAACAGACGTCTCCGTACCTATCTGCGAGACTCTACTAAACCTGCTCATGACTCGTAAGACCTATGTAACCTAGGCTCTGATACCAACTTGTCACGACCCTAAACCCAGACCCGATCGTGATGGCGCCTCTCGTGAAGACAAGGCCAGCCGACACATTTTCAATCCAATCTTTAAGCAATTAAACAATAAGCGTTACGTCTAAAACATGATATAAACTCAGAAGTAACAATGACAATACAAAACAATTCACGGAATACAACCCAACTCAGCCCGATACCGGGGTGTCACTAGTCATGAGCATCTACTAAGGTCTAAATACAATTGACGAAGTCTGAAATGTACTAAGTACAGACTAATAGAATAAAGAGGGAGAAAACAGTGCTGCGAACGCTGGCAGCTACCTTGTTAAACTCCGGTGACTCTGCCTCAGCTCAGCCAATGCCCGCTACCGGGTGCTGAAGTACCCGAATCTGCACACAAGGTGCAGGGAGTAAAGTGAGTACTCCAACTCAGTGAGTAATAATCATAACTAAAGTCTGAATGGTAAGAAATCACGAAAAGTGCATCAACATGCTGTATAGAAGCAGTTCAAAAACCAGTAAGAAGGCAATGAAGCTGTATAATCCCTTAAAACATCTTAGCTCAGTTTAAACTTCTTTGAAAATGACTTTTTCAACAGTTACGCAAATGAATGCAGAACAACTAGTGCAGATAAGCACAAAAATTCGCCCCTCGGGCACAAATACACAATTAAGCAGGTAAATGACAGGCAAATAAGAAAGATAAGCACATAAGGTTCGCCCCTCGGGCACAATGTCAATAAATCCGCCCCTCGGGCAATATCTCAGAACAGTTCCAGCCCCTCGGGCAATCACATAGAACAATACCATCCCCTCGGGCTATATCTCACATCACAATAGGTACCCGCGCTCACTGGGGGTGTGCAGACTCTTGGAGGGGCCCCTTACTGCCCAAGCGCAATAACAAGCCATCTCGTGGCATCAAATCTAGGCCCTCGGCCTCATATCAATCAAGCCACCTCGTGGCGTACATATCTCAGGCCCTCGGCCTCAAATCAGTATCAGTGTTTCCTCACAACATAGGACCTCGGCCTTACTCAGTCAAAAATCCTCACAAGCCCCTCGGGCAATATTAAAATAGTGTTTCTCAGCCCAAACATCATTTAAAATATTATTTAAGTCTCAAAACTGAGTAAAAATGGCTGAGTAGTAAAACAGTGGAAAATAACATGACTGAGTTCAAGTAGTAAGTTAAAAAAGTGAGGAAATATCAACAAAAAGCCCCGAAGGGTTCAAATAGTTGGCACTAGGCCCAAATATGGCATTCAGCCCAAATAATGATGATATCAAATAGTTTTCAATCAAATACGCGGTAAAATCATCACTCGGGACGGACCAAGTCAGTCTCCAATAGTGCACAACCCCACGCTCGCCATCAAGCGTGTGCCTCACCTCAATATAGCACTATGATGTGCAATCCGGGGTTTCAAACCCTCAGAACATCTTTACAATCATTACTCACCTCAATCCGGTCCAAACTCTAGTCCGCGATGCCTTGCCCGCACTAATCGACCTCTGGATGCTCCGAATCTAGCCATAATCAGTACAAAATCATTAAAATATGCTAAGGGAACGAAGCCCACTCGAAAATATCCAATTTAACATCAAAATCCCGAAATTGCTCAAATCCGGCCCCCGGGCCCACATCTCGAAATCCGATAAAATTAACATCAATGGAATCCTCATCCTCTCACGAGTTCATACATATCAAGAACATCAAAATCGGACCTCAAATGGCCCCTCAAATCCCCACTCAAAGGTCTCTTAAATCTCAAGCCCTAATTACCCATTTTTGCTATTGATTTTCCATGGATTTCAAGCTTACAAATGTTAAAAATTCATCATAGAAACAAGTTTAGGGTCCAAAAATCTTACCTCCATGAAATCCTCTTGAATTCCCTCTTCAATTAGCTCTCCCAAGCTTTCTCCCGGATGAAATATGGTGAAAACCCTCTCAAAATCGCGGAGGGTGAAATATATGCATTCTGACCCAGGCGTTTTCGCATCTGCGGTCAATCCACCGCATCTGCGGTACCGCTTTTGCGGTCCAAGAGCCGCTTCTGCGGTTCTTCACTTAAACTGCCCAATCCGCATCTGCGATGAAGTAGCCACACCTGCGCCTTCGCAGATGCGGTCCCACAACCGTTTCTGCGTTTCCTGCCAACCTCACCAGGTTTTGCTTCTGCGACAAATTCTGCGCATATGCGGCGTCGCACCTGCGGTCCCCAATCCGCAGGTGCGGAAATACCAGAAGCAGAAAATCTGCAGCTGCAACAAGGTTGAAAACTTCTCCGAAATCATTCCGAAATCACCCCGAGGCCCCCGGGACCTCAACCAAAAGCACAAACATATTCTAATACCTTATTCAAACTTGTACCAACCTTCAAATCATCTCAAACAACATCAAATCACCCAAACACATCGGATTCAAGCCAAACTTTCTAGAATCTTCCAAATTCCGCTTTTGATCAAAAACCCAACCAAACCACGTCCGAATGACCTGAAATTTTGCACACATATCCCAAATGACATAACGGAACTACTGCAACTTCTGGAATTTCATTCCGACCTCTATATCAAAATCTCACCTATCAACCGGAAAATGCCGAAATCTTAATTTCGCCAATTCAAGCCTAAACCTTCCACGAACTTCCAAAATGCATTCTGATCACGCTTCTAAGTCCCAAATCACCTAACGGAGCTAACCAATTCATAAAATTCCGATCCGAGATAATATACCAACAAGTCAAATCTTGGTCCAACCTTTCAAATTTTAAGCTTCAAACCGAGAACTGTTCTTCCAAATTCATTTCGATTACCCTGAAAACCAAAACCAACAATTTACATAAGTCTTAATACATCATACGGGACAAGTCATGCCCGAGAACTGACGAGCAAAGTGCAAAAGCTCAAAATGACCGGTCGGGTCGTTACAGGATCGCAGCCATCTTCATCAGCGACTCCATCTATTTCAGGCCTTCGCCTGCGAGATACTAGCTCTGACCCCCCTACACCTTCCACACATGCCTCTGATATACATGCTTCGGGCGGTGATGCTGATGATGACGAGGAGGTGCATTATGATCAATATGGCAGGATCATCATAGTCCCTGAGGTGATGGGTAAGAGTTATTTGTTATTTTTACGTTTATTGTTTTGTACAGTTTGTACTAAGATATTAATGTGTTTTTTTAATTAAATTGCAGGTTCATCCCGAGTAATATTACTACGAGGATAATCACCAAAGCTACCAGAAAGTTTTATGATGGCCCTTATGCGACTTGGAGTGATGCAAATTTTCAATCAATTTAAGGTATAAATGTTCTTTTAAGCAGTATAATTATTTATATTTATGATATTTCCATATAATATTTAAATTTTGAAATACAGAGAAAGTGTGTATGGGAAAACCGCTATAGCGCGGATGTGGCTGCAAATTTTCATCACAAAGCTCGCAAGTGGTTGTCGCATAGTTTCTCCAAAGCTAGAAAGTTGAACCAGAAGCCTGACTGGTTGCTTCAGAATTTATGGGAGGATTTGCAAAGGCAATGGCTTACCGCAAAGTTCTTAGAGAAGAGCGAAAAAGGAAAGAAAGCTCGCGCATCTGAGAAGGGAGGCTCCTTGCACACTGGAGGTGCGTCAGCCTAGGGACAATAAAAAGAAGATTGGTACGTAATTGCTTAATTTATTTTAATTTTTAAAGTATATCTATTCTGTTTATTAACTAAAATTTATGAGTTTAGGAAAAGAAGTTGGGGCGTCCGATGAACCAAGATGAGCTATTCAAGGAGACTCATATTGTAAAGAAGAAGAAAGAGACGGATCAAGAAAGGTGGGTCGAGGGCCGAGCCTCGACTGTACATGTAAGTTTTCACTTTTCATTAAGTATTTTGATTTACTTTTATATAAATTTTGAAATACTAATTCAATGTAATTTTTCTTATAGGGTCGCTTCACAGCTGAAGTGGAGGAATTCATACGCAGTCAGCCATGTAATGAGTCGGGCGAGCCAATCCAACATTCGGACGAGGATGCTAAAAGAATGTGGATGGAGGCTGCTGGCGGTTCAAAATGAGGGAAGGTATACGGGCTTCCTACTAAGAAATTCCATCGCTATAAGTGTGGAATGCAAGGAATAGGGACTTCCTCGCAAGGCGAGCAACTTGATGGGGAGAGCCTCTCCGCTATGCGGGAGACTGTGATAAAGCTCACATTCGAGCTACAAGCGGCCAAGGAAAGAGAAAAGCTTAGAGATGCTCCGTACATTGGCATGCAAGCTCAGTACCAGGGCATGCAAGAGCAGCTCAAATCTCTCCTAGCTTCTGGATGTTTTCCGATTCCCCGGTCTCGTGAGTCATCGCCAGAGGCTCGACTTGAACGTGAGCGTTCCTTCCGTCCTCCCCGTGATCGTTCCTCCCGTCCTCCCCGTGATCGTTCTTCCCGTCCTCGACAAGTAGACCCTTCTGCATACCGTCTTGGTGATGAAAGTTCATCAGACGGTGATGATAATGATGTTGTACAAAACACTCATTGACTTTTATATACTTTGAACTAGACAAATAGAACCGATTTTGAACTAGGTGTAATAAGCGTTAACTTAGTATTGTTAGTTCTATTGAACTTTAATTTGTTAGTTTTAATGTATTTTTTGAATTGTGTTGTTGTTGTTGTTGTTGTTTTTGTGGTGTTGTTGTTATTGTTGTTGTTGTGGTGTTGTTGTTGTTGGGTTGTTGTGGAGATTTGGTATTGAAATTGTAGTTTATGAATTGAATTATATTGTTATTTAGGAATTTGGTATGCTGGCAGGTGGTGTAGCTGCCAAAACAGGCAGTTTCTGTCAAAATTATACCTAGAAAAGCAACCAACTTTGGTCGTTTTTCTATTTCAAAAAATATTTTCTGGGCAATTGCGGTCAAGGTTGGTCGCTAATTAACCCAGCTTTCCTAAAAAGCGACCAACTTTGGTCGCTATTCTATTAAAAAAAATCTGGAAAATAGCGACCAATTTTGGTCGCTTATGTTTAAAAAATAATTAAATTCTTGAAATTAGCGACTAATTTTGGTCGTTATGTTTAAAAAATTAAAAAAAAAACGACCAATTTTGGTCGCTATTTTCCAGATTTTAAAATATAATATTTGGTTTACAGACCAAACTTGATCGCTATATTTTGATTAATAATAAATTTAAAAAAATGTAATTTAAATATAGAGACCAACTTTCGTCGCTAAATTTATATTATTAAAATATTAAAGTGATCAAAGTTGGTCGGTATATTATTTACCGGAATATTTGGTCCTTTTACCTTAGAGACCAAAGTTGGTCGCTAATTAGCGACCAACTTTGGTCTCTAAGGTAAAAGGACCAGCAAAACAGCAACCAAGCCAGTTTGGACGCTTTTTGGTCGCTTTGCGACTTGTAAGCGACCAACTTTGGTCGCTTTTTATGGTCGCTTTTTTCCGGATTTCTAGTAGTGTTTGAGCTAAGGGTCTTTCAGAAACAATCTTTCTACCTTCATTAGGTAGGGGTAAGGTCTGTGTACACTTCACCCTCCTCGGACCCTACTTGTGGGATTTCACTGGATTGTTGTTGTTGTTGTCGTCGTCTTATTTTTTTTCTTTTATTTTTTTCCCCTTCAAACTTGATGTCCAGCTTGTAAACATGTTTGAGCGGTTGTCCATTTTGATTATACAATGATTTTTTAGATTATCTTCTTATTGTATTGTTGCAAGTATTGCTGCTGAATGTTTTTGGCTGATGAATCAATTAAAAGAACACCATTTTTCCCTCTCATTTCCATTAATATATTCCAGTTTATGCAACTCTATAGCGAATAGCGATGTAAGTTTCTACACAGGTACTGTCATCTGTCAATTAAAGAGTAACTATATGTTACGATTCGGAATTTTCACCCTCGGGAGTCGTGATGGCGCCTACTAGTGAAAGCTAGGCAACCCAATTATTTCAGTTATTTAACCCTTTTCATTTTTAATCCCTTAACAATTGTGGATAAACATTATATAAACAGCGGAAATAATAAAGCGGAAGAATGAAATGTAACAATTTAATAATAATACTGATAGCAATCCATAAACATAAGCTACCCAGTATTGGTGTCACAATCTCACAGACCGTCTAAGAGTACTACAATTAGGGGTCCGAAAGATAAATACAACGTTGTTTCTGAAGTGCATAAAAGAAACAGTATGGAAAGATAGAAGGAGACGCCAAGGCTTGCGGACGCCTGCAGGACTACCTCGGGTTGCCTGATGGTCTGAAAGCAGCAACCTCACTGTGGTCCAAAAGCTGCAGCACCGGGATATGCACACAATACAGACTATAGTATCAGCACAACCGACTCCATGTGCTGGTAAGTGCCTAGCCTAACCTCTGCGAAGTAGTGACGAGGCTAGGACCAGACTACCAAATAAACCTGTGCAGTTAAATCATATACAGGGGAAAAGTAAAGGCAAAAATTTACAGGTAAAGATAGGAGGGAGAAAACATGCTGCGGGGAATATCAAGTAACAACAGAAACCAATAGATAAATGTAAAGAACGCCCTAATTCAATTATCAGCAAGAATCAGGAAATCAAAGACAAGTGCACGGCATCACCCTTCGTGCTTTTACTCTCGTCCTCACTATAAGAATCAATATAATCGGCACGACATCACCCTTCGTGCTTTTACCTCACATAATCATAGCACGGAATTATCTTTCGTGCATTATCACTCATATCATGGCACGACATTGTACATCGTGCGGTACGACATCACCCTTCGTGCTTTTACCTCACAATATAGGCACGACATCACCCTTCGTGCATTAACACGCTCAAAATCATGCACAACATCACCCTTGGGCAAGGGAATTCAATAACATCACAATAAAATCCCGGCAAGGGAACAATAGCATAACAGCAATATCCCGACAAGGGAAACAATATCATGAGTAATAACTTCCCGGCAAGGGAGATAATATCAAAAGCAATAACATCCCGGCAAGGGAGATAATATCAAAAGCAATAACATCCCGGCAAGGGAGACAATATCATAAACCTCCTCTCTTTTCCACAATTACTTCACAACTCAATTCTCAACTTGAGCCAACGCTCTACAATGTTCAGTTACCATTAACACTTCCACAAGCCTTGTTCAACAATAGAAATCATCGTATAAAGTATGAACAATACGAAACGGAGTCACATTAATCATAGTATAAGACTCACGGGCATGCTTGACACTGACGTATAGATACTCGTCATCATGCCTATACGTCGTACTCAACAATTAACTCATAGAAAATAAGACACAACTCCTAATCCCTCAAGCTAAGGTTAGACCAAATTAAACACTTACCTCAATGCCACGGACACAATTCAAGCCTCAACTACCGCTTTACCTCTTGTTTCCACCACCAATTCGCTTGTATCTAGCCACAATTTACTTAACGATATCAATGAATGCTAAATGAATCAATTCTAATGCATGAAAATAGGTTTTCTAAAGTTTTTCCCAAAAAGTCAAAAATCGACCCCGGGCACACATGGTCAAAACCCGAGGTTCAAACAAAAACCTGATTACCCATTCACCCACGATCCCAAATGTATAATTTGTTTTGAAATCGGACCTCAAATCGAGGTCCAAATCCCCAAAATTTAAAAATCCTAAGTTCTACACAAAACACCCAATTTCCCCCATGAAAACCCTTGATTATGAGTTGAAATCATGTGAAAAGATGTTATAAATTAAAGAAAATGAGTTAGAAATGATTTACAATTGATTTGGAGAAGAACTTTTCTTTAGAAAATCGCCCAAGAGTGTTAAGGTTTTGAGAAGGTTTGAAAAATGAAGAAAAATACGCCTAAGTCCCAATTAACTAGCCGCAGATGTCGCAATTGCGAAGCTCGCAAACGCGAACAAGTCCTCGCATTTGCGAACCTGGGCATTTTTTGCTAACCTCGCAATTGCGAACAAATAGTCGCAATTGCGATACTAGGCATTTTCTGATGACTTCGCATTTGCGAAGGGTGGTTCGCAATTGCGAACACTGGCAGGCAAGGCTTTCTTCGCAAATGCGATCAAGCCCTCGCAATTGCCAAGCCTGTTGGGCTCGCAATTGCAAAGCCTGAGCTCGCAATTGCGAGATCAGAGCCTGCAACACAGCTGAACCTTTAACAACCATTTCCCTAAGTCCAAATTCACTCCGTGGCCTATCCAAAACTCACCCGAGCCCTCAGGGCTCCAAACCAAACATGCACGCAAGTCCAAAAACATCATACGGACTTGCTCGTGCAATCAAATCATCAAAATAGCATCAACAACTATGGATTAAACCTCAAATTCATGAAATCACTCAAGAACATCAAAATTACTATTTTTCTCAACTATAGGTCCGTTTTAACCAAATCAATCCTGATCTTTACCAAATTTTACAGATTTAATTTAATTATTATTTCAAACTTGTACCGGGCTCCGGAACCAAGATACGGGTCCGATACCATAAAAAAAAATGCATCAATTCACTTCCAAAAACCTTTATATTTTCCAGAAAATAATTTTCTTTAAAAATTTATTTCTCGAGCTTGGGACCTCGGAATCCGATTCCAGGCATATGCCCAAGTCCCAAATTTTACTCAGGACCCTCCTGGAAATGGGACCTAGTCAAAAATTCAAAAAATCATGAGTAGAAAAATCTAGCATAATGTACCCCAAAAGGAATATAAGTTGGTTCCAAAGTTTGCATGTTTGAGATAGGATTCAAGTAGGAGTTTTCAGGACCATCCTGAATAATGAGACCTAGCTTTAAAGATTTTCATTAGATAACAAGATTTAGCGGAAGTCATACCTTTAGAAGATATAGTTTAGCTTTAAAACTGCCATTGGGGTTTAGCTTTCAAATTCTTATTGATATTTGGTAACATGATTCAGTTTTACACTCACATATATGCCCAGCTACCAAATTGGGGCAGAAAATTTTATTTGTTTTGTCTATTTTGTTGAAATCAGGCGCCCACCTGGAGAGCAAGGGAATACAATTCAAGTTTCAGCAATCAGGCGCCCACCTGGAGAGCAAGGGAATACAGTTCAAGCTTCAGCAATCAGGCGCCCACCTGGAGCGCAAGGGAATACAGTTCAAGTTTCAGCAATCAGGAGCCCACCTGGAGAGCAAGGGAATACAGTTCAAGCTTCAGCAATCAGGCGCCCACCTGGAGCGCAAGGGAATACAGTTCAAGTTTCAGCAATCAGGCGCCCACCTGGAGAGCAAGGGAATACAGTTCAAGTTTCAGCAATCAGGAGCCCACCTGGAGAACAAGGGAATACAGTTCAAGCTTCAGCAATCAGGCGAGTACAGTTCAAGTTTCAGCAATCAGGCGCCCACCTGGAGAGCAAGGGAGTACAGTTCAAGTTTCAGCTTTCAAGTTCTTATTGATATTTGGTAACATGATTCAGTTNAGCTACCAAACTGGGGCAGAAAATTTTCTTTGTTTTGTCTATTTTGTTGAAATCAGGCGCCCACCTGGAGAGCAAGGGAATACAGTTCAAGTTTCAGCAATCAGGCGCCCACCTGGAGAGCAAGGGAATACAGTTCAAGTTTCAGCAATCAGGAGCCCACCTGGAGAGCAAGGGAATACAGTTCAAGTTTCAGCAATCAGGTGCCCACCTGGAGAGCAAGGAAATATAGTTCAAGTTTCAGCAATCAGGAGCCCACCTGGAGAGCAAGGGAATACAATTCAAGTTTCATCAATCAGGCGCCCACCTGGAGAGCAAGGGAATACAGTTCAAGTTTCAGCAATCAGGCACCCACCTGGAGAGCAAGGGAATACAATTCAAGTTTCAGCAATCAGGCGCCCACCTGGAGAGCAAGGGAATACAGTTCAAGTTTCAGCAATCAGGAGCCCACCTGAGAACAAGGGAATACAGTTCAAGTTTCAGAAATCAGGCGCCCACCTGGAGAGCAAGGGAATACAGTTCAAGTTTCAGGAATCAAGCGCCCACCTGGAGAGCAAGGGAATACAGTTCAAGTTTCAGCAGTCAGGCGCCCACCTGGAGAGCAAGGGAATACAGTTCAAGTTTTAGCAATCAGGCGCGCACCTGGAGAGCACGGGATTACAGTTCATGTTTTGGCAATCAGGCATCCACCTGAAGAAAAGGGAAAGCATCTCAGATTACAATTCAAGTCGGCAACAAAGGGACTTCACTGGGGGAATACAAGTCAACAAGGCAACAAGAATCACAAGATCAAGTTTGAAGATATAGATAAGGCTTTTGTAATTCATAGATCATAGTTTAGTCTAGCTTCTTTTTTTATTTTGTCATGGTGTAATAAGGGGTTCAGTAAGCAGTAGCAGCAGCAGCAACAGTGAAATCACAGCTTCATGGTAGTCCCAACTACCGAATATTTCCGAACTACACTGACCTGATACCTTTATAGCCAAGGATATGTAGGCAACCTCGAAAGTAGGGTGCGGTCAAATCTTTCAAAAAATGCTTCCCACGGAGTATTCAAACGGGCAAAAATCGCTCGTATATGCTCACTTTATCTTTGCATGAAAACTCTTCATGTTTCCGAGCAAAGAGGGGCAGCTGTGAGCACGTGATTTTTGCCCTATATGAATTACTCCCACAAATTCAAAACAAAATAATTTTTTCCGTTGTTTGCAATTTTGTGGATTTTTTTGGCATTTTCTGTCAAGTGTTTGCATTTGTCTGTGCATGTTTATTTTATTTAATTAATGAAAAATACAAAAAAATATGTTGCATTTGCATGTAGGATTTAATTTTATATTTTTGAGTTAGGTGGTAAATTAGTTATTTCATAAAAGTGGGAAAAGTCACAAAAAAATAGTTATTTTGCACTTTTAATTTTAATTTTGAACTTGGGTAGTGTTTCCTTTAATTTGGGTCTTAATTAATTGTGTTAATTGTTATTTAGAGTTAGGTAATTTAATTTGACTAGAGATTAATTTAGGTTTGTTTTTATTTTAATTTGGTTTAAAAAGAATCAAAAGAAATTAGAAAAAGAATTGAAAAAGAAAAAGAAAACAAGAAAAGGAATTCTGATTTGGGCTGCATTTAATTTCCAAACCCCAGGCCCAAAAATTTCTCCCCAATTACCCCAAATACCCGACCAAACCCGGCCCAAAACCTGTCCTTACCCAGTCCTAGTCTCCACTAACACCAAAACGACCCCGTTCCGTTCAACCTTGATCTCAGCCGTCGAGGTTTCTAATCCAACGGTTGGGAAGTGGGGAGGGTTTAATATATTGATATCTGAATCTTGTAACCCCCCCCCCCCCAATCTCTCATCTCTCTCACTCTATCTTCAGAGACGCCCTGTAAAACCCTAGAGCCGCCACCATTTCCCCACCGCCTTAGGGTAGCGGCGGCTATTCCAATCCCACCCAAACTAACACCAAACAACCACCACCCTCTCCTATTTCCAAATCCCGGATCAATTTCCCTCGAACATGCCCCGAGCTCGTCGAATCTGAGTTGAAAGTGAGACCTAAAAAATATCAAAACTCCAAAATCGGTAGATTTGGTGTTGATTAAGACCAGAACGGACCTTGGTCATATGTTTTCATATGAGAACACGTGTTGAGGTCCCTTTCGGTCAAAATCGAGAGTATGAAGAAGAACTCTGGGGCTCGGCCAGTCCATTAGGTATCTTTAAATCTAGTTGTTTCTTTCTTGTATTTTTTATTTTCTTTAAAGTCATCCGTCCTCATCTCATTTCTATGTTTGTGTTTCTGCTTCTTCATAGTATGCTTTGTTATTCATGCACATTTCAACTTAATTATCTTATTGTTTTGGGCTTTGCTTTAAAATTTCCCGTGTTTTTCTTTCTCTTGGTTAACTTTAGGTCAGATTTTTAGAATATTGAGTCTTTGACTGATTTCAATTGATACCTAAAAATCAGAAGGCCCAAATGGGGATTTAATTTGGTTCTGCAGACCCATTAGTTTGGTCAGTTGACCCGGGTTGGGTTTAAGGGTAAATAACAGGGGTGTGGAGGTTAGTTTAGAAAATTGGAGAGGGGAATCTATGAGTAACAGAATTGGGAAGCTTCTAGGAAGCTGGGGAGGGGGATTGTTTGCAATAATGATTTTTGACTAAGGACTTTTTAGCTAAAACAAAAATTAGAAAAGGGCAGAAATGCAAAAACTGAAATCTGCTAGTTGCCCTACTTTCCTTGCCTATAAAGGCATCTCTATCTTGCCTTTCAAGGCAGACCTAGAGACTTTCAGAGAATAATCCAGAAATCAAAAACGGATGGGGAATAAAAAAGAAATTATTGTTCCATTGCATTTTCTTCTATAATTCTGGAAGTTGTTCAATTTCTGAAACAATTTCTCGCTCATCTGGGGTAAAAATGGACTGAATTTGGGTATTGGGGAGAGATGGTTTAAGTTTGTTGATTGGTTTACTGTTCTATTGAGTCCTCTGGTTGGATTTTCACTGTTTCAATTGTTGAATCTGGGTTGGCTGCTACTGTTGGTTGCTGATTCCTCATTTTTTTGTTTTGTTCTTGAGTTCCAGGTACATTTTTCTGAACTTTACTTGATGTAAGTTTCAGTTTGAAGATGGAAATGAGAAGTTAAGGCATGGCAGCAGACTTATCTGAGTTCCATTTATTTTTTATTGTTTGTGCCTTAGATCGTATGAATCCTTGTGTATTCTAGCTAATTTCAGTTTTGAACAATGGGATTCTCATAGTTGTATTTAATTTGGGACTGCTGAAGTGTTGTCAAGTTAAATATGTTGTGAATAAGCTTTAGCTTAGATGAGATAACTATCCATGCTTGATAATAGTTTTGTGTTCGAAATGCTTTTAAATAGGCTAAGGATAAATCAATGTTGTTTGATATGCTGTTGAAAGGCATGTGAATGTATTTTGGTTAGGGTGCTCAGTCAATCATCCTAAATGTGAATGGTTTAAAAGTGAAGCATGATTATTTAGTTAGTGGCTCAGGGGTGTCGGTTTATAGTATTTCCTTGGTTAGTATATGAAGGTGTTTAAATTTGAAAAGGGTTTGAAGTAATTGCTAGTTTAATGCTAATTGGTATTTCAATAACTAGTGATTGTTAGTTTAATTCTGTGGTTACCCAGCCTTACAAATCTGTTGGTGTTTAAATTCTCCCCTATTGTTACATCTGAAACCCAAATCCCGTGCCTGCTCCTGCTTGGGTTCGATAGGCAGATCAGTAGCCTCCAGCTCGCATGAATGCTATGTTGTGCCACTGCAGGGATTCGATCTTGAGTCCCCGCGTTGTAGTTGCACCATACTTTCGAATTGGGCTTGCTTTTGGGCTTAGCTTAAGCCATTTAATATCGGTGGTTCATTAGCATTTGCAACTCAATAAGTTGTTGGGCTCGGGCTTTTAAAAGGGAATGAGCATTTGTTTTTATTCTGTGATTTAAGTTCGAACTTTGGTATAAGAGTCATCTTTAATTCCATTAGGCTTTTCTTTAATTGGTCGGATTCTTTAGAAAATGGGTTGAGGTTGCCACACTAGCTAAAATGAACAATTATGGCCTTTCAGTTTGATGATTGCTAATTAGCTAGTAGGATTGAGATTTTATTTAAATAATAGAAGTTCCGTGAGCTTTCTTTAGTTAATTAATTGGGTTTTTGAAGGGTAGATTGGTTGAGGTGTGCCATACTCAACAACACAAATAGCTATGGCCCTCACGATTAAGTCTAGAAGTTAGAATAAATCGAGGTGTACCATGCCAAACAAAATGACAATTGCATGGCCCTCGTTTAATTAATCTTGTTTATCCTTAGAAATTGAGGCGTGCCATTTAGCGAATTTTCATGGCCCTCGCAAAGTTGCAAACGCGTAGTTGCTTTAGACGCGTTATTTTAATAATTTACCTTCCTAAACTCGGGTGCACATTTATGTGACCCAAATCCAAATCTCAACAATGTTATATAAAATATGTCGAGAGCCGCGGGTGCATTTATGTGACGTGGTTCGAGATGTATTTTAAATGACGTTGCAACTTTCCTTAAAAAATAAATAAATAAAGCGGTTATGAAGTTAAAATGCACATAGGTTAAAACATGTACTAAAATCAGATAATAGGCCAATTTATAACAGTTGAGCGACCGTGCTAGAACCACGGAACTCGGGAATGCCTAACACCTTCTCCCAGGTTAACAGAATTCCTTACCTGGATTTCTGTGATCATTTCCTCGATTCGGGATTTGAAACCGGTGACTTGGGACACCATAAATATCCCAAGTGACGACTCTAAATTTAATAAATAAATGAATCCTGTTTCGATTGTCACTTTAAGTTGAAAAAAACTCCCTTATACTACCCTTCCGGGGGGTGTAGGTAAAAAGGAGGTGTGACACATACAAGAAGATAGAAAGAGATGTTGCAGATTGTAATAGCAGGCTGCATAGGACTAACCCTGAAGTCTGAACTTTTGTAATGCCAAATATTCCAATCTATTATAGTACACACACATCAAACGATTGTAATTTCCAAAAGTAGAGTGCTGTAAGTGTACCTAAGGCACTTTATTCAGATTTAACATTTGCAGCTCGGAAGGACTCTTTAGTTCGTCCATAGTATATGGCATGCCCGCTGGTGTATGTTATAAAGTTCCAGCCAAATGCTGAACCTCCAACGACATATGAACCTTGGACAACATTATCTCCAGCTTGCTGTTTCTGAGATGAATTCGCTTCAGTTTTTGCAGATGTCCCATTTTCTGGAGGCTTCGTGTCTTTCTGCTGCTCGCTAGACTTTTCTCCGTCCTTGATATCCACAGACATAGGCTGAGCTCCCGGTGCATCCTTAGCTGCCTCTGGATTTACTGTTTCAGTCATCATCTCCTTGTAAAGATCCATTAGGAGATTCAACTCTGCATACCAGCATTTACATGCACATGAGGATAAATGTCTGATATAATAATAACAATTTGATTGTCATGTTGAAAATCTTGATCATAGTTTGACAACAAAAAATAAAAAGAGCAGACACATAGGCATGGTTCCAATAACAACAAATTACCATATCCATGGCCAGGCATTTGAATTGCTATAGCTAAATATGACTCACCTGAGGTGAGAGAAAGCCTGACCATTCAAAGTAGTACAACAAATGCGCCTTATGCAGATCATGCCTAATGGAATTTAAACAGTCTTCAATTAAGATACATCCAAGTGCCAGCGACAGTGAATCACACTGAATACAAGTTCAATAAAATCCAAGCATTTCCTAAATGAATAGCTGAAAACTGCTGCTATGTAAATTAACGTACAAGGCATAAGCTCCAGAGGAAGAAATGGCTTAACCACTAAAGTACCTCGCTACTCCTAGCATGCTGCAACTAACCAGCTTGTACTAAAACTAGGCACACTAGAAAACAAAGCAACAAACAACCATGTAACTACAGAGATAATGCAGTAAACCGCCATGCATTTCTTACTGACTCCAGAACTTTCACATGATGCATTACATTAGTACCAAGAAAACAGAAATGAAGAGAATGCACTAGCATGTACATAAACTCCTGACTAGTGTGGATTAAATTGCTAGTAACTTGGTGATGTATTTCATACAACTGTTCAAATGAGAAATCGAAAAGAATAAATTTGATAGGAAGCTTACGTTGACGAATTTCGGTAGCAGCCTTGCAATTCCGGAAGTCAGGAGTCCGAAGAACCTTCAAGATGACAAATAAAAGTAAGCTCCTATAACATCCGATAGAATGAGTTAACATTCATGAAGGCAATGGAAAAAGTGAGAGTTTTTCCTTGGATTGGCCTTTTACAACTTTCTTCCCAGTGTCATTTGGTGCTTATAGATAAGACCTCTAGGTGTTTAGCGTATCATTATGCATTGCTTGAGGTCTCATTTTCCAAAAATGAATCTAGAGAACTTTAACAAGCTAACCAAAATAACAAATGAGAATTATACATGATATATATACATTTTTGCGCATAATGCTTATTCTGGTTCAAGATCTTACATCAAATAAGCAATTGGAAACCATTTACAGTTTTCAGCTCAAGGCAAAGGTGAGTCCTCAGTTCTGTAAGACATTCAGATCCAATGCATGGGGAGAGAAACTTTCCCCGTTATGGCACATCCAAGCAGCTTAATGGAACAAAGGATTTTATATCTTATATTGAAATAAGTTCACGCACAATCACAGGTTCTAACCACATTAGTGCCAGTTAATAGACACCTACAGTTTACACACGTTTGAAATGGACTGAGATAGATTAAACTCATTGTGATACTCAAGGAACCTATTGGAAACATGCCAAAACCTAACTGGATTCATATATCAGATAAAGTGTCACAACTGAAAATTATTACATAATGTACTGTATTACAGCGCTTTACTGTATCAACCGCGACTTTACAGCTTGTCTTGGAATATTAGTCATAGACTAATAGCTGTTGCTTTAGTACTAAGCCACTTCATACCCATGTTTGTCAAAGTTCTAGAACCCAAGTTTGTCAAAGTTCAAGAACCCAAAGCGGGATTATAATAGAAACCAGATATAAAGACCTAGAAGGGGAGCCTTGGAGGAACGGTAAAGTTATCTCCAGATGATATATAAGTCACGGGTTCGATCCGTGGAATCAACTAACTCTTGCGTCATGATAGGTTTCCTACATCACATCCACTTGGAGTGCGGTCCTTCCAGAACCCTGCGTGAACACGGGATGCTTCATGGCTTCATGCACTAGGCTGCCCTTTTTATAAATACACCTACCTGACCTATACCCCTAATAAGCAAACAGTAATAGCAGAGACTTACAGTCGCAAGGAGAATAATGGCAATTTTTGCCTTGTCATTATTTATGTAGTTCCCAACCTCTTTAAATCTCACTAACTTTGTTTGTTTTAGATGCTTCCAGGCAGCATACACAAGGAAAAATATGCAGAAGAAGTTAGTTCATTAGGTAAGACAGAAATCCTTTCATTATTGGTTTAGAAACAAAGAGTTTTTATCTTTGCTCCTTACTATCAATACTTAGACGTAAGTGACACTTAGAATGAAAGGAAAAATTGAAGAGCATTCAGTGCGAAACAAAATGTCTGTGATGCAAGTTTGAAAAGGAAAAAGAAGATGACCGGAGGGTATGCATAGGTGGAGGGGGTGAGGCTAGGGAGAGGTAGAGGAGCACCAGGGGTTTGGATGGGAATGAAAGTGGCTTTCAAAACACAACACTATGCTCTTCTCTAAACTTTTGGAAATTTTTACTAAAAGAGCTCGTGTTATTGATACATTTTCAATAAATGAGAAGAAACTTGTTTCTCTACATGGTTATGAAAAAGGGTATCTGCACACGTTGCTCCCATGGACGATAAGATGCAGCAAGCGAGGCTTAGATGGTTCCGGCACGTGAGGAGGAGAAGCCCAGGTGCCCCGGTTAGGAGGTGTGAGCGGTTGGCTTTGGCAGGTACGAGAAGAGGTAGAGGGCGGCCTAAGATGTATTGGGGCGAGGCGATCAGGCAGGACATGGCGCGCTTCAGATTTCCGAGGACATAGCTCTTGATAGGAAGGTTTGGAGGTCGAGCACTAGGGTCGTAGGTTAGGGGGTGGTTGAGCATTTTTACTCTTTGTACCAGTTAGTCTGATAGAGTTTTGTCTAGGACTGCTAGCGGATTATGTTGTGCGCTATGTTGCGCAGACTCTCCAAAATGTAGCTGCACCCGTGTCGGATCCTTCAAAAATGCACTACTTTTGGAGGATCCGACACGTATTCGGCCATATTTTCGTAGAGTCCGAGTAACATATGTTGTGTGCACACCATTTTTCTAGTTTTACATAGTATTGGGTTATTACCTTCCACTTATTTATTGTCTCTTTCGATGCTGATTATTATTTTTCTGGTTTCTTTGTTGTTACGGATTTATTCTTTTGTTCTTTTCTGATATTATTGTCTCGTCTGTTGAGCCGAGGGTCTCCTAGAAACAGCCTCCCTACCCTCCTGGGGTAGGTAAGGTCTACGTACACTCTACCCTCCTCATACCCCACTAGTGGGATTCTACTGGGTTGTTGTTGTTGCACACGTATTTCCCCGTACAAATTTGAAAAGCTCCTTTCTACAAAGCACCCTTAAGTTTTCAGTTACCGCTGAGCTGAATGGTTTGGTCTTGGAAAAGTAAGCACCACCAGGTTCAAAATAAAGCAGCCAAGTTCTTTTTATAGATCATATGACAGAGTAGGTCATAGCCGACACATACAGAGAAAATGGCAAAACATTCAACGCAACATATGCCAAGTTCTGGACTTAATTCTAAAAGGAAATTCTATTTACAGAGACATAGCGATGTGGCTTCTCAAGTACTAGTCAGGTTAGTAAAAAATGACATTTTTACTGCATTTGTACAAACTCGCAGAGTTCTCTTCATGCAGATCTCCTTAAACTAATACAGTGAAATAATATTCACTGGAACACTACTTGCTCTAAACCATACAGAATTCTACGATTTTCTGAACCTACTTCATCACCCAGGAAACCTATTCCCAACTTGCCAACTTGTATAGTATAACTAGTACTAGTAAATCATATTGCATGAAAAAGAATAATATTACTGGCTTACTGCTGCCACTATAGTTTCTTTCAGCAATTAGTGAATATATGGATAAATTGCACTAAAATGTTTATAAAACCCAAAAGTCCTAGTATGATAAATGCCAAGTTTTTTCCAGAATAGGAGCTAGAAAAACTCTTAAAATGGAGAAAAGAAATCACAAGAGAAAATTGCACTCAAATACTGAACAGGACATGTGGACCTTTAACAAGAGTAGTCCAAACAAAGTCAAGTTATTCACAGATTTTCTTATTATGATAAATGTTAAATCTTTAACATCACAGGAGCTAGAACACCTCTTAAATCTGAGGAAAGAATAGGAAATGTGACATTTTTTAATCCTTTAAGAACAAAAAACATCAAGAGCGGATTTTCACAGCCCAAAATATACTAAATTCAGTTTTCAGAGAAATCTAATAGGAAAACCCACAAAATGAAGGACACCAACAAGCAATAACAACAGGAAAAATCCAAAAGACGTCAAAGTAATGCAACAAAAAAAAAATCACACTTTTATACAGCAAAAAAATATACTCCAACTAAATTCAACTTCCAAAGAAGTCTAATGAAAAAAACCAAAAATGGAAGGACACCACAAGAAGAGTCCAAAACAAGTCAATTTATGCAACAACAAACCAAAAAAGTTCACATTTTATAGAGCAAAAAATACACTCCAACTAATATTCAAATTACAATGAAATTTAATGGGGAAAACCGCAAATTGAAGGACACCCACAAGCAATAATAAAAAGAACAGTCCAAAACAGGTCAATTTATTTAGAGATTTGTACCTCAATAACATGAGGTCTGAGATCTTCAACAATGAGTCGCATCTTGTAATAAGGGGTGGAGGTGTCAAGTGGCCTCTTTCTACTGTTCATGTGTTGTTGAGAAGAAGTATTTTGAGTTGGGGGTTCCATGGATTCACTTTCCCTTCTACTCTGTACAAATGGAAGGACTCAAAAAGCAGTGAATCTTTGGTGTTGGACAGTGGTGGTGTTTTTCTTGAATCTTGAGCAAATATCACTCAGGTCCCAAACTATGCTCTAAGTATAATGTGATCCTTTAAATAATTGCAGTCCCTTTGGATTGGCTTGTTTTAAGTACTTTTAATCCAAAATAGCTTTTAAGTCATTTTATAGTATTTGAACAAAGTAAAAAAGCACTTATTTTTAAGTTAAAATGATAAAAATAAGTCAAAAGCTAGAATTACTAAGAGCCCGTTTGGCCAAGCTGCCAAAATTTGCTTATTTTGAAAAATACTTTTTTTGAGAAGTATTTTTTTCAAAAGTACTTTGAAAAAAATAGTTTGCGTTTGGCCAATTCATTTAAGAAGTACTTTTTGCAACATTTGGTAAATAAATTCTGTTTGGCCAATCTTTCTAAAAAGTACTTTTGAGTGTCAAATTTCCAAAAAGGATAGTACCAAGCTCTGTTTTAAAAGGCAGAATTGGGACTCGCCTTGGAGCGGGACACTCGTAAAACGCCCTTGGGCTTATGTGTGGGGCTTAGTTCCGTGAGACTTACGTCTCGGCCGTCGGGGCTTACGCCTCGGACACGCCCAACGCCCAGCGTACTGGGCACGCCTAATAAAACTTTATGCAATTATGTGTAACTAACCTTGTAAATCCTCAAACTTTCTTAATAAATCGTTAAGTATTTAAAGTTACTTTTTTCTTAATCATAAATCATTAAGTTGAGAGTATTTTATGTCATAATAAAAAGAAAAATTATTGCACGTTATCCACTAAGATTGCTATGATAGTAAATTCTAAATAAATCTTTCATTTAAAAGTACTTATTTATTAACTTTTGTTATGTCTTTATTATATTAGTTCATAATTTTTTTTATAATTATTTTCCTAAATATTATTTTTATGTTTACGAGATACGGTACTTATTAATTTAATAGCGCAATATTAGCTAGTAACTGTTTACAAATAATTAGTTATCATGATATAGTATGGTGAATTATGTTTCACTTTATTAACTTGTTGAAACTTACAAATAAATGATGCAAGAGAATCATATTTAAATTGTGAATTATATTTTTATATAAATTCTCTTTCAAATAGAAAACATATTATTGAATAAAAGGAGTATTTAAAAAATATCAAATTATAATATCGAAATTCTTTCAAAATTCAATACTCCTTAAGTGATACATATAAGATTTCACATCGAATACATTACTTTTGATGTTTGAGTTGTAATGACGTTGCAGCTAATTTGAATATTTGATATATGTCATACTTTTTGTATTATTCATAGTTGAATTATAATTTATGAATATTTTAAATAGATTATTTGTTATAATTTTGTGATTTTAATGTAATTTTTATAATTATTTCTTATTTTATATTATCTTGAAATTAGTAAATTTAAAGATCTGTGGGACTTACGCCCCATGTCTCAGGGCTTACGCCTCGCCTCGTCAGAGGTAAAACGCCTCGCCTCACGCCCCCGCCTTTTAAAATATTGCACCAACTTAGACGCGGAATAGAGAGAATAGAGTGGTATTTCAGTGAAATTGAAACAAGAAGAAGTGAGATGAAGTTTAACGGGGGAAATTTTCAGTGAGCTTTTTAGGGCACTAATTCGCCAGAGCCGACGATCAGGTTTTCAATTTTCTGAAAATGAGATTCAATTCGCCAGAGCCGACGATCAGGTTTTACACACATACACAGAAATATTAATATATCAAATTGACAATTAATTAAATTCTAGCTGACAAATTACTATGTCTGATGGTAAGCAACCTCCACTTCCAACCAAGAGGTTGTGAGTTCGAGTCTCCCCAAGAGCAAGGTGGGAAGTTCTTGGAGGGAAGGATGCCGAAGGTCTAATTGAAAACAACCTCTCTACCCCAGGGTAGGGGTAAGGTCTCCGTACACACTACCCTCCCCAGACCCCACTAAGCGGGATTATACTGGGTTGTTGTTGTTGTTGTTGTAAATTACTATGAATCAATGAAAATCAAACTAATATTTTACAAAAATCTAGCATATAATTCTTCTTGTTGTATAATTTATGTGTAATATTATGTGTAATTATTCTAATATTACTTTAGGATATCACTAATGCACTTATACTTAGTGTAGCTATCATTATAAACTAATAAATGAGCAATATTTCTTAAGAATACTACTAATACACTTCTACTTAGTAGTATAATTTTCAGTGTATAGGCTAATCAATCACTAATTTTTCTTACAGATATTACTAATACACTTCTACTTAGTGTTATTCTCAATGTATACACTAACCAATCGGTAATAGTTCTTAAGAATACTATTAATACACTTCTAATTAATTAGTCTAATTATTAATACATTGGCTAGTCAATTATTAATATTACTTAGGGATATCACTAATATACATCTACTTTCTGTAATTATCCATTTATAAGCTAATCAATCGCTAACATTTCTTACTGATATAGCTAATACACTTCTGCTTAGTGTAATTCTCAGGTATAAGCTAATCAATTAATAATAGTTCTTAAGACTACTATTGATAAACTATTTTAGTTAATCCGTGTAATTACTAATAGATAATCTAATCAATCATTAATATTACTTAAGCATACCACTTATATGAATCTGCTTTATGTCATTATCAATTTATAAGCTAATCAATCGCTAACATTTCTTACTGATATTACTAATACACTCCTACTTAGTGTAATTCTTAATGCATAAGCTAATGAATCAGCAATAGAGTTTAAGACTATACTAATACATACTTAATTAGTATAATTATCAATGTATAGGCTAATGAATCACTAGCGTTACTTCAGGATACCACTAATATTACTTAACGATACCACTAATAAACCTGCACTTACTTTAATTATCAAACTAAAGATAAACAATCACAAATATTTCTCACAAATATCATTAATACACTTCCACTTAGTGTATAACTATCAATGTATCGGGTAATCAATCACTAACGTTACTTATAAAAGGATACCACTAGTTAACTAATTGTTAACGTTACTTAAGGACGCCGTTAATACATTTCTACTTACAGTAATTATCAATTTATAAAATAAACTATCATTAATATTTTTTACGGAAATGACTAATACACTTCTTAGTGTGTAATTACTAATGTGTCGGTTAATATATGTAGTTAAGGATACTACAAATTCACTTTTAGTTTGTGTGATTATAAATTATTAAGCTAATTACCACTAATATATTTTTAAGTAGTGTATTACCTCCACTTAGTGTAAATTTCAATAAATAGGCTAATCAACCACTAAGATAATTAAGTAAATACTTACCGAGGGACTTACCGACAACCTCCTTCAGTGTTGTGTAATAAAAAATACAAAATAATTATCTATAAGATTATATATTTAAATTACCTACGGAAGTCCATCGGCACTGTAAGAACAAAATTCAAATTATATATATATATATATATATATATATATATAGTGTATAGCTTATATATATAGTGTATAGCTTATATATTCACTTCTACTGACTTTTGCGACCAAATACTCTTGTTTCCGACCGATTTCGGTCGGAATATTTCCGACCAATTTCGGTCGAAAATCCTTGGACGGAAATCACCTGATTTCTAGTAGTGATTAGTTAGACGGTTAGAGAAAATAGTAGAGAAGGATTCTTTCAATTGTAATAAACAGCAGTCATTCTCAATCATTATATAGCATTGTAATTCATAGTTACAGATCATAAATGAAACTATTGTTGCATTTTTTTCTTTAAAGGGTGTGAATGGGAAATGGAAGAGGCACCTTTTGGATTACACCTCTCCATCTCACCCTTCCTTTGTCTATAAATTTAGAGGCTTTGCCTCATTTTTAATATAGGAAAAAAAATCTGAAAATTTCTCCCCTCTTTTCTATTTGCATTATTTTCAAATAAACATTAGCGTCAAGTGTGATTTGCTCAGTCTGTTGAGTTCGCTGAAATTCTGTAATTTTAATTGCCAGTATTACAGAATAGTTATTCCGTACTATCCTGGGAGGAATTAATCCGAAACCTTGGGCAACAGTGAGGGAATTAAATTCCTTAAGGACACATAAGCAACTTGTGGGCTTGGAATTATTTTTTCTGTTTTGTTTATTAAACTAATGTTTCTCTGCTTCTTTGATTTTCTGATTTTGAACACGGTAATACTAACAATCTTAAGGAATTTATTATATTGTTAGTGAACGAGGCCAGAATTGGTAAAGGAATTCCTTGGTGATTATGACTGATATAGGGTATCATGTTTCGTGCAATCCAACCAGTAAAGTGGATTGATATGTAATCCTAATACAAGCCATTCGTACTTTACTGCATATGTGAAGATGGGAAATAAATCAGAAAGATTATGCAGATAGGATAATGCCGATTCAGTTTTTGAAAGCAAAAGAGGTTTGGAAATATGCTTAGTGCACATTAGATTTATTCAAGATGATATTTCTCAGAGGTGTATTCAACCTCTTAATTGTTGGGCTCATTGAGAGATCCATCTATAATGGGACACAAGTCATATCATGAATAATGGCCAAAGATCCTTGTATGCACACTCCGTGTCTGAAAAAAGTTTTTATGAAAGAAAAAGCCTCAAATGTGATGTTTAAAAAAAAATATTTTCAAGACACGAAAGCATCTTACTGGTAAAATAGGTGGGAACAAATAATAAACAGGAATGGCATGAATGGTGCCAATTGACGCCCTATTTCAAGTGATGGTGTTGTATTTGGTTTTGACTATTTTACTCCTGGTCAAACGTAGACGTGACATCTTTGGGTTAAGAAGAATTCATTAACTTCCACCATGGTTTCTGTTACCGTATGGATTATTATGAAATTCTCTAGTGAACGTTCTGACGGGTGGTTTTTAAGTGATTGATGAGATCACGCATGAAGAAATAAATCTGAAAAAATAGGTCGATGATTCACATGTGATGATCTCAAAATATTTGTGATTTACATGTAGTAAAATCGATTGGTTGGTATTCTATTTGGTAGTATGCATAAATATGTGTGGATTGTTATTTTCAATATTGGAAGATATAAATTTATGCTTACAGTAATACTTGAAAGTATTTTTGAGATCATGAATATAATATATATAAAGATATTACATATGTTAGTTTGATAAGAATAATATATCAAACTATTGAAATATTTCATAATTTTCTACACGCGTTATGGAGAACAAAATTTTCGTGATTTTCTACTGCTGCTTCGAGATAAAAATCTGCGTGATTTTTTACTCATTTGTTGAGATTAAAGTCTTTGTGACTTTCTACTCATTTGTCGGAAATTAAAGTCTAAGTGACTTTATACTCGTTTTGGATATTAAAAACTTAGTGATTATTACTCCAATTTATTATTCGATTTGAAGATTAAAAACTTTATCGTTTATGAAATTTGATTGTGTCACATATTACTCGGTTTGAAGATTAAAAACTTCACCGTTTATTAGATCCGGTAGCAGATATTACTCGATTAGAAGATTAAAACTTCATCGTTTATTAATTCTGATTGTGTCAGATTGGTTTGAAGATTAAAAACTTCACCATTTATTCTGGCTTTGTCATGATACAAATAGCAGTTCATGTGGTTGGCTCTACAAAGTAAAAGGGGCGGTGAATATAAATCTCCTTTTGAAGAAATATGTTTGGAATATGATATTATTCATTGATGCCCCTTAGTCACTGCAATCTAATGGAATTGCGAAAAGAAAGAATAGAGCGTCTAAGGAGACGATGAATGCCTAGTTGATAAGTTCTGGTTTACCCACAACTTGTAGGGAGGAGCTATGCTTACAGCTAACTGAATACTCATTCGCGTTCCCCGTATCAAGACACAATTCATTCCATATGAAAAAAATAAAAAGGAAGAAAACCCAACTTGAAATATTTTCAAGTGCGGGGGTATTTAGGTAAAGTGCAAGTTCTTAAACCCAAAAGCATAAAAATCGTATCGAAAACTATTGATTCCGTTTTCATAAGATATGCAACAAATAGTAAGGCATATCATTTTCTGATTCATAAATTAGAAAATCCCGACATTCATATTAATACGATAATCGAATCAGATAATGCTGAATTCTTAGAGAATATTTATCCGTATAAAGAAAAGGAGATGTGAGTCGTCTAGTGAAATATCTAAGCGGCCTCGGGAAGAAGCAAAGGGAAGTACACCTAACGAGGTGAATCCAAGACGTAGTAAACGTCAAAAGACAACTACTTCCTTTGGACCAGATTTTCTGACATTCTTGTTAGAAAGTGAGCAACTTTGGAAGTAGTTATGTCTTCCTCAAAAAGAAGCAGGCAATAGTGAGACAAAATCCATATTAAGTAATCATACTTGGGAAAATGGTTGATCTTCCTCCAGGAAATAAACCTTTGGGTTCTAAGTGGATTTTCAAAAGGAAAATGAAAGTTGATGGTACTATTGACAAATAGTTGGCAAGATTATTTGCCAAATGATTTAGACAATGAGAAGATGTCTTGACTAGTTTAACATACACTCGTCGGTGACGAGTATTGCATACATATGAATGTTAGTAGCATTGGCTACAGTATACGGTCTTGAAATCCATCAAATGGATGTGAAGACGCCCTGTTTAAATTGTTATTTGGAGGAAGAAATTCACATGGAACAACCAATAGTTTGTGGTTCCTGAAAAAGAAAAAAGGTGTGTCGACTTGTTAAGTCACTTTACAGACTAAGACAAGCACCCAAACAAGGACATGCGAGATTTGACCAAATAATATTGTCAAATGGTTTCAAAAATTAATGAGTGTAAACAAATGTGTTTACGTTAAGAATACTTCAAATCATATAGTCATTATTTGATTATATGTAGATGAGATGTTGATGAAATATTTAAAATGTGGGGGCTTTTAGCTTATACATGACAAAATCCAATGTTAGACATAATGTCTAAACCATATAATTTTTGAACCCCATTGATATAGTAGTTGGTAAATTCATCAGTTGTTTAGTCTTAATGAAGACTAATTGATGAAACTACTAATTCGTAAGTTGGTCACGTGCCTTTCTTGATCATTTTCTTTATTGAAACTTTATATTGTTTAGTTCTTTTATGAATGATGTCACTTTGAAGGTTGTGACTTTTCATAGAAAGATGTGTTTGTATGTTTTGTATAAACATGACCGTTCATGAACGAACGTATTAATATATTTGTCTATAATGAGGTGAACCAACCGATGAACATGATCAAAATCTATTGCAAGTTGGATTTGTTTCATGAATGAAGGTGCTATAATTTGCATATCATATAGACATATGAATGAATAGCATACAAATGCTTGAAAATGGCGGAATGATTACGAAATGTATTATATATTAAAAGGTTGTGGCCACAACTGATGCCAATCATTCCAGCTGTTGTTATAATTACTACATTAAGTGTAGTTAATAATCTGATATGCAATCGAAAGTCGAGACGTATTAGTCTACAACATAAGGAAGTTTGCATTGAACGTTCATGACAATGAAACGAGTTTTGAAGTATACTCCAAATTATGTTTTGCACTACAATAAGTATCTCGCGATAATAGAGGGGTATAGTGATGAAAATTAGATCACCGGTTCAACCGATTCTAAACAGTCGGTGGATGAACGATGTATTGGAAATCGTCCAAACAAATGTGCATTGATCGATCTACAGTGGAGACTGAGTTTATAGCCTTAGACAAGGCCGGTGAAGAAGCTAATGGCTCCGGAATTTCTTGAAAGATATTCTATTTTTGCCCAATCTTTTGGCACCTATATGTATAAATTGTGATAGTCAAGCGACAATAGGAAGGGCTAGGAGCGTTATGTATAACGAAAGTCTCGTCACATAAGACGCAGACATAGAACCGTTAGACAACTACTTTCTAGTGGAATTATCACAATTGATTATGTAAAATCAAAGGATAATGTGGCGGATCCGCTTACAAAAGGCCTAACTAGAGAGGGAGTTGAGAAATCATCCAAGGGAATGGGACTATGGCCGAGGACAAGTCATCATGGCGGTAACTCTACCTAGATTTTTGGAGGTCCGAGATCTAGGTTCAAGGAGCGCAAACAAAGTTATGCATGACCGGTTCAACATGGTCAAATATAATATTTTAGTCCATTCTCATGATAAAGACAATGTTCAGTAACAAGGATAAAATGTTAAGACATTTTGTAATGGTTTCTAAGTTTGATACATGGTATATCAAATAGTGTATCTACGGGATAACACATTTAGGAATCACCTATGTAAGTGTGAAGTGTAAGCCGCTTCAAGGAGAATTCTGTAAGGCCAGTTCTTTACGCACTTATGAACCAGGTGGTGTTCATGGCTAAAACGAACACAACAATGAGAACCAAAGACGGTTAAGGGTTGATTGTGTGACTTATGGTTGTCTAGGTATACACCAAAGCTCGACGGTTCAAAGATATCAAATCTACCGATTGACTGAGTATATCCGACATAAGTTCACTACGGAAAGTTCAAAGGGAAACCTACTTATCCAGATGCGATTAATCCTTACTTGCGAATCACACAGTATTTTCATGCATATTTTTCACATATGTCCATTCCCCATTCATGTGGGGGATTGTTGCATTTTTTTCTTTAAAGGGTGTGAATGGGAAATGGAAGAGGCACCTTTTGGATTACACCTCTCCATCTCACCCTTCCTTTGTCTATAAATTTAGAGGCTTTGCCTCATTTTTAATATAGGAAAAAAAAATCTGAAAATTTCTCCCCTCTTTTCTATTTTGCATTATTTTCAAATAAACATAAGCGTCAAGTGTGATTTGCTCAGTCTGTTGAGTTTGCTGAAATTCTGTAATTTCAATTGCCAGTATTGCAGAATAATTATTCCGTTCTATCCTGGGAGGAATTAATCCGAAACCTTGGGCAACAGTGAGGGGATTAAATTCCATAAGGACACACAAGCAACTTGTGGGCTTGGAATTATTTTTTCTGTTTTGTTTATTAAACTAATGTTTCTCTGCTTCTTTGATTTTCTGATTTTGAACGCAATAATACTAACAGCTATTACATTTTCCTCTAAAATCTCTTCCTATCTCTCTCTCTTTCTTTTCTTCTCTTTACATTTCTTCTTCACAACTCCATAGTTGAACTCTCGAGTCCTCAAACTCCTGAACAGCTGCTCGATCCTCGAATTCCTTGCTGAATTCCTGCAATTGAGTAACACACCATTGCGATAAAACTCTATCAGAATGCTATTTGTAAAACTCAATCGGTGAAAAAGATTGTTAACGCGCGCGATTTGTAAAACGCAATCAATGGATGCTACTTATAAGACTGTAATACTCATTACAAAAAAAAGAGTAATTAAGTAATTTACAAAAAAAAAATAAACAAAAAAACACAAAAAAAGCTAAAATAGGGGCAAAGCCCTACGCTAACAAAAACAAAAGAATGAGGGGGGCAAGCAACTTTGCTCGGCAGAAGCAAAACGGTCAGAGGCGATCAAAAGCAACCACAAGTGAGTTTACTATGTTCTAGCAAAGAGATTTACAAAGAAAGAGAACAAGCTAGGTAATTAAATTCTAAAACTTTTCCATGGTAATCTGATTCCTTTACTTAATACTTAGCACGCGATTAGCTATTACTTCGTAAACTAAGGGAAGAAACAACAAAATTCAAGTTACTTTTAATCTAGTACACAATGGGATTTTATATACATGATTCTTATAGGGCTGAGTAGATATAATTATGGAATTGGATTGAGACTTTGAAAGTTAATTTAAGGAAATTGGGAGAAATTCATGAGATTTTTCCGTGAATTAACTAGGTATATCATATGAATAGGTTGTATTTAATAGATTTTGAAGTATTCTAAACTACCAGTGGCGTGCGTAAGTATAAATTGATGAATTAGGAGTCAAACATGAAACCCAAGGGTTTGGATATTCTAAAGTACCTATGAATTAGCTAAAACAAGAAAATTAACACAAGACCGATGTTGATGTGGTTATAGATTGATTGAAGAAAGTCTTACGGATCGCTATCGGTGACGAGTTTGGTATTTCGACACGAGTAATATGAGTAATAATCTTACCACAATTTGTGTTTTCATAACATGCATGGTTTATACATTATTTTAAAAATAAAATGTGTTATCGAATGTTTGAAATTATATGTGGGACAAGTCCTTTACTTGATGTGGTACTGAATAGTATACTTGAGATGTTTACAGTTATTTAATATGTTCTCACTGTTACTAGATATGTTTTACTGTTACTTAAGATATGATTATCGTTGCCGAAATTGGGTTACATGATTTGATAAGAATTGAAATGCACTGTACTATTTGAAAATGCTTTCATGTGAATATTTACTGTTTACAAAGAAAAGTATAAATGGGAGGAGACTTTAAAGGATCTCGTCGCTAACGGCGGGTTCGTTAGACCTGGTGCACCTTGTATTTACCGATTACCGAGTACCATTATAGCCCTCGCTAGTGGAAAAGTAGAACTAGCATACAGTTATAGTTTTGCCTCGAGTAGGGACTTACAGTAATATTTGACTCCTTTTATGAAAGGGTCCACACAATGATATAGATTACATGATCCTTTCTTGGAAATACTCCCAAACATAAAGATTTTCTATGAGACGGTGTTTACCGAGGTTAATACTGATTTGTTAAATTGATTTCTGTTACAGGAAACACATGAATAGACTGATTATATTCACTGTTTGAGAGGGCAATTTATTTTTGTGATAGTTTCAACCTATTATTATAGAGGCATGCTTTCTGACTTGTCCCCATTAAAAACGGTTGTGTTTAAGTATTATTACTTATTGAGCTAGCGACTCACTCCCCACTACTGTTTTTACAGAGACAGCAGTAGACGTAGGCGAGGATTCCGTTAGTTAGAGTTCACAAGTTGACAGTTCCTGGTGAGCCCCGCATTTATTCGTGTGGGCAAAGATTGTTATTTATTTGTTACAGTCTCTTTCCGAAACTCTTAGAGTCGCTCCATAGCCATTTTTATGAGTGTCACAAGTATTCTTTTATTGATATAGACTTGTGACTCGTAGAGATGAAGTTAGTATTATTGTATTGGAAATACTTCGTGAATGCGGATTATAACTTGTTTGGTGGATATTGGTAGGTTGTGTTGTTGATTTCTAAGACATGTTTATTTTTGGATAGTCCTAAAACAAGGGAAACTCTGTCCGATTTTCTGTAAATTGCCGATAAGGCTTACTTGGAAGCACTTGCTCCTAAGCGTCAGTCACGACCCAAATGCTATTTATAAATCATGCAGTTGGGCATAATAAAACGCAATATTCAATTAGATTACAAAACTATCAGTCAATGCTTTATAAAATGCAATCAGAGAATGCGATTTATAATATGCAATCGATGCGTTTTATAAATCGCTTTCGGTACCGTAATTGCGATCAATAAATTCAAGCAGTGAACTGGACATATCAATAATTAGCAACTTGTTGCTTGTGCTATTGTTATTTGGTAAAAGGATAAAAACCTTATGGAAACTTACGAACACTTCTCATTTATTTTAATACATTTTTCCCTTTGTATAGGGTACAAGACATGGCATGAAAGGGCAATCAAACCAACTTTCTAACAAACTTGAGAAGTTTTCAAATTTTATCCTCTATTCAATTTCTTTTTAAACTTCTTATTTTGAAGGTCCATTTGAAAGGTCTAAGAGTTCTGGACGTATTATCCCTTGTGGGACATCCGATCCCCCTCACACTCAAACTTCCAACCAATCAGCTTTGAAATTTCAAACTTCACAAACGGGTTGGAATTTTGAACTGCCAAAACCTAACTTCTGACTCAAAGTTTTGGTTTTGGTGGATCAAGCCTTCAGGTACGAGGTTATGCCATTTTGGGTATGAAGAAGCAGGAGGTCCTGGAGGTGGGAGGGAGGAGCAGACTGAAGTTTGCCAAAACTGGCTAAACTTTAAATAGTTTTTTCCAAAAACTGGATACGTTTTAAATAAAGGTGCTAAAAGTGGCTACCCGGTGCAATATCTACCTTCTTTTTTGAGACATAAATATTTGAAAAACAACCATATTCAATGATTTGTCATCTTATTCATCAAGTACTTCATGTGCATATACATAAGTAAGCTAAAAAAGTTAACCAGGTCCCGCTCCCAAGGTTCACTTGATATTTTAGTAAGAAACATAGCAGAAAGACAGGGTAAGGCTGCGTACAATAGACCCTTGTGTCCGGCCCTTCCCCGGACCCCGCGCATAACGGGAGCTTAGTGCACCGGGCTGCCCTTTTGCCCTTTAAACATAGCAGTTGATGACTTGAGGGCAGATTCAAGAACTGTATAAGGGCTCTGGATCTACATTTCTTCTAATCCTAAAACATTTTCCAAAAACAAAAGCAGCATGTAAGTTGGATCATAACTAGAAAAACACTGCATAGTAGCTATTGATTCAATAAGCATGCCTGCTTTTGGTAAGAATATTTTCCGAGTTTCTCTATGAATGAAAGCTACATGTCAGCAAATAGGTCCATTTATATAAACTATCATCCTACTTATCCTTTTCCACCCCCATCCTGTCACAATCCAAGGGAGGAAAATACTCAATTTCCAAAATCTAAGAAGTTATATTGGACGGGGCCTGATACTATGACATATTATATAAATTAAATGATTTCTCATATGTAAGAAATTACATGTGATCCATTCAGATGGAGATCTAATGTTGACTAAGAAAAATTAAGGTAAACCTGCATTCCGAACAATCTTAATCTTTGCTTTAACTTTACAACTTGAAGATTAAGAGTATCTAGCCATATCATAAAAGATATTAGTTAATAATTTTCAAGAGTCGGAAGAGGAGATCTGCACACTTTAGTACCAGTTTTAGAGGTTAGAAGTATAAAACAATTAAATAGGTTCCAACTAGATGATCAAACAAATAAATGTGCCATGCAATAGACTCGAAGTGGAGATGTAGCTATTACAAAGGGCAGTCCCCTATGCGGATCTGGGAACAGGTCAAACCACATTGGGTCTATCGTATGCCGTAAGGGTGTTCATGGTTCGGTTTGGATCGGTTTTTCCCTAAAAGGAAACCAAACCAAGTAAGTCGGTTTTTCAAATATTAGAACCGAACCAAACCAATTAAGTCGGTTTTTCTCGATTCGGTTTATGTCGGTTTTTCGATTTTTTCGGTTATTTGTCGATTTTTTCTTAAATATAAGACATACACTACTAAACAAATATTTCGGCGATCACATTTTCAATGTAACACTTTCAAATCAATTGCCCTTTGAGAAATCTATTATTTACCAAGATATATTGATGATAATTAAATCAAATAGTGATGAATAATTTAAGGACTCAATTAAAAATATGTTATTTTAACACGAAATAGATTCTTACACTAAACAAAAGAAAACTACCAATCAAACTAGAATGTAAAGGTAAAGAACTATATTAAAAGTGCAAACTATTAACATTTACCATAAAAAATTTGAAACTTTGTATAACAATATACATATATATAGGTGTAATAATAAATTTAAAATAGCTACTCCTATAGTCGGTTTGGTTCGGTTTTTTTCTGATTAAAACCAAAACCAAACCAAACCAAAAAGTATCGATTTTGTTGGTCGGTTTGGTTTGGTTTTCAGTTTGGTTCGGTTTTTCGGGTTTTTATGAACACCCCTAGTATGCAGTATTACCTTGCAAATATTGCTTTCTAAAAAGGATCTATAGAAGTTCCCCATGTAGTTTTCAGTAATTCAGAACCATGAAAAATGATGTGCTAATACCTATACTAAGCTGTAATGTTGAGAACAACTTTGCGGAATTCCTAATAATCTACAAGTCACCCTGCACACACTGTATGAACCTTAGCCACTTCCGTATTAGACATTAGCGGTCCTTCCTGATAATTACAGTTATAGCATGACTCTGCTGCTTTACCTCTCAGTAAAATATGGCATTAAGAATCAAGAAACAGAGAAAATTAAACACAAAACCCTGGCCACTCACCAATTGTCTTCTGCCCATTTGCAGCCATTAGTATCCACCACATGCAAACTGTATGCATGTCGTGACTTTGAAGACTGGTTCTCAAAACTGCTATCATCCATTGAAAAGATTGAATGGATAAAAAACATTCCAAACAAGCCAAATACAAATGATAGCATAACTGGCAGTTCTATATGGTCTCAGAGAAGTTCTGGAAGTGACTGACCTCTGGTGAATAAGATCTCCGTGAATGACTACCAAAGAACCAGCTTTTACTTCAAGCGGAACGAAATCTTTCTGGTTATAACATGGAGATGGCTTATCAAAGTGAACCCCATTTTCATCTCTAAGGAATCTCCTCACAAGGCCATCTAAAGAAATAGAACATTATGTATGTTATATGAAGGAATTCAATGATTTAAAGGTAGCAAGGCAAAGTAGAGTTGGGAAAGCAATACCTTTGTGGGACCCTGGTATAGCCCAGAGACAGCCATTTACATTTGTTGCATCCTCTAAAGCCAGCCACAAGCCAGTGCACGTTGTTGGTTCAGTGTACAGAAAAGAGTTATCCTGGTGCGGCACAACTTCACCCCCAATACCTGGTTGCTGAGAAGCAAAGTTTTACATGTCACTAGCAGAAGGATGGATAATAGTAACTACAACTACCTTAGGGGTTTTACTTCTTTTCTGCAATTTGTTCAATTGCAAAGAGTGCGGTGACCACTGACCCCACATATACAGGAAAACACGCCTCCTCTACGATGTTATCATAGTATTAGAGACAATTGAGAAACCATTTTCAAAGGGATACGAGGATATGCACCACTAAAGAGCACTTATTAGTTCACTCCACCATAGTGAGGATTTTTAAAGTGACAAGATGTGCACATGGTATGGATGCATGCTTGGATAACACGAGCGAGGTGATGTGACATGAGCAAAATTATTTAACTTCAAGAACTAATATGCTGTTCGGTACATGATTCATCCAAATAATACAAATAGTAGCTAGGAATATTGGGGTTACTAAGTATGTAATTTGGGATCAACAAGTTGACTATGAAATCACATGCTCCATCAATTCCATTTTATGTGGCAGGGTATGGACTAAGAGTAGGGGTGGAAAGTGGTTGGGGCCGGGCCCTAAACGGGCCTAACGGGCCTGTCTCGTGGGCCGCAGCCTCAGTCCTTAAATAAACGGGCTAAACGGTCTTTTTTTAGGAACCGGCCCGGGACCGTGCCCATGAACTCATGGTCCCGGGCTAAACGGGCCGGACCTGCGGTCCCAACGGGCTAAATGGGCCCAACGGCTAAGCAGAGATTTTTTTAAAAAAAATAAATAGAAATTAGAGACAAAAAGATGTTTAAAAAATATCTAAAGCAATGCCTTGTAATTTATTATGGAATTGTGACCTAATTTTTAATTCAAATTTAAAAACAAAAATATTGTAAAAAGATATTCAAAGCAATGCCTTATAATTTTACTATAGCAATAAAAAACATAGCAATATCTTTCTTAGTTTTCCTCCCCCCTATGGAATAAGCACAACAAGGTGCTAATACCACCATTGAGGAGGAACATCAGTGTCGCTAAATTGTAATAAACTATTATCGGTATCAAGAATAGCAGGTGTAGGACGGGTATGGGGCTTGGTTCGGGGAGCCCGGGGCAGGGGAGGAGGAACAGCAGTACCACTAGATTCGCTAGCCTTGGATTTTCCCTTACTTATTTTTACCAAAAATGTTTCTTAAGGAAGACATCTTAATTAAAGTAATAGCAAATAAATAAAACAAACAAAACTATAATGTTAAGACTTAAGAGTTGGAAAGAGTTTACCGAATTGACGAACAACTTGTTGAAAATTGATTATTGTTGAAGACTTCAATTCACCAACTTCACAATTTTTTCACAAATTGTAACAACCTCACAATTTTTTTGATAAAGTAAATAATTGTAGCAAGTATAGAAGAAAATTAGAGAAAAATTTTGATAGATTGATATTGATTTTGTAAGAAAATGAAAGAATGAAGGGATATTTATATTAGAAAATAGGAAAAAAGTGTAATAATAAAAAGTATGGAGTTAAAACTAAGTTGGGAGGGTTAAATGGCTATTTTTTAAATAGCCAACTGCTATTTTTTAAACCCCCAACAGCTCTTTTTTTCAAAAGCCAAACGGCTATTTTTTTTTTAAAAAAAAATCTGTTGGGCCTGCCACCATGTTTCCTAGGTTAGAAAGGACTATTACCAATGTAAACTGGTACCCGGATCCAATGGAACAGTGATAGAGGACTGGAAAGTAGGAAAGTAGAAATGTAGAAGGACCCAAACGGGGGATGCATGTCCAGTGGGGTTAGTTTTTGTTCTGTTGTTTGCATGTACATATTTTACATGGTAAGTAAAGTCAATTAATTACTAAAAAAAAATATATCCGTTGGGCCCGTTTGGCCCGCCAAGAGACCAGGACCGCTTGGCGGGCCAAACGGGCCTGGTCCTAACCGTTCCTAGCTAAGAACCGGCCCACGAGCCCACCTCTAGCGGTCCTAACGGTCCCAGCCCACTTAGCCCGCGGGCCCGGGCCGACCCACTTGCCACTATTAACTAAGAGGATCAGACTACTTACTTTTTGCTTTGGATTCATACACCAACTCTTCAAGTTATTCGACAAGAATTAATATATTTAAAAGCAATACAAAAACTACGATAAGTTACAATAGTTAATAATTCAAAATACGTAAGAAAATATTCAAGAAAATCGTGATCAAAGAAGAACCTCTTTGGCTCCCCAAATAGTAACAGTGCCACATAAAGTGGAACGGAGGGAGTAAGATTCAAGTACTAAACATAGACAGATAAGAACCTTATAAAAAAAATACAGACAGATAAGAAAAGAAAACTCAAATGGCAAATCAATGGTTTATAAATATAAATATAGGAAAATCTTATCTATTTATGTAGTTAGAAGACCAATTCATGTGCATAAAGTCATAATAATGCGACATTTGCTTTACATCATGGATAGTATCTTAGATCAAACTTTTTAGCAGTTAATATCTCAAACGGGAATCCTTGAACAGCTAAGGAAATCAGCATCATAAGTTAAACAGTATTTTATACAGAGTCATCATGTTATTTGGAGAAGTGTAAGAACTTCAAAGATCCTACATATCGCCATGTATTAGGTTAATATGACAATCATTACAGAATTTGGGTCTATTAGGGAGAAAATGTTATGGAGTAAATTAGAAAGCACACATGGTAACATGAAGTAATTCTTATTGGTGTTTATTTTCTTTAATACTCTTTGTCATGGCACAGATAGAAGTTTCAATCCAAGATCACTGCATTAGAGTAGGAGGTTCTACCTATGTATAGACACTAGCTTTTACAATCAAGTACCAAAGATTCAACCTAAACATTCAAGCTTCATCCAGTTATTAGGAATTGGCAAGTGATAGCAGAAGATAAGAGGAAAAAGAGAAACAGGAAATATTAAATAAGCACATGATTAGGTCCCTTCAGGGACATCTGATAAAATTGGAAGACACAGAGAGATTAGCATGGCCTCGACACAAGGATGACATGCAAAAATCGAGAAATGGTCCCAATTTTATATTTTAAAAAATAGCACATGCTTAGATGCTTGAATTCATGTAAGTAGAAAATCTAGAAAAGCTAAAAACCCAGTCAAAGGAGAACAAATTGCTTTCAAAGTATTTGGGGTAGATCCAGATAGGTATGCGAGAATTTGTTATGTATGAATTGTCTATACCTTCTTGTATACAGGATCCAACACCCTGGGATGCTTTTCCTTTAGATAATTTTATTGACCCTGTTAAATAAAAAATTCGAGCTTTCTTCCGCACGCTAAGTCCAGAAAAAACGTCACTTTTCAACTGGGATACATTCTAGCCTTATTAAGACACCAATTTTCTAGAATGACACTCACAACTAATGCATCAGCAGCTGATATTGAACAACCAGGGATTGGACACGATTTAGCCAAAGGATTGTATAAAAGACTTGGGGCAGAGAAACCTCATAACTGGATAAAACAGTACCAGTATTTACCTTGAATATGTACATTGACTGAATGACTACTGGCCTTTGGTAACCCAACGAACGCAGCATGCCTGAGACTTTGTCCGAGCTAGAGAACTTATTAAATACAGGATCTTTCTCATGAAGAGCTGCAGCAACAGCACAGGTCAAAGAAATCAAAATGAAACAACTCTTTTGACAATAAGTAATGAACAGAAGATTACCATGCCCAACTTTATTTATTGAGAGCTGCTTTGGCTGCTTTAAGTTGCCATCTTCATCAAATGCTTTCTCTGCCAAGACCACAAACATCAACTTAGAAGCCTATAAAAGGAAAGGAAAGTTATGGACACAGATGCAACAACAACAACAACAAATCCAGCGAAATCCTACAAGTGGGGTCTGGGGAGGGCATAGTGTACGCAGACGTAACCCCTACCTTATGAAAGTAGAGAGGCTATTTCCGAAAGACCCTCGGCTCAAGAACAGAGAAAACGAAGCAATAAACAAACAATAGCAACAACAAGGTAATAAGACAGCGGAAGCAATGGACACAGATGCAAATTACTAAAAAGCAGGATCAGAAATTTAAAATCCAAAATATCATCAATTTAAGAGAAGCATATATACCTTCCCAGAAGAATGAAATCTTCTCAGCACTTTCAAAGAAGTGGTCATTAGTCGTTTGTTGCTGAAAAAAAAACACAATTTGGGGGGTGTTAAGCACAAAACCAATTAAACGAAAGTATTTGAGGTAAAAAAAAATTGAATATTTACTTGGTTCTTGGTAGAGAAAATAGAAGCAGTGGAAGAGCAATCAAACTCATCAAGCAGCTGTTCCATTCTCTTCCTAAGGGACTCAATCTCTGCAGGGTTTGCAAATGATTCTAACAACAAATACCCTGTATTGTGTTGCATTCAAATCACATAACTGTTACATCATCAAATTACACACTAGTTAGTTAAAACATAGATGAGATTACCATTAGAGTCGAAGAACTGAAGCTGCTCTGAACTCAGGTTTCCTCCTTCAATACCCATCTTTGACCTTTCCGTCTGAGCTTCCCTCGGTGCCGTAAAAGAGTTGGTAGAATTCTATGACGTGTTGACGTGGTATTTTCTCTGAGAATTTATAGAGCTAATACGCAAATTACTTTAAGTTTGGTACTAAAATGTAAAGTCAAGAATTATCTTCAGGGTCCCGCATGCTTACAATATTTCATGATGTACCCTGCTAGGCACATTGATAGACAAATGCAAAAATCCTCGAACATTAGAGTTATCTTTAGATGATCGCAAAGAAATTTAAAAAGAAATATGAAATAGGGAAAAAAAACATTGAGTCCGAAACATAAATGGCAAGTTTTTTGGACTTAAAATATGTTTATACAATTTTAAAAAAAAATTATTTTTCTACCTAAAACGCAGTATTATACTGCGTTTTATTTAACGAAATTTTAGTCATTAAAGTAAAGCGCAGTATAATACTGCGTTTTTGCATAAAGCACAGTATTATACTGCGTTTTGCTTATTAAACTTTAAACACCCCCCCTCTTCCCCACGACAGAAAATTCCACTCAACCTCCATTAACAAATCCCAACAGCGGTCACCCCCCCCCCCCCCATCCCCAAAACCCGATTTTAAAAAAAAAAATCGAGTGGACCCCAAAGTGAAGATTGTAGGTCCCGCATACAACCCAAGCTTTCGATTGTTGTGGTTTCTTCATTTCGGGCTCAAAATTTTAATTTTTCGACTTTTCTAAAAACATAAATCGAGGTATTCCGATTTAGTTTATGTCGAAACTCGTATAATAATGCATATTAGTTGTCTTGAATGTGTTTCCACGTTGTTTTGTTGTTTTGTTTGCGTAATTAAATTTGTATGTTTATTTTAGTCCGGAATTAAATTATTAGTTAAGTTTAAAAAAATAAGTTAAAAGTTGAGAAATAACTTTTCTTGTTAATAAAAATGTTCATAAATTCTTTTACTGTTTTATATATAATTTCGTGAATGTTATGTTAATAAAATATGATTGTTGTTTTTATTTAGTTTAGGTTATTTATTTGCTTAAAGAATAGTGCCCTATTAGCGTAGTAAAATATAAAGCCTTATAGCTTAGTAAAATATAGAGCCTTTTAGCGTAGTAAAATATAGAGCCTTTTAGCGTAGAATCTCTGTAGTTTAAGTATCTACTAACTACAAACTCTATCCAATTACACTTTACAAAAATTAATTATTTAATTTATAAAACAAACACACAGAACTAACAAATTAATATATGGTGTCAAAATTCTAAAAATATTGAAATTGACACACATAAGAATTCAGGATAGCTTGGTGCTACTGGGCCTCAAATATAGAGCCTGAAACCCATGGATATTTACTCTGTCCAATTAAATAATTAAATATTAATTATTATAACACAAATAAAATTCTAAAAATATTGAAATTGAGACACATAAGAATTCATGATAGCTTGGTGCTACTGGGCCTCAAATATCGAGCCTGGAACCCATGGATATTTACTCTGTCTAATTAAATAATTAAGTATTAATTATTATAACACAAATAAAATTCTAAAAATATTAAAATTGACACACATAAGAATTCAGGATAGCTTGGTGCTACTGGACCTCAAATATCGAGTCTGGAACCCATGGATATTTACTCTGTCCAATTAAATAATTAAATATTAATTATTATAACACAAATAAAATTCTGAAAATATTGAAATTGAAACATAAGAATTCAGGATAGCTTGGTGCTACTGGGCCTCAAATATCGAGTCTGGTACCCATAGATATTTACTCTATCCAATTAAATAATTAAATATTAATTATTATAACATAAATAAAATTCTAAAAATATTGAAATTGACACACATAAGAATTCAGGATAGCTTGGTGCTACTGGGCCTCAAATATCGAGCCTGGAACCCATGGATATTTACTCTGTCTAATTAAATAATTAAGTATTAATTATTATAACACAAATAAAATTCTAAAAATATTAAAATTGACACACATANGCCTGGCATGAGATCAATGCCGAAGTCTATGATTCTTTCGGGAGGAAGTCCCGGGAAGGTCATCTGGGAAAACTTCTGGAAATTCTCTAACAACTGGCACTAACTGAAGAGCTGGTGGTTCTGATTCTGGATTAATAATGTGAGCCAAATAGGCGAGACACCCCTTACCGATCATCCGTTGTGGCTTAAGGTAAGAAATAAACTTACCTACAAGCGATGCTGAACTACACTTCCACTCTAAGACTTCTTCATTCGGAAATTGGAACCTGACTATCTTGGCATGACAATCTAACATGGCATAGCAGGAAGATAACCCATCCATACCCATGATCACATCAAAATCCACCATTTCTAACTCTATGAGATCGGCTTTGGTGTTGCGACCTTGGACTGAAACTATACAACCTCTATAGACTCTGGTGACTTTCACTGACTCTCCAACTGGAGTAGATACTAGGAACGGCTCACTAAGTTGTTCAGGTTCTAGTCCGAGGTTAATTGCAAAGCATGGAGTCACATATGAAAACGTTGAACCTGGATCCATTATGGCATAAGCATTATGTGAGCAGACTAAAAGTATACCTGTAATAACTTATGCAGATGCCTCTGCACTCTGACGATCAAGTGTAGCAAACAAACGGGGTTGTCCCCCTCCCTGAGTAACTCGATCTGCACCTTTGCCTGCTCCATGCCCGGTCTGATTATAAGAACCACGAGCCTAAGGTGGTGCAACTGCAGTAGCTGAGGAACTAGAAGGACGAGTTGATCCACCACTGAAATTACGTCGCAACTTTGGGCAGTTGGCCTTTATATGACCAGTGTCTCCACAATGGTAGCAACCATGAAACCCGAGCTTGCACTGACCTGAATGTTACCGCTTACATGTTCCACAAAGACCTTGTTGGTGTGAATGTTGCTCAGCATGACTCTGGCTATGTGAGGATGATGTCCTAAAATTCTGATTCTGGCGAGACTGATTTCCATTTCTCTGAGTACGTCTGAAGGAAGACCCACCACCTGACTGATAACCGGACTGAGCTGGTGCTAACGACTCCTTATTAGAGGAATCCCTTCCACCTCCACTGGATGTACCATTAAACCTGCCCGTTGTCCGAGCTTTCTTGTTATGCTCTTTTTCTTCTCTCCTTTGTTGTCTGTCTTTTTCTAAGTGCTTGGCAAACCCCACAACAGAGGAGTAGACTGTCATCCCTACTGCTGCAGCTAATGTCGTATCCTTAATGTGGTAAGCTAAACCGCCAACAAACCTGCGAATCTTTGCTCTTTCTGTCTTAACCATGTGAGGAGCATGCTTAGCCAACCTTATGAATTCCATGTAGTACTCTTGCACACTTCTATTCCCTTGCTTGAGCTGTTCGAACTCTGTAGCCTTAGCTTCCCTATCCTCTTCTGGGATAAAGTTAGCCATGAAGGCCTCTTCAAATTCTTCCCAAGTAGGCGGACCATCATCTTCATCTCTTTCATTTTCCCACATCTCAAACCAAGCGCCGACCACATCTCTAAGCCGGTAAGCATCCAGCTCCACAGCTTCATCATCAAATGCTTTCATCACTCGGAGAGCTTTCTTGACACCCTCCAGCCACAACATCGGATCTTCATCAACTATAGAACCATGGAACACGGGAGGACTCAACTTTAAAAATTCATTTACTTTTGAGGACTCAGAATTGTTCGGTCTATTTGATTGAGGTGGAATCTCATCTCTTCTCTCGTTCTGGTTGGCCATAAATGCTTTAAACATCTCCATAGCACTGTTGACTGCACTAAACATCTGACCCACATCTGGGGATTTAGTTGTCTGAGCTGGAGCTGCTGTTGGGGGCGGTACTGGATCCTGAGGTACTGGATCATCATGCTCCACCCCTTCTTCTTGTTCAACTCGGGGTACTTGGACTCCATTTGTAGATTTACCCTTCCTTTTCTAAGTTGAAGCCTTTTTAGTTCTGCCTTGAGCCACAATAGTAGCAATAGTTTCTTGAGCAGCATCCTGAGTGTCGGTGTCAGAGTTGCGAGTACGAGCCATTTCTGCGAGTTTTGGAGAAACGAATACATTAAATAATTTCTTAGAGGTAGGATCTACTGCACGATCTAAGGTATGACAAAATGAGATTTTTCCTAAATGCTTGTAGCCTCCTGTTTATAAGTATGGCGCGCTTCATACCCATAAACAAGACTCTACTAACACGGCTTCATAGACCCCTAGTACTCCATAAACCTGTGGCTCCGATACCAAGTTTGTCACGACCCATTTTCTAAACAAGCCGAGACCGGCACTCGATCACTAAACATGATCGAGCGAACCATCTCTGCTTATCAAATCTATTATAGCTCCAAACTTTATATGGAACAAGGCAATACTCTAACCAAATACTTTTGATTAATTCAAATGTTTAAACAAATCAACTCCAAAACTTTATTCGTAGTAACTACTGAATTACTGCTAAGTTATATATAAAAAAAAAAACATCTGAATCTCAACCCAATGACTATGTCTATGAAGCCTCTACTGATAAACTGACGCACTGCTCAGGACATGAGATTTCCTGGTCAGTTCTCTAAGTAACAAAGAAATAACTAAATAAAGATGACTCTAAAAAATACTCCACGAACAAAAGCGGAGCTCACCAACAACACTGGAAACGAAGGAAGTCCTAACTCGTAGCCTGCTCGCCTGCAAATCCGGTTCCTACGTTGTACCGCAGACCAACATAGGTTCCCAAAAGAGAACGTCAGTACCATCCATTGCACTCAGTGAGTCTCAACAACAGGGGGTGAAACTTTAATAACATATACATTATGAGCAAAGGTTCTAAATGCATGTAAGACATAAAGATTATAAGAATAATTCTAAATAATCGCATAATAGCAGTTTATGAATATTCTAAAAGAAATTCTTTTTTTTTCTTTCTTATAAAAAAATACTTCACTTTATACTTTGGGAGTTCCAACTATCCTGACTTAGTTCTGTCTCAGTCACCGTGTGATCGGCACGGGTTCGATCCCAACCTGATCGAATAGGCCCAATCCACGAGGTGCCACTCGCTTCATGGTTCTCAGCGCTCATGTATCATACCTTAGCATGGCTAAGTAATTTCTCAGCAACGAGACCCTTGACTCGTGTGCTCCCTACTTTGGCACAAGTAGTTTCAGGAAGTCAACGCCTTGGTCAGGACCCTCGGCCTGGACGATGACCCCTTCTCAGAATAAAGGATACTCCCAAAAATCTTTTCTTTCTAAAACTTCTTCCTGTGACTTTTCAAGTCTAAATCTTTTATACATACTCATACTGGTATCCTTAAATGTAAGGCATGACATAAGAATGAAATAAACATTCAAAAGTATTTGTAAGGGTTCTTGATCCTTCATGAATTTTCAACATGAAAATGGCATATATGAATAACATAAAAATCTGAAATTTATGCACATATATCCAAATAATCATCTAAACGTTAGCTAGAAAATAATTCTAAGCTAATGGGTACTTACTACTCCAATTAAGTGCAAAGAATAACATAAAAATCTGAAATTTATGCACATATATCCAAATAATCATCTAAACTTTAGTTAGAAAATAATTCTAAGCTAATAGGTACTTACTACTCCAATTAAGTATATATTAACTCTTTTATGCAATTCATCAAACACCTTGTGTGCGTGTTTTTGTGAGTTAAACCACTTTAGTAAAGGGTTATATCAACTCACCTCAAAACTCGTTTAGCCAATATGTAGACCCCAGTCCAATTTATACCCGTCAAACAATCGATTCTACAACAACCAGTGCATTTTAATTAATGTTTCACACCTAAACATGGGAATTATTGTTGCTATAGAGGAAGAAGAGAATTAACCATTCACTTCTTACCAATTACCACTGTAGGGTAATTGATAATAAAGGGTTTTACATACCTGAGTTCAAGAATAAGTGAGTTGTGAAGAACCCTAGAATTTTTCGTGCGTGAGAATTTTCTAGCTGCTATCGTTCGTAAGGCTGCGTTTTCTACGTTTTGTGTCGTGACTGTTTTGTATTGCTTTATAAGGCTTTTAAGGCTTTTAAGCCTTTTCTCTTTTGTGCCGTGACTAAACAGAACAACACAATTGTTCTGTATTGTTTCTTACCATTTCCAAGGCTTTAGGCCTTTGTTTTTTTTTCTATGTTTTTTTATTATTATTATTATTATTATTATTCTTGTTTTGTTTTCACTTAACTAATAATTAATGATACCTACTTTTACTAATTAATTATATTAAAATTATTAATATTCTCCTAATTATATATTAATTATTTATAAATAGAGAAGTAACTCAGAAATCAATCACAAGGGCTTAATCCGTAATAGAAGTATAATTTAAGATTATAAAAATTAAATTCTATAATTAGCGTGTCTTGAAATTTTTATAGATTTGAGGAGTGTTACATAATTGATTGAAGAGTTTAGCATGATGAAAGTGTTTAAAACTTCCCTATTAATTTTCTTCCCGTTCACTAAATATTCCGGTTTAGGTCCTTCTTTCTTTGTTATACTTCTGCACCTAGATAGAAGAGAAACAATTTACCTAGCAAATGAAAATAGGCTACAATTCAGTGTTGCAACTATCAGTGATTGTCCCCAAAACACTTCTAATGGTTTTCATCTATTTATATGAACACTTACATAACCAAATTTGAAGAAGAGTAGTAGAACCATGTTAGTATCACTAGGCCGATAAATAGTTTGAAGATCAGAGGACCCAGATTCCTACGCTGAAAAATAGTTGCTTGCAGAATCTATATTTTTGGTGTAAGGAAAGGGTAGTAGAAGACTTGGTGCAACAATCAGAATTTATGGAATTGTAGAAACTTCATTTGTAATTGTTATCGTATGATGTTTTGCTTGTACTTTGAAAGTACCCCCTTGGTACTTTTTTGAAGTTTCTTAATAAAAGTTATCTTACCTGATAAAAAAAAAAGTATCACTAGGCCGATAAGTGTGACAGTATTGAAGAAGCGATTGGGTGAAGATGGCTGAAACAAAAGGTTTAGCAAGCTCCTCCTCATAAGCAATGGAAGAAAGGTTAACCCAGATATCGCATAGAGTCCCCATGGGAATCCACATGAGCCTTTTTGACTTACTGACTAAGCAATAAGTCCAACCGACAAATCCTTAAAACTCATTAGGTCAATGAAGACAATACTGTTTGTTATAGTGTGATATCATAGTTGAACTCCCCCAGTACAACAATGAGGTCAACTTAAGCAGGGAAGTAAAGCCTTATGGGAAAGGCTAAATAGAAGGCTCTTGATGAAGATGTTGGGGAAGTAGGGAGGGAAAAAGAGTTTGACAAGCTTTTCGCCTGCGAGCTACCGACTATGTTGCTTTGATGCAGTGCATGTGATTGACACTCGTGCTGGTCTAGAGGTCAGATTCATCATTACATAAGTTTAGGATTTGGGAGTACTGATCGGAGTACTGTACAGCTGTACAAATGCTAGGAAAAACGAATAAATCCAAAGGATAGTATACATGATAATTAGTAATTTAAGATTACAAACAACAACATACCCAGTATTATCCCACATCGTGGGTATGGGGAGGGTAGTGTGTACACAGACCTTACTCCTACCTTGTGAAGGTAGAAATGCTGTTTCCAATAGACCCTCAGCTTAGGAAAACATAAGCACCACATTAATTAAAAGATAGACAATGAGGGACAACACCAAAAAGGCATGTAAAAGCAGCATAAAAACAACACGATAATAAGATGATCAAAATGAAAGAAAATGACGGGTAGTCATAGAAACCTACTACCAACAGAATGCGAGAGTGCATACTAATCCTACTGGTATGAACAATCTACCACCTACCCTGCTACCGTAATCCTCGACCTCCACACCTTCCTATTAAGGGTCATGTCCTCGGTCAGCTGAAGCTGCGTCATGTCTTGCCTAATCACCTCTTCCCACTTCTTCTTCGACCTACCTCTCCGACCTACCTCTCCGTAGGTCCTCTAATGTCAACTTCTCACACCTCCTCCCAGGGGCATCTGTGCTCCTCCTCCTCACATGTCCAAACCACCTAAGCCTCGCTTCCCGCATCTTGTCCTCAGTGGGGGCAACATCCACCTTGTCGCGAATAACCTCATTCCTAATCCTATCTAACCTGGTGTGCCCGCACATCCATCTCAACATCCTCATCTCTGCTACCTTCATCTTCTAGACATGGGTGATCTTGACACGCCAACACTCAGCCCCATACAACATAGTCGGTTTTATCACCACTCTGTAGAACTTACCTTTAAGTTTTGGTGGCACCTTCTTGTCACACACAACATTAGAAGCGAGTCTCTATTTCATCCATCCTGCCCCAATACGATGGGTGATATCTTCATCAATCTCCCCATCCCCCTGAATAATAAACCCAAGGTACTTAAAACTTCCCCTCCTAGGGATGGCTTGCGAGTCTAGCCTCACCTCCCCTTCCCCTTCTTGAGTCTCACCACTGAACTTACACTCCAAGTATTCTGTCTAGGTCCTACTTAGCTTGAAACCTTTAGACTCCAGGGATGCCTCCACACCTCTAACCTCGTGTTCACACCGCCTCGCGTCTCGTCAATCAATACAATATCTTCTGCAAATAACATGCACCACAGAACCTCTCCTTGGATGTGGCGTGTCAGAACGTCCATCGCCAGGGCAAACAAAAGAGGGCTGAGTACCGACCCTAATTTAAGATTGTTGAAAAATAACTATATATTATTGGACAACAGTCAAGGTCAACAATGTAAATTAAGCCGACTTTGATTTCATTAAGTTAAAATAAGCAATGATATTTGGATAATTATGACTTGTTAACTGATTAAATATTCTAGGTTTATTAGTTACAACTCGACTTTATCGGCCAGTGCTGGGATTCGACTTTCACTTTTTGAAGAACTACCATGGGTATGGCTACATTTTTGGATCCGAGCAACATAGGTTGCCGAAGAAAGAACCAAAAGTCGCCTAGAGTCTCGCATGTCGCGTCGGAATGAAAGGAAAAGGTCCAGGGCCACAAGTGTAAAGCTTGAAACCGACATGCAGCAAAACACTTTGGCTTTATGCCCTACTTTTTTAAGCTTGAAATATTTTAAATTTTCAAATGGATATACCCTCTTTTTTCGTCTTAGATTTAATAGGATTAGGCCTCTATGGTCTGTGTAATGACCTAGTTTTTAACAATTTTAGCTTCTCATAATTCAACAGTACTAGTTACCACAAAGATTATTTATTTATTTATTCATTTATTTATTTATTGAATGATGGTGGTGTTTGGGCCAACTTGCGAGCACCTTGACTATTCCACTGGATACCTGGTACAGATGCCGGTAACTTTCCCCATCAACGCTTAGGCAGATGGAAAGAAATCACCCAGTATTTTTGCCTCCACTAAGATTTGAACCAGATGTTCTCTGTCATTATATTAACCCAGGCCACACCCATGGGTGCAAGATTATTTCTTTTTCTTATTGAAAGGAAAAAACAACAGTATACAGGAATTGCTACATAATTTGAATAAGCTCAAATACACACTTGGAAAAAAACAAACCCTAATATAATCACCTGATAATAGATATTGCACAGTTAACTCAAGTGACATTCCCATAATAGTAAAAATTGAACAGAAGAGAACAATGGAGGGAAGAAAGAGGTAACCTTTTGGCGCTTCCAGTTGAGAAATTGGGCTGCTGTAATGCGATTTGGAGTAGGGTTTGGAATTGATTCTTGTTGACGCTCTTCTGTTTCTTCCCCCATTTTCTTTTGTTCTCCAACTGAAGATCAATTCTTTTCTTCTATCTATGGTCTGGAGAACGAACGGGTCGGCCTATTTATATCGTCTCCTGAAAGCTTCGGACGTCGTCGTTTTAATACCAAATCCCCAATGTAATTCTTTTGATTTTGAAATTACACGCCCTCTTCTAATTTAACAACCCTAAATTGATTTTGATGGTCAAGTTTATAAAATTGACTATAAAGTTATTGTAAATGTTTTAATGTTTGCAGATCAAAATTTTAATTATTTTTACTTTTATTCTAATTAAAAAACATGCATAATTGTTTTTTTGACTTGGATAAATGATTGAAAAATGTAAAAGAAGTGATTCAGGAGTTAAGGGACAATGTGTCATCAAAAAATTTGTCAAATTAATAAATAAAATCAACTCAAAAGTGGAATGGAGGAAGTATAGGGATGAATAATGATGATTTTAGTTTAGATCCTGTAGCTAACAAATACCAAACGTTGAAAAACATCTTTATTTACTGATATATCTATTTTACAAATAGCAAATCACGAGCTTGGATGGAGATGTTAAATCTGATAAAAAGCGTTGATTTTATCGGTTTGGATTTCATTTTAGTTTAGTTTGTTTTTAAATTTTCTTAGGGTTATTGTGTGTGTGTGTTGCGTTAGTTTTTTGAAAAACTTATTTCAGAAAAATGAAAATCTCTTTTGCCCATCCCATGATTAATTCTTCCTCTTGTTCTTCGGTTTAACTATACTTGCATGATATAATCTTTCAAGATTGTGTTTTATCAACTTTACAAATATCACGAAATGCACAAGGCTCCATATCTTTGCTCTTAATGCTTTGTGATTTGTATACACATGAAACATGAAAATTGAAAAACATAAAATTTCAACAATTGATAGAGCTAGGATCAGCTATTTTGAGACTCAAGCAGGCATCTATAGCATCCCCAATAGTAAGGAAAATCCATCCTTTTCCTAGTTTCTCGAAACATTTTGCTGTCTTCATTTTGTTAATGACTCTTAACCTTGGGTTTCCTATTGCTAACTGCAAAAAGAAAGGAAAGAAAAACATCATGACCCTTAGTATAAACGGGTAATTGCAGGTAACCTGTTATAGATGTGAATTTAGGATTTGAACTTTATGAGTTCAGATTAGTAATTCTACCACTTCCATTTAATTCACTAGGTTCAAAATCTATTAGTTGTACATATTTAATGGTTTTTTAAAATATATATACATAGTCTAAGCCACTTCCATAACTTGTTAATTGGACATGTCCCTGTAAATTATAATGATAGTGTAAGAATTTTTCTTTGTGTCAGTGTATATAAGATAAATCCTTGGTCGCCTTACTTGTATGGTTCGTGAAACCAGTTCTCTGTGCAGCTCTTCTAACACCGCTATTCCTGATGTATCCAAACTCATTACATCTGCGCGCAAACCAATGAGTTCAAGATATTATTAGTAGTTACAACAACTGAGGTAAAAAATAGAAGAAACAAGAAGACAAGTATTTGGAAATTCTACTAGTGATGAAACTTACTGGACATGTCCAGAACTAAAAAATGAACATTTTCCTTTGTGTTCTCCTCACTACCATTTGCTTCTGTCACCAATTTCAGCATCCTGGAAATAAAAGAAGGTGAACAAGTAATTAGGCTTGAACTTTATTTCTTTCCTATTTCCTTAATTTCCACCTCCAAAAGTGTTCAAGTTAATTATTTATACCTTTCTCTTATGGAAGTAGCATTTGCAAAGCAAAGTGAACCAGAGTTGATTCGAATGATCAAGATGCCTGAAGTTCTAGTGGCTCCTGGATATTGAGTAATATCGCAGAAGGTGTCTGTCGTCCCAGGAAGTCTTCCTTGCACTTCTGTACTTGCTCGAATTGTGTCCAGTATTATTCTAGCAAATGATATGCTAACCTGCAATAGACCAAATAGACATTACTAACAAATACTATCGACTAAGTATTTGTGCTTTAATTTTCTAAGGAATATTATTTTTACTATTTCAGTTTCTAGTTTACTTGACTAGTTGTTTCTATATTTACTATGAGTACTTTCCTTTTTAGTCTGTTCCAAAATAAATGACACATTTCTAAATTTGGAAATAATTCAACTTTAAACTCCTCATTTTACCCATTTTATCCTTAATGAGAAGCTTTTATAATCACACAAAAGTCATGGCCCCACAAAGCTTTACCCCTTAAGCTTTTAATACCACAAATTTCAAAAGCCTTTCTTTTTTTTCCTTAAACTCCGTGCCGAGTCAAACTAACTCATTTAATTTGAAACGGAGGAAGTATCTTAATATGAATTCGAATTGTTACATGACTATGGATATGAAAACTGGAAAATATTGGTCTCTCCTAAATCAAGAAACCTTATTTAGTCAAAACCAAAGATAGATTTTTACTTCTGACCTACATAGTATGGGATAAGTAGTACTTGAATCTGACTACTTCATGTACAAAGCATATGCAATGTTGTAATCTTGCAGGTGATGTCTAGTTACAAGTTGCAAAGAAAAAGACAGATGACCAGAGTTGACATGAGTCTTCTATTTTTAAAGGACAAGAGCCAATGATAGAGCCAAAATTCCATTATAGCATGGAACCCACAAATGACTCACAGGCTATCCATTTTCTGGCATTTCATGTGGTATTATGTAATTATGTGAGTCACAAGATGTTTGTTTGAGGGGACAAGTACATAATTTTTCTTTAATGCAAGTTGTATTCTTATATACTTATGAGTGAATGTATTCTTGTTTATAGTTTGACATGCTAAAAAGCTTGTGATACAGTAAACTCAAGAGATAATATTTGAATTACCGCGACTAGAAGACCAATTTCGACAGATACAAACAGGACTCCAAAGAAGGCACCAATGCAAACAAGGAAGTCCATCTTGTCCACTTTCCAGATATGATAAGCTTCATTTATGTCAATCAATCCAGGAAGCGCGGATAAGATAACCGATGCAAGGATAGCTAGTGGAGTGTAGTATAAAAGTTTAGTTAGCAATTCCAGGGATATGAAAACTGTGATAGCCATAACTATGTTTGACACCACAGTTTCACATCCTGCACTGAAATTCACAGCTGTCCTTGAAAATGAACCTGTAACAATTATTAGCATAACTTATTACTATATCAGAATTTGTATGACAATATTCAAGATTTTGAACATAAAAAAGAATTGAGAGTTCACCAGTTGCTGTATAGCAAGAAGATAAAGACCCCACAATGTTCATGAAACCCATGGCTACCATTTCTTTGTTCCCATCAAGATGATAGCCTTTCATTGAAGCGAAAGATCGGCCGACAGCAATGGCTTCCTGAGGAAAATCAAGAGCATTCCACTTTAAGAATCCTCCCAATTTAGTGACTTTTAGTAAATGCAAAAAGAGATAACAAAGAGTATGATACTGACAGTTAGCGCCACGAGAGCACATATTAGTCCAATTTTCGCCACTTCTCCAAGGTGTGGACCATTGAACTGTAATTGATGAACTGAGCTTGGATTCAAACCCCCTTTAAAGTGTTTTACAATTTTGACTCCATGTTGATCAGCCTTTGTTAAATAAACCATTAAAGTGGATAATATCACTGATAACAAAGGAGCAATAGCTGGTAGCCAAAATAGTTTCTTATTCCTTTTTCCCTGCAGTAGTATTTCAGGTGGCCAATATATTAATGAATGAAACAGGAAAAATCACCAAAATATGACAAATGAGTACACCTTATTACTTACTAAAAATCTGGTTGCTAGGATGAAGATGAGGAATGAACAGCCAAGTACAAAATTAAGAGGAGACAACTGAAACAAGTCCAATAGAAATAAGTAAGCACAGAATAAGATGAGAAAACAGAAATAGATTTCCCATTAGAAAAAAGTGCTTACTGTCTCGTTATGAAATGATGTGAAAACAGCTTTAAATACAGACATCACATCAGTTTTTGTAGTAAAATGATTAATTCCTATGAGACCCTTTAATTGTTGAAGACCAATTACAATAGCTGCACCTCCCATGAATCCCACTATTGCAGCATGTGAAAGAAAATCCACAAGAAAACCCAATCTGCACATTACATCAATATTAACAAACAAGGAGAACCTAAAAAGGATAGAGCCACTACTTGTAAAAGAAAACTACTAACCTTAATAGGCCAAATGCAGTTTGGAATGTACCAGCAAAGAAAGTGACAGTAAAAACAAGGCTCGTATAAGCAATAGGATCAACTGCAGGATCTACGATTTCGGTTATCATTGCAGAAAGCAGTAGAGATACAACAGCAACAGGACCAATAGCCAGCTCTCGCGAACTTCCCATAACAGCATATATCAATGGTGGAACAACACTAGTGTCTAAAATAATGAACTTGAAAGATATAAGCTAAAGAAACAAATAAAAAAGAGATGAATAAAAGTTAAAATTGGATTTGGAACTTACATAAGCCATATTGAGGAGCAAGGTTTGCAAGATTAGCATATCCTATACTCTGCAATAAGTTTTCCTTTATAAATTCAACATTTCAAAGAACAGATACTCGTGTTAAATTGTTTGACCATCTCATCTAAAAATATTAAGCGATGGTCGCAAGATTCAACATGGTATCAGAGCAAGTAAGGCTCATACGTGAGTGGACGTATTGAAAACATAATTGAGTAATTAAAAGTGTGTTCGTAACGTAATCTTTATTTGGTATACCTGAGGAATACAGAGACTAGCAAGAGTTAAGCCAGCCAATAAGTCATGCTTGAACATATTAGCTTTATAATTCCTTCCCCAACTAAGGATTGGAAATAAGCCTTGCAAAAATGAAAAGACAGCTCCGCCTCCATATTGCTTTGAGTTTTTTTGTGGCAAAACAGTTTCAGTAACAGAGTTGATGAGTTCATTGCAAAAACTAGGTTGGGCTGGAGAATTCAGCAGCCACTCAGTTCTCTGTTTTCTCCCACTAACATCATCAGCATCAAGCTGCTGCAGCTCAATGCTGAAGCTCTCATTGGGCAATGAACACATAATTCTTTTTCCTGTTTTTTCAAGTTTTTTTTTTTTTTTGGTTAAATCATGAACTAATTAATGTTTTCGTATATCAAAAGTATGAACCATGTGCTCAATATTTATACATGTCCCAAACAAAGAACCACGTGAGCCTTTGTCTAGCCATTACTGAGTAAGGCATTTACGCTATCACGTTAGTGCAAATGATTGCAATTAGTTTAACATTAATACTAGTAAATATTATCAGAATTGGAAGTCGTGGTATAAATGAAATGGTCTGTGATTTAATAATATAGCAATTATGTGACAATAGCTTATTGTAATTATTATTAGTGCAAATAACAGCTATTATTTCATTGTCAAGCGGAATATATATAAAATGTAGAGTTAATACCCTAAAACCTCTTAGACTATCATATTTTTGTTATTTTGCTACTTAAACTATTCGGTGTCCCCAAAACCCCCTTGAACTATATTATCGCTCGTATTAAAACCCCTTCATCGCTGACCTGGCATAACATGTGTAAATACTCACTTGCGAGCGCGTGGTAGCTGAAAAAGTTATCAAAATGGTCACCTAACAGAAAATAATGGCTAATTAGTCTAACTCTCTTTCAGATTTATTTCTTTAATAAATATTCTCCTTATTTAAGTTATATTCATCTTTCTTCCTCATTTTTCACCATTCTTCCTTATTTTTTCACCTTTCTTCTTTGTTTTTCACCTTCTTCTTCATCTTTTAACCTTTTTTTCTTCGGTTCTCCATATGGATTTCCTCTGGAAAATTTCTCCCTCTCTTGTTTCCTCTGAAATTATCTATCATCTTTTTTGTTTTAGTCTTCTTTCACGTCTTACACATATTGTTGAAAGAATACCAATTTAAATCTTCTTATTAGACTCAACTCCTCGTAAAAAATAAAGTTGAATCTCTTGAACCTTCTTTATGTAATCTAGAATTAGAGAATGAAATTGCTGGACAATTGATTTTTTATTTGCGAAATTTTATTCTGTGTAATCTTTTTATATAATATATGATGACTTTTAAGAAATATAACACTATATAGCTATATTTATATTTTAGTTGTGCTACAAAGTGAATATAAATAAGAATTTATGAATTGGAGTCTACCATAAAGCACAATCACAATTAAACCTAAAATTAAATTGGCCAAAACTCCCAGAATTAATCAATTATTCGAGAGTAATACATCATGTGTAAACTATATAAAAAATTTGTACAAACCATAAGTTAATATAGTTAGACAGACATACCTTTAAAAGTCCAACATGAGGTTTCAATATATAGGGGAATATAGTTAAGGGGGATTTTGGGGATACCAGATAGTTTAAATAGGTAAAAAGTGATAGTTTAGGCGGGTTTTAGGCTGAGTTAAATAGTCACGTGTAGTGCTACATGTGTCACGACCCGGATTTCCCACCCTCGGGAGTCGTGATGGCGCCTACTCGTAGAAGCTAGGCAAGCCACGACATTTAGAAATCTTTAACCTTTTCATTTTTAACACTTTTAACTACTTGTAGTAACAGGTGACAAACAGTAAAATAATAGCAGAAGACGAAAATTAACCGGAAGACTTAGACAAATATAATACCAAAATCGATACGAATGGCCAAAATATGTCTCTATGCAGAAACCGGTGTCACAACATTCACGGACTGTCTATGATTACTACATACAAATGTCTGAAAGAAAGAAACTCAGTCTGTCTCGGATACAAGTGATAACAGAACATAATAGTAGATAGAAGAGACGCCGGGCCTGCGGACGCCTGCAGGACTACCTCGGAATCTCTATGGACTGAAGGCTGGCTCCCAAGCTACTGTCCCAATGCTGCTCCAGTATCTGCACAGAGTGCAGAGTGTAGCATCAGCACAACCGACCCCATGTGCTGGTAAGTGCCTGGCCTAACCCCGGCGAGGTAGTGACGAGGCTAGGACCAGACTCCAGATAAACCTGTGCAGTTAAACTAGGACAAACAATTAAAGCCAGGAAGGGGAAACATGCTTCGGGGAATAACAGATAAAACAAAATCTCAAGAGAATTATCAGGAAACCAAAATTCAACTTCTAACAAGGGTAAGGAAAACAAAGGCAGATTTCACTCTCGGTTCACATCTCGTTGTAGGCGTGCAACCCGATCCCATTTCTCATATCTTGTGGTAGGCGTACCACCCGCTCCCATTTTATTATATCTCGTGGTAGACGTACCACCTGCTTCCATTTCATTATATCGTGTAGTAGGCGTACCGCCCGCTCCCATTTCATTAAATCTCGTGGTAGGCGTACCACCCGATCCCATTTCATTATATCTCGTGGTAGGCGTACCACCCGATCCCATTTCATTATATCTCGTGGTAGGCGTACCACCCGCTCCCATTTCATTATATCTTGTGGTAGGCGTACCACTCGCTCCCATTTACAAGCCAACACAAAATCACAAGGAATCCCGGCAAGGGAACAAAAGCAATATAATAACTTCCCGGCAAGGGAACAACAATATCAAGACAAATATCCCGGCAAGGGAGAGTCAGTTATAACCAATCCTAACTCAACTCCTACTCAGCTCAATTAGTACCAACACTCAATCATAAATAAAATCCACGAAAATAAACTAAATCTTTGCTCAATATCGAGAATCATCAATTAAAGTATCCGTAGTAACATTTAGGAACACAACATCTATCAATTCAGGACTCACGGTCATGCTCGACACCAACGTATAGATACTCGTCACCATGCCTATACGTCGTAATCAACAAGAAGCAATTAGCAAATAGGACACAACTCCTAATCCCTCAAGCTAAGGTTAGACCGAACACTTACCTCGAACTTCCATGGCCAACTCAATCCTCAAATACCGCCTTTCCTTTCAAATTTGGCTCCAACACAATCGTATTTATACATAATCGACTTAATAACATCAATAAATGTTAAACAATCCAATTCCAATGCTTAATTATAGCTTTTTAATCATTCTTCCCAAAAATTCAAAAATTGACCCCGGGCCCGCTTGATCGAAACACGAGGTTCGGACCAAAATCCAATCACCCATTCACCCATGAGCCCGAATATATAATTTGTTCCAAAATTTGACCCCAAAACAAGGTCTAAATCATAAATATATAAAAAGCCCTAACTCTACCTATATCCCTAATTTCTACCCTTAATCACATGTTTTAGGCCTAGAAATCTAGTGGGTGTTGATCAAAATGGAAGAAAACAAGTTAAAGATTACTTACCCAAGAGATTATGGTGAGGAAATGCTTCAAAAATCGCCTAAGAGCTTTGGAGAAGAAGAGGTTTTTGAAAGTTTATGAAAATCCCGTAAGTGTTCTGTTTTTGAGACTTAAAAATAACTGGGCGAAATTACCCTTCGCGTTCGCAACAGGCTCATCGCGTTCGCGATGAGTCAGGCCTGAAGACCTTCGCGTTCGCGACATTGGGCTCGCGTTCGCGGAGCTTTAGCCCCTCGAGCCCTCGCATTCGCGGGCCAGTGGCCGCGTTCACGTAGAATAAATGAGAACTCCCTCCCCAGGCCCATTGCCTTACGTGTTCGCGAGTACCTGGACGCGTTCGCGAAGGGTACTCCCCCCTCAGCCTCGCGTTCGCGTCTCAGGCTTCGCGTTCGCGAAGAAGAAAACTGGCACTTAGGATTTTTGCCTTACGCGTTCGCGAGCGGGACCACGCGAACGCGAAGAACAAATTCCCTATGCAATGAACAGCAAAATCTGCAACATTCTTAAGTTCAAAAACCTTCCAAAACACATCCGAAACACACCCGAGCCCTCAGGGCTCCTAACCAAACATACACACTAACTCAATGACATCATACGAACTTATCCGTGCGATTAAATCGCCAAAATAACCTCAATAACAACGAATTAAGCCTCAAAATCAAAGAATTTTTCTCAAACTTCATAAAACATCAACTTTTGCAATTTAGGTCCGAATCACGTCAAATGACATCCGTTTTTCACCAAATTCTACGGAAACGTCTTAAATCATATATAAGACCTGTGCCGGGCGCCGGAACCAAAATACGGGCCCGATACCATCATGTTCTAATCAAATTTTATATCAAAATACTTTAAACAATTTCAGAAAATAATTTTCTTCAAAAATTCATTTCTCGGGCTTGGGACCTCGGAATTCGATTCCGGGCATACGCCCAAGCCCCGTATTTTCCTACGGACCCTCCGGGACCGTCAATTTACGGGTTCGGGTCCGTTTACCCAAAAAGTTGACCGAAGTCAAATTAATTCATTTATTAGCCAAATTTTATCATTTTCCACAGATTTTCATATTTAAGCTTTCCGGCTACGCCCCCGGACTGCGCACGTGAATCAAGGTGACTCTAAATGAGGTTTTCAAGACCTCAGAAACACAAAATTTTATTTAAAAGCAAGTGATGACCCAAAGGGTCATCACAACATGGCACGTTTTTTAGACAATTAGGAGAGCGTACTAGATGCACCTCTAAGAATGTAATGAGGCAGTTTTAATATGAAGGGCATTATAGTTCAGGGGGTTTTGGGAACACCGAATAATTTAAGTAAGAAACTGACATAAACTTAATAGTTTAGTGGGTTTTAAGGTATTAACTCTAAATTATACTACAATAGTATTACCTTTTGTAAGGGATATATAACTTGAGATAATTTTATCCATAGTCATTGAACTTTTGTGTTTGTTACCCAAAATTCACTTTTCTTTTTTTTATTACGCAAAAATCATTCAACTTTGTGTTCATTACACAAAAGTCACTTTCTTTCTTTTGTTACACAAAAATCATTTTACTTTGCTCTAATTATCACAAAAGTCACATTTTACTTGAAAAGTCTATTATGCCCTTGATATTATATAAACCTTCATATTTATGTAATACCTTCTATATTATATACTATATAAATATTTTTAACTATGTATTCTATTATTATTTTTATAATATATTCGTATATTTAATTTTTTTTTTGAACTTTAATTTTCAAGATATATTAGTAGCGTTATAAAATAACTTTTTTTCAGCAATTATTTTTTTTGAATTTAATTGACTGACCAAAGTTGGTCGGTAATTTCCGATCAACTTTGGTCGGTATGCCCTCCGACCTTCAAAATACCAACCACACGTTAGTGATCGCGTTTTGGACGGTTATTGGCCATTACCGACCAACTTTAGTCGATTCTTTTTGGACGGTTTTTCCCGAATTTCTAGTAGTGTAATTTTCCAAATAATCAATTGCCCAGGTAAGTCCCCAAGAAAATATCCCCAGCTAAATTCGCATGTAGTACCTAGGGATTTTCCTTCAGATTAACATATGATTCGTTCCTCATTTTCTTTGTTTGTTTACCTGCGAATTTTCTCACAAAAATGTATTTGCCGACTTATTTCTCTACTAATATATATTAAAGTTACTGATAAATTTAATAACGCTACTAATATATTTTAAAAATTAACGTTAAGTAAAAATTAAATATACGAATATATTATTTTATTTATAAATAAAATACATAGTTAAAAATATATGATATAGTATGTAATATAGAAGGTATTACATAAATATGAATGTTTATATAATACCAAGGACATAATAGACTTTTCAAGTAAAAATGTGACTTTTGTGATAACTAGCGCAAAGTAAAATAATTTTTGTGTAACAAAAGAAAGAAAAGTGACTTTTGTGTAATGAACACAAAGTTGAATGATTTTTACGTAATAAAAAATAGAAAAGTGCACTACTAGAAAAAGGCGGATTATATTTACCTGGGGATAAAATCCCCATGTTTACTTGCGGATTTTCTTGCCGAAATATAAAATTCTTAAATTGTAAGATATTATACATGGGAATTTTATTCCCCCCGATAAATCCGCAGGTAATTTTGGCGCCATTAGGCGCAAACATATTACTGGGGGAATTACATGGGGAAATAATCGGCAAGTCCTCTATCCGTAGGTAAATTCGCAGGTAAAAACATATTTTTTTTTTCGTTTGTGAGTTGGCAGATACTTCCCTAGGTAACTGTCATGCGGAGTTTGCTGCGGAATATATCATGGGGATGTACCTGGGGATTTTGTTTTCCCGGGGAATTACCTGGGGTTGTATACCTCATCGAGTGATTTGGAAGAGAATGGTAATATACATATATATATAGATCTTTTTAAATTTATCTCTTCAAGAAAATAACATCATATTCAGTGTTAATAATATTGTATTTTCCTTTATTTCCAGAAAGAAGCTACTGGAAAAGAACCTTCAATTGCGGAATTTTATTTTCAGACTCATCGCACAAAAAATGAAAAATGTTGGGTAAATGAGAAAGCTGAAGCTGCTTATGTAAGTGTTCCTTCTTTTACTTTTTTTCGAAGCATTACCTCAGTGACAACATATGATATATTTGCTCAGATCAAACAATTGCTCAATTAAACTCAACAAGAGCACACGTTATTTCTGAATTCTGTGTAAACTTGAATCCGCTGCTCGTTAGATGCTGGCCTGCTGCTCGTTAGATTTTAAAATGATTTCCTTTTAATGAATTGTTGACATGTGATAAGAGTTTTTTTTATACCATTAGCGTAATTTAACATATTTCTATTCTAGTTTACCAATTAATATTATATTAGATAGAGTTGTCTCAATACCCTTTAAGTGACATGATAGCATAAACATTTTTACCATTGTCAATGCATAGAACTTAAAATCACTTAAATCTTGATATTTCTTTTATCAAAAACATAGAGGAAAAGATCTGTTGCTGACCTACTAGTGCAAACTTGCAATTGCAATTGTACTGGTGGTTGTTCATGCTTCCTTATCAAACTTTTTGGCCTTCTTGCTTAGATTAAGTGTATTTCCTAAGGCTTACTTCATGTACTATCATTATGGACATAATTTTTTAAGTTATGGATGATGAGAATTGAGAAATGAACTTTATTTACATAGAACAAAATATAGCAGTGCCTTACCGTGGAGAAAGTGCCGCTTAATATTCTTCTTTAATTGCCCGGTTCCATATATTTCACGCACAATACTCATCTGTGAAATGCTTTATACAGAGTGCTAGCTTAGCACAGCGTGTCCACTGTCCACTCTCTATCTACATCATCTATTTACGTTTGTAAAATATTTTCTTTTATTGGCATTATATAATTTCTCAAATAACTTACTTTTGTGCAGAATAATTTTGAAAGAAAGAAACAAGAACTATCGGCTTCTCAAAGTGCATCAACTGATCAGGTAGGTGACACTAATTCAGCAAGCCAATTAAGTGAAATGGATATTTGGGTGCAATCTGTTGGTGGAAAGAAAAAAGGAAGGGTAGCAGGCCTTGGCTCCTTGGGTCGATCAGTAAAAGCACTTAAGCATTCAACATCTACTTTACCAGGAGAAATTGATGAGATGATTAAATCTCAGGTGCATGCTTCCAATGCTAACTTATATGCTCAGTTGCAAGAAGAGCGGCGCAAAAAACAAAAAGATGAGGAAGGAATTAGACTTATTGAAGAAGTATGTGAATTTCAATGCATCATCTTCAAATGAGTTATCATCTCAAGAAGACAATCAAGAATTTGAGGATTGAAGTGACAATGACTCTGATAATGTGAATGAAAGTGGTTCTAACCCTGTTAACGTGAATGAAAGTGATTATAATTAGGATTGAGATGTTCATTAGACTATTAAGTTTTACATTTGGGATATTTTGCTTTTTGATGAAGGATTATATGTTATTAATATTAATGTTATGAATTTGGGATATTTTGCTTTGTGATGAAGGATTATATGTTATTATTATTAATGTTATGAATTATGTTTTCTCTTTGGAAATTTTACATGGTGATTTACCTACGAATTATTACTTGGGAATTTTTCTAGGATTTTACATGCAAATATTTCATGGGAATTTTCTTGCGAAAATATACTCCTGCGGATTTTACTTGGAATTTTTAAAGGAATTTTCCTGCGGAATATTTTTCATAAATATTCACAAGAAAATCTCTTTCGTCCATAAATTTTAACCTCAAAATTTCCTACGGACTTACTTGAGGATCTTCATGGGGAATTACTTGCGGATTTCTTCCTACATAATTTCCCAAGAAAAATCCTTTTGTTTACGAATTTTTACCAAAATACACCTGCGATTTTTTGATATGTTTCGCTGATAAATCCGCAAGTAAGTTACATGGGGACACAAAATCCCTAGGTAATATACCTGGGGAAATTTTAATTCGCAGGTAATAATTACCTACGAAGGTTTTCCCAACGGATTTATTTTGGTAGGTAATTCCGCAGCAAATCATATTACCTGCGGATATTTTTATATTATCCTTAGGAAAATCCCCAGGTAATCCGCCTTTTTCTAGTAGTGGTGACTTTGAATAACAAATACAAAAATTCAATGACCATGAATAAAATTAACTCTATATTAACTTCTATGCCTTATAATGGCTGTAGACCTCAAAAAAAGACGTGTATGTAGAAATCTCAAGAGAAATAAAAGATTTCGTTGATTCAATCAAATAATATAGTGAGAGAAAAAGTAACAATATTATTTACTCGAACACTGAAAGTGTGTTGAATCAAGAAACTTGTATAGCTTGACTCGTAGCAGTAAGTTGATCAACTCTAGGTCCAACTCTAGCTTCATGATAAGTTCATCATACTGCAAAAAAGAAATAATTAACGATACAATGAACCAGTTAATTGATCACTAAATTCTTCCCTCAGTAGAAAGAAGTAAAAATTTTGGACTGAAGTAATAAAAATATATTATTGAATCGTAACAACTGCGCTCTGATATCTCAACTCATTTTCTATCATCTTTCATTAATTAAATTTAGTTAATTTGCATTTGAGCCTGGCTTGTTAAGTCCATATTTTTTTGTTCTTTCTCATTCCTCCCTTGTTCTAAAAGGGGAAAGAAAAGGAAAGTGGGGAAGAAGATTCATCGCCAATAATATTGGATCTCTAATCTTCTTCAACCATTATCATGACAATAATTTTATTAAAAACAAAGGAGAAAGAGAGAATGTCAACGCTTCCTGAAAAAAGAAAAGATTAATCTTTATCCATATAAACCTACTAAAGCTAAATCGGCACTACGCATTTCATCTAAGTAGCGTCAAATTAAATATAGCATTGCGTTGGGCAGTGAGAAACTCATGCACACATCTTGAAATTACCTCTCGACAGTATTAAGATCTCATCTCGGATCGAGTTTGTTATTGTTGTTGTAGCTGAGCCAGTATTCTACTAAGAGGATTCTAAAGAGGTCTAGCAGTTTTACACCTGGATTTTTATTTTTTTGCCAAACACACAAAAGAAAATTAAGGAGCAATATGGACGCCTGAAGAGGAGAATCATAACTTACTCACGTGCTATAGTAATAAGCAATCAGAACATCCACCATAAGTTAACTTCAATTTAATATATCAATCATGCAGGCAGTCAGTCCATACCTCAGCAAAACTTAATTAGCCGCACCTCTATTATTTCGATAAAACAATAATATTCACGTTAAACTCTATCCATTATATTTAGGGTGTGTTTGGTACAAAGGAAAGAAAAACTTTTCTAATTTTCTCATGTTTGGTTGACTTAAATGTTTTGGAAAACATTTTCCTCACAAACTCATTTTCCTCCAATGTTCCCTATCAAGAAAAGGGAAAATATTTTTCAAAACTTCTTCTCAACCTTCCCCACCCTATTCCCTCGATTTGAATACTAGGGGCCATTTTAGGTGGACTAGATGAAATAAGTCTTCCCAAAATTACAAAATAAATATTATAGCGTTTGGTTGGAGGGATTAATAAATATAATTAATACATAATAATGCAGCATTTGGTGTATCGTGTTAGAAAAAATAATATATATAAAATTAATGCAACGTTTAGTTGGCTATATATATTAGGTAAAACTTATTTAATTTTAGTAATGTGCACTTCTTTATTCAAGATGAAACATGAAAATAATAAGAGTATTTTTGCAGCAATACGAGGATATAATAAGTATTTAAAGATAAAAATATTCTTAAAGTAATTAAGTAATTTTTACATAATATTCCATGTATTATTATTCATACATATCAATATATTATTATTTATAATACTAATAATCTCGCAATTAATATTATCGCATGATTAACCTCTGCATTATAACTATTTTGATTATGATGTGAACCGAATAATTAACTTATAAGGTGTTTCTCTTTATCATATTTGGTTTTTCTCTACTTGAAGACATATTTGACCCCTTGGCCAGAGGGGGAGTTTATTGGGTCCATGCCATATTGTCCAGACAAAGGTCCAATGGCCTAATTCAAATCCAAATAGGCCACTGTCAAAACCAAGTTCAGGCTTGTGTATGCCTCTTTATGAGATTGTTCTCTCGATATTTTGTATTCTTTTTTATATAGTGGATTACTCATCTCCGCCCATGGATGTAGGTCAATTGACCGCACAATATTAAATGTTTGTGTCTCTTTTGGTATATTTCTCTTTTGTTGTTTGATTTATTATCGTTCGCACTAGACCAGATGTGACATCCTAGGCGAATCCCGCATCGACAAAATACGGGAGAGATGTTGGGTATAGAAGTATAAATGCCTTAAACCCTAGTGATGTGTTTTAAAGCCGTGTGGGTCTAGGCTCAAAGCGGACAATATCATTAGTAGGCTGGGCTGTTACAGATGGTATCAGAGCCACTCCGCGTGCAATCTTGAACGGTGGTGGGGCAAACCTCAGCGAGGACATTGAGTCCTTAAGGGGGAGGGGGGAGGGAGTGGTGTATGTGACACCCTAGGCGAATCTCACATCGACAAAATACGAGAGAGATGTTGGGTGTAAAAAGTAGACATTCCTTAAACCCTAAGGGTGTAGGGTGGGTCTAGGCCCAAAGCAGACAATATCACTAGTGGACTAGACTATTACACCAGGTATTGCACATGTCATTGGTACTATTAGTATATTCGTTTCTAATCTTGTAAAGGAATATTGGGATGCTGTAAAATGAATATTAAGGTATCCGAAAAGTACAACAAAATTTGAAGTTGTATTTGGTAGCGGAAAGCCTTAACTTATTTATTATGTAGACTCTAATTTAGGAGGTAATCTTGATAATTCTAGATTCACTTCTGATTATTTGATCACTTTACAGGGGAGCTATTTTCTGGCAATCTAGACTATAGAAGTCCTTAGCTCTATCCACCATAGAAGCCGAATATATTGCTGTCATCGAAGGTGCCAAAGAATTATTATGGATGAAGGAGTTTATTAATGATCCTAGCTTTGAGCAGTCAAGGTATATCTTATTTTATGATAATTAGAGTACTATAGGTCTCACCAATAACTTTACTTTTTATTCTCAAACCAAACATATAAATAAAAAGTATCATTGGATAAGAATGGCCATAAAAGAGAAATTATTTGAGATTGAGAAGATACACACTGATGACAATCCTTCGGATATGCTGACGAAAGCAGTGGTTGCAGATAAGTACGAGTTTTGCAGAAAATTGGCAGGCATGAAGCCTGTCAATAGTTTCTCAATTTTAAGACATATTTGGCCCCTTGACTTAAGGGGGAGTTTGTTGGGCCCATGCGCATATTGTCTAGTCAAAGGCCAATGACCTTATCCTATTCTTTTTTGATTTTCATTCCTATTTGGAATTGGATTCTATTTTAATTCCTTTTTGGAGTTGGTTTTGACTTTAAGAGAAAGCACCACTCATTTTTCATAAATAGAGCAACCTTGGAGAATTGTTTTATGCTCATTGGTTGTTGATGATCCGATAGGTCATCTTATGATTTAAAACTAAACTCTGTGTTTCGAGGCCTTAAAAATCTCATTTTATCCCTCCTCGATTTGCGTGCGCAGTCCGAGCGTATTTCCAGAAAGCTTTTGTGTTGAAAGTTGATAAAAATAAAGATTTTTATTAAACACTTTATTTAAGTTGACTTCGGTCAATATTTTGGATAAACGGGCACGGATTCATGCTTTGGCAATCTCGGTGGGTCCGTATCGAAATATGGGACCTGGGCGTATGCCCAGATTCGGATTCGGAGGTCCCTAGGCCGAGTTATGAATTTTTATTAAAAAATGAAATCTGAAAAATCTCTCGTTTTAAAGAAAAGTATTGATATTTGATCTTGTTGGTATCAGGTCCGTATTTTGGTTTCGGAGCCCGGTACAGGTTCAATATAATATTCAAGATATGTCTGTGAAATTTGTTGAGAAACGGAGTTGGTTCGACGTGATTCGGACATCCGGTTGTGAAAATAGGAATTTCAAAGTGTTCCTGAGAATTTCATTTGATTTGGTGTAAAATTCGTGGTTTTAAGTGTTATTTTGGTGATTTGATCGCACGAGCAAGTTCGTATGATATTTTTAGACTTGTGTGCATGTTTGGTTTGGAGCCCCGAGGGCTCGGGTGAGTTTCGAGTAGGCTACAAAGTGAAATTGGACTTTGATCTCGCATTTGCGAGATCAAAGTTCGCATTTAGCGAGCACGACAGCTTCGCATTTGTGAGCTACTCATCGCAAATGCGAAGGGTAGCTGGGCCAGGCACCCTCAGATTTGCAAGAAAATCTTCGCATTTGCGAAGTTGGTCTGGGGAAGAGGTTCTTCGCATTTGCGAAGAAGGGAGTCGCAATTGCGATCCCAGTTCCGCATTTGCAACAGAAGCAGAAATGCGACAGGTTCGCATTTGCGATACCTTTCTCGCATTTGCGAGCTTCACAATTGCGAAGCTCAGGTAAAAAATGCGACATCTGCAGCTGTGTAAAAGTGAAGTTAGACGGAATTTTTGATTCATTCTTCAAATTTTCAAAATCTAAAACACAATAGGCGATTTTCCAAAGACTTTTTCTTCCCCAAATCATAGGTAAATGATTCTAAACTAGTTTCTTTCAATCTTTCGCTTCATTTTATAAGATTTCAACCTAGAATCTAAGGTTTTCATGGTGGAATTGGAGATTTTTGGATAGAAACTAGGGATATAATAAATATGGGATTTAGACCTCAAATTGAGGTCGGATTCGAAAATCAATTACATATCCGGGCTCAGAGGAGAATGGTAATCGAGTTTTGGTCCGAATTTCGGGTTTGGACCAAGCGAGACTGGGTGTTGACTTTTTGAATAATGGCCTAAATTGAATTCTTATCGATTGTGGGTGATTTCTAAGGCTTATTTTGAAATGTTTGATTGGTAATTTTCTAGATATTGTTGGTTCGGAGGCGTGTTTGAAAGGCAAAGCTGTGATTGAGCTTTGAGTGGCCTTTGGAGCGAGGTAAGTGTTGTGTCTAACCTTGACTTGAGGAAATTAGGAACCCTTGGATTTTTTGTTATGTGAATTCCATGTGAGCGGCGTATATGCAAGGTGACGAGTTCTTATACGCCGCCGAATTATCTTTTTTCCCTGATTTATCGTTTTTCCAAAATTGTTTTCCCTCCTATCTTAATTGGTACATGCTCTAAAAGCTTTTCATGCTTAATTGCTACGTGTTAATCAATATTTTCTTGTGTTAACCATGTTGGCTCTTTTCATAGTTCCCCTAATCCTTGCTATTTGATTAATTTTACTTGTTTGTACCTTCTAACTGTAAATTGCTGGTTCGGTCTCGCCGTGTAGATTCTTTATTGGACAAGGTTCCTTTTCTTGGTTTAGTTTGATATTTATTTATCGTAAAGGCCTTGTGATTTAGCCTGATGTACATTGACTGTTTGGCACTGATATGGTGGGATCGGGTTGCACGCCGCAACAGGTGTAATAAAGGAGGATTGATATGGTGAAATAAGGGTGAATATGTATGTACGGTAGGATCGGGTTGCACGCCGCAACAGGTGGAATAAGGGTGGATTGATATGGTAAAATAAGGGTGAATTATGATATTGATTTTGATATATGGTGGGATCCGGTTGCGCGCCGCAACAAACATATATATTATTTACTGTCATTGATATTGCTATGGTGGAATAAGGGAGGATTATGTATTGTCTGGTGGGATCGGGTTGCGTGCCGCAACAACCTATATGTTTCTATTTCTTGAGCTGCATTATTTTTCGGTATTTTTATTTGAGCTGGTAGAGATTGGTAAATTTTGGACGACACTGGTTTATTTTTGAGGCTGTGGTTATCATTTCCTGTTGGCTATTTAATTCTGTACCGTATTTCAATTATTTTGTCATTATTATAGAATGCGTATAGGTTTTAGCGTAGGTGACCCGCCTTAGCCTCGTCACTACTTCGTCGAGGTTAGGCTCGGTACTTACCAGTACATGGGGTCGGTTGTAATGATACTGCACTCTGCACACTGTGCAAAGTTTGGATACGGTCCCAACGGCGATTACTAGCAAGCTCGAATCGAACAATTGCGGAAACTTGATGTACGGTTGTTCAGCGCCCGCAGCTCCTGGAGTCCCCATCCTCTTTTCTTTTAGATGTACAAGTTCATTCAGACTGCTTTGTACTTATTTCAAACCTTTATGTGTATTACTTTAGAAGCTCGTGCACTTGTGACACCAGGTTCTGGGAATTGTAATAGACGTTGGCTGTTTAGCTTCCGTATTTGTATTTAAAACATATCTGTTATTTCAGTTTGTTATTAATGTTAACGTTTAAGCTGCTAAAAGAAGTAAATTGTTCTAACGTTGGCTTGCCTAGCAAGTGAAATGTTAGGCGCCATCACGATCCCGACGGTGGGAATTCCGGGTCGTGACAAGTCAGCGCATTTCATTCCTGTGGCAGTTACCTATTCTTCAGAGCGGTTGACAGAGATTTATATCCGTGAGATTGTTCATCTTTACGGTGTGCCCGTGTCTATCATTTCTGATCGAGGTACGCAGTTCACCTCACATTTCTAGAGGGCAGTACAACGTGAGTTGGGCGCGCAAGTTGAGTTGAGCATAGCATTTCATCCTCAGACGGACGGACAGTCCGAGTGTACTATTCAGATATTGGAGGATATGATCCGTGCATGTGTTATTGACTTCGTAGGCTCTTGGGATCAGTTCTTGCCACTTGCGGAGTTGCCTACAACAAAAGTAATCACTCGAGCATCCAGATGGCTCCCTATGAGGCTTTATATGGTAGACAGTGTCGATCACCGGTCAGAAGGATTGAGCCAGGGGAGGCTCGATTATTGGGTACAGATTTAGTACAGGATGCCTTGGATAAGGTTAAGATCATTCAGGATAGACTTCGCTCAGCTCAGTCCAGGCATAAGAGTTATGCCGACCATAAGGTTTGTGATGTTGTATTCATGGTCGGAGAGAGAGTGTTGTTCCGTGTGTCACCCATGAATGGTGTAATGAGATTTGGAAAGAGGGACAAGTTGATCCCTAGGTAGATCAGGAATTTTTAGATTCTTCAGAGAGTGGGTGAGGTGTCTTACAAGCTAGCATTGCCATCCAGTTTATCAACAAATCATCTGGTAATCCACGTGTCCAAGCTCCAGAAGTATTACGGTGATCCATCCCAAGTGTTAGATTTCAGCACTGTCCAGTTGGACAAGGATTTGACCTACGAGGAGGAGCAGGTAGCTACTCTAGACCAGCAAGTTCGTCAGTTGAGATCGAAGAGTTATCCTTCAGTTCGAGTACAGTGGAGAGGTCACCCCGTCGAGACAACTACTTGGGAGTTCGAGTCGGACATGCGTAGTAGATATCACCACCTTTTTCCCAGCTCAGGTACTTTTTTATGTCCGTTCGAGAACGAACGATTGTTTTAGAGGTGGAGAATGTGATGACCCGATAGGTCATCTTATGATGTAAAACTAAACTCTATGTTCCGAGGTCTTAAAAACCTCATTTTATCCCTCCTCGATTTGCACACACAATCCGGGCGTGTTTCTGGAAAGCTTTAGTGTTGAAAGTTGAAAAAATAAGGATTTTTGATTAAAAACTTCATTTGAGTTGACTTCAGTCAATATATTTGGTAAACGGGCCCGGATTCGTGCTTTGATAGTCTCGGTGGGTCTGTATTGAAATATAGGACATGGGCGTATTCCCGAAATCGGATTTGGAGGTCCCTAGCCCGAGTTAAGAATTTTCATTAAAAATTGAAATCTGAAAATCATTGGTTTTTAAGAAAAGTATTGATGTTTGATCTTGTTGGTATAAGGTCCGTATTTTGGTTCCCGAGCCCGGTACAGGTTCAATATAATATTTAAGACATGTTTGTGAAATTTGGTGAGAAATGGCGTTGGTTTGACGTGATTCGGACGTCCGATTGTGAAAATAGGAATTTCAAAGTGTTCTTGAAAATTTCATTTGATTTGGTGCTTAATTCGTGGTTTTAAGTGTTATTTTGGTGATTTGATTGCACGAGCAAGTTCGTATGATGTTCTTAGACTTGTGTGCATGTTTGGTTTGGAGTCCCGAGGGCTCGGGGTGAGTTTCGGGTAGGCTACAAAGTGAAATTGGAGTTAGGCACTGCTGATATCTACAATTTCTGGGAATTGGCCTCTGATCTCGCATTTGCGAGATCAGAGTTCGCATTTGCGAGCATGACAACTTCGTATTTGCGAGCTACTCATCGCAAATGCGAAGAGTAGCTGGGCCAAGCAGTCCTCGCATATGCGAGAAAATCTTCGCATTTGCGAAGTTGGTCTGGGGAAGAGGTTCTTCGCATTTGCGAAGAATGGAGTCTCATTTGCGATCCCAGTTCCTCATTTGCGAACAATATGTTTGCATTTGCGACAGAAGCAGAAATGCGACAGGTTCACATTTGCGAGATTCGGAATTGCGAAGCTCAGGTCGCATATGCGACATCTGCAGTTGTGTAAAAGTGAAGTTAGACGGGATTTTTGATTCATTTTTCAAATTTTCAAAACCTAAAACAAAAGAGGCGATTTTCCAAAGACTTTTTCTTCCCCAAATCATAGGTAAGTAATTCTAAACTAGTTTCTTTCAATCTTTCACTTCATTTTACAAGATTTCAACGTAGATTCTATGATTTTCATGGTGGAATTGGGGATTTTTGGGTAGAAACTAGGGATTTGATAAATAGGGGATTTAGACCTCAAATTGAGGTTGGATTCCAAAACCAATTACATATCCGGGCTCGGGGGAGAATGGATAATCGGGTTTTGGTCCGAATTTCGGGGTTGGAACAAGCGGGCCCGAGTGTTGACTTTTTCAATAATGGCCTAAATTGAATTCTTATCGATCTTGGGTGATTCCTATGGCTTATTTTGAAACGTTTGGTTGGTAATTTGCTAGATATTGTTGGTTCAGAGGCGTGTTTGAAAGGCAAAGCTGTGATTTATCTTTGAGTGGCCTTTGGAGCGAGGTAAGTGTTGTATTTAACCTTGACTTGAGGGAATTAGGAACCCTCAGACTTTGTGTTATGTGAATTCCATGTGAGCGGCGTATATGCAAGGTGACGAGTGCTTATGCGCCACCGAATTATCTGTTTTCCCCGATTATCATTTTTCCTTAATTGTTTTACCTCCTATCTTAATTGTTACCTGCTAAAAGCTTTCCATGCTTAATTGCTACGTGTTAATCAATATTTTCTTCTGTTAACCATGTTAGCTCTTTTCATAGTTCACCTAATCCCTGCTATTTGCTAAATTTGACTTGTTTGTACCTTCTAATTATAAATTGTTGGTTTGGTCTCGCTGTGTAGTATTATTTGTGTAGATTCTATATTGAACAAGGTTCCTTTTCTTGGTTCAGTTTGGTCTTTATTTATCGTAAAGGCCTTGTGATTTATCCTGTTTAATTGACTATGTACATTGACTGTTTGGCACTGATATGGTGGGATCGGGTTGCACGCCGCAACAGGTGGAATAAGGGTGGATTGATATGGTGAAATAAGGGTAAATTATGATATTGATATTGATATATAGTGGGATCCGGTGCGCGGCGCGACAAACACACACACACACAGATATATATATATATATATATATATATATATATATATATATATATATTATTCACTGTCATTGATGTTGTTACGGTGGAATAAGGGAGGACGATGTGTTGTCTGGCGCGCCATAACAACCTATATGTTTCTATTTCTTGAGCTGCGTTGTTTTCCGGTATTTTTATTTGAGCTGGTAGAGATTGATAAGTTTTGGACGATACTGGTTTATTTTCGAGGCTGTGGTTATCATTTTCCGTTGGTTGTTTAATTCTGTACCGTGTTTCAATTATTATCTCATTATTATAGACTGCGTACAAGTTTTAGCGTAGGTGACCCGCCTTAGCCTCGTCACTACTTCGTCAAGGTTAGGCTTGGCACTTACCAGTACACGGGGTTGGTTATACTGATACTGCACTCTGCACACTGTGCAGATTTTGGAGACGGTCTCATCGGCGGTTACTAGCGAGCTCGAATCGAAGAATTGCAGAGACTTGAGGTACGACTGTTCAGCGCCCGCAACTTCTAGAGTCACAATCCTCTTTTCTTTTAGCTCTACAACTTCATTCAGACAGCTTTGTACTTATTTTAAACCTTTATGTGTATTACTTTAGAAGCTCGTGCACTTGTGACACCAGGTTCAGGGAATTGTAATAGACGTTGGCTATTTAGCTTCCGCATTTGTACTTAGAACATATTTGTTATTTCAGTTCGTTATTATTGTTATCATTTAAGCTGCTAAAAGAAGTAAATTGTTCTAACGTTGGCTTGCCTAGCAAGTGAAATGTTAGACTCCATCACGATCCCGACGGTGGGAACTCCGGGACGTGACATTGGTATAAGTCTTTGAAAGATTTTAGCACATAAGAGTGATTTTTGAGAGAGCTTCCATCAAGAGGGAAGAGAGAAGAAAAAGTGTTCGTTTTGCTGCAGATTTTGATCATAACAAGTCGTATCAGAGCGAGGTTCAAGATATATTCATCTAGGCGGGTTTAGTTTTAGCCGCAACCTATTTGACGGTAATCGTAATTTTGTTTGAGAAAATTGATTGGAATACTACTCACGTTAAGACAAAATGTGCGGTGGAGATTTGGATATGCGACCTATTGAAGGTTATGTGAAGAAGATGGATAAGGTTTATTTTGCAAAAAGAATTCTGGCCAAGGGGGAGAATTAGGTATTTGTCCTGATTTTCTAACCATATTTGGTTTTCCTATTCCTTGAAGGAAGGGCAACATATTTACCTGTCACGACCCAATTTAGGATCGTGACCGGCGCTTAGGAGCAAGTGCTCCCAAGTAAGCCTCATCGGTAATTTTACAGAAAATCGGGCAGAGTTTCCCCTGTTTTTGGACCATCCCAAAAATTTCCCTGTCTCAAATCAGCAACCAAACATCCTAATATCATACCAAACAATTGAAAACTTGTCAATTAACCAATACAAGTCTCCACCATAACTAAACCACCAAGTAACCACTAGAAATACTAATTTATCTCCAACTTTGATAAATGAGAACGATACTCAACATAAGACTAATAGCAAAATAATACTCATGACACTAAAAGAATGACTATGGAGCGACTCTAAGAATTCAATGAAAAGGCCATAACAATAAATAAAATCTCTACCCACGCGAACAAGTGCGAGGCTCACCAAGAACTATCAACCTGTACGTTCTAATTAACGAAATCCTCGCCCGCGTCAACTGCTGTCTCTGTAAAAAAAAATTAGCGGAGAATGAGTCGCTAGCTCAGTGAGTAATAACACTTAACCACAACCGTTTTTATTTGGGGACAAGTCAGAAAACATGCTAGTATCTCAAACAGAAAATAACATAAAAATGTCCTTTCAAAAAATAATAAATAATTTTCAGTCTCATCACGATTTTCTTGTAGTAAAATATAATTAACAATTCAGTAATAAGCTCGGTAACCACAGTATAATATCAGTATTCACATTTTTGGGAGGTTTCAATGAACGGATCATGTAATTGGTATAACTGTGGACTTCTTCGCAAGAAGTCAAATATATAACGGTAGTCCCTACTCGAGGGAAGTCGGTAACGGTATGCTAGTTCTACCTTCCCACTAGCGAGGGCTATAACGGTAATCTGTAATTACAAGGTGCACCAGGTTTAACGAACCCGCCGTTAGCTACGGGATCCTTCAATGTCTACTCCCATTTATACTTGTCTCTGTAATCCATATATACTCGTAGAAACTATTTTAAAACAATATAGGGCATTTCGGTTCTTATCAAATCATATAATTTCCTTTCGATAACAGTAAATTCAAGTAACTGTCAACAGATCTAGTGACAACGAAAATATTTAAAACCACGGTATTCATCTCAAATAACTATTTCGGTATCATATCGAGTAAAAGACTTGTCCCACATGCAACTCAAAATAATCGATAACATATTCATATTAAAAATCATGTGTAAATCATGCAAGTTATGAAAACACAAATTGCAGTAAGATTACTACTCACAGTACTCGTGCCGAAATACCAACTGCTTCACCTCAAGCAACTCGTAAAAATTCCTCCAATCAATCTATAATTATATAATATCGATCTCATGTTAATTTCCTTATTTAGGCTAATTCATAGCTATTTTAGAAAACCCAATCATCGGGGTTCATGTTTGAGTCTAACTTCATCTAATCATATTTACCCATGCGAAGGGTAATTCAACCAGTAGATAATCTTTTAATTCTACCTATTTAAAAAATTTTACTCATTATTTTACACCAAATTAAAAACTTCTGCGTTTGGCCCTCTTTGTAATATATAGATAGACTTATGTAGTTAGTAAACTGAATAAGAAAATTTAAGAATCTGTCATGAAGACTCAAATAAGAGAGTTTAAATGATACCCGAAGAAATCGAAAGTTATTCGAATTCGCAGATGTTGTCGAGTGTTGATACCGTTCCTAGCTTTACAATTTTGCAGTGTCAAGTTTTTGCACGTTTTTCTCCTTCGTGAAGCAGGGGTAATTCACTGTTTTCGGTTCTCTTCAATTCTTCTAACTCTCTTAAATCTTCAATTGTTATTTTTGACCTAAATTCCAAAGACCCAAATCTCTTTTCTTGATGTGCTGAAATACGTTCCTTCCTTCTTGTGGGCTTGACCCAACTAATTTTATTATTTAATTATTTGTTTATTAATCTTATTTTTTCTCTTTTGTCTTTTGTCTTTTTTTTAAATTCTGGATAAAGGACAATTATGCCCTCTTTTTTGAATACGGGTTATTATATTCTCCCCACCTTATGAAATTCGGTCCCCGAATTTAACTCAAGTTCGTACCTGTAGAGTGAAACAAATGGGGGTACTTGACTCCATAGTGTCTTCTATTTCCCAAGTAGCTTCTTCAACTGTATGATTTCTCCATATGACTTTCACGAACACGATTTCTTTTGACCGTAGTTTTCTTATTTGTCTATCAACAATAGCCATTGGCTCTTCCTCGTAAGACAACTTCTCATCGAGTGGTATAGTCGGTGCTTCAATCACCTGAGATGAGTCTGATATACATTTTCTTAGCATTGAGACGTGAAACACTGGATGAATAAAGGATAACTCAAGAGGAAGTGCCAAACGATAAGCCACCGCTCCCACTCGGTCTAATATCTCATACGGTCCTATAAACCTGGGGCTCAACTTGCCTCTTTTCCCAAACCGCATCACACCTTTCATAGGGGAGACTCGTAGGAACACTTTGTCCCCAATTGTGAACACTAAATCTCTTCTTCTCTTATCAGCATAAGACTTTTGTCTACTTTGAGCTGCAAGCAATCTTTGTCTGATCAACTGGACCTTGTCCATAGCTTCTTGTACTAGGTCGGGTCCCAATAAGTTAGTCTCACCAGCTTCAAACCATCCGATAGGAGAACGACATCTTCTACCATACAATGCTTCGTACGATGCCATTTGAATACTGGACTGGAAGCTATTGTTGTAAGCAAATTCAGCTAAAGGTAGATAAGCATCCCAACTACCTCCAAACTCTAGAATGCAAGCTCTTAACATATCCTCCAAGATCTGTATAGTACGTTCAGACTGCCCGTCTGTCTGTGGATGAAATGCAGTACTAAGATCTACTCGTGTACCCAATGCTTCTTGAAAAGATTTCCAAAAGCGTGAGGTAAATTGTGATCCTCTATCAGAGATGATGGATATTGGAACTCCGTGAAGCCGGACAATTTCGTTCATAAATATCTGTGCATACCAGACTCCACCATATGTAGTCTTTACTGGCAAAAAGTGTGCTGATTTCGTCAGTCGATCTACAATCACCCATATAGAGTCATAACCTCTAAGAGTTCGTGGTAGACCAGAGACAAAATCCATAGTAATTCTTTCCCATTTCCACTCTGGAATCTCAATTTGTTTTAGTAGTCCTGCGGGTCGCTGATGCTTAGCCTTGACCTGCTGACAAGTCAAACAACTAGAAACAAAGTTAGCAACATCTTTCTTCATACCTTCCCACCAATAAAATTGCTTCAGGTCATGATACATTTTTGTGGATCCAGGATGTATAGTGTATTTAGTGTTGTGAGCTTCTTTAAGAATAACATGTCTTAACCCATCTACGTCTGCTACACATAGCCTGTCACCCATTCGAAGAACACCATCACTTTCAACAATCATATCCTTGCTTTTACCAGCTAAGTCCTCATCTCTGTATTTGCATAATCGTTCATCCTCATATTGGATGGCCTTAATGCGCTCAACTAATGAAGACTTAAGCACAAGCCAACAATGCCTCTGAATTTCCGACACTAAATCTGATACCTGTATCTTCTAGTCTCTAAATATCTCTGGCCAAAAGTTTCTTTGCAGAGGTTATATGTGCCAAACTCCCCATAGATTTTCTACTCAATGCATCGGCCACCACATTGGCTTTTCCAGGATGATACAAAATAGAACAATCATAGTCTCTGAGTAGTTCCATCCAACAACGCTGCCGGAAATTTAGATTACTCTGCTGAAAGATATACTTCAAACTTTTATGGTCAGTATAAATCTCACAAGTTTCGCCGTATAGATAATGTCTCCATATTTTTAGAGCAAATCCAACTGCAGCCATCTCCAAATCATGTGTAGGATAGTTTTGCTCGTGCTTTTTCAATTGTCTCGAAGCATAGGCAATAACACGACCATTTTGCATGAGAACACATCCTAATCCCANCACGACCCAATTTAGGATCGTGACCGGCGCTTAGGAGCAAGTGCTCCCAAGTAAGCCTCATCGGTAATTTTACAGAAAATCGGGCAGAGTTTCCCCTGTTTTTGGACCATCCCAAAAATTTTCCTGTCTCAAATCAGCAACCAAACATCCTAATATCATACCAAACAATTGACAACTTGTCAATTAACCAATACAAGTCTCCACCATAACTAAACCACCAAGTAACCACTAGAAATACTAATTTATCTCCAACTTTGATAAATGAGAACGATACTCAACATAAGACTAATAGCAAAATAATACTCATGACACTAAAAGAATGACTATGGAGCGACTCTAAGAATTCAATGAAAAGGCCATAACAATAAATAAAATCTCTGCCCACGCGAACAAGTGCGAGGCTCACCAAGAACTATCAACCTGTGTGTTCTAATTAACGAAATCCTCGCCCGCGTCAACTGCTGTCTCTGTAAAAAAAAAAATTAGCGGGGAATGAGTCGCTAGCTCAGTGAGTAATAACACTTAACCACAATCGTTTTTATTTGGGGACAAGTCAGAAAACATGCTAGTGTCTCAAACAGAAAATAACATAAAAATGTCCTTTCAGAAATAATAAATAATTTTCAGTCTCATCACGATTTTCTTGTAGTAAAATATAATTAACAATTCAGTAATAAGCTCGGTAACTACAGTATAATATCAGTATTCACATTTTTGGGAGGTTTCAATGAACGGATCATGTAATCGGTATAACTGTGGACTTCTTCGCAAGAACTCAATTATAACGGTAGTCCCTATTCGAGGGAAATCGGTAACGGTATGCTAGTTCTACCTTCCCACTAGCGAGGGCTATAACGGTAATCTGTAATTACAAGGTGCACCAGGCCTAACGAACCCGCCGTTAGCTACGGGATCCTTCAAAGTCTACTCCCATTTATACTTCTCTCTGTATCCGTATATACTCATAGGAAAATATTTTAAAACAATATAGGGCATTTCGGTTCTTATCAAATCATATAATTTCCTTTCAATAACAGTAAATTCAAGTAACGGTCAAACAGATCTAGTGACAACGAAAATATTTAAAACCACGGTATTCATCTCAAATAACTATTTCGGTATCTTATCGAGTAAAAGACTTATCCCACATGCAACTTAAAATAAACGGTAACATATTCATATTAGAAATCATGTGTAAATCATGCAAGTTATGAAAACATAAATTGCGGTAAGATTAGTACTCACAGTACTCGTGCCGAAATACCAACTGCTTCACCTCAAGCAACTCGTAAAAATTCCTCCAATCAATCTATAATTACATAATATCGATCTCATGTTAATTTCCTTATTTAGGCTAATTCATAGCTATTTTAGAAAACCCAATCATCGGGGTTCATGTTTGAGTCTAACTTCATCTAATCATATTTACCCATGCGAAGGGTAATTCAACCAGTAGATAATCTTTTAATTCTACCTATTTATAAAATTTTACTCATTATTTTACACCAAATTAAAAACTTCTGCGTTTGGCCCTCTTTGTAATGTATAGATAGACTTATGTAGTTAGTAAACTGAATAAGAAAATTTAAGAATCTGTTATGAAGATTCAAATAAGAGATTTTAAATGATACCCGAAGAAATCGAAAGTTATTCGAATTCGCAGATGTTGTCGAGTGTTGATACCGTTCCTAGTTTTACAATTCTGCAGTGTCAAGTTTTTGCATGTTTTTCTCCTTCGTGAAACAGGGGTAATTCACTGTTTTCGGTTCTCTTCAATTCTTCTAACTCTCTTAAATCTTCAATTGTTATTTTTGACCTAAATTTCAAAGACCCAAATCTCTTTTCTTGATGTGCTGAAATACGTTCCTTCCTTCTTGTGGGCTTGACCCAACTAATTTTATTATTTAATTATTTGTTTATTAATCTTATTTTTCCTCTTTTGTCTTTTGTCTTTTTTTTTTTTTTAAATTCAGGCTAAAGGACAATTATGCCCTCTTTTTTGAATACGGGTTATTACATTACCATAATTGATCCACCTTTTACGTACGAAAAGAAAAATCTAATTCTTCCGTATTTGGTTAGTCTTTTTATTTTTTGAGAAAATGGTTTTGCACTTCTATAAATTGAGGATCCTTCTTCTCTTTAGTAGCTTCCACAATGTAGTTATAAGGTATTTGAGAGTCTTGTTTAGGGAGAGAAATTGTGAGATAATTAAGTTTTATTCTGTCACTCGTGTATATCTCTTTGTGAGGTTGTTGTCTCGTTATTTTTTTACTCCCTTTGATATAATGGATGGCTCATCTCCTCCCGTGTATATAGGTCAATTGACCGAACTACGTTAAATATTTGTATTTTATTTGGTATATTTCTCTATTGTTTGATTTATCGTCAGATTTGCTTTGTTAGCTTGCGCATGACACCTGATTATTTCGATTATAACACTAACTCTTAAGCTTCTTTGTTGCATAAGTAACAAAGTGGAGTGATTTTTAACTTGCTTGAACTAAAGATAAATATTTACTTAGCGGGCATTTAGACATAAAAATTGTTAAATTTCGGAAAAAAGTAAAATTTTCTTTCAAGTGAAAATGAGAGTTGTGTTTGGACATAAATAAAATCTGGAGCTGTTTTTGAATTTTTGTGAGTGATTGAAGTGAAAATTTTGAAAAATAACTTTTTGGAGCTTTTCAAATTTCTGAAAAATTCAAAATTCAACTTCAACTGAAATTTGAAATTTTCGTGGCTAAGCATTAATTCGGGTAAAAAGTAAAAATTTTCCGGAAAAAGTGAATTTTTTTAATAGCCAAACGGGCACTTACTCGAAGCATCGCACTTGGTTATCCAAATGGACAATTACTAACCATATATTGCATGAATTTCGTGTCTTTTCCTGTCTACCAAGAGAAAGGACATCATGAAAGATGGTCGGTCACTGAATTCTGAAACACAACCAACTGGTTCAGGCTTTATCTGATTCAATGACCTAAATTATTTTAAGATAAATCGTTAGTATCCTTATCAGATATTAAAATTTTATTGACCATGGTCCAAGACTTATTGACTCACTATAGTTATACACAGAATATTAGGAATCTATATTTATGTAATTTTGACTTTATGGAAGCAGAAACTAATAATACGTGTTGTTCCTTTTGTATACGGTTAAAGCCGGCCCATCCGATTTTACTAATTAATCATGACTAGGAGGATGAATGGACGATCAGTCCCATGGCTTGACAGACCGAGGTACGAGGATAAGGTACCGAGTTCGGGGTTTCGAGGTACCTATCGAGATCGAGACCAGTAATAATAGAGATCGAACGGGATAAACATCGAACAAAATCGAAGATAGCATAATAACGGAAATGCGAGATATCCGTGATTGGTCGAGTATAATGGCAGAAATCTCGAAATAGATCAAATCAAGGGCGGTTATTTAGCTAATCATGGGATTTCCTTCTGTAATTAGAATTATACCGTAAATAGGATTCCTTTACTATATAAAGAGGGTCTTAACCATTTGTAATGATCTTACATTCACGCATATCAAAGCAATATAATATTTTTTTTTCTTATACTCTCTTGTTCATCAGTTTATTTCATAACTTTACTCTCATTCACTTAGTTCGAGGGCGACCTAGCTCGATGGCTGAATTGCATTCAATACAGGTATGCTTTACTTTATTGTTTATTACTGCTATTAATCATCATATATATCAGTTGATGCTAGGTGAAATTACGTATCCTTAAAACCACTTATAAGTTTAATTGTTATCCGATTTTAAGGGTAAACAATTTTGCGCCCACCGTGGGGATAAGGATAATAGTAATTTCCTGGTATAATTTTCAAATGATATTCGAGATGTTGCAGACTCAGCAAGCTGCAATAGCACAACTGCAAAATCAGATTCGTGCACCAAGCAGGATCGAGCTCGAGCCATCACAAGAAGTTATGCATAGAGCCGAATCGGTGCCAAAGAGATTGAATGAAGGAGAATCAGAGACTAATCCCGCTATCACAAAAATGCTCGAGGAACTAACGAAGCGAATCGAGACAGGGAAAAAGAAGATCGAGATGATAAGAAGGTGGAAACTTATAACTCTAAGGTCGACGAGATCCCGGGGGCACCACTAGTATTGAAAGGACTTGATTCCAAAAAGTTAGTCCAAAAACCTTTCCCCCCGAGGCTCCGAAGTCAATCCCAAAGAAGTTCCGTATGCTCGAGATTCTGAAGTATAATGGGATGACAGATCCAAATGAACACATCACCTCATATACATGCGCCATTAAGGTACATGACTTGGAAGATGATGAGATTGAGTCCGTGTTGCTGAAGAAATTCGGAGAAACTCTATCGAAGGGTGCTATGATATGGTACCATAATTTACCATCTAATTATATTGATTCATTTGCTATGCTTGTAGATTCTTTTGTGAAGGCGCACGCTGGAGCCATTGAGGTTGCAACTAGAAAGTCGGACCTATTCAAAGTACGACAAAAGGACAACGAGATGCTCAGGGAATTCGTATCTCGATTTCAAATGGAACGGATGGATTTGCCACCGGTCACCGACGATTGGGATGTTCAAGCCTTCACTCAAGGTCTCAACGAAAGGAGTTCCATATCTTCACAACAATTAAAGCAGAATTTGATCGAATATCCAGCTGTCACTTGGTCCGACGTGCATAATCAATATCAATCGAAGTTTAGGGTCAAAGACGATCAACTAGGGGCTCCAATTGGTTCGATTTATCCCAACAGGCCCATGGATAGAGTTAAAAGGGATGCCGATCGGGAACCAAGATCGAACAGAGACCGATATCAGCCATATGGGAGAGATTGGAGAAATAGCGGTCTGGGCACAATCCCGTTCAGAATGATAGAAGGAATGATCGGGGACAAAGCTCCCGAGGGCTCATGAGCAAGAGTGGTTTCGATAGGGATGTCGGGTCTAAAGAAGCACCTCGACTGTCAGGATATAACTTCAGCATAGATGCTTCTGCCATAGTATCGGCCATTGGGCGTATCAAAGATACCAGGTGGCCTCGACCTCTACAGACCGATCCGGCGCAGAGAAACCCAAACCAAATATGCAAGTATCATGACACCCATGGGAATAAATTAGAAGATTGCAGACAACTAAGGGAGGAAGTAGCCCAGTTGTTCAACGAGGGGCACCTTCGAGAATTCTTAAGTGATCAGGCCAAAAACCACTTCAAAAACAGAGATTCAAACTGACAGAACGAGCAAGAAGAGCTATAACACGTGATTCACATGATCGTTGGAGGGGTTGATATTCATCAGGGACCGGTATTCAAACGCACCAAGGTGAGAATCACAAGAGAAAAACGGACTCGGGACTACTTACCGAAAGAGACCTTGTCTTTCAACGATGAAGATGCAGAAGGGATCGAACAACCTCACAACGATGCACTGGTAATATCTATCTTTATGAATAAAATTCAAGTTAAACGTGTGTTGATTGATCCAGGTATCTCGACCAATATTATTCGATCAAGGGTCGTAGAGTAACTCGGCCTACAAGATCAAATTGTGCCCGCAGCTTGAGTGCTTAACGACTTCAACATGGAAAGTGAAACCACCAAAGGGGAAATTTCCTACCGGTAAACATGGCGGGAACCATACAGGAGACGAAGTTCCATGTAATCAAGGGTGATATAAGGCACAACACCCTGCTCGGGAGGCCTTCGATCCATAACATGAGGGCAGTACACTCGACCCTTCACTAATTTCTAAAGTTCCCGACATTTGAGGGAATCAAAATGGTATACTGAGAGCATCCCACCGCCAAGTAGATGTTCTCAATCGATGAAGTGATACCGATGTCAACACTTTCGTCAGCAAAGAGATCGAATTCAAAGGGAAAGTAGGAAATCAAATAACAACCATAGTCACCAGCCTCGGTCCAATTGGAGGGGCAGAAAACTTTCGAGGATGATGATTACATGATACTTCAAACCTTCATTATCCCCGATGATTCTGACGCGACAAAGTCGATGGTCGAAGAGCTAGAACAAATCATACTAATCGAGCATCTGCCAGATCAAAAGGTACATCTGGGCTCGGCGTTAACTCCCGAGCTCAGAAAAAAACTTATTCAATTCCTTTTTAGATAACATAGATTGTTTTACTTGGTCCCATCTCGATATGACAGGGACCCCACCAGAGATCACTACCCATCGATTAAGCTTGGACCAGAAGTTCCATTCAGTAAAGCAAAAGAGAAGGCCCCAGTCCGAGGTTAAGCATGCATTCATCAAGGACGAGGTAGCCAAATTTCTCAAAATAGGGTCCATTCGAGAAGTAAAATACCCTGGGTTAGCAAACGTAGTGGTAGTCCCTAGAAAGGGAAATAAACTTAGAATGTGCATAGACTATAAAGAATTGAACAAGGCCTGCCCTAAGGATTCTTTTCCTTTGCCGACCATCGATCGCATGATCGATGCCACAGCCGACCACGAGATTGACAATTTTCTCGATGGCTACTTCAGGTAAAATCAAATACACATGAACCCAGAGGATCAGGAAAAGACTTCACTTATCACTAAACATGACACCTAATGTTATAACATAATGCCGTTCGGACTAAAAAATGCTAGTGCAACTTGTCGACGCCTAGTAAATCGAATGTTCGAAGAGCAAATAGGGAAATCTATGGAAGTTTATACTGATGACATGCTAGTTAAGTCCCTGCGAGCAGAGGACCATTTGAAACATTTGCAGGAGACTTTAGATATACTAAAGAGGTACAACATGAAACTCAACTCGGAAAAGTGTGCATTCGGGGTCGGCTCGGGCAAGCTTCTCGGCTTTATGGTGTCCAATTAGGGGATCTAGATCAACCCTGGTAAAATCAAAGCTATTGAGGATATCAAAGTCGTGGATAATGATAAGGCGGTGCAGAGGCTGACCGGGCGCATAGCCGCTTTAGGGCGATTCATCTCGAGGTCCTCAGATAGAAGTCACTGGTTCTTCTCACTGCTTAAGAAGAAGAGAAACTTTACATGGACCCCGAAATGCCAACAAGTCGTAGAAGAACTAAAATTATACCTGTCAAGTCTTCCACTACTCCACACCCCGAAAGCGAACGAGCAACTCTACTTAAACTTGGCGGTCTCCAAAATAGCGGTAAGTGAGGTACTAGTTTGAGAAGAGCAAGGTACGCAATTCCCTGTTTACTATGTTAGTCGGAACTTAGGTGAGGCCGAGACCGGATACCCACACTTAGAAAAATTAGCGCTTGATTTAATAAGCGCATCTAGGAAATTAAAACTTTATTTTCAATGTCATCCCATATGTGTTGTTACAACTTATCCCCTTTGAAATATTTTGATAAACACGAACTTTTGGGACGATTAGCCAAATGGGCCATGAAACTCAGGGGGTACGATATTGAGTATCAACCCCGAATAACTATCAAGTCCCAAATCTTTGCGGGCTTCCTCGCTGACTTTACACCAGCCCTCATACCCGAGGTCAAAAAGGGACTGTTATTAAAATCGGGTACTTCATCGGGGGTATGGACCCTCTTCACGGACAATGCTTCGAATGTGAAAGGTCCGGGTTGGGCATCATTTTGAAGCCACTCACGGGTAACATAATTAGATAATCTATTAAAACTCTGAAGTTGACTAACAATGAGGCCGAGTGTGAGGCCATGATTGCATGTCTCGAGCTGGCTAAAAGTTTGGGAGCAGAGGTCATCGAGGCCAAATGTGATTCCCTACTTGTGGTAAACAAAGTCAATAGAACTTTTGATGTCCGAGAAGATCGAATGCAGAGTTACTTGGACAAGCTACAGGTAACTTTACATCGATTTAAAGAGTGGACCTTACAACACATACCTCGGGAACAAAACAGCGAGGCCGATGCCCTAACAAACCTGGGGTCTTCGGTCGAAGATAATAAACTTAACTCGGGAATTGTGGTACAACTCTCGAGATTGATAATGGAAGAAGGCAACGCCGAAATAAACTCTACGAGTTTGACCTGGGATTGGAGGAACAAGTACATTGAATACCTAAAGAACGTGAAACTCCCGTCAGATCTGAAGGAGTCAAGGACTCTACGCACCAAGACATCACGATTCACTTTGGCCGAGGATGGAACTTTATTCAGGAGGACGTTAAATGGGCCATTAGCGATATATTTGGGACCAGAAGACATCGATTTCGTCCTATCGGAAATCCACGAAGGCACTTGTGGGAACCACTCTGGTGCCGAATCACTAGTTTACAAAGTCATCAAAGGAGGGTACTATTGGGCTAATATGGAAAAGGATACAAAAGAGTTTGTTCGAAAATGCGATAAATGTCAAAGGTATGCGCCGATGATTCACCAGCCCGAGGAGCAGCTCCATTCGGTCTTATCTCCATGGCCATTCATGAAATGGGGAATAGACATCATCGGTCCTCTACCATCTTCCCTAGATAAAGCTTAGTATATTTTATTTATGACTGATTCTTTTTCTAAGTGGGTTGAAGCACAAGCTTTCAAGAAAGTCAGAGAAAAAGAAGCCATAGACTTCATTTGGGACCACATTATATTCCGATTCAGGATGCCTGCCGAGATCGTGTGTGACAACGGAAAGCAATTCATCGGCAGCAAAGTGACTAAATTTCTCGAGGACCACAAGATTAAAAGGATTCTATCAACTCCATACCATCCTAGCGGGAAAGGACAAGCCGAATCAACTAACAAAACCATCATACAAAATCTTAAGAAAAGATTGACCAACGCTAAGGGAAAATGGAGAGAGATATTGCCCGAGGTTCTTTGGGCTGTCGCACGATGTCGAAATCCAGTACGGGAGGCAACACCGTTCTCTTTGGTCTATGGTGCCGAAGCTCTTATCTCGGTCGAGGTCGAGGAACCTAGCCTTAGGTTTTGATATGCAATAGAAGAAACAACTAACGAGGCTATGAACACGAGCCTAGAATTGTTAGATGATAGACGCGAGGCCGCCCTCGTTCGAATGGTCGCACAAAAACACTGGATTGAAAGGTACTACATCGAAGAACCAACCTTCGACACTTTAAAATAGGGGATTTGGTGCAAAGAAAGGTCACCCTCAACACTCGAAACCCAAATGAAGGAAAACTGCGTCCGAATTGGGAGGGATCATATCAGGTCCTCGATATTATCGGAAAGGGATCCTACAAGCTCGGCATGATGAACGGCGAGCAACTACTAAACAATTGGAACGTATCACTACTAAAGTGATACTACTGCTAAGGTACGACCTTCTCCATTTTCATTTATATTTTAAATTAACCAATTGCAGGTGTTCGATCAAGAACGGCGATGGATCCTTCAGCACAAAGTCTTTAGGTCTGAAAGCACGCTTTGCACTCTTTTTCCCTTAGATCGGTTTTGTCCCAATTGGGTTTTCCAACGAGGTTTTTAACGAGGCAACCATTGATCGTGCTAACTTAGAACAATTCAACAGTATCCGAGGCTTCTTTACAATCAAGCTAGAATACTGGGGGGGGGGGGCATTACCCTCGAATATAGACTTTGTTGCAAGGAAATTACTTCGTAACAACGGGTCTCGATAGGTAAATTTTGTAAGGGCCAAACGGCCGAATGAACCATGCCCATATAGGTTACTCGAGCCCTAACATCAAACATGTACGCATGTATAATCATTTATAGAAAGAAGTATTTTTCCTTGCCGATATCTCATGCCTTAGAGAAATTTTCTGCAATTTCATACTCGATCTATTGTGTAAACAGGCTTAAGGGCAGATCATAACGGAAGTTAGAACAACTGACCCACGATCAGGGACTGCCGTCCGAAAAAAAACGAGATCAACTATTAAAACTTCGATTACAAGACCTTAAAGGCGACCCTCGATTCCTATAGGCCACGGCCACCCCACTCGGGGACGGACACTCCGGGTAAAGCTCGAAGTGAAATGGGAAAATCAGCCTAAAAAGCACGACCCAAATAAAAAGGTTACGGCCAAATAAACGTTCGGAGACGTCCAAATTCCATAATAAAACAGACCTTCAAATATTATCATAAATCGGTTAAAAAGGCTACCCTCGGCAAAATCACAAAGGGCTTCGATAATATCAAGACTCGAGAACCCTAAAGGGTACAAAATTGTTCGAACTCTCGAACAATTCCTTATTTCATGCTAAGGCATAACAAATTTTGTATAACTAACAATAAACTTTTTAAGCCGAAAAGGGGAAAAAGCCAGTCCTTTTTAGAAAGGCCACATCCGCCTAATACAAAAGCCTAGGGATGTTTTGAATTCAAGGGATCATTCTCACTGAATAAAAACCTAAGGGTTACCCTACTTCAAGTTCGAGCAAGTACTCACTCGATACTAGTTCGGTTTCGGTTCAAAATTGCCTAAGCCTCGAACCTATGAATGCGATATCATAAGGCATAAATAAAATAAAGTAAAGGCAAGATAGAAAGGGAAAAAGGATCTTTTAAATATCAAAAATCATTTACAGGGGCGGCATGGCTGCCTAAAGTTCCAACTAAAAAGAACTAAAAAGGTAAAATAATTTTTTATTATCTTAGTTGAAGTACCGAGCCTCCCGATACCGGGAGCTCAGCACTTCAACTAGTCTCCATGTTCCTCGAATGGATCCTTTAGTAGTTGAGAAGGTTGCCCAAAAGCGGTATATAAGGTGTACCCAGTAAAACTTACAAGTAAACTAGATATAAAGATGGAAACTAGGATTGTCTATCCGAACTCTTTACAAAGGCCCAAACGGCCTTAAAAGAAACACTACTAATCCTAAAGGACTAGTCTTCTTCAGGAGCAGCTTCTCCACCATCGCAGTCTTCTCCACCAGATTCGGTCACGTCCTCGGAATCCTCATCGGGAAATGCTAACTTCCAAGCCTTTGCTTCCTCAGCCTTGGCGATCTCGAGTTCAACAGATATGTCGAAATTTTGAGCGAGGACCCCCTCAAGAGCCTCCCGTCGAGCTTGCCACTTTGAATGATCTACCATGCCCTTGGCCTGCTCGAGGGTGGCTTCGGCATTGACTTTGTATTGAGCCGCAGTAGCCTGGGCCTTAGTATTTGCCGTGGCCTCTTCAGATCTTGTAACCTCGAGCTCCTTGGCCAAATTGGACTCTAGCTCCTCGACTTTCTTTGCTTGAACCGAGTCGTTGTCTCTTACATATTGAAGCAGCAACTTGGCGGAATCCAGGTCTGCTTGAACGATTTCCTTTTGTGCTGCCAGAATGTCCATACATCCCTTGAACTGTTCGCATTGAGGTGGGAGTTTGTGTATTTGCCCTTGAATGCCCTTGATCTGTCCGTGCCTCTGTCGAACCCGCAGAATGGGATTGTTAGTTATTATCTCCGATTCGTCCTCACTATCATGAAAACTCAGAATACCTGCTCGGCCATCTATTCATACGCGTATCGAGCCTCCACCAGGTCTACCTGAATCTTCTCACTAAGAATCTTGTAAGTATTGCACTTCTTAGTGAGACCCTGGACATCGGCCTTGTGTTCCTCTCGGATTAGAAGAAAGGCCTCGTGATGCAGCACCGAAGCCTACGAGAAAGGAAGAAATATTAGAGATATCTACAAGTCAAAGTCATGAAAAGATAATGGTCCTTGAACTTACCCAATTCGGAGCATGTTGAGTCTCGTTAAACAAGTAGGATACATCCATTGCGTCCATTTTGGCTTGGTCCTCCTCAGTGACCAAGCATCGAAGATAGCTAGCCACCCCTACGGGCGCAGAGAAAACTTGAGAATCTTCCAGGATCGAGATGATAAGAGGTTTCTTGCGGACAGGGTAGACGCTGGGGGCCGGAAATTAGTTGGTTAGCTTATAGCTCGAGGAATCCTCATTCGAGCTCTTCTTCGGTATGTCCAAGTCACGCATACCGGTGACATCTTCCACTTCGGCAAATTAGCCGCCGAAAAGGTCTTCTGCTCCATAAACCTCTTCGTCGGGGCGAACCTCCATTGCCTGAGCATCCTTAATTGTCGTTTCAGAGAACGAAGGAAATGAGGAGAAATCTCCTATCTCCATTGCTCCAAGTGAATCCTTCGGGGCTCCGCCCTTGTCTCGGGAAGCGTCGGGCAAATTTTTTGCATCGACGCCGCTTTCTCGGTAGCCTCCCCACCTCGATGTGAGGCACCTTTGATTCTCTCATGCTTGAGCCCATCAGGCCGGGGCAAGGAAGCTTCGGCACCTGCATGTCCAATGGTTTTTTGAACTTTGGCGCCAGTTCGCGCACGAGTCACCAATCCAGAACTATCTTCTTCATCATCTTCGTCTTCGATCTCATCCATTACCTGTTGGGCGGACTCCAGAGATACATGGATAATATTCCCTTTAGGCTTACGGGGCCTCCTGGCTGGCTTTTTCTTCTCCAGTCCTGGAGAACTCGGAGCCTCCTTTCTTTTGTTTTCTTTTCCCTGCTTCGGAGTAGATTGGGGAAAAAGTGCCTCTTCTTCAGCA
>NC_032000.1:5299677-5306215 GCF_001879085.1 Nicotiana attenuata | reverse complement strand
GGGGGGGGGGGGGATCATTGGCCTTTCTTCTCGAGGCCTACAAAATGAAAAAGATGAGTGAGTAACATAACAAAGGCCGAATGGAAACCTTGCTAAGGAAAAAAGATTACCATGGTTACGAGCCCCCCATTGGCCCCTTGACAACTATATCCAAGCACGCTAGGAATAAGTTTTTTGTGACACAATTCCCTCGACCCATTGCCTCAGGTCGGCGATCACTTCCAGCACAATGTCCTTGGCTGCAACACAAAAAACGTGGATGAGGGGAAGACAAGAAAGCAGAACGGCAATAATAAATATTCAAAGGGCCAAGCAGCACTTACGTTTCATGTTCCACTTTTCAGGGAACGACATATCTTCGGCGGGGATTAGATCCGAAGTCCTTATTCGGACAAACCTGCCCATCCAACCTCGGTCTCTGGTCTCGTCTACGCTCGAGAATGGGGGTTTGGTGGCTCGACGATAAAGTTTGATCATGCTCCTCGATAAAGTCGGGGACCGTAGAGGCGCATGAGTTGATCGAGGGTAAAAGGATGCCCCTCAATCCTGCTTACAAAGAATCGGAGGAGGATCACGATCCTCCAAAACGATGGGTGGATTTGGCCTAGAGTGACATCGTACCTCTTGAAAAAGGCGACGATGATAGGGTCCAAGGGTCTTATGGTGGAGGGGTAGGTATAGACACTCAGATACACCTCCTTGTAAGTAATGATGGATTCTTCGGGGCTAGGCATTACTACATCCTTGCCTACCCAGTTGCACTCCTCTTTCACCTTCTCAAGGAGACGTTCGGTGATCGTACACATGTACCTAGAGATGGGTTCACATCGGCCCTATGTCGAGGGTGTGTTCTCCAGCTTGTAATCAGCAGCAGTGGCACACTTCGTCGAAACGAAGTCCGCAAGGGGATGTTTCGCCGTGGCGCCGGCGCCGACGGACTTTGATGAAGAGGCAGTTTCTTTGTGAGGGACAATTTTATAGGTCTTAGCCATTTTTGACAAAGAGGAAGAACAGGGATTATGATATCCGGCGTTTTAGGAAGAGGCTAGCGATGAAACTTGAAGATTTACAGAATAAGAACTTGAAAAATGCTAAGAACTTTGAAGAATAGAGCAGAAGAGATTAAAAGTAAAGTTTGAAAAAGTGGAAAAGAGGCATATCTATGGGTTTCACGGCGACGGTTTAAAGTTGCTAGTGGCCGACCAGCAACTGACGCGCCTTAATTGTCTGGGCAATTAAATCGATGGGACGTTTCGGTCAGCTTACCGCTTGCGTCACTATGCATACGTCATGGTAAACCAAGGCCCGGTTCGGAAACTCAATTCGTTTCTTGTCATTACATTCCAAAAAATGAGGGGATTATCTTTATACGGTTGAAGCCGGGCCTACCCGATTTTACTAATTAACCAGGACTAGGAGGATGAATCGAGGATCAATCCCATGGCTTGACAGACCGAGGTACGAGGATAAGGTACCGAGTTCGGGGTTCGAGGTACCTATCGAGATCCAAACCAGTAATAATCGAGATTGAACGGTTATAAACATCAAACAAAACCGAAGATATCATAGTAACGGAAAGGCAAGATATCCGTGACTGGTCGAGGATAACAGTGGATATCTCAGAACAGATCAAATCAAGGGCAGTTGTTTAGCTAATCATGGGATTTCTTTCTGTAATTAGAATTATACCGTAAATAGGATTCCTTTACTATATAAAGAGGGTCTTAACCATTTGTAATGATCTCACGTTCATGCATATCAAAACAATATAATACTCTTTTTTTCTTGTACTCTCTTGTTCATCAGTTTATTTCATAACTTTACTCTCACTCACTCAATTCGAGGGCGACCTAGCTCGAGGGTTGAATTGCATTTCAATACTGGTTTGCTTTACTTTGTTGTTTATTATTGTTATTAATTATCATATTTATCAATTGGTTCTAGGTGAAATTACGTATCCGTAAAACCACTAATAAGTTTAATTGATATCCGATTTAAGGGTAAACACCTTTCACCTAGTTCTTTTTTTCCCAGTTAATTGCAAATAAGAGTTTGTTGGTGAGCAATGATTTTCTCTTTATGGTCATCATTGTTACCATTTTCATAAACTATGAAAATAGAGTACTGTTTTTAACTCCACCAACCGACTTTGCTGTCTATTCTACGCATTTCAAGAATCAGTTATAGCATTAAATTTAGACCACGATTTTAAAAACAATTTACGTAATCTGAAAGAAAAAACTTAGTTATGTTACAAAATCTAGTTTAAAGTAATAATATAAAATAAAAAGATAGACAATAATGTAGAGAGAAAGAGAGAAGAGAATCTATTTCTTCCATGTATTCAAGTATGTACAATGTGATGCCCAAACCCTCTATTTATAGGATGATATAGGTAATACAAAGGGATGCCATAAATATGGTATTAACTATTGAGAACATGTGGGAAGATCATGGAGGTGTGGGAGTTACATCCATAATGGTAAGAAGTAGTGGGAGGTTAATCGAGAAGAATAGTGGGTGTTACTCCCTTAGGAGTTGTGGACATCCACCATAATCAAGTATTTCATAACACTCCCCCTTGGATGTCCAAAGATAATGTGCCTCGTTAAAACCTTACTAGGAAAAAACTCTATGGGAAAAAATCCTAGTGAAGGAAAAAGAGTACACATATCTTGTAATACCCATTACTTGCTGCCTCATTAAAAACCCTGCCAGGAAAACACAGTGGGATAAAACCTTAGCTAAGGAAAAAAGAGTACAACACATATTTGCCTCCCCCTGATGAAAATATCACTTTATTTCTCGGAGACGATGAATTCCAAGCTTGTCTAAAAACTTCTCTAATATTGAGATCGGCAATGCCTTGGTGAATTATTCCGCCAAATTATCACTTGACCGGATTTCTTGAGCATCTGTTTCATCATTTTGTTGAAGATCGTGTCTGACAAAGAACCTTAATGAAATATATGATTTATTCTATCTCCTTCAATATATTCTTCTTTCAATTGAGATAAGCAAACATCAGCATCTTCACTATTATTGGTATCTTCTCTTCAAAGAAAAGTTACACATATTGTGAAATGATAATATGACAATTCCTCACATACAAATAGATTGTTTGAAGAACGGACTTCAATAAATGCCTACATTTGCATAAACAACAAAACCTTGACAATATTTGTTAGAATAAACAAATCTATATCAAGGATTTCTTTTGCAATATAATACTAATCATATTTCAGTATCTCCATATAGCCTTTATACTTTCAGCTGTTGGGACTATTCGTCCAACTTCATATTTTTCAGATGAAGTCAATTTTCATTGCATATTTTTCATTTGGCCAATCATTTATCTGTCCAAAATTTCATGACAGGTTTGAGCTCAAGATCCCCGTTAATATTAAAAATATTGAGTGCTACATTATATCAACAATATCATCGATGATCATTTACATCGGTTCCATCATCACACAATAAAGACATAACTTATCGAGATCTCATTATTTTAGGTACCTGAGCCTCTCCCATGAGGTCTTATAAAATGTTATGTCATGGTGCTCTTACAAAGCACTTGCCTCCTTATTATGACCATCTTGAACATTTGCTCCCTCCTTCTTCAAGGAGTTTTATCTTTGGAACCGATTTGTCTATTACGCTTAATGCGTGCCATAAACTCTGTCCATCACGGACATTATTCTGTTTGGACATTAGTAGCTGAAATATGACATTTAGCTGGGTCAGTAAATGCGTCTGAAAATATTTTGCAAATGAATTATCACTTGAAACTCAAGTTCACATTTCTTGTACGATGATCTAGATTTATTCATGATAATTCATTCCACGTATCACTTTTTCAGCTACCTATTTTCTCCCCCTAATGCTGGGATCACCAACATATATCCTAACCTTCTTTGGGACCCATCTTTGTGCATTGTGGTGGAGCAATTAAATCATTTATCACATCCATATCTCTAGATGGAAATTATTTGGTTCCTGACCCTGAACCAATGGTGATAGGGAGAATTTATCATAATTTGTTGGCAAGATGCGAACAAGTGCTGCTGTATAATACACCTCATACCAAATTTCTATTTGAGAGTTTTGTTCTCATAACCATTGGTTTAGCTTAATTGGAGACATACAATTTCTGCTAAACCAACTTGGATTTAAACCAACATTATCTAGATAAATTATCATAATATATATTCTGGAACCGTGCTCTAACAATTTGAGCAATCAACCTTGCAAAAGCCAAATTGCAAGTTGACAACAAACACACATGTGACCATACAATAAATACATCTTTTAAAATCATATAATAGTAAGCGGTACACATGGCAGGTGACTGGGCCAATATATATATCACCTTTTATTCGTTTCAGATTTTAAGGGATTCAATCCCAACCTTAACTGGTATATCATGAGAATAAGCAGCACAAGAGAATTCTTGAAGAATCTTCTATTTCTTCAATATATGCCAATGTGAATTCTTTAATTTTCGCATCAATAAACCACGATGGCCAACCGGTCATGCCAACAAATATTTATTTCAGTAAATATTTAATTTACTATGGCATGTGATTTCATATCATGCTTATACATCTGTAGTACAAATAGAAGAAAAGCCGGGTAACCTTTCATATTTACCCGGTATGTTATAGTAATATGAAGATAGTCAATCTCCCTTTCATTTATAGTCTCAATATGCCAACCACTTTGGCTAATACATTTGAAACTCAAAAAGTTTCTTTTGAGAATTACTACAATATCAATGTCATGAACAATTTCATTCATCCGGGTAGTAACAAACTAGCTCTTCCGGAGCTCTTAATTGATTTTGTACTACAAGATCTTTTGTCACACCATCCATATGGTGAATGTCTCCTTCACGGAGAAAATCATATCATAATAATTGTCATGGTCAAAATCATCATAAGCAAAATCATTTCTTGCTTTACTTTTGCCTTTAATAACTTTTTATAAGGCATGTCACAATATTTTTTGTCGTACCACATGTACGCGATCAATGACATATTCATTATCTTTATTTCTCTCAAACCTTCCTTAGAGGTGAGTTGTAGTATTTATTCAAACATGCATAAATACATTCTTGTACATAATTTATATCACATATATATTTTCACACTCACTTCAGGAATGAGTCTGCATTTACAATGCTTATCACAAGTCGCATTCTTTCAAAAAATGGACTATAATTGTCTGAACATGCCTTATATTTACACACCAAATTGATACACATTTCCTTCACCTTTGAAGGATTATTTTGAGAACCCTTATTGTTCTCCTTTTTATAATTACCATAATGATGACTGTTATTATTTGATCTTTTGGCACGCCCACGTTCATTAGTCAACCACTTGTCTTTATTTAGACTTATTATGCACAACTATCACATTCACTTCAAGAATGGAGCAAATCAAGTGGGACAAGCTTCATGCCTTTTCATGAAAAATACATTATTTTCTTTAGTCATCATTATATCATCAATGTGGTGCATTGGGACTCAAACCCAATGCCTTACCCATATAAAGACATGTTAGGCCATAACGAGTTGGGACTCGAACCCAACTTTTACAATCATGGATCATCAGGATTCAAAACCCGATGTCTTACCCTCATGGTGCGTTGGGACTTGAACCCACCGTCTTATCCTTATGTAATGTTTATCACAAATGGTCTGATTCACATCAGGAATGGAATATAATTTTATGTAGCCACAGAGTAAAATCTATCATAAAAATAAGCAAAATAGAAATGATAAGAACTATTATCAATAAAAATATGACAGAGTACAAACTCGTGTACTAGTATCCTACATATAAACATGTCAATAAGAGATTCACCATGTAGCGTTATTATTGTGTGATGCATTACTGCAAACTAATGCATGATGATTAAATAAAATACACACAAGAATTGAAACACATAACTAAATGTACTTAACTTAAAAAAACAAATAATCTTAAGTAATAACTATTGCTAGCATATTCTGTTTTAATACAGATGATGTCAAAATATGCTAGTAAAACATAATGATATCACCTTGTCAATTATCAGCATAAAAATGTTGCATCTAATTAGATTAGGCCATCGATCTTAAAAGTCCTCGTTAATACATAACATGACCAGAATGCTTTTTAATGTTTCACAAAGATCTTTTAATATCATGGAAAATTAATGATAGCATGATGTTATGATTGTATAAGATCAATTTTAGAACTAGGAACAAAGTTAGTGGACATATACAGCCATACGAGCATGAAAACATAAAATCAAAGCTTAGTTTTTTTTCTAAACAAAGCAACTACAAATCTTAAATTTTAACATAAGCTAAATACACAATTTATGGTATAATTTAAAAAATAATACTCCCTGGACAATAGAGGCAAACTAAACATTAATATGGCATACGTAATAATGCCCATATTTCCATTGGTTCAACCAAATTGGTTCAAGGTTGTCGACCATTCATATCTTCTTGGTTGATTAAAGCTTCGTGCTGATAACGTGTTAC
>NC_032000.1:5116716-5299401 GCF_001879085.1 Nicotiana attenuata | reverse complement strand
AAGTCCTCTAATTTTAACTATTTTGTTAATTGACGAATTTAGCCCGAGAAGTTGATCAAATGAACCTTTGAAAAATGGGAAGTAGACAACAGTATTTTTATTTATGTATTTGTTGACTATAAAAATTTAGTTCAAATTATAGTACATTGTAGCTATTAGTGTCAATTGGACTATAAGCTATGCACGAATATGTCACTAAATCATTGTAAATAACACTGCGTGATTGGCTTTAATATCCGTGTAAATATATGCGTATTTATAGAAGAAAAAAAACATGGAAAATTTGTGGCAAAGTATCAAAATCAAACTATAAGTTTAGGCCTGTGTTCATAAATTCTTGGTGAATTATTGAAAATTGTGCAAGTATTAAATTTTGAGGTCTTAAATTTAATCTTCTAGGCCGAAAATATGGGTTTCTTTTCGATTTTTGTAATCTTATGTCTTACTCCTCTGTTAACAGTTTTGAAGTTTAAAAAATGGCACAATCATGTTAAGTCAAAGATTAGCGTCATTCCTTATTTGTTTTCTTATTGTACTTTTGCATTATACACCACAAGATGGACTTGGTTTGGTGATTAATAGCTATTTTCTTTTTGTTGTTGACTTGTTGTCATTGTTGAACAATCATTGGCCCGTGGATAATGTTGCACCAATATTTGCAGTTAATTATACCTTTATTATGTGATGACAATGTCATTAGATCGATAATTAAGGTGGAAAATGGTTTCAATGATTCTTTTATCTAATTGGGATAATTAAGTACAAGGATAATGTTACTTAGTATTTTTGTTTTCTTTTTAAGGAGCGCTGGTGAACCATTAGATTAGTTTGTTTCTCTTTCGCTCCTTATAGCAATTATTATATAAGCAGAAAATTGCCTGTATTTTGTACACCTTAAACTCCAATAATAAAAGTCACGAGAGACATAACTTACAACCAATAAGGGCATTTTAAACAGTATGTTAGGATCGGGAATCCGGGTAGTGCTGAATTTAGCCAAATAAAGTTATAATAACAATAACAAAGACAATACAAATTGATAATAACGGTGATTAAAGCAGATAAAGAAGGCACAATTTAACGTGGTTCGGTCGAGGTGACCTACGTCCACCAGAGAGGAGCAATTTCACTATAACAACAGGCACACAAAAGAGAGTACAAAATTAGAGATAAAACTCTAAATATTCCAAAAGTAGGAGCAATTTCACTATAACAACAGGCACACAAAGGAATCTTTTCCTTTGCCGAACATCGATCGTATGATCGATGCCACGGCCGGCCACGAGATTCTCTGTTTTCTCGCTGCCTACTCCAGGTACAATCAAATTCAGATGAACCCGGAGGATCAGGAAAAGACATCGTTTATCACTAAATACGACACCTATTGTTATAACTTAATGCCGTTCGGATTGAAAAATGCTAATGCAATTTATGAACGCCTAGTAAATCGAATGTTCGAAGAACAAATAGGGAAATCTATGGAATTTTATATTGATGACATGCTAGTTAAGTCCCTGCGAGCAGAAGACCAGTTGAAACATTTGCAGGAGACTTTGGATATACTAAGGAGGTACAACATGAAACTCAACCCGGGAAAGTGTGCATTCGGGGTCGGCTCGGGCAAGTTTCTCGGCTTCATGGTGTCCAATCGGGGGATCGAGATAAACCCCGATAAAATCAAAGCTACCGAGGATATCAAAGTCGTGGATAATGTGAAGGCCGTGCAGAGGCTGACCGGGCGCATAGCCGCCTTAGGGAAATTTATCTCGAAGTCCTAAGATAGAAGTCATTGGTTCTTCTCACTGCTTAAGAAGAAGAGAAACTTTGCATGGACCCCGGAATACCAACAAGCCTTAGAAGAACTAAAACAATACCTGTTAAGTCTTCCACTACTCCACACCCCGAAAGCGAACGAGCAACTCTACTTATACTTGGCGGTCTCGAAAATAGCGGTAAGTGAGGTACTAGTTTGAGAAGAGCAAGGTACACAATTCCCTGTTTACTATGTTAGTCGGACCTTAGGTGAGGCCGAGACCCGATACCACACTTAGAAAAATTAGCGCTTGATTTAATAAGCACCTCTAGGAAAGTAAAACCTTATTTTCAATATCATCCCATATGTGTTGTTACAACTTATCCCTTTTGAAATATTTTGCATAAACACGAACTTTTGGGGCGATTGGCGAAATGGGCCGTGGAACTCAGGGGGTACGATATTGAGTATCAACCCCGAACAACCATCAAGTCCCAAATCTTGGCGGGCTTCCTCGCTGACTTTACGCCAGCCCTCGTACCCGAGGTCGAAAAGGAACTGTTATTAAAATCGGGTACTTAATCGGGGGTGTGGACCCTCTTCACGGAAAAAGCTTCGAACGTGAAAGGTCCGGGCTGGGCATCATTTTGAAGCCACCCACGGGTAAGATAATTAAACAATCTATCAAAACTCCGAAGTTGACTAACAATGAGGCCGAGTATGAGGCCATGATTGCAGGTCTCGAGCTGGCTAAAAGTTTGGGAGAGAAGTTCATTGAGGCCAAATGTAATTCCCTACTTGTGGTAAACCAAGTCAATAGAACTTTTGAATTCCGAGAAGATCGAATGCAGAGGTACTTGGACAAGATACAGGTAACTTTACATCGATTTAAAGAGTGGACCTTATAACACATACCTCGGGAACAAAACAGCGAGGCCGATGCCCTAGAAAACCTGGGGTCTTCGGTCGAAGAGGATGAACTTAACTCGGGGACTGTGGTACAACTCTCAAGATTGGTAATCGAAGAAGGCAACGCTAAAATAAACTCTACAAGTTTGACCTGGGATTGGAGGAACAAGTACATTGAATATCTAAAGAACGGGAAACTCCCGTCAGATCAGAAGGAGTGAAGGACTCTACGCACTAAGGCAGCACGGTTCACTTTGGTCGAGGATGGAACTTTATTCAGGAGGACGTTCGATGGGCCATTGGCGATATATTTGGGACCAGGAGACATCGACTACGTCCTATGGGAAATCCACGAAGGCACTTGTAGGAACCACTCCGGTGTCGAATCACTGGTTCACAAAGTCATCCGAGCAGGGTAGTATTGGGCTGATATGGTAAAGGATACAAAAGAGTTCGTTCGAAAATGCGATAAATGTCAAAGGTATGCGCTGATGATTCACCAGCCCGGGGAGCAGCTCCATTCGGTCTTATCCCCATGGCCATTCATGAAATGGGGAATGGGCATCGGCGGTCCTCTACCATCGGCCCCAGGTAAAGCTCAGTTTATTTTATTTTATTTATGAAAGATTATTTTTCTAAGTAAGTTGAAGCACATGATTTCAAGAAAGTCAGAGAAAAATAACTCATAGAGTTCATTTGGGACCACATTATATGCCGATTCAGGATGCTTGCCCAGATCGTGTTTGACAACAGAAAGCAATTCATCTGCAGCAAAGTGACTAATTTCTCGAGGACCACAAGATTAAAAGGATTCTATCAACGCCATACCATCCTAGAGGGAAAGGACAAGCCAAATCAACCAACAAAACCATCATACAAAATCTTAAAAAAAGATTGACCGACTGATGGGTTTTCAATGTCTTTGCCTTATGCTTCTTATGTTTTGATGATCTAACAAACTTATTGTCAAGAACCAGATAGAGAACCTGACGCATCTGGTATACATTTCAAAAAGAACAATGTCTAATCTGATCTCCAGCAAATGAGTGAACAACCACAAGGAAGAACACAACAGGGACCTGGTCCCTTAGTGTTCTTTGATAGAAGTACAAGTCAACTAAACAGCTGGAACTCAACTGCACAAAAGTGACTGTGCAGCAGACAGTGCAACAATCACTTCTCATTGGGAAGAAGCGTGTACCAAGAGTTGACATCACCATCCATTATGATATCTTTTGCAGTATAACAACCTGGTGCAAGGCATAAAATACTCACTTGAGCATTCAGTGATATTCTCTCAAGCATAACAGAATTCATCCTGCATTGAAGTCACTGGTGTGTCAAGAACAAGAAGATAACTCCACTAAGGATCAGTTTCATAATGAGTCTGTGTGTATCCGTAGTTGAGTTGTAATCTTGTTATTTGTTCTTCATTGTATCTCCTATCTTGCTTTCTTAGAAGCTTTGTCTTAGGAAAACCAAAAATCCTTAAACTTTCGAGTTTATGTTGTGACTAGGTTTAGTCATAAGATTAAAGTCTTTGTAACTAGAAGAGTCGCAAAGTGGCTTGTGGTGAGGGCATCACAAGTTAGTCAAAGTCTTTGTAATAGAGTTATTACAAAGTGGCTTGTAATAGTGAGATTTCAAGTTAGTGAAGTTAAAAGCCTACAAGTGTAGGTCATGGTTTTTTGATCCCCTTGTGTGGGATTTTTCCACGTAAAAAATCCCTTGTCTTCTTTACTTACAGTTTTATTAGCATTCTCAGCATAACCTCGTAGAGGATCAGGCTCTTGCTGCTTGGGGAGACTCCTCCAGTGAATTCGAACGGGAACCAAATGCAGAGAACAGTTCCATGATGGCAGTGAAAACTGAAGCAACGAAGTATGAATCACTATTCGCGCTGATGGCTTAGTCTGATGATGATGAAGAAGATGAAGATGATGAGGTAAATTTCAGGGATGTTCAGAGAAATCTGAAATCCTATTCTTCTAAGAAGTTAAGGTCATTAGAAAATGTTCTAATTGATGCTTATTATTGCCTTGACAATGATAAGGAAATCCTGACCATAGAACTAGGAGAAGCCGAACAATCTAGAGATGATCTGGTGGTCTGTGTAGTGGACCTAAATGAGACCATAGCTCATCTTGAAAAAGAAAACAAAGCCTTGAATGAAAAATAACTAGTGTGGAAAATGAGAGAGATGACCTGATGGTAGTAGTTGTCGACTTGAAGGAAATAATAGAAGGTCTTAGCAATGAGAAACACACCCTAGAAGAAAAAATTGCAACTACTGAGCAAGAGAGGGATGACCTTTTAGTGATAATTACTGATCTAGAGGAAATCATTGAGGGACTCAATAGAGAACATAGGAATGTAAATCTTGGGAAAGGGAAGGATGTAGCTAGTGAGACACACATCAAGCTTCAAAAAGAATTAACTGATGTGAAAACTAGTCTATGTGGTGAACTTGAGAAGAATCGGCAACTTCAAGCTGAATTGGAGAAAGTAAGAATTGATCTTGAGAAATCTCTGAAGTGGACCTGGTCCTCAGATGCTGTCACTGCCATGTATTTTAACAATAGTGGAAACAGGAAGGGCATCGGGTTCAAAAGGGAGAAAACTCCTTACAACCCTCACAGCAAGTATGTCACTGTCCCTGATAACTGGTTGTGTACCCACTGTGGGAACAAGGTGCACTTTAAAGAAAATTGCCAGGCCAGGGTTTAGTTTGTTCAGAAAAACAAAGTGTTTATTGACAAAATGACTACTAACAAAGGACCGGGTACCGCTCGCAAGAAATGAATGTTGCTTGCATGGACTAGAAAAGCCCTTATCCATCCTTTTTATCATAACAAGGGGCCCAAACTAGTTTGGGTTCCTAAATCTAACCCATAATTTGCATGTGCAGGGAACAGTGAGGGGAAGCGGACTGGAATGGACCATGGACAGTGGATGCTCAAAGCACGTGACTGGAAGCACCATGGATTTCCTCTCACTAAAAGCCCTGCAGGAAGGGAATGTATCCTTTTTTTTCAAAAAAAAAAGAGGGGATACATTCTCGGTGTTGGAAAAGTTGGAAAGTCTCTTTGACACTCAATTGGGAACGCGTACTATGTGGATGGCCTGAAGTACAGTCTCCTGAGTGTTTCTCAAATCTGTGATAAAGGGAACAAAGTAGAGTTCTTATCAAAGTGTGCACAGTTACCAACCTGGTAACTGGCAAAGTAGACTTAGTGGACAAAAGAAACAAGAACATCTACGTTGCTGACTTTGAATCTCTACAAGCTGGTGATATGAAATGATTGAAGTCAGTTGATAATGACGCAGAACTTTGGCTTGGAAGATTGGGGCATGCAAGCTTATCACATCTAAATAAATTAATTCAGAAGGACCTGGTTCGTGGTCTGCCAAATTCAAGATTCACCTGGGCACTGGTTGTTTGAACAAAGGATGAGACTTTCGAGGTATTTATGGCCTTTGGCAAGAAGATCCAAGTGAAAATAAAATTGAAGGTAGTATGCATCAGGTCTGACCACGGGACAGAATTTGACAACGCCAAATTTGATGAGCTTGTAACAAAAATGGAATCACACACAACCTCTCAACACCAAGGACTCCACAGCAAAATGGTGTTGCTGAAAGAAAGAACAGAACTCTGGAAAACATGGCATGGACAATGCTCATCGACAGTGGAATCGCCAAAATTTTTGGGCAAAAGCAATAAACACTGCATGCTACTTGGTGAACAGGTGTATGATCAGGTCCCTCCTGAACAAAACCCACTATGAGCTGCAAAATGGAAGAAAACCAATGACAACTCATCTGAGAACCTTTTGAATGAAAATGCCATGATCTTAACAACGGGAAGGACCAGCTTGGGATGTTTTGATGCAAAAAGGCGATGAAGGAATCCTTCTGGAATACCCCCACAAAGCAAAGGCCACAAAGCCTACAACAAAAGGGGCACACTGGGTGGAAGGAAGAGTTCATGTGCTATTCAACGAGACACCTTCCTCTAACAAAGGAGGAAACCGTGATGATCAATATAATGAACCGTCTTCGATCTCTGGGAAATATCTGAGGTTTCAAATGGGAAGGCTGATATGATGAGTAAGATGAAGGAGACAAGACAATGCAACATCCTTTTCCACGTCTCACAAGGAACCGGGTACCTCAATTACTACCACTAAAGCTGAAGAAAGAGTGGAGATGTAGTGCAAGGCACTCCACAAGTAACAGAACAACGAGTGCAGGGAAATCCAATTAACCTACCAATTTCCTCTACCAATCAAACCTCAGTCCCAAACTGGAAACACAAAAGCTCCCATCTGTCTCATAACATAATCACTCCCCTTCATTCTGGATTTAGACAAGAATCAAAAATAAAAAAAAAGAGGAAATTCCCTAGTCCTTCCTGTATTTCCACTCCAGAATATAAACCAAAATCAAGTCCCAAGGAATCCTACTTGAAGGCTGCCAAAAGAAGTTTGAGATACCTTAAGGGAACACAGGACCTGGTCCTGTATTACCCCTCAGGTGACAGTTTTAACCTTATTGGGTATGCTGATGTTAACTATGCAGGTTATCTTGTGGACAAGAAAAGCACTTCTGGAATGGTTCACTTGCCATGATCATGTCTCATCTCTTGGGGCACAAGGAAGCAAAACTCAATGGCTACGTCAAAAATTAAAGCAGAATATGTAGCGACAGCATCCCGCTGTGCTCAAATCCTATGAATTAAGCAGCAACTGGAAGATTTTGGGGTATTCTCTGATGGTATACCTTCTCTATCCAGTTCAAAACAAGAGGACCAAGCATATTGAAGTGAAGCCTTATCTTCTGAGGGTCAATATGTAGAAAGGGTTAATCTGTGGAAATTCCTGTAGCACAAAAGACCAAATTCCAGACATCTTCACCCAAGCCTTGGGTAGGAAACATTTTGGAAGAAACAAGGTGAAGCTTGGGTTATTAAAATCTAATGGAGAACCTGATTCTCCATCAGTTGGCTATGAAAAAACACCTTCAGGTAAAATTAGCTAAAGTGTTTTCTGGCCAAGCCTAACTCACATCGATACCGTTGCAGGTAAACACGCATGACGATCATAGAAGCAAAAGGTACAGTTATGAACTGCAAAGAAGAGCTGCTAAAATCTTTTTCAAAAAATTTGTTCGGGCATCAGGTTCCCGCACCTCAGGTTAGTAGTAATGTGTTTGTTCTGCATTCCTTCTCAAAAAATATTAACAAAATTAACTCAACTGCCACATCATCCGACTTTTCAAAGTTAGCATGTCATGTCTTGTCTTTCATATCCCTTCATCCCCTCTGCACGATAACGTTTTCCCACAAACCTACCGCCGTTTTCAGAACTATTCGGAATCCGTTTCTCACTCTTCTCATCATTAGCCCTTCTTCCAATAAAACTTTCTTTCTCCCTCACAGCAAGTCATGAACCTTCATCTCCTCTGTATATTTGTGATCCTCTCTTCATCTCTCTCTCACTCTACTTACCTACCAAATACTCCTATAATTGCGATCGAACGATCGCTTCCTTCTCCTACCATTAACACCACTCCCACTTCCCTATCATCCTTAAAATCATCCCCAGAAATTCACTACTCCACTCCTTCTAATACTACTGTATCCACACCTGGTTCCTCCTCTTTTCCTATAGTTTTTCTTTTTCTGATAAACCCTGCTTCCCTTCCATGTATTGAAAACCCTATTTCTCGTCATTCCTCTGATATCATCAAAGAACACTCAGGAGGTTTTACCTCTCAAGTGTCAGAGGTCTCTAAGGATGATCCCGATCACTATTTGAACTCCTCCATTTTGGACTTAGTGACTCTCACAGAGTCACCAGAAAAAGGAAGCAGCGCATAACATCATGGCTATCACTGCTAAAAGTCTGATGAATGAAGGAGCATATCTCTTGTCTGAGTATCAAGGGGAAGAAACTACATTCCTAGGCAATGTAAGAACCATAGCACTCCTCGAGTCTTTGGCTCATGAGAAGATCCTAGAAAAACCTGTTGAAGAACCTGATTTTCTTCTAGGTAAACCCACTCCTGTACCTCCTGATCATCCTAAGCTCTTAGAATCCTCCTCCAAGTCACCCACTATCAGGTCGCATCAGAAAGAGGGCTTCGAGTCTACATTGCAGAAAAGTAAGAGGAGTGTCAAGACAAGGAAAAAGAGGTTGATGAATCAAGGGGAATTTGTTACTGACAAGAGCGTTCCAGTAGGTGGGGTTGACAAAAATGCTCTAAAGGAACCTGGTTCCTTAGTGAAACAATCTATAAAAGCTCAAAAGTCTATAGATGAAGCTTCTAATGCAGCTATTGAGAAACAAAATGGTGCATCCTTGAAAGGCAGCAGCAAGTCTAAGAAGAGTCCAGTTGAGCAAGCCATGTCTGAAGATGATACTGTGGGGCTAGTAAGTTGGAAAGGAAGTCTGTTGAAAGATCTAGAAAATGAAAAGGGGAAACTGTAAGGGAACTTGGTTCTCTGAGGGCCATGCCCAGTGACAGTGGCCTTTGGCAGGAGAGATTAAGAACTCAGAAAGTCTTGTGGGGTCGTACGTTTGACCCAGCAATTTCAGAGATGGCTGGTATGAGACAAATTCTGGAGATAGTGGAATTTTAGCAATGGGAGCACTTGTTTCAGGGGAGCATGCCTCTGGTGTACGAAGATGCGGTACAAAATTTCTACGCATCTCTCTTCACTGTTGAGGGGGATCACATATGTGCGCTAGTAAATGGACTAGACATTGTACTCGACGCTTCAACACTGGGAAAGGTTCTCAAAATTCCATGTGAAGGCATGTCGTCAGTCAAAGGTGTCTGTGGTGTCAACTTTAGGAGAGCTATCATGAAAGAGCAAGCGATTCAGCAGGGGAACAGGTGCATAAGAAGGTATTACTTCCTGAGTATCAGCTTTTTTTGAACTGGTCAATAAGGTGCTCTTACCTCGTTCTGAGAGGCGGTCTATTGCTACAAAATCGGATAATGGAGGCACTTGATGAGTTTGTCCCAATCAATCTGCCAGCAATCATGATAGATCCTATGCAAAAGGTGGCAAACTTTAAAGGTGGGAATCATGGGCTACCATATGGCTTTCTTCTCACTCAAGTGTTTAGATTTTACAAGGTCCCCTTGGGTAATCCCAGAGTGGGCACACGCAAGCAAACCTTCTCTAAAACCACTATGGAAGAATGTGAGTGCATAGAAAGAGTTGGTGGAAGCATCTCGACTATTTCTCAGCTGATCAATGCTCAAAATGCAGCTTCTGAAGAGATCAGAAGGTTGAGGGCTCAAAATGCCATACTGGAAACTCAACTCAGTCAAGCAGTTAAATGACCCGATTCCATCAATGAAGAAGTTGCCCGCCTGACAAAGGAAAATGATACGCTTCGCGCAAAACTGCTTGAAGAACAACTGTCTGCAAATGCCCGACTGGACCTGGTTCTCAAAACCATTACTGCCTCCTCTTCCAAAGCCTCCCTCTCCTAGTGCCCTCTAGGATCCTCTCAGTAGCCAACTATCTTTTGCTCTAATGTTTTGTGGTTTTTGCTTTCTTTTTGTTTGCTTTTTTGTGATGGCATGCTGGATTTTACCATTACTGCTCCTGTTTTTGCTCAGTCCATTGTTAATATTAATGAAACAACTCCTCTTTTTTCCTGTACAATGCTGTTTTCCTACTGCTTCTCTTATCTGTCATGTTGTGTGCACATATGTGGCATGAGTCGGCTGTGTTAGACTTCTCTATGCTGATTGCCTGCTTGTGTATCTTTTTAATGATGCCAAAGGGGGAAAAGGCAGGAAGGCAGGGGGAACTTGTTTAGAAACTTGATGCAAAATATAGGGGATCCGATTAAGGGGGAATCGAAAGCAAAAGGTCAGGGGGAACTTGTGTAGGACTTGTGTAGGTTCTGGTACCTTATCTGGTTATTTCTGCTCTAAACAAATAGTATCAATGCCTAAGTTTGTCATCATCAAAAAAGGGGAAATTGATGGGTTTTCAATGTCTTTGCCTTATGCTTCTTATGTTTTGATGATCTAACAAACTTATTGTCAAGAACTAGATAGAGAACCTGACACATCTGGCATACATTTCAAAAAGAACAATGTCCAGTCTGATCTCCAGCAAATGAGTGAACAACCACAAAGAAGAACACAACAGGGACTTGGTCCCTTAGGGTTCTTCGACAGAAGTACAAGTCAACTGTACAGCTGGAATGTAACACCAGAAAGTGACCGTCTCGCAACTGTTACAAAAGAGGAACACAACAGGGACCTAGTCCCTTAGTGTTCTCTGACAGAAGTACAAGTGAACTAAATAGCTGGAACGCAACTGCACAAAAGTGACTGTGCAGCAGACAGTGCAGCAATCACTTCTCATTGGGAAGAAGCGTGTACCAAGAGTTGACATCACCATCCATTGCGATATCTTTTGCAGTATAAAAACCTGGTGCAAGGCATAAAATACTCACTTGAGCATTCAGTGATATTCTCTCAAGCATAACAATATTCATCCCGCATTGAAGTCACCGGTGTGTCAAGAACAAGAAGACAACTCCACTAAGGATCAGTTTCATAATGAGTCTATGTGTATCCGTAGTTGAGTTGTAATCTTGTTATTTGTTCTTCATTGTATCTCCTATCTTGCTTTCTTAGAAGTTTTGTCTTAGGAAAACCAAAAATTCATAAACTTCCGAGTTTATGTTGTGACTAGGTTTAGTCATAAGATTAAAGTCTTTGTAACTAGAAGAGTCGCAAAGTGGCTTGTGGTGAGGGCATCACAAGTTAGTCAAAGTCTTTGTAATAGAGTTACTACAAAGTGGCTTGTAATAGTGAGATTGCAAGTTAGTTAAATTAAAAGCCGACAAGTGTAGGTCGTGGTTTTTTGATCCCCTTGTGTGGGATTTTTCCACGTAAAAAATCCCTTGTCTTCTTTACTTACAGTTTTATTAGCATTCTCAGCATAACCTCGTAGAGGATCAGGTACTCTACTGTTTGGTGGACTCATACAAACTAACACCGACGCTAATGGAAAATGGAGAGAGATATTCCCCGAGGTTCTTTGGGCGTACCGCACGACGTCGAAATCCAGTACGGTGGCAACACCGTTCTCTTTGGTCTATTGTGCCGAAGCTCTTATCCCTTTCGAGGTCGGGAAACCTAGCCTCAGGTTTCGATATGTGACAGAAGAATCAAATAACTAGGCTATGAATACGAGCCTAGAATTGTTGGATGAAAGACGTGAGGCCGCCCTCGCTCGATTGGTCGCACAAAAACACCGGATCGAAAGGTACTACAACCGAAGAACCAATCTTCGACACTTTAAAATAGGGGACTTGGTGCTAAGAAAAGTCACCCTCAATACTCGAAACCCAAATGAAGGAAAACTAGGTCCGAATTGGGAGGGACCATTTCAGGTCCTCGATATTATCGAAAAGGGATCCTACAAGCTCGGCATGATGAACGAAGAGCAACTACCAAACAATTGGAACGTATCACTCCTAAAGCGATACTACTGCTAAGGTACGACCTTCTCAATTTTTATTTATATTTTAAACTAACCAATTGCAGGTGTTCGATCAGGAACGACGATGGATCCTTCAGCACGAAGTCTTTAGGTCTGAAAGCACGCGTTGCACTCTTTTTCCCTTAGACCGGTTTCGTCCCAATTAGGTTTTCCGGCGAGGTTTTTAACGAGGCAACCATTGATCGTGCTAACTTAGAACAAGTCAACAGTATCAGAGGCTTCTTTACAATTAACCTCGAATACTGGGGGGCGTTACCCTCGAATGTCCACTTTGTTGCAAGGAAATGACTTCGTAACAAAGGGTCTTGATAGGTAAATTTTGTAAGGGCCAAACAGTCGAATGAACCATGCCCGTATAGGCTACTCGAGCTCTAACATCAAACATGTACGCATGTATAATAATCTATTGAAAGAAGTATTTTTCCTTGCCGATATCTCATGCCTTAGAAAATTTATCTACAATTTCATACTCGATCTATTTTGTAGACAAGCTTAAGGGCCGATCATAACGGAAGTTAGAACAACTGACCCCACGATCGGGGACTGCCATTCGAAAAACAAACGAGATCGTATTATTAAAACTTCGAGATTACAAGACATTAAAGGCGACCCTCAATTTTCATAGGCCATGGCCACCCTACTCGAGGACTAACATTTCGGGCAAAGCTCGAAGTGAAACGGGAAAACCAGCCTAAAAGGCAAGTCCCAAATAAAATTGCTACGACCAAATTAACATGGTTCGGAGACGTCCGAATTCCGTAATAAAACAAACCTTCAAATATTATCATAAACCGGTTAAAAAGGCTACCCTCGGCAAAATCACAAAGGGCTTCGATAATATCAAGCCTCGAGAACCCTAAAGGGTACAAAATCGTTCGAATTCTTGAACAATTCCTTATTTCATGCTAAGGCATAACAAATTTTGTATAACTAACAATAAACTTTGTAAGCCGAAAAGGGGAAAAAGCCAGTCCTTTTTACAAAGGCCACATCGGCCTAATACAAAAGCCTAAGGGCCATCTTTTGTTTTGAATTCGAGGGATCATCCTCATTCAATAAAAATTTAAGGGTTACCCTACTTCAAGTTCGAGCAAGTACTCACTCGACACTATTTCGGTTTCGGTCCAAATTGCCTAAACCTCGAACCTATGAATGCGATTCCATAAGGCATAAATAAAATAAAGTAAAGGCAAGAAAAAAAGGGAAACGGGATCTTTTATATATCAAAACTCATTTACAGGGGCGGCATGGCTGTCTAAAGTTCCAACCAAAAAGAACTAAAAAGGTGAAATAATTTTTCATTATCTCATTTGAAGTACCGAGCCTCCTGATACCGGGAGGCTCAGTACTTCAACTAGACTCCATATTCCTCTAATGGATTTCTTAGTTGTTGAGAAGGTTTCCTAGTAGCTGTACATAAGGCGTACCTAGTAAAACTTACAGTAAACCAGGTATAAAGATGCGACTAGGATTGTCGATCCGAACTCTTTACAAAGGCCAAAATAGACTTAAAAGAAACACTACTAATCCTAAAGGACTAGTCTTCTTCGGGAGCAGCTTCTTCACCCTCAGAGTATTCTCCACCAGATCCGTTCACGTCCTTAGAATCCTCATCGGGAAATGCTAACTTCCGAGCCTTTGCTTCCTCATCCTTGGCTATCTCGAGTTCAGCAGATATGTCAAAATTTTGAGCAAGGACCCCCTTGAGAGCCTCCCTTCAAGCCTGCCACTTCGAATGATCTACCATGCCCTTGGTCTGCTCGAGGGTGGCTTCGGCATCGACTTTGTATTGAGCCGCAGTAGCTTGGGCCTTAGTATTTGCTGCGGCCGCTTCAGATCTGGCAACCTCGAGCTCTTTGGCCAAATTGGCTAAATTGGACTCGATCTCCTCGATCTTCTTCACCTGAACCGAGGCGTTGTCTCTTAGACATCAAAGCTGCGACTTGGAAGAATCCAGCTCTGCTTGGACGGTTTCCTTTTTTGCAGCCAGAATGTCCATACATTCCTTGAACTGTTCGGCTTCGGCTCGCACTTTGTCAATTTGCCCTTGAAGGCCCTTGATTTGTCCGAGCCTCTCTTGAACCTGCAGAATGGGATTGTTAGTCGTTATATCTGACTCGTCCTTACAATCATGAAGAACTCGGAATACCCGCTTGACCATCTCTTCATACGCATCTCAAGCCTCCACGTGGTCTACCTGAAGCTTCTCACTAAGAATCTTGTAAGTATTGCACTTCTTAGTGAGAGCGCGGACCTCGGCCTTGCGTTCCTCTTAGACTTGAAGAAAGGCCTCGTGATGCAGCACCGAATCTTATGAGAAAGGAAGAAATATTAGAGATATCTACAAGTCAAAGTCGTGAAAAGATAATGGTCCTTGAACTTACCCGATTCAGACCATGTTGGGCCTCGATAAATAAGTAGGAAACTTCCACCGCGTCCATTTTGGCTTGGTTCTCTTCAGTGACCAAGCATCAAAGATAGCTAGCCACCCCTATGGGGGCAGAGAAAACTTGAGAATTTTTCGGGATCGAGATGATAAGAGGTTGCTTGCAGACGGGGTCAATGCTGGGGGCCGGAAATTGGTTGGTTAGCTTGTAGCTCGAGGAAGCCTCATTCGAGCTTTTCTTCGATATTTTCAAGTCACCTAGACCGGTGACATCTTCCACTTCGGCAAAATAGCCGCCGAAAAGGTCTTCCGCTCCGTGGACCTCTTCGCCGGGGCGAACCTCCATAGCCTGAGCATCCTTAATTGTCGTTTCAGAGAACAACGACAATGAGGAGAAATCTCATATCTCCATTTCCCCAAGTGAATCCTTAGGGGCTTCGCCCTCGTTGAGGGAAGCATCGGGCAAATTTTCTGCATTGGCCTCGACCGCTTCCTCGGTAGCCTCTTCACCTCGATGTGAGGCACCTTTGATTCTCTCAGGCTCGGGCACATTATGCCGGGGCAAAGCAGCTTCGGCTCCCACATGTCCAATGGTTTTTTGAACTTCGGCGCAAGTTCGCGCACGAGTCACCAATCCAGAGCTTTCTTCTTCATCATCTTCGTCTTCGATCTCATCCATTAGCTGCTGGGCGGACTCCAGAGATACATGGATTATATTCCCCTTAGGCTTACAGGGACTCCTGGCCGACTTTTTCTTCTCCGAGCCTAGAGAACTCGAAGCCTCCTTTCTTTTCTTTTCTTTGCCCTGCTTCGGGGCAAATGGGGAAAGAAGTGCTTCTTCTTCAGCAGAGGGGGGACTCATTGGCACGCCCTTCCCGAGGCCTACAAAATGAAAAAGATGAGTGAATACAATAACAAAGGCCAAAAGGAAACCTTTCTAAGGAAAAAAGATTACCATGGTTACGAGCCTCCCATCGGCCCCTTGACAACTCCTTCCAAGCACGCTCAGAATAATTCTTTTGTGACACCAATCCCTCGACCCAATGCTTCAGGTCGGGGATCATTTTCGGCATAACGACCTTGGCTGCAACACAAAAAACTTAGATGAGGGAAAGACAAGAAAGCAGAACGGCAACAATAGATATTCAAAGGGCCAAGCAGTACTTACGTTTCATGTTCCACTTTTCAGGGAACGACTTATCTTCGGCGGGGATTAGATCCGAAGTCTTTATTCGGACAAACCTGCCCATCCAACCTCGGTCTCGAATCTTGTCTATGCTCGAATATGAGGGTTTGGTGGCTCGGTGATAAAGTTTGATAATGCATCCTCGATAAAGCCGGGGACCGTAGAGGCGCATGAGGTGATCGAGGGTAAAAAGATGCCCCTCGATCTTGCTTACAAAGAATCGAAGGAGGATCACGATCCTCTTATACAATGGGTGGATTTGGCCAGAGTGACATTGTACCTCTTGCAAAAGGCAACGATAATAGGGTCCAAGGGACTTATGGTGAAGGGGTACATATAGACACTCAGATACCCCTCCTTGTAAGTAGTGTTGGATTCTTCGGGGCTAGGCACTACTACATGCTTCCCTACCCAGTTGCACTCCTCTTTCACCTTCTCGATGGGACGTTCAGTGACCGTTCACATGTACCTCGACATGGGTTGACATCGGCCCGGTGTCGAGGGTGTGTTCTCCACCTTGAAATCAGCAGCAGTGGCACACTTCGTCGGAAGAAAGTCCACAAGGGGATGTTCCGCCGCCACGGCGGCGCCGACGGACTTTGATGAAGAGGAGGTTTCTTTGTGAGGGACAGTTTTAGAGGTCTTAGCCATTTTTGAGAAAGAGGAAGAACAGGATTAGGATATCTAGCGTTTAAGAAGATGCTAGCGATGAAACTTGAAGATTTGTAGAAGAAGAACATGAAAAATGCAAAGATCTTTGAATATTAGAGTAGAAGAGTTTAAAAGTAAAGTTTGAAAAAGTTGAAAAGTTGCCTATTTATGGGTTTCACGGCGATGGTTCAATGTTGCTAGTGGCTGACCAGCAACTGACATGTCTTAAATGCCTGAGAAATTGAACCGATAAGATGTTCGGTCACCTCTACCGGTTGCGTCACAATGCTTACGTTATGGTAAACCATGGCCCGGTTCGGAAACTCAATTCGTTTCTTGTCATTACATTCCAAAAAACAAGCGGACTATCTGGATACGATTAAAGCCGGGCTACTCGATTTTACTAATTAACCAGGACTAGGAGGATGAATCGAGAATCTGTACCATGGCTTGACAGACCGAGGTACGAGGATAAGGTACCGAGTTCGGCGTTCGAGGTACCTATCGAGATCGAGACCAGTAATAATCAAGATCGAACGGTTATAGCCATCGAACAAAATCGAAGATAGCATAATAACGGAAATGCGTGATATCCGTGACTGGTCGAGGATAATGGCGGAAATCTCGGAACAGATCAAATCAAGGGCGATTGTTTAGCTAATCATGGGATTTCCTTCTGTAATTAGAATTATACCGTAAATAGGATTCCTCTACTATATAAATAGGGTCTTAACCATTTGTAATGATCTTACATTGACGCATATCAAAGCAATATAATACTCTTTTTCTCTTGTACTCCCTTGTTCATCATTTTATTTCATTAACTTTACTCTCACTCACTTAGTTCGAGGGCGACCCAGCTCGAGGGCTGAATTGCATTTCAATACTGGTTTGCTTTACTTTGTTGTTTATTATTGCTATAGATCATCATATTTATCAATTGGTGCTAGGTGAAATTACGTATCCTTAAAACCACTTATAAGTTTAGTTGTTATCCGATTTTAAGGGTAAACAACTTTTACTTAGTACTTTTTTTTTTCCAGTTAATTGCAAATAAGAGTTTGTTGGTGAGCAATGATTATCTCTGTGTGGCCATCATTGTTACTATTTTCATAGATTTATGAAAATAGAGTACTGTTTTTAACTCCACCAACCGGACTTTACTGTCTATTCTACGCATTTCAAGAATCAGCTATAGTATTAAATTTTGACCACGATTTTCAAAACAATTTACGTAATCTGAAAGAAAAAAATTAGTTCGTCACTTTTTTTTCCCCCTTAATTCCTCTAATTTTAACTATTTTGTTAAATGACGAATTTAGCTCGAGAAGTTGATCAAATGAACCTTTGAAAAATGGGAAGTAGACAACCACTTGAATGGGAGAGTAGATTTCTTTCCTCTCTAAATTCTAACCACTTGACCCTCGACATATATAAGCATTAAAATTTCATCAACAGTATTTTTATTTATGTATTTATTGACTATAAAAATTTAGTTCAATTATGGTACATTGTAGCTATTAGTGTCAATTGGACTATAAGCTATGCACGAATATGTCACTAAATCATTGTAAACAACACTGCGTGATTGGCTTTAATATCCGTATAAATATATGCGTATTTATAGAAGAAGAAAAACTTGGAAAATTTGTGGCAAAGTATCAAAATCAAACTATAAGTTTAGGCCTGTGTTCATAAATTCTTGGTGAATTATTGAAAATTATGCAAGTATTAAATTTTGAGGTCATAAATTTAATCTTCTAGGCCGAAAATATGGGTTTCTTTTCGATTTTTGTAATCTTATGTCTTACTCCTCTGTTAACAGTTTTGAAGTTTAAAAAATGGCACAATCATGTTAAGTCAAAGATTAGCGTCATTCCTTATTTGTTTTCTTATTGTACTTTTGCATTATACACCACAAGATGGACTTGGTTTGGTGATTAATAGCTATTTTCTTTTTGTTGTTGACTTGTTGTCATTGTTGAACAATCATTGGCCCGTGGATAATGTTGCACCAATATTTGCAGTTAATTATACCTTTATTATGTGATGACAATGTCATTAGATCGATAATTAAGGTGGAAAATGGTTTCAATGATTCTTTTATCTAATTGGTCCTTAGATAAAAGAATGCTTTTAAGAAACATAATCAAAGAGTCTGCGCTTCATAAGGGACCATTTGAGCTATAGATCGTAATGCTCCTAGAAAGGCATTCGAATATAGAAGAGTGAAAATTCCCAACAAATAAGTACTTTTTCATATCCTTCTATGAACCGTACGAGCACGTCCTCTGTCACCCCCCCACCGCGCTTATGGCTCTATACCCAACCCAACTTGCTCTGGCCCCGGGTCCTTCCTTTCTATTCCTCGGTAAGCGGATCGTGGGAGCATGGGGGGCGATATCTGCTTTTGACTGATAGAAAGCATCTCTCTTTTGTCCCTCCTGACCGAATTGGCCAAAAAAATCACAATAGAAAAAGTTGTTCTTGCCGGGAGAGTAGCGTCGGAGACATCTTTATCTGAGGAGGAGGCTTCGTCGTTCGGCTCCTCATAAATGATGTTAGGATCGGCCGGCTCATCCTCGGAATCCGAAAAGAAAACAGAGACAGAACGGAATCACTTTGTTTCAGTGACATATCTAATCAGACTGAATAGGATTTGAAGAGCTGTCACGATCATTCACAAAAATTTCAGTGAACTATTGAAGCTATCAGTGTGATTGATCAGACAAGTACCAAGGGCTTTCGGTAGACTTCTTTCATTTCCGAATTAGCTTGCGACAAGTCCTAGCATTAGTATGAGTTCGTTGACCGCGTAAGGGCGATCCATCTTGATGACGAATTCCACGATAACAAGAAATCGAAATTAATCGTTCGATGTCTGCTCGTTCTCCCCTCTTCAATTCCCAATGAACAACATGATCTTGACCTATCATTTGTTCAATTTGGTCGATTTGATACTTAGTTAATTCTTTTATCTTTATGTTTCCACTGATACCTAATCGATAACGAACCTGAATGGCTTTTTTAGGTCCAATTCCATCAATTTTGGTTGAGGCAATTCTTACTTGTTCATCGCCAACTAATCTAGCTCCTGAAATATGTAACATTCTTGATCCTTCCTTTTACTAGTCTTCTCGGATGGAATCATAAATAGGTTGTCTCCTCTCTGATGATCTTTTTCTATAGGTAGAACTACTGTGAGCGATGTAAACTAATCTACCTCTCTCTACGAAATCAAAAAACTTTCTCAAGAAAAGGAGTCTCATTAACAGCTGAATGTGCCAAACTTATGATATTTTTCTTTGATTTTTAGGAGCCCTTTATAGGTAGCCGAAGCATATACATTTGGTCCATTTAAGTTTGCAAGCTTTTTTGACAGCATTCGAGAGGAGTATTCCCTTTGGTGCATTGTTCGAATGGAGTCTTGAATAAGGCCATCCCTTTTTTCTTTCCAAAAATCAGGTGATTCTTGGTCCAATTGAAACATCTTCTCTACAATTTCACCCTTGAGTCGAACGATCGATCGCGCTTCTTTGACTAGCTTAGAGTCAAGAGCTTCCCCTCTTTCTCCTAAGCGAGTAAGAATAAGCTGCTGCGCTTCGGAGAGAGGTATAGGTCGCCGGTCTACTCCTTCCCTCGGTTCCGCCTCCGGCTGAGGAGGGAAATTCAAATCGATAGGCGGTCGCCCCGAAGAGCTTGATGGGCCGGAAGCTCCAGACGAAGACATCATGCTATTCCGGACCCCGCTCCGATCTCCAAATATAGAATCCCAAGTAGAATGAGACTTGCGCCCCCCTCCCATCCAATCGCCCTACTACAAAATAAGGCGAGGGATCGACCCCCCACAGAGAACCCAACCTTTGAAAGTAGGGCCTGAAAGAAAGAAATTTCACCAATTTTCAGAAAAAGAAGATAAAAAATGAAAAGTATAATGGCTAGGAAAAGGAAAGGAATAGACCAAGTATGCATAGTAAAAATAGAAGATATACGTGACCAAATTTTCCTGTTAAAAAGAAGATCTCTCTTCTTCTTCATTCTCAAGAGGGATGCATCAACAAAACTGCCCTTCCATATAGATCGTCGTGGCATGAACTAATTTATTCGCTTCCATTCCGCCCCTAAGGCTAGCTCCTACTCCTCCTCCTTCTCCTTTAGGATAGGATCCTCTTTGGTCCTTTTTACATAACACTCTCGGCCGCCCAAGAGGACTGGCTATCTTTCTCTTTATACGCAATATCTTGAAAGGCAAAGAAAAACATCTACCTTGGCAACGTCAGTGACTGATAGTTTATCTTCCGAACCGGTTAAATACCTATAACAAAAAAGGCCAAAGCCCGCTGAAGCACTGGAAAAATGTTGACCACGATTTCTAACGCTTTTCAAAAACCATTTGCTTGCAACGCCTTGAGTGGACAGATAATTACGGCCACTAGATCCTTCATACTCTTACTAAAGTACACTTAAGACTCAACCAATCTTGAAAGTTCCGTGGACAACTGGCATACCTTGAATCTAGCCTGCAATCCTTTCGCACTTCTCTTATCAAATTTCTAGTTAGAGAGAGAGCTAACCGCTGCCAAAATGCAGCAGTTTTTCTTATATACGATAGCACCCCCTGCCCTCCTTGTTCAAGTAGTTCAAGAGTGAAAGGGCGTAGTGAAAGAAGGGAAAGATATGTTTCAAAGATATTCTACCCATAAAGGCAGTTCTCTTATATGGCAATACTAGATTGGCGAGACAAGAGAGAAAGCTTAGAAAGTAGTAAGGTGTCTATGGGTCTTGCCTTACAGGTAGTGACTATACCACTTACATATCGAACAGATCTTACTCTCAATGGAGTCATTTCGATATGACCTAGGAACTTACAGAATACCGAACTTGGATAATCGGTAGAAGAATGATTGGCTAGATTAGTTTCTTCAATGCGGAAGAACCCCTTTCTACGCTACTTCCCAATAAAAAGCCGTCATCCTTCTGTCGCCTGTTAGCCACACCAGACCAAGAAAAGGCAAACTAATCAAGCAAGACTCAGTCAAGACCTTTGTAACCTCACGTCCACATTCTTTCCCAGAGCTTGCAGCCATTATCTTCGCTTTTCAGATATGGTCACATTACTTGTATAGGGGGAAGTGCCAGATCTTTATGGATCATAAGAGGTTGAGGTACTTGATGACACAGAAGGAGTTGAACCTTCGCCAGGATGGCACACTTCTATTCCGGGGACGAGTATATGTTCCTCAGGACAATGACCTGTGCCATGATATCTTGGAGGAGGCACATAGATCACCTCTTTTCCTACACCCGGGGAGCACGAAGATGTACAGGACGATCCGCCCACACTATTGGTGGAAAGGTATGTAGAGGGATGTCGCTGAGTATGTGGCTAAATGCTTAGTGTGCTAGCTGGTTAAGGCTGAGCACCAGAGACCAGCAGGACCCTTACAGCCAGTTCAGATACCACAGTGGAAGTGGGACGAGATAGCCATGGACTTTGTCTCTGGATTGCCGAAGACTGCGAGGCAACATGACGCCATATGGGTGATTATTGATCGGCTAACCAAGTCAGCTCACTTCCTGCCGATCAGTATGACTTACTCTATAGGCAAGCTAGCCCAGATATATATTGATGAGATAGTGCGCCTACACGGGATACCATCATCCATAGTATCAGACAGAGATCCATGGCTCACTTCAGCCTTGTGGCAGAGCCTACAGAAGGCTTTGGGTAGCAGAGTGAGTCTTAGCACAACCTTCCATCCTCAGAACGATGGCCAATCTAAGAGGACCATCCAGACATTGGAGGCTATGCGGAGGTAATCCGTTGATTTTCGAGGTTGTTGGGACAGACATCTACCCTTGGTTACGTTCGCCTATAACAAGAGTTCTCAGGCGAGTATAGGCATGCCACCTTTTGAGGCACTCTATGGACGCAAGTGCAGGACTCCCCTATGCTGGGATGAAGTAGGGGAGAGACAGATTCTTGGACCAGAGATTGTACAGGAGACCTCTTCCTTCGGTCCGCTTAGTACATGGTTCTGTCGTTTACCTTGCGCGTATCTATTCCTTTAAGCTTATATCTTATACCATTGCAATCAGACTCATTGGATATGTTCCTTTTCTCTTCTACTATCGAGAGTCGTACGGGTGAGGAGGTGAGCTCTAAGCGTATACACATAGATAGATCTGGGTAAGCGACCATCAGCGGTATGGGTAGCAGCTACTATCAGTACGCCAGTCTAAGGCTGTTCGTAGAGGTAGGTCGTAGAGATCTATGAAGGGCTATCTTTAGCATAAATAGCATGGTTAATTATAGAATAGCGTGATGGCCGTAAGAAGATCATAAATAAGGTAAATAGTCTGGAGTGGATGTCTAGATCAGGGTGTCGGCATCACACATATAGCATGTGTGCCGTGAGTGAGAGGGTGGTCGTAGATCAGCCCTCAGCTCTTCTTTCGAAATTATCGAACATGATGACTTATCGGCTTGAGGCTTCTTTTCTTTTCAAGCTGAGTAGAAATTTCATAAGAGAAGAAAAGTTCACAGAAGGTTCTTCAATAGTATGCCCGGTTCACGAGGTTCTACCACTGCAGGGCCCAGTTGCCATTCTCCCATTACTCAAGTCGTCCAAGGGACAGGACCCCCGCACTGTAAAAAGTTTCCTTTTTATACAACTCATGATATCTTTCTTCTGTGCATATCTCGGTTTTAATAACTTCTGGGTTTATACCAAATCGACCGTAGAGAGAGTTCATTAGTATCTTGTAGATATATACCATAGCTGCATCATCCTTTATCTTTGCTTCTTGTCTTCTAGCGAAGATGTCTGATACAAAGCCTTCGAAAGGACTCTTCTTTTTCTCATACAAGTAGCCCCTTAGCGGGAAAATTCTATAACCCAAGTTTCGGGCATAAAAAAATTCTTCGCTAAAATAGACGCCTACGAATTTACCTGTTGGGAAGGTTAAAGCATTATGTCTATCCTTATAGGGTAAGAAGGCTTTCTCTATTGTAGAGAGGACACACTACAAAAGCCTCAATAAAGCCAAAGAAGTTATCCAATTCCGCCTTTTCTAAATTATTATGCCAGACGTCCCGGCCTGGGAGCCCCGTTCGCCTGGCATCGGAAAAGTTTTCATTATAAATGGATATAAGGAGTTCACATCGTAATAGTCTAAATTTTAACCATAGGGCTTATAGACATCGGCATGTCCTCCATAATAACCACGCCGAATGAAGCGTTCTTGGTTTCGAGTTGGTATATGGATGGGCCAACTCTTTGGGTCGTAATAGTGCATACAAAAGATTGATAGAGCTAGCGATGACAATGTTATTGTGTCAACGTTGTCTATTTTGTACAGATTCCAATAAATCTCTTGTGCCTTCAGCATAACACCACCTAAGAGACGAACATCTTGTTTCAGATAAGCCAACAATTGTTGACCTATCTCCGGAAGATACTCAAGTCGTAATTTCTCATAGGGAATGGTGCCTTTAGAACCAAATTTCGGGCATAAATCCTGGGCCAAGTTATTTAGCGCAGCGGGAAGGAGAAGGTAGGAATCCCTTATACGGAACAATAATTTCTTTTTTTCATTTCCACGATAGACTTTTAACTCGTACATTTTATGCTTCCTCATCACCGTTTGGAAGGAGTACTTGCCGATCTGAGAAGTAAAAGCTCTCGTTACTATAATGCCATCGTATCGTGAAAAGTTATGGAAATAGACCGTTCGAATTTCTTTTTCATCTGATACCACAGCCGCTAAACGCTCTATAAAGTCGAGCATCATACGTTCACTTCGTTTTTTGAAATCTGATATTGAGAAATCGTTATCTTCACTGAAATATGTTTCAATATAATATTCAGACTTGGAAGCAAGATCTTCACCCGGCTTAACCACTAAGAACCCCACTGCGCAAGGAACATGAACATCGTCGTGGAGAGCAGCCTCTATATCGGCAACAATGAATGGGCTCCTTTTTATTTTCTTAATTGCTTTCAGTGCGGGTATATGATCGGGACGACGACTCTTCTTACCCATAGCTACCACTTCTACAGGTTCATCACTCATTGTCCCGCCATCCGTTAATTCATCACAAAGTTGCTTAAAAATTTCCTCTAGGCTAAAAGGGTGGACTTCACGGTGTTCAACCCTTTCGAAGAGATAGATTCGAACCCCTACTCGGTCTAGCTGCCCCTCTTCGTATTTTATTTCTCAGCCTTTTCACAGACTTGTTTCAAAATTTCATTATATACACGAAGCGGGGGTACTTCTGCGTTATCGGCCTTTACTAAAATTGCATTTCCTGCTGTAAAGTCGGCTCGTTCGTTATTTGTATGTATCAGACCATAATGGATAGTGAATTTAATAGAACGAAATCCGCTATTGTATGCATATTTCATTAACAGTATCATTACCACTAATGAGATAACTTCAATTTCGACACATTTAAGGTAAGGTTTTTTAAAGCGGAATTATGGTATTCTTATTGACTCAAGGGGGCTATGATATTTTTCCTCAGCGATCAACTTGTAGAGAAATCCAGACTGGAACTATTGATGATTCTACGTTAGCTCTAAAGTAAGGAGACCACTTAAAAACCCTCATCGGATAAGAAAAGATATACCAAATAGAGCGCAACCAAGTCCATTTTTGAATGAGAAGGCTAAATCATCACCTTATTTGAGGAAGTAGCCATGGAAGATTGGGTCTGTATGGCTTCCTAGGGTCGAAAGATCTTCCTTCAGCCTTGAATGTATGCTGCTGCTTTAGCGCGAATGAAACCATTTCTCAAAATAAAAAGGAATCCTCCTCTTGAGGTTGGTAACCTAGCCCAAAACCATGCTCATGGGAAAAAAGTATGGGGAAATTAAAAGAGACCATGATGTCTTCGCCCTAAGCGCATGCCAGGAAACTCATTCCTCTCATGACTTCCATGACACGAAGCTTACTCTAGGGATAAAAATAAAAGGTAAAATACTCCTTACTCGTAATTAAACCCACTAATCATCATATCTTTTTTACCATGTTAAATTTGCAGAATGGGGATATTCGAATCCGGTCCTTCTGACATATCTGCATCCCCATGTATAGTAAGAGTCTTTCCAACGAGGAACTTCACTATCGTATAGTTGACTCGACTCTAATGCCCTCTTAGCAGTAGCATCCGTAATCGCAGCTATTGAGTCTGTTGTGGGAATAAGCGCCGCAGAATAGGCAGCTATTGACTCCCACTTGACAGCTTGCTTATGTTAGAGCTATTGTGTCACTGTCCTTCTCTACTTTCTCTGCCGATACCGAAGAGGGTAACTAACCTCTTGACTAAGGGCTTGTTTTGTTTACAGAGTGAAAAAAGGAAACTTGTCAACTAGACTTAGCGGAATGTCCAGAGGCAAATCGGTCGTTAAGATAGAGTCGGTGTCGGTAGCAGTTCTTGCTTAGAGGAATCAGGTCACCAATCGGTGACATAGTTTAGGAATGAATATCCGTAACTCCCATTCCAGTACTTAAACTGACAAAATAGAATAAACAATCAAGACCTGGCTCAAGGCTAACCCCTCCACACACAGGGTCAGGAACGGGAAAAGGAGAATGAGTAGGACAGGCTCGAGGTCAATTCTTTCTTTTAGGAGAGATCCCACCCCCTTCTTTAGCGCTTGTTTGTTCTATAAGACTTCCTTCTCGTTCTCGGTGAAGGAATCAGAGCTGCTATAGAATCGACATCTTACTCTTTAAAGGAAAGCTCAGCAACGAGAAGTTTTCCTCTACTGGAAAGCAGTCCTTCACGGATATGGGAGCTTACTCCGCTGTTGCTGGTTTTGTAAGCTAAGCATTTCCATCTTTTATGATTATGAAAAAGGAATGGATAGAGAGGAAGGCTCTAGGGTTTCTTTCTCTTGGTGTCAACATAGGAATGGGAGTAGTTTGAATGGATGCCTTTTTCCCTTGTTGAATCAGCCAAGTCAGTAGCCTTTCTTTTATGCGGGGTTGCCTGTTGATGCGAGGAATAAGGGCTGGCTTGATGCCAAGAAGAAGCTGGTGGAGGAATAACGGCAGCTAAATCATCTGCTGCACAGTAGTACGTATTAAGCAAATGGGATTTTTTTTCCTAGGCTGAGGAGCGTAGTCAGAGGTCTTTAGTGCCTGAATGCTTGACTTAGAGCTTGAACTAGGGGCAATCCAGCAACCATTTCAACTGGATACCATCAAGAGGGCAAGAGAGGAGGAGCCGATGAAATTCTTTCGGAGTTCTTCCCTGCTGACGTCTAAGCTCTCAAGAACTTGGATTAGTCAACAGGAATGAAATCTAAGAAAGCTGGTAGCTCGAGCGAGGAGCGGAGCCTAGCCCTATAGCTATAGGCTATATAATATTCTATTTCCTCTGCTTTGAATAGTTAGAATCAAACTCATTGCTCATTCATTAAGAGCTCTTGTCGGTAAAGTAGATCTAGATCGAGAGAGAGAATTGGCTTCTCGAGAATCCGCTGGAGTCAGATTAGTAGAGGAGTTCACACCGGGACTTTATTAATAGAGAAAGAACCCATACCCTGAACCGGGGAAAGGCGATAACGACCCAGGAAATGGTGAAGTACGTGAATCAACTCCCTCTTCGAGTCCAGACCTTTTAACATAAAATAAAGAATAAGGGACTGACTTCTTTCTTGACAAGGATCCTGAATAAATCGCACATGCTCCAAGGACTTCACGGAATTAGGAGGCACACAGGTGGGTATACCAAGAGAAATGCGGGTAAGCGACGAGGGAAATTGCCTCAACAAAACAAGTTTTTATTTCCAGAAAGATCCCCACGCTGAGGGATGAACCTCGCCAAATGATCTTATGGATCACCCATCCCATCTTTTAGGTTCCATTTGGGCAATATGTATCCCGCTGGGTATGGCTCGTAGTAAACCTCTGTAAGATAAGGAGGATCATAGGGTAGGTAACCTTTTCACCATTCTAAAAGAATGGTACCTTCCAGTAAGCAGGTCTCTTCAGGCACTCCCAAAAGAAAAGAGAGAATTCAATTCATTTTAGCCTCTGAGCGAGGATACTCCAACAAGAAGAGCCTAACCAGGCCCTTGAGATAACAGCCCATACCATAGGGTAGCCCTATAGAGCCAAAATGAAAGGCCTTCATCATAGGCTAGCATAGCAGACAATAACGCGAAATCCAGGAAGGGGAGGGGGAATGAATGCCAAATCTGAAGCAAACCGAAAAGCTAGTTCCCGTGGAGTGAGTCTAGTGCTTCCCTTTAACCTAGAACCACTCAGTGAGCCTTCAACAATGTCCTTCCTAGCCTGTTATTTGAGTTGACCGAAGGCGGCAGGCGGAGGGAACCAAAGACGTTGACGATCGATTCCTTCCAAAGGGAGCTGTTGCCGACCCTTACACCATAAAAGGAAGACCAGTTTCCGATCGGACAAGAGAAGCAACTAGAGTTGACTTTTTTGTTAGACCGACACTCAAGACCCAGTTGCGAGCAATAGCGTCTTACACTTTCCCAAAGACCAATACACAAGTGATTCGCCATAGTCTAATCGATTGAGGAGGACAGCCAATGACCGAGCTTGAGGTGGGAATAAAGAGAATCTTCTATAAAGAATCTTCCTTTTATCTCCGCAGAAGGCCTGATTTATGCTTATTATCAATCCTTGTGGGAGCTTACCCCTATGGCTTTAGCACGCCCTCCCTCTTCTAAGGATAAATACCCATACTATTGAACTATAGCTCCCCTCTACGAGATGAACTCAACAGAGAAGAGGGGAGGAGCGCATATTTCTTTTATATTAAAATAAAGAAAGCTTTTTTAGTTTCCTTGCAGCCAGTTACAGGCGAGTCAGAAGCCCTTATAGCAAGTGCTAGCTCTATTTATCCTATTGGGATTGGAGCAAGAGTGGAATGGAAGAAAGAAAGCTGTCCTTATCTTCTCCTCCTCCCGACATGAAGGAATGCCCAATAATCCTTCGGGGGCTGGTATGTCCTTTCAGTTCTGGTCTGGGGAAGGCCGATCAAAGAAAGGACTCCTATACTGCCTGGTGTTGATTCGGCAATTTGCGTCTAGTGGGGAGCTTTGTCATCTCAAAGAATAAGCGGATCTTAATCTTAAAGTCGTGGATCTCCTGATGGCGGCTAGCTGCTTTCTGCTCTCCTTATTAGTTTAGTGCCAACTCCGCTAGGTATAGGTAGGGAGTCTTCTACAAGTCGCATTATTGGTCGATGACCTGATTTTGGAAGCAGTCGAGATGCCTTTGCTTGGGGAACCCTTCCTTGCATTCTTTTATTGTATTCGCTTCAATCGCCCATGATTGAGACAAAGGTAGATGAGAAGAAATTCTTTTTCTTTCATAGTCTGCTAATTTTCTTCTTCTTGAATCTCGTCGATACGATAGGTTGATTTACCTTACTAGTCATATGCCCTAAAGGTTTACTGTCTGGATGGTACTTTTCAATAGATAAGCGAATCGTGCTCAAGTGGTGGTTGACGAAATATCTAATCCTTCTTTTCCCTGTCTGGTGTGGCCTTAGATTCTGTTGTCCCTTTCCGCTTCACGCAATAGCGCGCTCCGAAGCAAGCGGGCTTCGCTGGTAGTAGCCTCCTGAATTAGTCGACTAGCTTCTTTCCGGCAAAGCTTACCAATCCTACACTCCTTTTTTCTATGTCTGGTGGAGCTATTTCCAGACAACCTGAGAGCTGAGTGAGGACCTTATTTGAGATGCTTTTTTCCTTCCAAAGCGAAATAATCACTCCTCTAGCTTATTGCGCTCGATCTACATCCTACCTAACTCGATGTTGCTTTTCTTCTTAGGCACAGAAGGTTTTTGCTCTCATATTGCGGGTTTTCCACTTCGTTCAGTTACATTAGGGATTTATACAACTCTACCTTGGTGATTAAGTTCCGCTTTAGTTGGTGTGAAATGAGCGGATTCTGGGATAGGAGGTCTTGTCGGTATAGAACCTACCCTTTCGGAGTGAAGGATTGTCATCCTATAGCCGAGTGTTTTTAATTTGGTTTAGAGTTGAGTGATGAAGCTCATGATTCTGCCGTTAGTGAGAAGCAAGTAAACTCTATAGCCCTAAACTAAAGGAGCAGGTCAAGTTCGTTCAGCTTGAGGGATAAATTACGTGGCTGACTTGCCAGTCCATCAAATATCGTAGTTTATCCTTAAGAGCAGGAGGTTCCTTGTGTGAAACTTAGATGTTGAAGCACGCACCCTTTCTTTATCTTATGCTAAGGGTAAGGAATCAAAGGCAAGGAGCCAACCCCAGTTCTTTTTAGGAAGCAACCTCTCCCCTCCCCTGTGGGTTCACCCCTGAGTCTAATGCCTTAACGGCCTTTTAAGCGCCTCTCACAACGGACTCGACACCAATGGGGCGGGATTGGTCATCTTCTAGCTTACTCTGCTAGAACTATTGTGACTTCCATGCTACTAAGCTAATAAGATCGGGAGAAAAAGTTCTTAAAAAATGTTCATTTTATTTGATAAGTAATCAAGGAGCTATGTATATAGAACTCAGATGAGGCTTAGTGAAAAACTAAAGAGAACAGATTCAAGTTAAGTTAGCCCAGGGGTAATCCAGCTACAAATGAAAGAGTAAAGCGCATTATCTTCATTCCACTTCCAACTAGATGTGTTAGGCACAGTGAGATTTGCCAATCCTCTTAGAAATCAATTGAAAAAGAAAATCAAGAGTGCTTAGTGCTTGGTCCCAGATAGCAGCTCCTGATGAACTGCCCAGCTAGGCACGATCGCAGACAGACACAAATGGGGCGCCGCTTGCCTTAGTGAGCTCGAAAAAGAGGAAGGAAGGGGAGGACGATTTTGCACAAGATTAAAGGTTAAGTCATAGGGGATTGCTTGAGGAAGGCCCACATACCATTCCGAGGGGTCCTCTCTCTTCCTCATTATATTTCTTACTTATGGATTGCCTTAAGAAAAGCATCATTTCCTTCCTTTTGCTAGATTAAAAAAAATTGTACCAACCAAGCTGGTTCACCTCTAGAATTACGTATGTAAGTGTCTTTTTTCCTCCTCCTCTACTAAAGAAAGGGCATCCTCAGACCAATAGAGCCTAGCCAGAGAGAGGACATTCCCCATGCTGCGGTTCGAAAAGGTCCCCCGAAGCAGGTCACCGGCAGCTAAGATAGGCCTGTGCTTGTCTAACTCAAGACAGATAGCGAAAATTCTATGAAGACAGATAGATATAGAAAGTGTTCAGTGAGTTCGAGGAATCGTAAGTCTCTGAGTGCAACTCCGAATAGCTATGTGATGGTTGTCGCAATCGTAGTAGCTCTGTTATTGTTTGATTTTTGGTTGTCTGATCATACTCGAAATATCATGAATATCCTTCGTCGTCTCTCTTCGATTTTTCAGAGATTTTTCAAGAGTTTGATAGTACTTTCATTGCTTCTTACTATGAACTTTTTCTTACTGGTACCATTCCATTTCTCGATTCCCTNAGTCAACAGGAATGAAATCTAAGAAAGTTGGTAGCTCGAGCGAGGAGCGGAGCCTAGCCCTATAGCTATAGGCTATATAATATTCTATTTCCTCTGCTTTGAATAGTTAGAATCAAACTCATTGCTCATTCATTAAGAGCTCTTGTCGGTAAAGTAGATCTAGATCGAGAGAGAGAATTGGCTTCTCGAGAATCCGCTGGAGTCAGATTAGTAGAGGAGTTCACACCGGGACTTTCTTAATAGAGAAAGAACCCATACCCTGAACCGGGGAAAGGCGATAACGACCCAGGAAATGGTGAAGTACGTGAATCGACTCCCTCTTCGAGTCCAGACCTTTTAACATAAAATAAAGAATAAGGGACTGACTTCTTTCTTGACAAGGATCCTGAATAAATCGCACATGCTCCAAGGACTTCACGGAATTAGGAGGCACACAGGTGGGTATACCAAGAGAAATGCGGGTAAGCGACGAGGGAAATTGCCTCAACAAACAAGTTTTTATTCCAGAAAGATCCCCACGCTGAGGGATGAACCTCGCCAAATGATCTTATGGATCACCCATCCCATCTTTTAGGTTCTATTTGGGCAATATGTATCCCGCTGGGTATGGCTTGTAGTAAACCTCTGTAAGATAAGGAGGATCATAGGGTAGGTAACTTTTTCACCATTCTAAAAGAATGGTACCTTGTAGTAAGCAGGTCTCTTCAGGAACTCCCAAAAGAAAAGAGAGAATTCAATTCATTTTAGCCTCTGAGCGAGGATACTCCAACAAGAAGAGCCTAACCAGGCCCTTGAGATAACAACCCATACCATAGGGTAGCCCTATAGAGCCAAAATGAAAGGCCTTCATCATAGGCTAGCATAGCAGACAATAACGCGAAATCCAGGAAGGGGAGGGGTAATGAATGCCAAATCTGAAGCAAACCGAAAAGCTAGTTCCCCAAGAGTGAGTCTAGTGCTTCCCTTTAACCTAGAAGCACTCCGTGAGCCTTCAACAATGTCCTTCCTGGCCTGTTGTTTGAGTTGACCGAAGGCGGCGGGTGGAGGAAACCAAAGCCGTTGATGATCGATTCCTTCCAAAGGGAGCTGTTGCCGACCCTTACACCATAAAAAGAAGACCAGTTTCCGATCGAACAAGAGAAGCAACTAGAGTTGAATTTTTTGTTAGACTGACACTCAAGACCCAGTTGCGAGCAACAGCGTCTTACACTTTCCCAAAGACCAATACACAAGTGATTCGCCATAGTCTAATCGATTGAGGAGGACAACCAATGACCAAGCTTGAGGTGGGAATAAAGAGAATCTTCTATAAAGAATCTTCCTTTTATCTCCGCAGAAGGCCTGATTTATGCTTATTATCAATCCTTGTGGGAGCTTACCCCTATGGCTTTAGCACGCCCTCCTTCTTCTAAGGATAAATACCCATACTATTGAACTATAGCTCCCCTCTACAAGATGAACTCAACAGAGAAGAGGGGAGGAGCGCATATTTCTTTTATATTAAAATAAAGAAAGCTTTTTTAGTTTCCTTGCAGCCAGTTACAGGCGAGTCAAAAGCCCTTATAGCAAGTGCTAGCTCTATTTATCCTACTGGGATTGGAGCAAGAGTGGAATCGAAGAAAGAAAGCTGTCCTTATCTTCTGCTCCAACCGCTACCTCCTCCCGGCATGAAGGAATGCCCAATAATCCTTCGGGGGCTGGTATGTCCTTTCAGTTCTGGTCTGGGGAAGGCCGATCAAAAAAAGGACTCCTATACTGCCTGGTGTTGATTCGGCAATTTGCATCTAGTGGGGAGCTTTGTCATCTCAAAGAATAAGCGGATCTTAATCTTAAAGTCGAGGATCTCCTGATGGCTCTCCTTATTAGTTTAGTGCCAACTCTGCTAGGTATAGGTAGGGAGTCTTCTACAAGTCGCATTATTGGTTGATGACCTGATTTTGGAAGCAGTCGAGATGCCTTTGCTGGGGGAACCCTTCCTTGCATTCTTTTATTGTATTCGCTTCAATCGCCCATGATTGAGACAAAGGTAGATGAGAAGAAATTCTTTTTCTTTCATAGTCTGCTAATTTTCTTCTTCTTGCATCTCGTCGATACGATAGGTTGATTTACCTTACTAGTCATATGCCCTAAAGGCTTACTGTCTGGATGGTACTTTTCAACAGATAAGCGAATCGCGCTCAAGTGGTGGTTGACGAAATATCTAATCCTCCTTTTCCCTGTCTGGTGTGGCCTTAGATTCCGCTGTCCCTTTCCGCTTCATGCAATAGCACGCTCCGAAGCAAGCAGGCTTCGCCGGTCGTAGCCTCCTGAATTAGTCGATAGCTTCTTTCCGGCAAAGCTTACCAATCCTACACTCCTTTCTTCTATGTCTAGTGGAGCTATTCCAAGACAGCCTGAGAGCTGAGTGAGGACCTTATTTGAGATGCTTTTTTCCTTCCAAAAGTGAAATAATCACTCCTCTAGCTTATTGCGCTCGATCTACATCCTACCTAACTCGATTTTGCTTTTCTTCTTAGACACAGAAGGTTTTTCCTCTCGTATTGCGGGTTTTCCACTTCGTTCAGTTACATTAGGGATTTATACAACTCTACCTTGGTGATTAAGTTCCGCTTTAGTTGGTGTGAAATGAGCGGATTCTGGGATAGGAGGTCTTGTTGGTATGGAACCTACCCTTCCGGAGTGAAGGATTGTCATCCTATAGCCGAGTGTTTTTAATTTGGTTTAGAGACGAGTGATGAAGCTCATGATTCTACCGTTAGTGAGAAGCAAGTAAACTCTATAGCCCTAAACTAAAGGAGAAACAATTCCACTGCCCTAACTGGACCCCGCTAACAGGCGCTAACCTGGTCCTCGCAAACCACCGATCAATCAACCTATTCTAGTTTGCCTTGTGTTATCCGATTTTAGGGAATTTATTAGATCGTGAAGTTGCTTCACACCTGGCCATATCGAGGGAATGAAAATGAACTTGTCCCAAAAAAAAGAGAAAAGAACTGGAATGGGAGAGGATGGTCATTGAGAAAGATGCCTTAACAGGTTGGTCATCTGTCAGGACGAGAATGTGAGTTCTTCTTATTATCGGTGAGCCGCTACCCCTCATACTCTTCTTTTCGTTTTTGGCTCGGTCTTCTTATCTTCCGTACCCCCAATCCTCCTTCATACGAAGGCATCGTAACATATACATCAAATCAAGATCAAATAAAAGATTCTCCATCCCTTCTTTATACTCGTCTATCCCCCGATCAACTAGATGGGCCTAGGATAAGGCATTAAAAAACCGTCGATATGTGGGGTGATCGAACCGAATCATCTACAACTCATCTTTCAAAACAAGATGCGTTCCTACGAGAGGAGGGGGGAAATGAAAGTAAGAACCATGCACATGGATGAAAGAGCGCGCTTTGAGGGAAGAGGGGAAGAAAGACTATAGAAAGGCTAAGTGAAGTACTTATAGGGACTTCTTTAACATTCTTCTTTCCTCTTCTTGCTTATCACCTTCTTTCCCTTTCCTCGCATCCTAATATAATAAATATCAAGACGAGTTGCTCCAGGTCCAGATATCTACCTTTGAGATCGCCAGCATCAGTCTAAGTAGCTTAAGTTTTTGAAGAAAAAGATAGAGAAGGAAGGGTGGTTGAAGCAGGACCATAAGAAGTACCTTTAGCATTTCAAGTACCCGGTTCAGAGCCAGGACATCTTTGGCATATCCACGAGCAGTGCCTTTGGCATGATAGGCAGGCAGCATATCTTGATCCATCGGTAGCAGAGCCACTGAGGGAATCGAGTGAATGACCTTAACGATCATTTTAGAAGTAGCGCTTTACTAGACTGACGCCTCAAAGCAAGATCGAAATCCATCCCTCTTTTTAAAACTAATTAATTAACGACCCACCAAGCAAGGGCACGGTGCGCGGTAGTAGCCAGTTCAACGAAGTGAAACTAAGACAGGAAACTTCCCTTTTCTTTACTTTTAAGTAAGTAAGACCCTGTCCTCTTCCCTTTCGACATCAAGATAATTGACGAAGGTGGTGCTTTGAACATTTTTGCTGAAGTCGAAAAGATAAACATCTACCCGGTATACCAACAATCCTTCTATGCGGATACCCCTTTTTTACTCTCAACCATTGCATTGCCGAGAGGAGAAAATGCTCAAGGTTCTATATATTCTTTCTTTATTCAATTCATTCCTATCCTTTTTGTTTTCAGTCCCGGGTTTCCTTTCCTCTCCAAGCCAATCGATCGCCTTCTTAGTTAACTGCGGAACCCGCCCTTTAGCCATCTATCTTTAGATACGGAGGGCTTATGAGTCACAGAATTTTAAGCCCAAAAAACAAGGTAAGAAAGGTGGGGAACAGCGGCCTCACACAAAAAGATTTGTCTAAGCAATCTCAAAGAGATTTTCAATAAGTCAATACCAAGATTTGCTTTCTGCGCCTACTGATGTGATGATAATTCAGAAGCTTTTTTGCAAAGAAGAAGGGCCCTGTTCCTATGGGTTCACGTGCTAAGGCTCCACTAAAAAATGCTCTTTTTCAAGAGAGAGGTTTAAGGCGCATTAATCACGCCTTGAAGGAGGGAAGTAGTGGAGTAGGAGAGGTAAAGATGGATGGGAATAGATAAGTAAGAGAGAAGGCGACACCAGCTAGCAGAACGGACGGAATGAGAAGAAATCCCCAGGATGGAAAGAAGCTTGAAAGAGAGAACCAGGAATGAAATAGCGAGACCAAACGAGCAAAAAGCCACGAAGGTTGACGATAAGAGCGTAAGACTTTATGCGAGAGGGTAGAGCCCTTGATCCTTTCAAGAATGTAATTATCCTTAATATTCAGGAGCAAATTTAGAACCTTTATAGTGGATTAAAAGAAAGAACAGACTCATATGAAAGTTCCCCAGAAAAAATGGCTGTTGTTGAATCAGCTGTGAAATACGCTCTTGCTCACGAATCTGCTGTTCTAGCTCAGACCAGGCTATCTCCGAGAAAATAGGGGTCCCGAACGGGAGAAGAATAAGGCAGGCTGTCCTTTGACTAGTTTGTAGTTTTTTCTGGGGCTATTTATTCTAAATTTCCCTCCTCGCCTAGAATAGAAGGATAAGATAAAAGGCAGGCTAAGCCCGTATTAGCTCTTTTCAGGTTGATAAGGTGGAATTGAAAACTTTGGAGCACATCCTTACCTACATCGAACTCTATGTGTTAAGCATATAGCTTTTCCTTCTGAGCCAGGATCACACTTCACACTAACCGAATCTCGCATAGAATCCATAAATGAAGAAAGCATCTCAATTGGAGAAAAGTTCGTTTTCCCGGGGAATTTGCTTGTCAACGAAATTCCACTCATAAGTAGGTTCACATCGTGATCTAAGTTCCATTTCCCATCGAGAGGTTATGATACTGGTAAAGAGTCCTATTCTTCTCCTTGGGTTATGAAATAATTCAATAGCTCCGGGCTCCCTCACTGCATTCCAAGGCAAGCTCCTACTAGATCCTACTATTCCTGATATTCCTACTGGATTTGAGCAACTCGAGTATGAACACTGTATCGCTATGCCCCTCGCTTAGCCCCGCTCTTTGGTTTAGGATGGATCCGGACTGGAAGCGAAAATACCGTAAAAATGGCTTCTTTCTTTGTCTCCGCTGGACTCTTTTGTAATAGCTTGATGAGCTGAACCAACAAGAGATATTACGTTCTACCTTCTGCTTCGAGCCCGGCCGAGAGTGAGCTTCCCGATAGTCTCTTCCTTCCTAGAAATAGAACTCTAACTATCCCGTCCCGTCTCCTTACTCGAGATATCTGAGATAGCTCCGTAAACTAATAACTTATAATAGACGAGCCCATTATCCTTATGTTCTGAACTTGCTTCTTGGTACAAGGGGAGGGGCGAAGAATTCTAGTTCTAGTTCTTCTTCTGCCTAATCTTTAGTACCGCTTTGAGATTGAATCTTTAGAACCATGTGCCTAAGAGGGCGAGGACCTTTATAGCCATAATTCTTCCCCCGGTTCTACCTCCTTCTGCAATAGTGATCTATCCCGTCAATCCCACCCGCGAGCTATCCATTCTAACCTGTCTTTGCCTAGCAAGATACGTCTAGTTCTCCCTCCGCTTGCCTATCTCAGTAGGAAATTGGAACAGTCTCCGATTTCAAAGAAAAAGCTGAGGCGAGAGCTATACCTTCTGGAACCGGAGCAATAACTGCTATAAAGTAAGGAGATGCGCAGGAACGATCCCTAAAGCAAATACTCGGAATGCTCCACGACTAAGTATACCCATTCAGACTCGCTTTTGTTCAATTATAAAAAAATAAGCACTTTGATGAAGATTTATAGCATCATTCAAGTAAATACAGATTAAGATCGTAGAAACATGAGCTTGTGATATAGCTACACCTAATTCCAGACCGGTTAATGCAAGAACTATAAATAAAGGACCAAGATCCCCTATGAAATATAAAAGATCATTCATACATAGCATAGTCCAAGCGAACCCACTTAAAATCTTTACTGAACTATGACCGGCCATCATATTAGCAAATAAACGTATTCCTGAGCTTAATGCTCGAAAACAATAAGGGATTAGCTCAAGGAGTACTAAAAAAGGTGCTAATGGCAGTGGGACTCCTGCAGGTAATAAGAAGCTTAAAAAATGAAGCCCATTTTTTGAAATCCCACTATAGTAATGCCAATAAAAATAGAAAATGAGAGACCCAAAGTAATGAGAAAATGACTTGTAACTGTGAAGCTATAAGGTATCATACCCTGGGGATTACAAAATAACGAAAAAGTAAAAGTGACCGAGATGCGAGGGGAAAACTTTTGTTTAACATTTCCGGAAAGACCACCTATTTGTTCGTTTACCAGGTTCAGCACGAAATCATAAATAAGCTCTACCAAGGATTGCCAAGCATTTGGTACTGAGTTTCCTCCTCCCTTTTTAGTAACAAAATAAACCAAAAGTAGGACCAAACTGAGAGTTAGTAGCATAAACAAAGATGGATTTGTGAATGAGAAATATAAGTTTCCTATTTTCATAGGAATCAATGGGATTATTTCAAATTGTTCAAGTGGGCTGGAGACGATCTGCACTAGATCCAGTGTGAAATAAGTGAATTTATCTAGTTGAGGCATTCTTGATTGATTGAGACAAAACGATTCCATCAATACAGCTTAACTCCGTCAATCTTATACGAGTAGTGAAGAAGTATAGAGCACTTTAGTTGGTTGTTGACCAACGGAAAGCATGGGAGAAAGATGCACAAACGAAAAAGGGCTAAAAAAAAGGACGAAGTAATTTCGTATATAAAGATATGGGTTTCCGGGTTTAGATCGAAATTACATCCCCCAAAACCTATACTCATTCGTGTTTCACTTGTGCGTTTACAACATCCATTGCTTCTGACTATGTCGATGAAATGGGACCGCGAAGACAACCCACCACTAGAGCTTGCTTTGCTCTCGTTCCGCTCGCTCCCACCTGTCTTCTTCCCACTATAGTGAAAGATCTTTCACTTCACCATAGAAGGAACCTCGATTATGCTCTATTGAGCATAACCGAATAGGCGCCTAGCAAACACCACTAGGCGACTTCCAATAATGCATTGATCCTTTCGGCCATCTACCCTAACTGAAATGGGGATGAAGACTCGTTGAGAAGTTCAGCTTTGATTTGACCCCAAGAGTTTGAATTCTTCTGTCCAGAATCTTCCTGTGAACCAGAAACATTAAGTCGTTTAGTCGTGTTGCGTCACGAGTCTAAAAGCCTCTTGTTGAGGAAGAAAGATGAGTTTAAATTTGGCATGGAAGCGAAGGAAGCATTTCATGAAATCAAGGGTGAGCCCCATTTGCCTTTCGCCCAAAGATTTTTTACTATTCAACTTCATCAAACAAACTGGAGTTAGGCCAACTTTCTTTTCTGGTTATGGCCACATCCGTTGGTGCCATATTTTTCCTTACGCTGGGTGGGTTCTACGGGTGTTGCTTTGATTCGGACTGATTTTCATGTCCTTTCCTTGCGTTGACGAAGATTTTGACCTTGTTGGCCCAAAACGGTAGCATGGTCTTCTATTTATCGAGTAATTCTCCACCCGCGGTCATCAGCTCCGCGGGACTTCTATATTTTTTTGCTCCCGTCAGTGTGTCTAGAGTGCTAAAAGAAATAGATATAGTTCAAAAGAAGGTGGTGAGACTTGTTAAGTCATCAAATGAACTTCTTAAAAATGAATCTTTTCTCATTGGGAGCTGGCTGTAATAGGACAGCGAGCATTTTGACCCCCAACGAGAAAGGAATGGGCATTTTCGGGCGGGGGGCGGTTTGGTTTCAAGGCCCTCGCAGCAGGAAGAGGCAGTTGTCATTTGAAAGGAAAGGCCCTTTGTATAGAGTTCGAACCCGCGACTTCTGGCGTGACAGACCAGCACTCTAACCGACTGAGCTATTTCCCCCTTTCGTCGCTACTTTGATTCAAAAGTAACCTACCGGCCTATTAGTTTACAAAGTCAACATCAGAGAGTATTCTTAACAGCTGTACTAATGCCGTTCACCTTTGGTACTTCAGTAAGGCCTGCATACGAAGGGCTTGCGGGGTGAACGACATTCTGTTGTACTACTAACACTAGCTGTACTAGAGTAGTTTAGTAGCGCCTTTTGAATCAAAGAGGCTCACCCTTTCCGAAAGGCGAACAGCCTGCTTTGCAAGCAAATATATAGCCCCCGCCCCTTTGAGTCGTTGCGAGCCGGAAAGCGTACCGGCTGTTTGAGTCACGAAAGGAACAAGCAACGGATTGATTAAGCGCTAACGCGCTCAAGCCTATAGCGTTAGCCTCGCGCATCCGTTTTCTTGCTTGCTTAATCTTAATATTATTATAATAATATATATATAAATAATATATATATAAACAAAGAAGAAAATCCTTTTTTTATCCAATTGTTCATTCCTGGGAAGAGAAAGAAGCAGATAGAGCAAGGGCCTCTACAATTGCTTTAGTGCTAGGTCTCTCGAGCCTTGCCTTTTTCCATGTCTCCCGAAGAACATTAAGAGCTGAAAGCGAATTCCCAATTATCTGACACTGGATCAGTAGAAAAACCTTTGTCATTACAATAGGAAATAGATGCGAAGCTGTTCATTTATCCAGTTGAGACTACAACAATTTCTTTTGCGGGAACCGAAACAAGAGGTTGAAAAGGAGCTGCTGTCGATATTGGCAACGTTTTTAGGGAGCTCTTTGGGAGCGAAATGACTGACGCGCTAGGAGTGGTCTTTAAGAGCCTGCTTTCGAGTCACCCGGTGAATTTACCAACCCTGTTCGACTTCATCGCTACGCCCCTTACCTCTTCATTGGGAGCAGGTTGACTATAGAGGGTTCCCTCCTAATTGAACTCAAGCTTCTTTTTATGCTATTTGGAGAAAAATTCACTAGAACTAGAAGGAGTGAATAGCTACAATTGCTTTAGTGAGTCTTAGGCCCCTAACCGGAAATACGCTATTCCGACTACAATGACTTTTGCACCAACTCTTCTGGAAGCAGGGGCCGAAACAATGCTTTAGCGGTAGGAGCGGAATCCCCTTTTGGTTTGGAAGGTTGATATAGCAAAAATTCAAGTTTTAGACCCCTCCCTATCAGTCCCAGAAATAGGCCTTCAAACGCGTTTTTATGGCCAATGCTGAGATTCTTTAGTTCGACGACCCACGCTTTGTCTCGGAATGCTAAGATTAAGAACACTCCTAGCCCCACAGCTCTTTGACCTTCCCTCTGTTAAACAGCTCAGCGACTTGGGAAAGAGCTTGCCCACTGCACACTGATTGATCCAATAAAGCAAAGCAACCTGGCCCACAGCTCTTTGTGTTGGGTCTTGATTCCCAGCCGAGATAACCATTTCATACCTCCCCTGATCCTTGAAATTGCCAGTTGCCAAGGTTTGTTTGCTTGCCTTCTACAGCTTAATCCGCAGGCAAAGGAGCAGCAGAAAGAGCTTTTGCGGCAGCAGGTCTTAAGGGAGACTAGCTCTATAGAGCCTTACTGCTTGGGATACTATGCCATAAATGGGAATAGGTCCATACGATCGAATAGGGTCTCTGCCAACCAGTGAGGAGGGCTTTACGCTTGTCCTTGAAGGTTTGGAGTGCTAGTAAGGAAAATGACCTTCACGTTTGCGTCGCCCTTTAGAGAAATAATTACCTTTAGGTTAGCTTTCTGTCTCTGCTCTCATTTCCCCTCTTCTTATTTGTATAGTGCCATTCTTTCCTCAGCGCAGTCTGGGCCTTTCTGAGTTAGGGAGGTTTCTTTCTCTCTCTTCGAAAAGTGGTTCTCTGCATTGTCTCTCTCCTTATTCCTTTATAGCAGTAGGGAAGACATAATAGTTGATGCTACGCTTGGGATAGGTTCCTCTTTGCTTAGCTTGGTCTATTCTGGCTAAACATTCACGGTGCCATCCTCGTCTCTAGCTCCAACTGCATTGTGTGACTAGGCTGCTTCCGGAGACAGTGAGGTTGTTCTGCTTGAAGAGTAGCCCGTCAAAGAGTCTTTCTATCTACTAAAGCATATAAAGGAAAAATTTAAGATTGAGGCGAGCTTATAGGTGTATTCAGAATCGTGGAGTGCACTAGCTGTGATATACTCTATTAACAGAACAACCACTCTTCATATTGGCTAACATGATGGAGCCCCTGATTAGAGACTTGGCGAGGTTGTGATTGGATATAATCGTCTTTCCTTTTACTATAAGCCTTGGTCTGTGGAAGCCTTAGCGACTTGTTGGCTTGATGATTGGATAGACGGAGCAGGCACACTGACTACTCTGATTGGGCGTGGACCGGGAAAAAGTAGCAGCTAAAGGAAAGCTAAAAGCTATTGGCGAAGAAGTAATGGAGGATCTGATATAGATTGAAAAGAGGGAAAGCTAAGCTAGCTAACGAAGGGGTTGGGATTCGCCTTGCCCTAGTACACCAACCAGGAAGAAAGATTTAGTGCTTTTCACCTTTCCGCCAAACCAGAACGAGAGCCAATTGGGTCGATCAGAATGTCCTTATTTCACAGCGCTATAACATTCTCAAGTTAGAGTCTGACTATCTCTATTCTAAGTAGCACCCGAGAAAGCACACGCTAAGCAGATCTTTACCAAAGCCATATCTCCATAAGCATCCAAAGCTGCCACTCATTGGTAGTGAAAAAGCAACAACATAGATTTGTTTACGAAGCCAAGAGCCACTCATCTGAGCCAGCAGATTCGAATTCTGCTATGCCGGTGCGCAAAGCAAGCACGCAACGACTGCGTAAATCTTTGGTCTGCCTATCATTGTCCATGTTGGGCTGACTCCGTTAGGAAAGAGGACCCCTACTGATATTGACTGACCTGTTGATAGGCTATAAGTAGGCCGTTTGCTATTGCTATAAGGGCTGCCCGCCTTTATACGGCTTGGCTTCGCTATCGCTCGTAATGGTCGACAGTATTCCTGCCATACCAGAACTCCAATTATTTAGAGCTAGAAGCTTTGCCAGAAGCAAGCAAGATGAGGTCGCTCTGCTTCGTAGACAAGGCTCGTTCCGTACTTTACTTATGAGCTCGTGTAGCACTTACCCCTATCTTTAAAGGGTCTTATGCACTCCACTCGCTGTCTACTAAACGAGTGTTAGAGCGAGCGAGCGAAGCCCTCAATTTAGTGGCTTCCCTCACCCTCCTCTTTCATTTCCGCTTAAGCTTCCCCGGTTTGTGGGATTAATTGATTGGATACCCGAGACCCATAATCTTTCCTAGGAACAGCTTCTACGACGATAGGCATAAAGGCATGATTAGTTCCATAAATCTCACTACACTGACCATATTAAACTCCTTCTCGTTGTACCGAAATAGAGGTCTGATTTAAACGACCAGGTACAACATCACATTTGACGCCTAAGGAAGGTACAACGCAACTATGAGGTACATCAGCAGATGTTACAATAAAACGTATATAACTTTTTGCTGGCACAACCACTCTATTGTCGACTTCTAATAAACGTGATTGACGCAATTCTGGATCATCTTCTGGATTCGTATAACTGTCAAAAGTGAGTGATTGTTCATCGGAACTGTTATAGTCCGAATATTCATAAGGTAGGGTCGACGCCCGCCTCCCCCCAAACTGTACTTGCAAGTTTCCCCGCAAAAAGCTCTCAACGCCTACTCTTAGAAAGAACACTATTTTTCCTTAGTTAGGTAGTTCTCCCGACCGTAAGACTCTTTATGAGTAAGGTTATTCGAAGGCCGGGGAAAGTTTATTGGCAAGAGGGAACCATTTCTCACCCAGCCCTACCTACCCTATGTATTCGAGGGAGAGGCTAGAACCGAAAAAGACCAGGTTCCACACATATGAGACAGGCAGAAGGTATGGGACGAGCAGTTTCTTGAAGAGCGAATTCGATCCTATAGTCGTCTTCTTTGTTCGAAAAATGCACAGTGAAAAGGGATGATAGTCGGCTCGGCGAAGTTGTAGCTCAAAAAAAGAAGATCCAGAGTGATTCCTCACCTATCCTGTCAGGGGCCCAGTGGAACGCTCGAGTATAGATTCCCTATGCTCATGTAAACGGTCAGGGCCGGCGCCCATAGATCTAAAAGGATCCAGCCATAGGCCTGACCGGATATCATTTGTCCACAAACAAAACAAAAAAAAGTTGGTTTTTAGTAGTAGTTCATGAGACCTCGAATTCCCACGTTCCAGCGTGCATTATGCCAACAGGTCCCACCACCAACTCTAGCTGAGAAGTTGAGTCGCCCTTCTTTTTTTTTCTTTTAGAAATAGAACAGAATAAATAATGAGATAGTCTATATCCAGTATCGATCATAGGATCACTCTATGAATAGGTCAATTCTCTGTGACCTCCCACCGTTCACGACATCCTTTGCTTCTCGCAAGAATGGCTCCTCGGTGGAGGAGTAGAAGCGCTGGTCCCCTTCGGTCAACTTGCTTGTGCCTGTTGTTACCTACCGTAGGACCTCTGTCCCTGAAGCGAAGAATGAGGAGCAGGAACAAGAGGTTGTCCTCTCCCGGCCCAGTAGTTCCGCAACTACTACCGTGGTTGTTGCCAACGGGGATCTCCCATTCCGAAAGGTTACTAGGCCGGCCGTTAGGTCCAAAGTTGTATACCACTGCTATGGTGCCGATAGATTCACTACTTCAGCGCCGTTATCGGACATTGCAGGCTGAGCATCTATTTCTCGTATATCGTTCCACACCGAGAAGAGGGATGTGTACCTCCAGCAACAACAAGAATGGAACCATAGGCTCCTATGTTGGGAGCATTTCGGGGTATAGGTCTAACCACCTCAACTCCCCGTTTCTGGCATGCTATAGTTATTAAAGTCTCTCGACGGCGGGAATGGGAGATTGCCGGTAAGCCAGATGCTTCGCGAACCATATTCAACTTTAAGGCATTTCGTTCACTTTAATCACCCTCGTGAAGAGGCGCACTCCGATACCATTGATGTCCAATGGCTTTTATAGTAATGGCTGGATCTACTACTACCTCGTCCATTGAGTATAACAGAGCAAATGATGGTATAGCAATGAACATAAGGATGATACTAGGAAATATGGTCCGAAGAATCTCGATAGTAGTTCCATGAAAAATCCTTAGCGGGATTGGATTTTTTTTATAGTGGAAATGCCATAAAGCGCGACCCAAGATCCATGATACAAAAACCAAAATTAGAATAACGAAGAAAAAGACACCATGATGTAAGTCTGTTATTCCTTGCATTATAGGTGTTGCTGCGTCTTGAGATCTAATTGCCATGGTTCCGCCGCATCACAAGGAGCAATTGTGAGGAATAGCCATTCTAGAACAATCATTTGGTTTGATTCATTCTTTGACTGCTCTGCTCCCCCCCAAAAAAAGAGAGACTTCATTTGTTCCACCTACCCTGTACGAGTAGTGAAGAAGTATAGAGCACTTTAGTTGGTTGTTGACCAGCGGAAAGCATGGGAGAAAAAAAGGAAGAATTTACGCAATTTCTTTTCTAAGAAAGAGATCATAGTGATTGATGGCTCTTTCAATCCGCCGAAATGGAACGCTTTGGCGTGTACCAAAATGGAGAATTTGGGTCAGATTAATAAGCTTATAACCACTGAACAAACTTGGTTGACGAACATAGTTTATGCGCCGCTAATGTAGCGGCTTGTCGAGCATTTGACAAACTCACACCATCCATTTCAAATAGGATTTGTCCCCTGGACACACGAGCAATCCAACCCGTAGGATTTCCCTTTCCTCTTCCCATTCTTACTTTTGTAGGTTTCCCGGTAATGGGATATCTGCGTGAACTCTTACCCATATCTTACCATTTCTTCGAAATTGTCCGCTCATAGCACGATGGAAGTGTCCGATTATAGCACGACGCACTGCTTCAATGGCTCGATATGAAAGACGACCAGCTCTACAACTTTTAGTGCCATATCTTCCAAAACCAAGTTGTGTACCGTCTGGTTTGCAACCCCTACTAAATCTGCCTTTACGATATTTACTATATTTCTTACGTTTCGGATTTAGCACGTCCCTTTTTTTTTTACTATATGAAATCCACACTTTGATACCTGAGATTCCGTAACGAGTAGATACTTCCGCAGGAGCATAATCTATTTTCTAGTTAAGTACATTACGAGATGTTTTTCCATACTTTCCGCATTCAGTTCTAGCTATTTATGCACCTTCTAATTGACCTGAACAACATATACGGATCTCCTCCACTCCTTTTTTCATTACTAATGGAATATCCTTCACTATTTTACTAAAAATGGAATGAAATGATCTTGTTTTGTTCCTCGGTTGAAAAGAGATGTCTTGAGCAATCGGAGAAGCACTTTGATAAACAGATTTGATCTTGACTGATTCAATTAAGGTATTAATGTTTGTTCTATTATACAACAAAGATCGCATTTTTTCACTTCGTTCAAATAATCGTTGTACCCGTATGGAATTCTTTTGTTTCTTAGTATGATCTCTATCATCATCTCTATTCCCCTTATCAATTCTCCTATCCTATTTAGGTCTATGAATTTCTCTATCGATTCCATTGCCTTATCCTTACCCATGAATTTCCAACATTTTATCCTTAATTGACCTAGGAGTTGTTCCCGGGCATCCTAAAACAAAAGGTTATTATACACCCCAACCCCATCCCTTGGAAAAAAAAGGTAGCACCGAAGAAAGGAAAGAGCGAGATGGTGGTTTTTGTTGTTCCCGCGAAGCGAAGATCATTCGCTTGGCGAATAAAGTGGGTCACCCTCTTTTTGGTTTCGGCCAAACACTTTTTCTCGCTGGTCGAGCTTTCTACAAAAAAAGCGATGCAAGAACATATTCTTTTATCTAAGCTTCTTCCCTGTGCATTAGCTCCCCCATCGTAGATGGTTCAGCCACGCCCGGTGCCACAAAATGATTGAGAACTACGACGGGGTCAAAATGAATTTGTTCTTTGTATTCAATAAGTATTGCATGACCGAATAATTCAAGGAAGTGCGGACTGCGGGGAGGGTCCTTTTAAGTAGATGACTCGTCGGGCGGTCGGAGCGGGACTTCTTTGGAAAAAAGAACTTGAATAAGTTTGTTCATTTTCTATCAGGAACGCTATGTCATTTTCAATCCCGGCGTATTTCGGATTCTTGGAGGCCCCGCTGACACGAAGTGATTTAGAAAGATTCTTCTTTATCGATGGTTATCGGTCATGGTATCCATAGCCTTGCTTCTTTTTCGGCCAAATCCTAATTTTGTTTTGCTTCTCCCGATCGTTGAGCCTGATCGACTCGACTCTTTTCCTTGCCCCCCGGCCTCTCACTTCGTTTCGTTCTTCTTCTGTACCGTCGCTTGAATGAAGACACCCAATCGGCCCGACTTTCCCAAATGCCCCCCACTAGCCCTTCTCCTTTACGGGTCTGGATTTTTTGCGTCGTTTCAGTCGTCGTGGTCGACGGGGAAGAAAGAAATGAATGAATGTTCTTTTGGGAAAATGTATAATAATACACCTACCGAGACGAAAGCCAAAGGTGAGTCTCGTAGGTGGACGTATCGAACCGAAATAAGATCTCAGATTGACATCTTGATACACTGATTTACCATAATAATAAATAGAGTCAATGGTGACTCCGCCGTGGGAAGAGCCGCTTCCTTCTTGCTTGATAGGGGGGGCTTCCATTCACCAGCGCAGACTAAAAGTGCTCTCCGAACCGTGCTGGATAGTCACCCATCACACGGCTCTCAAACCCAACCTGTGGTGGACCCCGGGAGACAAAGTCAAAACGCAACATCCTTTGCCCCATACTTTGAGATGCTCCTCCCCGCCAATCAAGGAGCGAGGCTGCTCGTGATAGGCAACGCTTTAAGCCGCTATCGTTCGGTTCGGATAAGTCAAGTTCCTTCGGTCGCTTCGCTCAGGCGGTCTTCCCTTATCTTCCCTAACGTTCAGAGTAGTTATGGTTTGAGATGAGAAAGGAGCACCGGCCGAACGCAATGAATGAATAAGAAATTGATAGCAGAGGGAATCAATGATTCTTATTCGACCGAGTTCTAGCTAGAAAGATGTAGATTACACACTGGAGGTTGGTAAGAACTGAGGTTTGGAACCCTAACCTAAGTGGGCCTACCAGCAAAGCAACATGTACATGATCGGGCGGGGGGTGGTTTGGTTTCAAGGCCCTCGCAGCAGGAAGAAGCAATTGTCATTTGAAAGTAAAGGCTCTTGTTTTACGAATCCTACAACTCTGTTTACTGAGCGAGACTCCATCCATATCCGTACTAGTGGTTTTTCTTTCATTCAATCATCACTTGTTTGACAGCTTAAACTAGGCTCCACTTTAGAGATAGGTTTTTGGTCTTAATCAAAATAGGTCAAGGGCGCGTCGGAACGGTCGGTAGCTGCTTAGTCTCATCCGAGAGTTTAATCTCCTTACTCCTTACTGCTTTTTTCAAAGAAAAAAAGAAGGGGGTCGATTTAGGCTCCTTCCCTTCCACTGCGTAGCCGCGCTAGCAGGTACTACGAGCCCTCTGTCCCACGTATCTAACTAGCTCGCGTGGTTCACCGCTTCCACCGAAAACTCTCATTTGTTGAAGCGGAGCATAGTGCGCTTTAGGCGCTGAGCGAGAAAGGTCTCTTCTTTCCTTTCGATTTATTCACTGATCTGAAACTTAGCACTTGTTTTCTTATTCATTCCCGGGGCGGTGGCATTCTTGAATGAAGTCTATCCAAACCGAATTAGCACTTCTCAGATCAGACTAGGCCTCTCCAGCTGAGCTGGGCGCCGGGGCCCTGGATGCGCTAGCGATTGGCACATAGGGGAATGGTTTCCCAGGTTTCTCGGCCTGGTATCCTGCACCTCACATTCATGATATCTACATTCAACTGTGCCCCGGACACATGGTCCAAGCACGCCCGTCCAGTGTGGTTCTTTCACGACATGCTATAGTCCTGGGTGTCTTCTAGTGGTCTTCTAGCCTTAGAAGAAGTCGTGTCCGCCCTGGGCATCTACAACGTCCTCCTTTGATATTCTAATCTGGGAGAACTAAAAGACTGACCCATTCGGTGACTTTCGTGGTCGCCCTCACTAAACCAACTTGAATCTGAACTATGATTCAGATCAAGTCTTACTGAAATAGGATTTCCTTTTCGTGCCATATGCGCTTAGACTTTACTTTTTCCCCTTTTTTCTTCCCAATCCAATATTTGTTCTCGAAGGTCTTTATTTCCGTGTAGAAGCAAACTCTCCAAATTTATGACCAACCTTTCCTTCAGTAATCTTACAACGAACATGAGTTTTTCCATTGTAAATTCGTACGGAGCAATCAACAAATTCCGGCGAAATAGAAGATCTACGCAACCAAATTTTCCTGTTAAAAAGAAGATCTCTCTTCTTCTTCATTCTCAAGAGGAATGCATCAACAAAACTGCCATTCCATATAGATCGTCGTGGCATGAACTAATTTCTTCGCTTCGATTCCGCCCCTAAAGCTAGCCCCTACTCCTCGTCCTTCTCCATTAGGATAGGATCCTCCTTGGTCCTTTTTACATAACACTCTCGGCCGCCCAAGAGGACTGGCTATCTTTCTCTTTATACGCAATATCTTGAAAGGCAAAGAAAAACATCAACCTTGGCAACGACATTGACTGATATATTCATTGCATGGAATGCCACACTCAATTGTCAGCGACTGCGGACCCGATTTTCATTAGCAATTTATGGCATGAGCTCTTTCGTTTACAAGGGACACAATTTAACATGAGTACTGCTTTACACTCTTTTCCTGGGTGGGGCTTCTTATACCTAAACGCAGCAGGCCCCGCGAGTAGTCGAACAAATAAGAGGTTGTCGACGAAGGGGTCAAAGGTTGCGCTTGCGATGATCCGAAGGTTGCGCAAGACCCCTTCAACCTCGCCCGCGTGTTAGCTTGCTTGTACTATCGCTCGCCTGCCTGACCTGCTTCCTGGCTAGCTTCTTTATGGCAAGCGCTACCCTAACCTAGCTAGCGCTACATCTTGCTAACGTCGTCTGAATTGCCTTGCAAGCGCTACATCTTTATGGCAAGCCCATGTCGCCTTCGTCTCCCATTGTAGTCGCCTTCTTCATATGGCAAGCGCTACCCGTCGCTTGCACTACATTGTCTGACGATAACCTTGCCTGACCTTTTCCGTCTGACTGAGCTGACCGTCGCACCTGACTTCTGTATCCCATTATCCATAGATCTCCTTCCTTATCGTTGCCGGTCTAAGTAGAAGGTTGCGAAGTCCGATGTCTGGTGAACACATGCGTAATGAGTATGGGTCTAGTAGGTTTACTAGTAAGAAAGCGAGGTACTGAGTTTAGCGTCGACAAGGCAAGTAGTGGATCTTTATTATCGAATGATATGGGAGACAGTCAAAGCATCAGTCTCAGCATCAACAGAAGAAAAGGACCGACCGACCGCCGTTTAAGAGAGATCCCGAAGGCTCGAACTTCTTGCTAGCTTTGAAACATGGGCCGAAGAAAGAGGAAGACCAAACAAAGTCGCGGTCAAAGCAAAGAAAAAGATGCCAAAAAAGATTCACTTTAGCTTCTAGCTCGCTTAGCTTAGTGTAGGTTGCTTGCAAGAGTTTCGATAGCTGGCTCGGCTGAACGGAATCACCGATCTAGAAAGAAGGGTCGTTCACTCCCTATTCTTTGAGAGGTTGCTTGCGACGGTAGCATTAGCTAGGCAATCAAGGCAGGTCGAGCATAGTCAGTCCTAGGGTGAAGATCATCGGATGGAAAAATGGATTGAGCTGGATAATCACTTGATGACCCGGTGGAGAATGGGAACAGAGAGTTGCTCCCATAAACGAATGAATGGGACTCCTGGTCCTGATCGAACCAGAGATTACGACAACACGGGGAATCGGCAGAAAGAGATGGGCCGGATACTGGAATCTGCCCAAAAGTCTTGACTTTTTCGAGGCAGGGCTTCGACCCGTATCTGGCCAACTCCTTGAACTGCTGGGTGCGACATATTCATGGACTGGCAAAGCGAACTCTCAATTTGATCAGGAGAGCCTAGAGAGCTCTCTATCTTTCCCCAAATTCCGACTAGCACGGTTCTTTTTCTCGACCAATTTTAATTCCATTTCATTTTTTATTTTAAGTGTTGTAGAGTAGTAAGTAGCTAGGCGGATTTCAGCGCATGCTGCATTGAGAATCTCCAAAGAAATTAGAAGCGCCTATGATAGCGTATGATTATTCCCATTTGTGACCGACGATTGCTTGCAACAGGTGGCGATCAGCAGTGTTCCAAAGCACTATAACGACGTGCGTTAGAGCGTTATGCCAAACGATCCCCAGCACCTGTAGTTATGGGGATCGCCTTCGGCTTGCTATACTCTTTTCCCTAATGCATGCTGGTCACCATAAAGACACCGAGGGATATCACATGCGCTAGTTTTGGGGATGTTGTTTACACTACTATTGGTAACAACTCAAAGTGCCGGAGCGACTCTCGTGGTGCAAGCCATGGTTTTAGTCTTGTCGAGCAAAGCAACCACTAGTCGCCCTTAGTGCTCCAAAACACCCTTTCGCTTGCGTGAGCAATGGCCCCTAGCGCCCAGAGCAAGCACCTTTAGTGTTCCCGACCGCCTGCCTTTCGGCCTTAGCGTTCCAAACAACCAGTAGTGTGACCGATCTGTGTTCAAAACCAATGTCATTAAGACGAAGTAATTAAGGATAATGTTACATAGTATTTTTGTTTTCTTTTTAAGGAGATGCTGGTGAACCATTAGATTAGTTTGTTTCTCTTTCACTCCTTATAGCAATTATTATATAAGCAGAAAATTGCCTGTATTTTGTACACCTTAAACTCCAATGATAAAAGTCACGAGACACATAACTTACGACCAATAAGGGCACTTTAAACAATATTACCATTTTGATACGATCCTAAATAGTAGGGATGGCAAACTCGCCCCGTCCTGCTCCACCTCAGCTTTTCCTCTATTTTAACTCGTTCTACCCTGTCCCGCTCCAAGAAATGGGTATAAAACAACACAACTTGTTAATTTTCATTTTTGATAAGTTATATTAATCGACCTGCCCCACCTTGTTTGTTATTCGCTCGACCGCCTTACCACATTGCCGTCCCTACTAAATAGCCCGAGTCATTGCAGAAGAATAGAGAATCTCAAAGACGTTTCTTGTTTTCTTCTAAAAATAGGACATATTGTGTTGTTTTCCCTTCGTTGGTGTAGGTATGTAGTAGCTATAAATACTTAATAAAATCATTGGTTGGGAGGTTTTTGGCATATGGTGAGTTGATAAACATCATTGTGAGGCTTGGAACCTCTTTGTTCTATTTGAACTTTCGAATTATTTTTAAGTTAAACTCTAGACGGTAATTCTCCCCCCTTTTCATGGTGGGGCGAACGGAGTGAGGACATAACTGCATGGAATCGACGAAGCCGGAGCCGCCCGTATCAAAGACCAGATAAAACACCTACCCCCGGAGCCATCAAGACCGTGCCCCCGGATCCAATTCGATTAACGAGACCTCGAAAAACATTACCAAACGACCTCACACGATTAACAAAGGGACATAGATCTCAGCCCGTATCAACGACATATTAGTGATTATCGAATAGGAGATTTTTATCTTTCTTAGGATTGTACTTAGGGTAAAGCTTCCCTACTATATAAAGATGAGGTTTATTATTCAATACACACTCTGTAACACACATACCAAGACAATATAGATCTGTTCTCTTTGTTTCTATAAGTTATTCAAAGTTCTTGCTTTTGTTCACAAGTTCTTCATAAGTGATAAGCATGGAACCGAAGGCAGGTTTCTTGTTGTGCTTTTAACCGAGCCAAGACTCACTATTATTATTGGTTTGGCTATTTACGCTATCTTTTATTTGCTTATCTGACGTCATAAATCATTTGTGTTGATTTAACCCACATCTCCTTAAAATCACGTATAAATTCAATTATTATCCATTTTTAAGGGTAAACAATTTGGGCCCACCGCGGGGCTAAGGATAATGTGGTAGTTTGATACAAGCTTCCATAACACACTATATTTTATGCTTGCTCACTTGGACATTGGCGCTGAGTCTGGCCAACATGGAAAAGCAACAATATGGTACCTAGCAACGAGGTGCCCCCTGCTGAACCTAACGAAGTCCTAGTTGCAGACCCAACTGATGCCAACTCACATGTGGCCATTGATGCCAACCTGCCGACCGACCCTGAGAACAACGTTCGCGGAGAAGCCCGACCAACCACTCGAGGTACGCTGGAAGGTGTAGGAGATGGGATCAATCTGCAGGTAATCTTCGAAATGTTACAGGCCCAACAGGTGGAGATAGCACAACTACAGAATCAAAGCCGCGCCCCCAGCAAAGTTGAGCCCGAACCATCCCGGGAAAACACCCGAAGAAACAAACAAGTCACAAAAAGGCCGGGTGAAACTGAGTTAGGGACCTGAGATAATAAAAATGCTTGAGGAACTGACAAAGCGGGTGAAATTAGGGGAGAAGAAAATTGAGGCCAAGGATAAAAAAGTGGAGACCTATAACTCTAGAGTTGATCAAATCCCAGGAGCGCCCCCGAAATTGAAAGGTCTGGGCTCCAAGAATTTGTCCAAAAGCATTCGCCCCGAGCGTGGCACCAAAGCCAATCCCGAAGTAGTCCTGTATTCCCTTAATACCGAAGTATAATGGAACCATACATCCAAACAAACACGTGACCTCCTACACGTGTGCCATCAAGGGAAACGACTTAGAAGATGATGAAATCGATTCGGCTTTGCTAAAATAGTCAGGAGAAACCCTGTCAAAAGGAGAAATCATATGGTATCACAACTTACCCCCTAATTCTATTGACTCGTTTGCTATGCTTGCAGATGCTTTTGTAAAAGCACACGCCAGGAACATCAAGGTCGAGACCAGAAAATTGAACCTTTTGAATGTAAAACAAAGAGATAACAAAATGCTTAGGGAATTCGTGTCGAGGTTTCAAATGGAACAAATGGATCTGCCTTCGGTTGCGGACGATTTGACCATTCAGGCATTCACTCAAGGACTCAACCCCCGAAGCTCCTCGTCCTCACAGCAGTTAAGAAAAAAATTGATAGAATACCCAGCGGCAACTTGTGCTGATATCCATAACAGGTACCAATAAAAAATCAGAGTCGAGGATAATCAGCTCGGGGCCCCCTTCGGGTCCGTTTATCCCGTCAGAACAAATGACAGGTCTAAGGGACTCGTCGATCATGTACCAAGGCCGAATAAAGACCGGTATCAATCATATAGCGGAGATCGAAGGGGTAGCAAATCTGGGCGTAACCCTGCAAGAAATGAAAAAAGGAACGACCGAGGCCACATTAACCGGGGACTCATGAGCAAAAACGATTTTGAAAGGCCACTTGAGGCCAGGGAGGCACCAAGGTTATCGGAATACAACTTCAATGTCGATGCTGCCAGCATCGTATCTGCTATCGAGTGCATCAAAGACACCAAGTGGCCTCGACTATTGCAGTCCGACCCTACCAGAGAGACGCTAACTTAATGTGTAAATATCATGGCACTCATGGCCATAGAATCGATGACTTCCGGCAGTTAAGAGAAGAAGTGGCCCGGTTATTCAATAACGAACATCTTTGGGAATTTCTGAGTGATCGAGCCATTACCGGAGTGAACTTTTTAGTTCAACGATGACTTGGTGCATTTTAGCATAGGGACTCCAACAAACAGACCGAGCAAGAGGAACCTCAGCACGTCATCATCATGATCATTGGCATAGTTGATGTCCCCCAGGGACCAATGCTAAAATGCACCAAGGTGTCCATCACAAGGGAAAAAAGGACCCGAGATTATATCCCGGAGTGAACTATTTAGTTCAACGATGAGAACGCTGAAGGCATCATACAACCGCATAATGATGCACTAGTAATATCTTTTCTTATAACTAAATCTCGAGTTAAACGCGTGTTAATTGATCCAGCTAGCTCGGCCAACATCATCTGATCGAGGGTCGTAGAACAGTTGGGTCTACAAGACCAAATAGTACCAGCGGTCCGAGTTTTAAACGGATCAACATGGCATGTGAAACTACCAAAGGAGAAATAACCCTGCTGGTACATACCACCTTGACAATTCAAGATACCAAGTTCTACGTGATCGAGGGAGACATGAGGCATAACGCCATATTCGGAAGGCCTTGGGTTCACAACATGAGAGCAGTACCTTCGACCCTACACCAGGCACTAAAATTGCCCACTCTTGGAGGAATAAAGATGGTCTATGGAGAGCAGCCGGCCGCAAAAGAAATGTTCACCATTGATGAAGTGATCCCGATGTCCGCACTCTCGACATCAAAGAACACGGAGCCGGTCGGGAGGAATGAAACCAAATAGAAATCACCAACACAAGTCTCGACCGAACCGGAGGAACAAGGAGCAGGCGAGAATGACGATTACGGATTCCCAGGTCGTTCATTGACCCTGATAATTCCGATGCCACCAAATCAATGGTCAAGGAGCTGGAGCAAGTCGTCTTGATCGAACACTTGCTCGATGGGAAGGTATACCTGGGCACGGGGTTTAGCTCAGGAAAAAACTCATTAAATTCCTTATAGCTAATATAGATTGTTTCTCTTGGTCCCATCTTGATATGACAGGGATCCCGCCGGAGATAACCAGTCACAATTTGAGTTTGGATCCGAAGTTTCACCCGGTCAAACAGAAGAGGAGACCTCAGTTCGAAGTCAAGCATGCATTCATCAAGGACGAGGTATCTAACTTCTTAAAATAGGTTCCATTCGGGAAGTTAAATACCCTGACTGGTTAGCTAACATAGTGGTACTACCTAAAAAGGGAAATAAATTATGAATGTGCGTAGATTGTACAGACTTGAACAAAGCATGCCCTATGGAATCTTTTCCTTTACCTAACATCGATCGCATGTTCGATGCAATGGCTGAGCACGAGATCCGGAAAGGATCCAGGTGAACAAGAAAAAACTTCCTTTATCACTGAGTTCGGCACCTACTATTACAATGTAATGATGTGTGAACCGGATGTCCGAAGAACAAATAGGAAAATCAATGGAGGTTTATATTGACGACATGCTAGTTAAGTCCCTGCAAGCAGAGGACCATTTGAAACATTTGCAGGAAACCTTCAACATATTAAGAAGATACAATATGAAGCTCAACCCGGAAAAATGCGCATTCGGGGTCGGATCTGGAAAATTCCTCAGGTTCATGGTATCCAACCGGGTGATCGAGATTAATCTCGATAAAATCAAAGCCATAGAATACATCACCGTGGTGGACAGTGTTAAGGTTGTTCAGAGGCTAACCTGTGTGTATAGCTGCCCTGGGCTGGTTCATACCGAGGTCCTCAGACAAAAGCCATAGATTCTTCTCATTATTGAAGAAGAAAAATAACTTCTCTTGGACCCCGGAGTGCCAGCAAGCCTTGGGAGAACTCAAATGGTACCTTTTGAATCCACCCCTACTCCATACTCCAAAGGAGGATGAACAACTATACCTTTATTTGGCAGTATCCGAAGTGGCAGTAAGTGGAGTCCTAGTATGGGAAGAGAAAGGTACACAATTTCCTGTTTATTATGTTAGTAGAACTCTAGGCGAGGCCGAAACAAGGTATCCTTACTTGGAAAAACTGGCGCTCGTTTTGCTAAGCGCCTCCAGAAAGTTGAAACCGTACTTTCATTGCCACCCTACATGTGTCGTAACCTCTTACCCGCTAAGAAACATTATGCACAAACCCGAGCTCTCGGGTCGGTTGGCCAAATGGGCCATTGTAATTAGTGGGTAGGATATCGAACATGAACTCGAACCGCCATCAAATCATATATTTTGGCCGACTTTGTGACCGACTTTACGCCGGCCTTGATACTCGAAGTCAAAAAGGAATTATTGTTAACCTTAGGGACTTCCTCCGGAAGTTGGACCCTCTTTACAAATGGCGCTTCGAACGCAAAGGGGTCCGGACGCGGCATCGTATTGAAGCCGCCTACGGGAAACATGATTAGGCAGTGTGTTCGAACTGTAAAATTGACTAACAATAAGGCCGAGTATGAGGCCATGATTGCAGGTCTTGAATTGGCCAACAGTCTTGGGGCTGTGGTGGTCGAAGCTATGCGCGATTCCCTCCTTGTGATAAATCAAGTCAATGGGACGTTCGAAGTAAAGGAGGAACGAATGCAAAGGTATTTAGACAAGTTGAATTTAACACTGCAACAATTCAAGGAATGGACCCTACAACACGTACCCCAAGATCAAAATAGCGAGGTCGATGCTCTAACTAACTTAGGGTCATCAGTTGATGGCGATGAATTCAGCTCAGGAACGATCGTACAGCTGATGAAATCTGTAGTGGAATAAGGCCATCCCAAAATAAACTCAACAAGTTTAACTTGGGATTGGAGAAACAAGTACATAGACTACTTGAAGACTGGAAGTTGCCCTCGGATCCTAACAAACCAAGATCTCTATGCACGAACATGCTCAACCTATACATGTGGGATGCACGTGAAGGAGATAAGTCCTACTGATCAAGAAGCAATATCTCCTGATCTGATCGAAAAGGTTGCATATTGGATAAGGGGAGAAAGTCTCCTTATATGAAGAGAACACAATCCAGATAAAGATAGTGTTGGAGTTTGAGATCTTCAAGGACTCAACTACGATAGAAGGTCAGCAATTGAGTCCCAATCAAACTCTGATTACTAACCTATTAAAAGATAGTGATTGTTCTCTTTTACAGGTATTGCACATACGCAGAAGTTAAACTAAATTGAGAGCAAAAGAGCAAGGCAATTTTGCAAGAAATTTATGTGTGATTTGAGTGTGCACTCCTGAAGCTACTTGAACGAGATAGAAGAAGCAGTTCCATTGTGTATTTCTTTTATTTTAGTTCAATTGTAGTAGGTGGTTTAAAATTGTACCTTTCAGCTTTCATATAAACAATTGTATTAGGTACCTAGAGTGTTCAAGTTATAAGCAAACTTGAAGTTATCGCAACAGTTGAGGCTGTGTGCCACAACACGATTAGAGTTAATCCTTAGGTTTACAAAGAGTTTTGTAAATGCTGTTTTGGCTCAGTGATTTTAGTGAAAGTTTGGGAAAATCCTACTGAGTAGTAGGTCGTGGTCTTTTCACCTTTTGATCCAGGTGTTTTCCGCGTAAAAATCTCTGTGTTCTTTATTTTATGTACTTATTATTACGCAAACAGTAGTAGTTAGTACACATAGAAGAACCAGGTTCTTCTAGAGCAAAAATTGGGTACCACACAAATCACCCCCCTCTTGTGTGGTATTGACGTTTAGAACATCAATTGGTATCAGAGCAGGTTATCCTTGAAGAGGCTAACACCTTAGGAAAAGATCAAGATGAGTGCACCACCTGGGAACTGGGAAGGGCAATCCACTGATAGGCTACCACTCTTCAATGGTCAGTACTATTCCTGGTGGAAGAACAGGATGAGAGATCCTATCATAGGAGAGGACTATAAACTCTGGGACATAGTCACTGATGGTCCTTTGGCAACTGCAAAGAGAATGAGGAAGGATTGGATGTGCCAATGACAAGAGCTGACTGCACTGTTGAAGATTTGAAGAAATGGGAGAAGAATGCCAAGGCCAAGAAATGGCTTGTGTGTGGACTAGGTCCAGATGAGTACAGTAGAGGTCAAAGTTGTACCACTGCTAAGGAAATCTGGGACACTTTGCAAGTGGCTCATGAAGGAACACCTCAAGTGAAGATGTCCAGAGGAACACTGCTGTATTCTCAATATGAGAATTTCACCATGAAGGAAGGAAAAACCATCCAAGAGATGTATATAAGGTTCACCACACTGACAAATGAACTTAAGTCTCTTGGAAGGATTATCCTTGAGGAAGACAAAGTTGAGAAGATTTTAACAAGGTTCTGCCAGTCTCTTGGGAAAGCAAAATCACTGCTATTCAGGAATCAAAGAATATTGCTACCCTTAAGCTGGATGAACTAATTGGAAACCTTACTGCCTATGAACTGAGAAGGCAAACCATGAAAATTGATGCACCCAAGAAGGAAAAAAGTATGGCTCTTAGAATTGCTGAAGGTTCAGATATGGAGCATGAGGAAATGGCTATGATCACAAGAGATTTCAAAAAGTACCTGATGAGAGGAAAGGGTTCTTCAAGAGGTACAACCTTCAACAAACCAAGGGATCCTGAGAAACAGACCAATGAGGGTTGCTACAAATGTGGTAAGACTGATCACATGATCAAGAATTGTCCTCAATGGGAAATTGAGTGGAAGAAGGAAAGGGTTGAACGAAGGAACAGGAAGAAGGAACAGGTTCAACCAAAAAGAAACAAAGGATCAACAAAGGCTATGGTTGCTGCCTGGGGAGAAACATCAGATGAGGATTCAGAAGATGAAGCTGGAGATGAACAAGCACTTATGGCCATCGGAGAATCAGATGATGAACAAGAGGTAAGTATTCTTCATCTCAAACAAAAGATTAAATTCATGTCTAAAGAAAGGTTGTCTGAGCTACTGCTAGACTTCATTGATGAGTCTGAGATAATTAACAATGAGAAGGAAGAACTGTCTAGGGAATGTGTGATCCTAAAAGCCAAGTGCAAAAATCTAGAGTCTAGGGCTAATTAGAGTGAAAGTAAAAATGCTGAGTTGAAGAACCAGGTTCTTGCTTGACACTAGTGTACTAGAACTTAGGTCTGAGAACTTAAAACTGAAATTAGGAACAGGAAAGAAGAAAGCTGATCACACACATCTCACCCAAGAAGAAAACATAGGAAAAATGAAGGATGAGTTGTACAGGAAGGATGAGCAAATAAGAGTATTAAAAGAAGATCTAGGGAAAATAAAACATGAACTAGACAAAACATGCAAATGGAACAAGGCTTCTGATGCACTCTCCTGGCTACAAGAACATCACAGTAGCAACAAAAGAGGACTTGGCTATGGGACTCAAGCACCTAAGTGGGATCCTAAAATCAAGTACCTTACTCTTCCTGAGAACAAAATCTGCACACACTGTGGCAAGACTGGCCATTACAAAAATGATTGTAATGCAAAAGAAAAGGCCAGTCAAAAGAACAAAGCTTTTGTTAAAAAAAATAGGCTGCCTGGATGGGCTAGAAGGAATCTGATTTATCCCTTTGCCTATAGAAAGGGACCCAAACTATTTTGGGTTCCTAAGACTAACCCCTGATTTCTTTTTGCAGGTCCAAGTGAAGGGAAGTAGCCAAATCTGGTATATGGATAGTGGCTGCTCAAAACATATGACTGGAAGCAAGAACCAGTTCCTGTCACTTGAGGACCTAAAGGGAGGTAATGTCTCCTTTGGAAATGGGAAGAAAGGTGAGATTATTAGGGTTGGAAAGGTAGGTAAGACAGACTCTCACTCCATTGAGAATGTCTACTTGATAGATGGCTTGAAATACAACCTGATCAGTGTGTCACAAATGTGTGACAGAGATAACCTTGTAGCATTCACCTCCACTAAATGCTTTGTGATTAACCTTACCACTGACAAGATTGTTTTGCAGGGAAAAAGAGTTAACAATATTTACATTGTAGATTTGTCTACTCTCTCAGAAAATGAACTAACCTGCCTAAGTGTGCTGGATAATGATCCCCTCCTGTGGCACAAAAGACTTGGTCATGCCAGTTTAAATCAACTAAACAAATTAGTCTCTAAGGACTTGGTGATAGGGTTACCTAACATCAAGTTCAAGGAAGACAAAGTTTGTGAGGCCTGTGCAAGGGGGAAGCAGGTAAGATCATCCTTCAAAAGCAAGAAAATGGTAACCACAACCAAGTCATTGGAACTGGTCCATATGGATCTCTGTGGTCCAATGAGAACCATGTGCAGAGGTGGAAAGAAATATGTAATGGTACTTGTTGATGATTATTCTAGATTTACCTGGGTACTATTTCTAACATCTAAAGATGAAGCATTTGACATGTTTACTGCCTTTGTTAGAAAAACTCAGAAACAATTAGGAAATCAACTTGCATCCATTAGGTCTGATCATGGAACTGAATTTGAAAATGCTAAGTTTGCTGAATTCTATGATGAAAATGGTATAGATCATAACTTCTCTACCCTTAGAACTCCTCAACAAAATGGAGTAGTTGAAAGAAAGAACAGGACTCTTGAAGACATGGCTAGGACTATGCCTCTTTCTAGTAAGCTGCTCCATAGCTTCTGGGCAGAGGCTGTAAACACTGCATGTTACATTATAAATAGATGCATGACTAGACCTCTTGTAGAGAAGACTCCCTATGAGTTACCTAAAGGGAGAAAACCAAATATATCCCATCTTAGGGCATTTCGATGTAAGTGCTTTGTGCATAATAATGGAAAAGACTCCCTAGGTAAGTTTGATCCCAGAAGTGATAAGGGAGTATTCAAGGGATATTCTTCACATAGCAAAGCATATAAAGTGTTCACTAAAAAAACTTAGTGTGTAGAAGAAAGTGTGCATGTAGTATTTGATGAAACTTACATTCTTTCTGAGAGACAGGAACATGAAGATGAAGCCATTGGATTGGTAAAGGATTTGAATGAACCCTCAGCACAAGTCAAAGTGGCACCAAAAGAAGGAACAGGTGATGGAACAGGTTCTTCTATTCAGGCAACCTGACAGGGGGAACTAATCAAAGAGGAATTGAAATAAATCCTCTAAAGAACCTGTTCATGACCCTGTTCCTCAGCAACAGAATATGGGAGAAACATATAGTATGAACCAGTTGGTTGTGAAACCTCACAAGTATCAAAGTTCTCATCCTATTGAGAACATTATCACTGATCCAACATCTGGAGTCAAAACTAGATCACAATTAAAGAATCTGTGTGCTTTTGATGCCTTTTTATCTCTTATTGAACCTAAAGATGTTGTTGAGGCTTTGCAGGATGCAGATTGGGTCAATGCAATGCAAGATGAACTCAATCAGTTTGAGAGAAGTCAAGTTTGACATCTAGTTCCAAGACCCAAGGATAGATCAGTTATTGGTACAAAAAGGGTCTTTAGAAACAAACTTGTTGAAGAAGGAACAGTTACAAGAAACAAGGCAAGACTGGTGGTCCAAGGTTACAGCCAAGAGGAGGGCATAGATTATGATGAGACTTTTGCTTCAGTTGCAAGACTAGAGGCAATCAGACTCCTCATAGCCTTTACAGCACACATGGAATTCACTCTTCATCAGATGGATGTCAAAAGTGCCTTCCTGAATGGCTACCTGAAAGAAGAAGTGTTTATGAAACAACCTCCAGGGTTTGAGAGCAAGGAATGTCCTGAGCATGTGTACAAGTTAGACAAGGTTCTCTATGGACTCAAGCAGGCCCCAAGAGCATGGTATGGACGACTGTCCAAATTTCTGCTTGAACATGGTTACAAAAGAGGTAAAATTGATAGTACCTTATTCTTAAGGGAAAAAGGTAATGACCTCCTTGTGGTACAAATATATGTTGTTAACATAATCTTTGGGGCCACCACTGATAAGCTAAGTAAGGACTTTGCAAAACTATTGGGGAGTGAGTTTGAAATGAGTATGATGGGTGAGCTTAACTTCTTCTTAGGCTTGCAGATCAAACAAAGTCCTAATGGAACCATGATCCATCAGCAGAAATATGCAAAAGAGCTAATCAAAAAGTTTAAAATGGAAGAATCAAAAGAAATAGAGACACCCATTGCAAATACCAATAAATTAGACATTGATGAACCTAGTTCATTAGTTGATCAAAAGTTGTATAGGGGTATGATTGGTTCACTCTTGTATCTTACTGCCAGTAGATTCTGACATTGTTTTCAGTGTAGGGCTTTGTGCTCGTTTTCAGGCCAATCCAAAAGAGTCTCACTTGACTGCTGTGAAGAGGATACTAAGATATTTGAAAGGCACCACTGATCTGTGTCTTTGGTACCCCAAAGGTAGTAATTTCAATCTAGTAGGATAGGCTGATGCTGATTATGCAGGTTTCCTAGTGGATAGGAAGAGCACCTCAGGTATGTAACACTTCCTTGGTTCATGTCTTGTGTCATGGGCTACAAAGAAGCAAAATTCAGTGGCCTTATCTACTGCTGAAGCTGAGTATGTTGCTGCTACTTGTTGTTGTGCTCAATTACTATGGATCAAACAACAGTTGGTAGATTTTGGCATTGAAGTTGGTTGCATTCCTATATATTCTGTGATAACACTAGTGATATAAGTATGAAAAAGAACCCTGTTAATCATAAGAGGACTAAGCACATAGATGTTAGGCAACTCTTCTTAAGAAATAACTATGAGAAAGGATTGATCTCCATAGAATTATGTGCTACTGATAAGCAAATTACTGACATTTTCAATAAAGAACTGAGTAGGGAAAACTTTGAGAGGAACAGGTTGGAATTAGGGATGATTAAGATCACCTAATAGGTCCACTTCAGAATGCACAATGAAAAAAAAATTGATAAAAAAAATTATTTTGTTTGGCTAGGAATTCTGAACTTGTGTAAATATCTAGATTAATTCTTACTCAGCTTCATACTTTAATTAGTATACTCCTGTGACATGTGTTTATATGACTCACTGATCTTTTACAAAATTTTCTCTATTATGGCATTTGAGGCATGTTCAAGAGAGTACTAAATGAAGAACATGGTTTATCAGTATGGGCTCATATGAAAGCTCAGGTATGTTTTCTATACTCTGCACAATCAGAAAGATTAACGTTTCAATCATGAGCAGCAGTCCTATACTTGTCAAATTCCTAGAAACATTCTATCTGTTGGCATTGAACCAGTTCCGTCCATCTAGAACTCTAAACCATAATTTTTGCCTAATATCTAGGGAAGCCAAATTGATCATTAAAATTCTGGAAATTCAGTTTGATTAGACTTCTGTTTGACCCCTGAAAAAGCTGTTGTTACTTATTAAATGTCTAATTCTCTTTAAATACACACCATCTCTCCAGTCTTTATCAAAATTCCTAAACCGTCAAAAACTCTTCTTCACTTCTAATTGACATCTTCTCCCAAAATTCCCAAAGTCTTTCAAGAAATCGACCATCATGTCTAACCCACAAGAAAATCCTGGAACTCCTCCACCACCATCTCCCTCAAATTCATCCTCATCTATCCCCCACAGTGTATCTCCAAAACCTAGGCTACGAAGGTAGAAAATGCTCGCTCCAAAAACTGTAGCATCTGGGGCTCTGAGGAAGGCTTTAAATGAATGGTTGAAAGCAAGACAAATGAAGCAAAGCAAAACTCCAAATTCAGACTCCAGCTCTGAATCAGAATCATATCAATCAGCTACTAAGGGGGAAGGACATGGGTCTTCTAACTCTGAGAAGACTCAAGAATCCCCTACTGAGGTAAGTTCATCTCTGAGTGGAAACTTAGAAACTAGGTTTATTCTGGTTGGTCCTATTAGGGATGTTGGAGTGCCTGAGAGACGTAGGAGTGGAGGTAAAAAGAATTTTGAAAAACAAAAAGAGAGAGAGGGTGCATGTGGTGAAGTGAGGGGAAATGGGAAGGGAGCAATTCTTGCTATATCTAGGGTTACACAAGAGAGATTAGAAGAGAGTGGCATGAAGTCAGGGAGAAGTGGTTCTGGGAAGCGGCTAAGGGGTTGGTTCATCTGAGCAAGCAAAGAGATGAACCTGTTTCATCTACTGAAGAAACCTTGGCTGATCTACTGAAAAAGGTTGGGGCAAGCTATGACCCAAAGAAACGCAGAGTTCCCACAACAAAAGCCCCAACTGTTCCCAAGCCTTCCAAGAAAAGAAAAGCTTCATCCCCAACACCTACTGCCTCTTCAGTCCTAGGGGTAGAGCCACAAGAATCAGGGTAAAACAAAGTGAAGCTGATCTATAAAAAGCCTTAGAAGAAAGTAAGAAAAAGAAAATGGATAAGGGAAAAGGGAAGATTGCAGAATCCTCAGAGGTACTTATTGAGGAAGAGGAGATGGAACTTGTCCATCAAGAAAAGGGTACAACAGAAGAGGTTCCTACACCCAAGCCTAAAAAGCCCAAGACTTCCTCCAAGAAGTCTTATTCTGCACCTATGTCTGCTGAACCCACACTAGCCAATAGGACAAGATCTGCAGTGAAAGCTAAACAAACAAAAGTTTCAGATGATGATGACTGGAGTGGAGAAGAAGAAGAGAATAAATCTGACAAGGAGCAAGACAGGTTTTCCATGTTTGGCAGAAGGAAAATTTTAAAAGGTAGATTGTTGAAGGACCTGGTGGAACCAGGGATGATGAGATTGGTAGATTCTTTAGCTACTCAAGGTTGGAAGGACTTGGTCCTTCAGATGGATGGTACGATAGCCAGAAATGAGCTGATTGAGTTTATTGGAAATGCTGCTGTTAAGGATGGAGTTGTTAGTAGCCTGGTGAAGGGAGTCCCAGTGAAGTTTGATGCAGAGAAACTAGGAGAGATTCTGGACATACACTCTGAAGGGTTTGATGGCTATACTAGGCAAAGGTGGCCATGCTTGGACTCCCTCCCTACTGCCATTGAAATCAGCAAGAAGTTCTGTGATTCAGAGGAAGCGAATGAAGCTAGGGCTGTGCAGAAAAGTGAGATGAGGCCTGAGCACAAGGTTGTGTTTGAGTTTGTAAACAAGTGCTTATTGCCCAGGCAGGAGAGAAGGCACACTGCTAACTACATGGACCTGGTTCTTATGGACTGCCTGGAGAGAGGAAAGCAAATCAACTGGCCTGACCTCATTGTCAAATTGCTAGACAGGGTCATAAATGGCTCCAAGGCTCATGCTACTCCATATGGCTTCATATTGACCACAGTTCTGGATAGGCTAAATGTGCCTCTGAAGAAATGGGAAATGGCCTCGAGCAAGGAACACTTTGGCATCAAAACTCTTCTTGCCTTTGACTATCCAGTAAATGCCATCCCAGTTGAACCTAGTTCATCTCTGAAGACACCTATCAACAGCAAAGTTAGGACTTTGGTTCAGGAATGTGCAGCTAAGGATGCTGAAATTGCTAGGCTCAAGGCTCGTGTGGTTGAAGTGGAAACTGAGAGGGATGGTCTTAGAATTGATCTTGCCAAAGAAAAGGAGAAGAATGATGAAATTCTTTAGAACATGCTGAATCTTCTCCAAACCCAACCCTCCAGTTCCTCCAAGCCTTAGGACTCCTAGCCCTTGTCTCCTGATCTTGTCTAGTACCCTAGTGACCTAGATTAGGGATTTTTTTGTTTTTTTTGCTCATGGTTGAATGTTTTCTTTCTTTTTGTGGATTGTTGGTGACAACATATCTCTATCAATGACAACTGCTGTTTTCTCTTGTTCAATGCTTATTCTAACCTTGATAGTTTAAATATGTTTATTGATTACTGATGATTGCACCATGATTGCACTTGTAGTTGCCCCAGTGGCCATGAGTATTTATTAAAATCTGGGATTCACACTGTGTATGCAACTTTTCGATGATGCCAAAAGGGGGAAGAGATCTTGTGCTTTACATATTCTGAAATAAGTGATGTTTCTAACCTAATTAACCTGGTCCTTGATGATAAGTGGATTTTCTAAATTTAGTGTTGATGGTTAAGCTGAGTTCTTACAGGTTTCGAATCAGTAAAACACACAGAGTTTGTCATCATCAAAAAGGGGAAATTTGTTGGCCCAAGAACAGGTGAAGTTTTGAAGAATGACAAACGAACTCAGTCATGGACCAGGTCCATCGTGTAAAGCACAGTAATGCTCAACCTATACATGTGGGATGCACGTGAAGGAGATAAGTCCTACTGATCAAGAAACATTATCTCTTGATCTGATCGAAAAGGTTGCATATTGGATAAGGGGAAAAAGTCTCCTTATATGAAGAGAACACAATCCGGATAAAGATAGTGTTGGAGTTTGAGATCTTCAAGGACTCAACTACGATAGAAGATCAGCAATTGAGTCCCAATCAAACTCTGATTACTAACCTATTAAAAGATAGTAATTGTTCTCTTTTACAGGTATTACACATACGTAGAAGTTAAATTAAATTGAGAGAAAAAGAGCAAGGCGATTTTTCAAGCAATTTATGTGAGATTTGAGTGTGCACTCCTGAAGCTACTTGAACGAGATAGAAGAACCAGTTCCATTATGTATTTCTTTTATTCTAGTTCAATTGTAGTAGGTGGTTTAAAATTGTACCTTTCAGCTTCCATAGAAGCAATTGTATTAGGTACCTAGAGTGTTCAAGTTATAAGCTAACTTGAAGTTGTCGCAACAGTTGAGGCTGTGTGCCACAACGGGATTAGAGTTAATCCTTAGGTTTACAAAGAGTTTTGTAAATGCTATTTTGGCTCAGTGATTTTAGTGGAAGTTTGGGAAAATCCTACTGAGTAGTAGGTCGTGGTTTTTTTTTACCTTTTGAGCCAGGTGTTTTCGACGTAAAAATCTCTGTGTTCTTTATTTTATGTACTTATTATTCCGCAAACAGCGGTAGTTAGTACACCTAGAAGAACCAGGTTCTTCTAGAGCAAAAATTGGGTACCACACAAATCACCCCCCCTCTTGTGTGGTATTGATGTTTAGAACATCAAGAAGAACGTTCGACAGCTCGCTCGCCATTTGCTTGGGGCCAGGAGATACCGAATATGTCTTGAAGTTCACGGAGGCACTTGTGGAAACTATTCAGGGGCAGAATCTTTTGTTCGGAAGATAATTAGGGCCGGCTACTACTGGATCGACATGGAGAAAGATGGAAAGGACTTTGTACGAAGATGCCACGGCTATTAGAGACACACACCGATGATCCATCAACCCGAAGAGCTACTACATTCGGTATTGTCACCATGGCCATCCATGAAGTGGGGAATGGACATCGTAGGCCCCCTGCCGTGGGTATCTAGTAAGGCTCATTTCCTACTGGTTATGACTGAATATTCTCCAAATGGGTCGAAGCTCAAGCATTCGAGAAGGTCCGGGAAAAAGAAGTCATTGACTTCATTTGGGACCACATAATATACTGGTTCGGGATACCAGCCGAGATAGAATGTGATAACGGGAAGAAGCTCATCGGCGGCAAGGTAAACAAATTTTTCGAAAATCACAAGATCAAAAAGATATTGTCAACACTCTATCACCCTAGTTGGAATGGTCAGGCGGAATCAACAAACAAAACCATACTTCAAAACCTAAAGAAGAGATTGACCGATGCCAAAGGGAAATGGAAGGAAATTATGCCCGAAGTCTTGTGTGCATACCATACAACCTTGAAATCTAGTATCGGGGCCACACCGTTTTCATTGGTCTACGGTACTGAAGCATTAATACCGCTCGAAGTGAGAAAACTGAGCCTCAGTTTGCGTATCAAGAATCAAACGGTGAGGCCATGAGCACGAGCTTGGAACTATTGGATGACAGGCGCGAGGCCGCCCTAGTCCAGTTGGCCGCCAAGAAACATCGGATAGAAAGGTATTACAACCGAAGATCCAACCTCCGACACTTTAATATCAGGGACTTGGTGTTATGAAAAGTAACACTGCACACCCGGAACCCGAACGAAGGGAAGTTGGGGCCGAATTGGGAAGGACAATATCGAGTCATTGGGATTACCGGTAAAGGCTTGTACAAACTCGAAGTAGGAAACGGTGTACAACTACTGAACAACTGGAACCTGACGCGCTTAAAGCGGTACTACTGCTAAGGTACGGTCTCATTTACCTTTTTATCATATGATGAATCGAACTAACACTTGCAGGCGACAACCAAAGGAAAATGTGATTGTTCGGTTCGAAAGCACACGTTGCAATCTTTTTTCCTTGAACCGGTTTTTTCCCAAATGGGTTTTTTAGCAAGGTTTTTAACAAGGCAATAGTAAATCGTGCTAACTTAGATTCCAAGATCAGTTTTAAATCGGAGTCAATGGTCACATCAAAAGCATTCGATCCCTCTTAAGATCGACCTCGGATACTAGGGGCCATCACCCTCGGGTTAATCTTCTTAGCAAGGAAAGAAGGAAACTTTGTGCTTGAACAACCTTGGCTCGGTGGTTAGGATTTATTGTAAGGTCCAATGGTCAAGTGAACCGTGCCCGCGTGGACCACCTTAGCCATAACGCAAGCTTTTACACGCTTTTAATCATGTACTTTACACAGAAATGAAAGAGAGTTTCCACCTTGCTATTACGCATTTTTGCCTCTTAAAGAATCGAGCCTAAGGGCTATCCCTATCCGAGGACTATCAAGCCCAAGGGTTATCTTTATCCGAGCCCAAGGGCTACCCCCACTCCAGGATTGCCATCCAAAATAAGTTCGGGCAATTCGGGCTATCAGACCCTGGAGGCACAAAACCTATTAGGTAGTGACTAAACCTAAAAGGCTACGGCCGCCCTAAAAATGGCTCGGAGACGTCTGAAGCCCATAATCAAAATGTAAGGCCTTCAATAAAATTCAAAACCTGCCAAAAGTTTACCCTCGGCAAAAGTATCATCTAAGAACACTTAAGCATCTTGGGAAAACTTTCGGTCACTCCGAGTTCTCAAAGATTCGAGCAAATAAAAATTTCATCGAGGTGAGGTTTTGTTCGGACCACCGGAAACACAAATGACTTATTACTATATTTGGTTCTATGCTAAGGCATTAGAAATATTTGTAAGAATAGAAACTATGAAAAGATGCTAAAGTAGTAGAGACTTGAAATTGTCAAAAGGGAAAATTTTATATATTCTAGAATATCTTTACAAAGGCCTAACAAAATTGAACTCGAAATGGACAAAAAATATGTAGACTACACAAAAACTAAAAAAACCCCAAGACATTCATGCCTGATCTTCACCGGAGTCAATTCGTTGCCAGAACCATCGAGGCCCTCGGATCCTTCGGAACCCTCCGCACCTTCGGGCTCGAATAATTTCTTCACCTCAGCCTTAAGGCTTTTAGCCTCCTCGATCTCGGCCGACAACTCAAAGCCTGGAGCATGGATCTCTTCAAGGGTCTCCCTTCGAGACAGCCGCCTCACATACTCGGCATTAGTATTCAGGCGGGCCTCGGCTGCCTCGATATCGGCCTTATACTAGGCCACCATCTCTTCAGCAGCGGCAGAGGTTGTCTCTAGCTTGAACCTCATTGATTCGAGCTCTTTAACAAGGGCGTCTCGCTCTGCGGCAGCCGAGCTCAGAGATCATCATTTAGCTAAGCTCGTTTATCAGCTTCCTCCTTTGCCACCGAAGCTGCACTTCTACCTAAGATAGCTTTGCGTGGGCAGTTTCCTTCTCCGAAGCCAGCAGATCCATCTTGCTATTCCACCCATTAGCAATGACATGGATCTCGCCCATCTCCTTTCGGAGTTGGTCGATCTGGTCGATCTTTTGCTGGACCTGCGAGGTTTTGTCGTTAGCCACTACGAATAGTTCCTCGTTTCTAACTTCAAAGACATTTACCTTTTCAACCAAGTCGGCATGCTCCCGCCTTAGGACTGATGCTTCTTTCTGAGCTCTATCCAGGTCGGCCTGAAGGTCCTTAATGACCCTTTATTGTTGCTCGCGGAGGAGCTTGTACATATCCCTTTTCTAGGGTAGCTCCTTGACCTCGAGCTCAAGCTGATTAACCTTGACCCGGTACCGAAGGAAGCTCTCATGATGAAGTACCGAAGCCAGTAAAAAGGTGAAAGACGTGAGAAATATCAAAACCTAAGTAAAGTTCAAAAGGATGTAATGGTGCCTTACCCGGTTTCAGCACCTGCTGCGCCTTATTGAAAAGTCACGACACGTTCACCTCATTCATTTTTTCCTGGTCCTCCTTGGTTACCAAGCATCGGAGGTAGCTGGCTATCCCCACGGGAGCAGACAGAACCTGGGCATCCCCCGGGACGATAAGAATAATGGATCTCTTGCGACCGGGGTCCACACTTGGAGTAGGGAATTGATTAATCAATTCCTAGCTCGAACTCGGCCTGCCAACTTCTGAGGGTGTGTCCTTCTGCGGTACCTCCAGCTCGCCCAACCTGAAAACATCTTCCATAGCGGATGAGTCCACACCATAAAAAAGGAATGAAGGGGATCGTTCGCTCCATAAACCCCTTCATTGGACTTCTCCTTTCCTACTTGAGCCTCCTTGAGCATGGACTCGATATAGGAGGGCGTTCCCGCAATCTCTATTATACCGAGTGCTACCTTCGGAGCGGAGTCGGTTCCCGGAGGGTCTCAGGCCTCACCTCCACCTTGACCTACCGCATCTGAGGGAGGTCGGCCTCACGAATCTCCCCTTCGGCTGCCGCCTGCTCTCCAGGAGGGGTCGATCCATGGGTAGTAAAAATGTCATCTTCTTCGGGCTCGTCCCTGAGCCGAAGAAGCGAATCGAAATCTAGCACCCGAGAACTGAAGCTCTTCTTGGGCTTACGTGCCACCCTTTTCTTTGGCTTCACCATGGAGCTCGGGGAGCCCGAGGATTTTCTTTTCTTCTACTTCTTTTCCTCCACGACACCACCGGGCTGTCCCATAATGGAGGGATCAACGGACAAGGACACATCATCGTCCCCTTCCAGAGGCCTAAGTTCGGTGGTCTTAGGCGAACCCACAAAAATAAAGGGGAAGGAAAATCAGTATGATGAAAGTTAGAAGCATGGTATTTACTATTCAGATAGAGACCTTACCATGAGAACGGGCCTCCAATCGGCCCTTCGAAAGCTTGCGCCATGCGCGCTCGGAGTACGTCATCTCTGTTCAGATGCCCTCGATCCACTCCTTTAGCTGAGGGACCGCATTTGGAACCCGGACAACAACTACGCAGCCACAAGTATGAATGAGATGAAAGAAAATAAAGATAAGATTGATGCGTAAGGGGAGAATGTACTTACGAGATGCATTCCACTTCTCAGGGAATGGCATGAACTCGGGAGGGATCAAGTCTTCGGTCTTCAGCCGAACGAAGCGTCCCTGCCATCCCCTATCTCGGTCTTCATCAATACTCGAAAAAGAGGCCTTGTTGGCCCGGCGAGTAAGCTTGATTAGTCCCCCTCAAAAAATTTGGGGACTGTATAAATGAAGCAGATGATCGATGGTGAACCGACGAGACTCGGTCTTGTTCACGAAGTAATGAAGGAGGATCACGATCCCTTATAGAGATTGATGGATTTGCCCACGGCACACCTCGTACCTCTTGCAAAAATCAAGAACAACCGGATCCAACGGGCCCAATGTGAAGGAGTAAGTGTAAAGACTTATATACTCCTCCATGTGGTTAGTCATGACATCCTCGGGCCCAGGGACTACCACATCCTTGCCTTCCCAATTGCAGTCCTTTCGGACTACAAGAACGACGTCTTCAGTCACAGAGCATATGTACCTTGATGCTCCTTCACCTCGATCCTATTTGCGTGAGGGTTTCTTGACCTTAAAGTTGTCTGCGATTGAGTAGCCCCCGAGAATAAACATTTTCAAGGGAGGCTCAAGGGACGGTCTGCCGGCAGCCACCTCGGGAGAAATCGTTTCGAGGGCAACTACTTCAGGAGCAACCGCCTCAGCGGACGATTGGGAAGATGAAGAGGCAACTTGTTGAGCAACAAATTTGGATGTTTTAGCCATTTTTATCTGGAGAAGTTGTAAAATTTAAAGAATGAATACGAAGGTTTGAAAGAGCAAGTTTTAAGGATGAAGAATAGAGTATGAAGATTTGAAGGAAACCTGGGTAAAAACTTGGAAATCACTATGATAGTTGAAGAACAAGGATGAAGATATGAAGGTTTGAAGAAAGTTGATGATAACTTGAAAGTTCGAAGGTAGAAGCTAGGTCGGAAAGTGGGAAAGGTACAAGCTACAGAAGCTTTTATAGAAAAAGCTCGCGTCGCTTCACATTCGAAGGAAACCAGCCGATGGTTGACACGTGTCCGAAGTCAGAACGACGCGACTGACGGGACGTTTGGGTTTCTTCGTCATTTTTGTCATAACGTACGGGAGAAGGAACCAGAGAACATCTGTCGTTTCACATCGTTTTGGCAAACCTACGAGGGGACTCTCTATACACGTGTACGGGGTCGTTTTGGTAAGGGCCACCCCGCTTTCCTGGTAGGGTGAACGAAGTGAGGACATAACTGCATGAAAACGAAATCGAAGTTGGGAGCTGCCCGTATCAAAGCCCGGATAAAACACCTACCCTCGGAGCCATCAAGACCGTGCCCCCGGACCCGATTCGAATAATGAGACCTCGGAAAGCGCTACCAAAGGACCACACGTGATTAACAAAGGGACGTGATATCCGTGTCCAACCGGATATCTCGGCCTAGACCTCGGCCCGTATCAGCGGCATATTAGTGATTTGCGAATAGGAAGACTTTCACCTTTCTTAGGATTGTACTTAGGTTAAAATTCCCCTACTATATAAAGGGGAGGTTTATTATTCAATACACACTCTGTAACACGCATACCAAGGCACTATACATATGTTCTCTTTGTTTCTAAAAGTTATTCAAAGTTCTTGCTTTTGTTCATAAGTTTTTCATAAGTGCTAAGCTCGGAACCGAAGGCAGGTTTCTTGTTAAGCTTTTAACAGATCTCGGACTCACTATTATTATTGGTTTGGCTATTTACTCTATCTTTTATTTGCTTATCTAACGTCAAAAATCATTTGTGTTGAATTAACCTACATATCCTTAAAATTGCGTATAAATTCAATTGTTATCCATTTTTAAGGGTAAACAATTATATCTTTGGTTAAGTCTTGTCATTTATCTTGGGCCTGGTTGGTTTAAATACAAAATTGTTACTTTGGACGTTCAGATAGAGGCGAAGATTCTCCCTGTTCCTTAATTTTCTTGGAAATTTCTATCAATATATCTTTTTCTAGTTAGAACATTGTTTTTAATTCAGCTGTGTGTATCTGGAAGGGCAAAGACCCAAGTATACCCTTCTACTTTAGTATTTTGTTCATATTTATCCTCCGTTATACTCTCGGATCACATCTGCTCTTACCGTCAGTCAAACTTTGTAAAAATACTCTTCACCTAACGGAAAGCCACCAAATTAAAAAAGACTTTTTTTTTAAAACCCATTTATAACCCGTTAAACCCCTTTTATTTACTGCATTTCTTCCTTACAGATTAGTCATGTTTTTCGTAGTCACTTGTTGAACTCAAGAAGTGAAAGACATAAAAATACCGACAATCATATATTCATTTATATATTGAGTCCCAATTCTTTTAGTATCCTCATTGTATGTTTATTATATTCTACCTTTCCAATTTTATTTTTTTTCTTCTAGCTTCTCTCTTTATTATTTCCACCACGTCGAACTGTACCAAGTATTCATCATGATTTTATTTCCACCATGACTTGAATATTTAAAACATCTTATTAGGTTGACAGTTCTGAAATCTTAAGGAACTACCGAAGTATTTCTTCCTCCAACACTGAGCCTTTGTTGATGAGTATTCATGCACATCATTTTTTTATTCTGCTTTAAGAATTTGGGAACGTAATTATCACCAAATCACGCCTTAAGAACCATGGTTAAATTCCAAGTTATAAGATTGGATACTCGTAATTCTCAATAACAACTGAACTTATAATGAAAAAAAATTAGAAAATAATTAGAGCAGATTCAATTTAATATCAAGCTACAATCTAATGAATTCATCAAGAATGAAAGAACGTATACCAACAAGTTTGAAAGTAACCTAATACACTAACTTCATATATTAGCCAAACACAAGTATTGTTAAAGTATATATATTAGTTGTTACCAATATACAAACAACTGTCAAGTGTGCATCACATTTGACAAAGGAATGCCATATTATAACCACAAAAAATACAACCGAAAGTGATAACATGACATCCTAATGACACCATGAACGACTAAGAACCAAAAATATAAGTTCTTGCTAATCCTACTGCCACCATCATTCTCGTTCACTCTATAAATGAATAAAATGTGCTAAGACGACATCTTAGAAATCTAACTTCCGTATTTTTATATGACGGGTTTAACGTTTTATGGGTTAATGTTTTTTTTTAAATAATTATTTTTGTTAATTTGGTGATTTTCCATTGAGTGGAGGGTATTTTTAAAATGTTTGGCTAACGATAAGGATAGATGTGATCCGATAGTATAACAGAGGGTAAATATGAACAATATACCAAAGTAGAGGTATATATTTGACCCTTTTCCCTATTAGTTGTGTTACTATTCCTAATGAATAAGAGGAAGTGTCAAAATTGGAGTATATCAGGATGACGAGGTTTGTGCGAGAGCAGACAACCAGAAGTAACTGGGGGCGGTGAAAGAGATTAAAGCATATGAAAGTCGTTCTTCAATATTATGCATGTTCTCTTAAGTACCGTCGTCGTAATGTATTTGCAGAATGTTGCATGTAACATTCATTTTGCATGGTTACGTCAAAAGTCCTAACATTTCTCTCAACTACATTAGAAGAGCAAAAAGGTCCAGGCATGAAAAGTCAAACCAATATCAATTGATTTAAGTTTCATTTATGAGATCAATGTAGCTATTCGTTTTCTTATACATAACGCAGTTTGAATTAGTATGAAAATAAGCCATACTTCCTCAGTTTTAATTTATGTAGTAATATTAGGCGTATGAGGTCAAAGTACTTTATTTTAGTATGCATTCAAATACAGATTCTTTTAATTTATCGGATATAAAAGTTACATATTCAAAAGTTACATAAAAAGTAGTACTCTCTCCGTTTCAATTTAGATAATGTGCTTTAACTTGGCACAAAGTTTAAGAAAAAAAAGAACTTTTGAAACATGTGGTCTTAAGAACTTAAAAGGGTAAAAGCTTTGTGGGGCCATAATATTTGTCTGGCTATAGAAGCTTCTCATTAAGGGTAAAGTAGATAAAATAAAAATTCAAAGTTAAATTATTTTTAAATATAGAAATGTGTCATTTCTTTTTGGAATGGACTAATAAGGAAAGTGTTTCATTTAAATTGAAACGGAGGGAGTAATATAAGCAAACACGTAATAACATACTCATTGTAATCCTACAAGTGGGGTTCGAGGAGGGTAGTGTACAAGTAGACATTATCTTTCCCTGATAAGGATAAGAGGTTGTTTCCGATAGGCTTTCGGCTCAATGAAAGATGTAAAAAATAGTAGAAACAGGCAGTAATAACAGCAGATATCAATAAAAACAAAGCGTAAGGAACATCAGATAGTAATAGAAATCTGAAAGTACAAGACTAACACTAATACTATTGTATGGACAACGAAAAGTCACGACTATCCACTAGTCTTCTACCCTAATTTGCGACCTCCGCACCCTCCCATGAAGGGTCATGTCCTTAATAAGTTGAAGCAGCGCCATGACCTGCCTAATAACCTCGATTTCCTCAATACTTCTTTGGCCGACCTTTATCTCTTCTCAGACTCACCAAGGCCAACCTCTCACACCTACTTACCGGGGCATCATTAATAAGTTATGCTATTTTGTGTTTTGATGATTTGACAAACGTTTTCGAGGAACTAGATAGGGGCCAGATGTGATCAGTATATGTAAAAAATCTAGTTCTCAGGGGGAAATCAATTTTGGGTTTTTCATCATAGAAATGGGTAAATTGATAAGTTATGCTATTTAGTATTTTGATGATTTGCTAAACGTTCTTGAGGAACCAGATAGGGACCAGATGTGATCAGTTTCCTTGGCCGTCATACAGTCAACTCTACAGTTGTAAAAGCTGCCGCACTGTACCGACTGACAGCAGATATGTTACCTCATGTTTTGATGCTGGTCAAATATTCTCGAGGAACCAGATAAGGACCAGGTGTGAATCAGTTCCCCAGGTCATTATACAAGTCAACTCTACAATTGTTAAAACTGCTGCATTGTACCTGCAACAGTACAACAACACAGTTGTAGGCTAAGGCCAAACTAATAGACTCTATCACTTCTCACATGTTCACTCATATATAGAGAACATGATACAAGGTTTAAGCTAACGCTTGCGAATCCAAAAATCATATTCTCTCAAGTGCTAGCCGCCATTGCTCTCAAGGAGTTCTCAAGAACAAGGTAATTACAACCTCAAGAACCAGATCCTGACACTGAAGATATCTTAGGTCCTTAGGTTTGTTGAGTCTTGTTATTTTGTTTTTCACTTGTAATCCTACACTACTTTCAAGAAGTGTCTTTGTAAGATAAATTTCAACCATTGTTTGGCTTGGTCTCTTGACTAGAGTTACTCATGGTTTGTTACTTTGTAATAGAGTTATTGCAAAGGTTTTACAATAGAGTAATTGTAAGGAGTGAGAGATTAAGAGTTTAATTGCTAGACTGCAATAGGTTGTAATATGAAGTTTGCTCGATTTAATGGAGTTAAAATCCTACTAAGGTAGGTCGTGATTTTTAACCTCTTGTAAGGAGTTTTTCACGTAAATATCGTGTGTCTTTTATTTACTCTATATTTACTGTGGGAACATACAAAGAACCTAGTTCCCTATAATGTTTGGTTTTACTTTTCACTTATGTACTCTAGGAATAGATAGAGAACCTGATTATCTATATTGTTTGATGCACTCCTAGTTTCTATCAAATATGAGCCATAATATTTAATAATTTAAAATATTTAAAAAGGTATTGTGAATGAAGAATTTTTTTAACTCTCCAACTAATAATGTTGTTATGGATTGAAAGATAGACTAGAATGGACCTGCACAAACCTCCTATATCCTAATAATAACCATAAATGATTATTTTTGTAATAGATTGTCACGCCCCAAAAACCGAGGGACATGACTGGCGCTTGACCGGGTAGCCCCAGTCAAGCGGACCTGGGTGCCTTTCCTATCCCACGTGTTACCCCGTGTTTTCATTACTCGTTAATCAAAGGAAATAGCCATTTATAATTAAAACACCTTTTTACGAAATATACGTAATAAACATGGTTACTTATCATGGTTTACAACTTACATCACCCAACATACAAAATACATATTACATAAGTTAACAACCCACATTTCCTGTCTACGGAGCCTCTAAGGATACAAAAGGATGATACAATACTTGCCGGTAACAAGGCTCCAGCTATACCTTACATAAACACCAAAACAAGACTCCGGAATAAAAGCGGCATGAGCCACGCAGGGCCCCGGGAGGAAAGGGGCTCACCAATTCAGCTGACGGGAAGTGAAGGAGTGCTACGGTCGGTGGACTGGAGTACCTGCTATAGATCCACCTACAATTATAACACGGATGTAGCGCCCCCGGCAAAAGGGAAGTCAGTACATTTGAATTGTACTGGTATGTATGAACAAACATTACCCCAAGTAAACTCAAACAATACACAAGTAATGTACAGTAATAGAATCAACAATCAAATGCACATGAAAGGAACAACCAAAGTCAAACAAGCTTCACAATCTCTCCTTTTCCCCTTCCAACATCATTTCATCACATCAATGATTTCAAAACTTTCACATATGTTCGTTTCAATAGTGATTTCGATCACTTTTCCACCCTTATTACCTCGGCCACCCTTATCACCACAAGCCACACCTTATAACTTCATGTTGCGGCGCGCAACCCGATCCCACCGGAAAATCACATTTGACACAACAACATTAGTTCATAGTTCAATCATATGGCTTCAGGCCACCCAAAATATCATTTCACAACAACAATAACAATTTCACAATGAGTTTTCATTAACCTCAATACCATTTCCATCATATATAACAACCCGTATACAATTTAAGTTACAGCGATAATTGCCCACGACAAATCACATATGATATTACCACAGTTGTTTCAATAGCATCAATTACGACTTCTTTCCATCATTTATTTCACAGCCCTTACCACATAAACACATTCACACACACACTTGGTTTGTTGCCATTTTTTCACACTGTCTTATCGGAACGTTAACCAACAATGTTCAATGCAACTTAGTCACAAGAATTCATGAAATAGGCCATCTTGCCCTAGCACCCGTGAAGCAAACAGAATTCACAAATAGTCCACATAAGAAACGCATACCAATTACTCGTACACCAAACATGGTGACTTTACAAAGGTTAAAGTTAGCCATACATACCTGGAATCGAATTTCCCCTTTTTACTTCTACTTCGGCTCGCCAGTAGCCTAGTATCGACAATCTAGTTCACAAGTTAACACATAAATGTAAGAATTGAAGTTCACAATTACTACCCGAACTCATTTAGGTTATCAACCCTTCTTTTAAAATTCTTTACTCCTACCCAATTCTTCTTACTGGATTTTTGTTTTTAAAGGACATGCATGTTTATTTCAACTTTGTTTTCAAGAATCAATGCATGGAAATCTCCCTTTTGTTTAAACATGAAAACAAATGAAAAAGGGATGGGGATTTTACCTGCAAGAACGGAAGTGAAGACAATTACTTGAAATTTCCCGGACCTGGGTGACTTTGAAAATCAAATTGGTGAAGATGAATTTTCTCTCTCAAGAACCCTCTCTTCCCTCTCTCTTAGTTTGTTCAGAAAGTATGTTAAAATGAGGGATTGGGGTGTTTTATTAAAAGGGGGTCGGGTTTAAAATATAGAAAAAATAGGAGCCCGAGCCAGGTTTCCGGTCGCACTTTGCGATCGCAGAGTGGAAATGCGGTCCGCATAATGGACCACAAAAGTACTCCAAAACTCTGAACATTCTGTTTGGGTTTGCAGCGGAAATGCGGTGCGCATACACGATTTGCGGTCGCATAATGTACCGCATTTTTTACCTTAAATTTGACTGGCACGTGGACTCATTTTGCTATTGAAATGCGGTCTGCATATTAGTTATGTGATCGCATAATGGACCGCATTTTGACCTCAATTTTAACCAAACCACTGACTCAATCTGCGGTAGAAATGCGGCCCGCATACTTGATTTGCGACCTCATTCTGGACCGCAAAATAGCACTTTTCTGGAAAACATTGATTCTTTGATTTTTGAATGCTTAGATTAGTACAAAGGGTCCGAACCGCATTCCTTGATTTTTGAATGCTTTGATTCTTTGATTTTACACATTCCTAACACATATTCGGAACTTGATACTACAAGCTACTAGGTTTTGGGTACAAATTTTCACGAGGCCTTACATAGATGGACATTACTATATGTAAATTCAGGTACATGGTAGACATTACTCCCTTGAATTTCTCTGTCTGAATCAAAATAAGTGTGATTTCGAATCTTCTCTATGAAGTACTTGTATAGGCCAAAATCTGCCTCAAGGAGATTTAACGTGAACTGGTATTATGAAAAGTAATGTGGTCGAGATCGACTAGTAAACAGTGGGGGTCATAGCCCGACAGTCAATAACGACCGAGGTCAAGTATCAAGAGCAGTAGTAACGGCTAGTTTTGTAATAGGATCTTTAGGAGAATATTCATCCGTACTTGTGCTTTTAGGGTTGATTGGGGTATGTCCCATATAAATAGAAAAAGAGATAAGTGGAAAGGCATGTAATATTGATTTGATAAGAACACTTTTTGAGAAGAAGACTCGCTCTCTCTAGAAAAGATACTAACTTTACCTTTCTAATAAGATTATCCCTTCCATTATTCCATACTTTTCCATCAGATCCGAGAATAGTTCTAATATTCTAGAATATTTCTGTCATTCATCACTATCAGAAAGAAGAATCATCCACCTCATTCAATATTGGGTGACTCATTCTCTTTATTTACGTTAATGCTATTTATTGTTATTTACTACTTGATATTTGTCTTTCATTACTCAAACCGTTTGGAATATTAAATGCACACATCATTTAATCTCTCATCAACATTGTTCTACATTATTTGTGTTAACCGATTACAAATCTTGGATTATTATCACTAACTAGGTTTAACCGCTCATTATATAAAATTAATTAGTTTAATCAAAGGTTTACACTTTTTGGTCAAACAATTTGGCGCCGTCTGTGGGGATTTCCTAGTTAACTTATTAGTTTCTTCTAAATCTATAACTATCATGGGTTGCTAAAAAAACACACACAGAGAAAAGAACCCCTTTTTCCTTGTGCACACAGATTTGACATGACAGATAAGGGAGAAGAAAGAATGAGGGTAGTGGCCAACCTCACCACCAATCTTTTAAACACCAGCAATATGGTTTCTAAGACAGAAGGCGAAGAAATAACACCTAATGTCTCTCCAGGGCGAGGTGGGTCGCCTCTCCCTAACGGTAGTATTGCGACGTCCAATGGTAAATGAGCTTCAACGTCCACGACAGAAGAGGCGCCACCAGCGGTGAAAAAACTACTTGAGGCATGGCTGACACACACGCTGAACATCATCCTCGACAAACCCGCCCATGAGGAAGTTAGAGAAAATGCAAGGGCTTGCATTGCACCAACAACGGCCGAGCAGCACAGCCCTCTCCCTCCAGTAACAAGTATCACTCACAATGTTAATAATGCAGGTGACAACACTTTTACGACCATTCTGAGAAAGATGGAAGAAATGGAAAATGAAAACAAAATGATTCGGGGCCAAATGAGAGAGGACTAAGAATGAGTCGACAAAATACCGGGTAACCCAAAACTCTTGCCGAAAAGAGATGCTGGTCGGTTCGTTGAACAACCCTACAACGATGAAGCCGCCCCACATGCCATACCCAAGACCTTCAAGATGATGCCCTATCTGAAAATATACGATGGTACGACCGACCCTGATGATCATGTGATTCACTATGTCACAGCAGTAAAGGGCAATGATCTCGCCAAAGAACAAGTATCCTCCATCTTGTTGAAAAAGCTTGGCGAGACCCTCACCAGAGGAGCATTAACTTGGTATTCACAACTGCCCACGTGCTCCATCGAAACATTTGTAGAGATGGCAGACAAGTTTGTAATGGCCCATGCTGGGGCCAAAAAGGCGGAGTCAAGAGTGAACGATATATTTGCCATGAAACAATCGCCTCGAGAGAGATTGAGGGACTTCCCCGCTCATTTCAACCGAGTAAGAATGACCTTAACAAATGTATCAGAAGGCATGGCTATAGCAGCTTTCCAAAAAGAGTTGAACACGAGGGCGACCAGAAAATTATTAAGTCGGCTTATGAAATATCCTCCAACCACTTGGGATGAAATGCACAATGCCTACTGTGCCGAGGTCTGTGCTGACGCAGACGACCTGAATGGGCCAACCCATCGATTGACCTCGTTATAGGCCAAATCCAGGAAAGATCGGAGAAAAGATGCCAGGAGGGATCTTGCAGCTCCACGACTCAACCGGGGAAGGCATCAACCATATATTAGAAGTGCCATCATGCCCCCCTTCCGCCACGAAGAAGGCCCATCTAGGCCAAGAACAGGGACTCAACGGAACGAGAGAGGTATGCCCTTTTTATTATCCACTCACAAATTTTATGTGTCGCCTTCTAAAATAGTCCACACACTGGAGAAGCTTGGACCAAAAGTGAAGTGTCCCCAAAAGATGAGGTCAGACCCAAGCACTAGAAAGTCGAACGCCCTTTGTGAGTTCCACACACTGTTTGGTTTTCCCTCACTATGATGCCCTTGTAATCACTACACGAATATTAGATACAGATGTAAGACGCATTATGGAGGACGATGGGAGCGGCGCATGCATTATCCACCCTCGAGTACTTTCACAAACTAAACTCAAGGATAAGATAGTGTTGCACTGCATCACGCTAACAGGTTTTAACAATGCAGTTGAACGAACGTCTGGAGAAATCATACTCCCTGTCCTGGCAGGCGGCATCACCCTGGAAACCACATTCCACATCACGGACCAGGATACGGCGTACAACGCCATAATAGGACAACCTCGGATACATGCTATGAGGGCCATTCCCTCCATCTTATGCCAAGTTATCAAATTTCCAACCCCTTGAGGAACATTCAGCATACGAGGAGAGCAGCGCACATCTCGACAATGCTACCGCATCACCCTAGATTGTACGACTACCCAACAAATAAAGGGCAAATAAAAAGACTGATAGCAATTAACATGGTCGAGGTTGAGCTGTAATGAAAAAGAAGACGTCATCAGAGAGCCTACGTCGATTGCAAGCTTCAAGAACCAGGTAAATTTCATCAATTCTTAACTGCTAACTCATACTTGTTCGCTTTTTCCCATGCAAACATGCCCGGTATCCCGAAGGACATTGCCACACACAAGTTGAACGTCGACCCGTTCCACTACCCAGTGAGACAAGTTAGGCGGGAGTTCAATTCTACAATAAACGATGCAATCCGCAAGGAGGTCAAAAAATTATTGGCGAAGGGTTCCATCAAGGAATCAAAATACCCCCAATGGGTAGCCAATGTGGTCATGGTGAAAAAGAAGAAATGGAAAGTGGCGAATATGCGTAGACTTTACATATTTAAATAAAGCATGCCCCAAATATTCATTCCCGCTACCTCATGTTGACCAAATCATTGACGCAACGGCTGGGCATGAACTGATGAACTTCTTAGATGCCTACTCGGGTTACAATCAGATCCTTGTGGAAGAGGAGGACCAGGAGAAGATTACCTTCATCACCCACTAAGGAACGTACTGCAACAGAGTTATGCCTTTCGGACTAAAAAATGCGGGGGCAACATACCAAAGGTTGGTCACTAAAATGTTCAAAGATCAACTCGACGGGACCATGGAAGTCTACATAGACGATATGTTGGTCAAGTCCAAAAGGAAAGAAGATCACATCGACCACCTAAAAGAAGCATTCGATATACTCAGTCGATACAAGATGAAGCTAAATTCTGAAAAGTGTGTATTCGGCGTGACAATTCTTGGGCTTCCTAGTATCACAACGAGGTATCGAAGTCAACCCCGACAAAATCAAAGCAATAGAGGGGATACCAGATGTAACGACCGGGCTGGTCGTTTTGAGAGTTATTGCCCTGATCCCCTATTTACTGCTTCCCCCATATCTATTTTCTGCAATTGTAATTTGCCGGGAGGTTTCATTTTGGTTTTTGGAGTATTTTGGGATACTTAGTCCCTAAACGGAGGATTAAGTCTTAGGATTTGGACCGTAGTCGAAACTTTGTGAAGACGACTTCAGAATAGAGTTCCCTCGATTCCGTAAGCTTCGTTGGGTGATTTTGGGCTTAGGGTTGTATCCGGATTGTGTTTTGGAGGTCTGTAGCTAATTCGGGCTTGAAATGGCAAAATTTGAATTTTTTGGAGATTTTGACCGGTAGTGGCTTTTTGATATCAGGGTAAAAATCTGATTCTAGAAGTTGGAGTAGGTCCGTAATGTTAAATATGAATTGTGTGCAAAATTTGAGGTCAATCTGACATGGTTTGATAGGTTTCGGCATCGGTTGTGGATATTTGAAGTTTCAAGTTCTTTAAGTTTGAAATGGAGGGTGACTCGTGATTTTAGCATTGTTTGATGTGGTTTGAGGGCTCGACTAGGTTTGTATGGTGTTTTAGCACTTGTTGGTGCTTTTGGTTGAGGTCTCGAGGCCCTTGGGTGAATTCCAAATGGTTAACGGATCAAGTTGAGTTTTGGGAGAAATGGCTGAAGTGTGCTGCATTTGGTGTAATCGCACCTGCGCAAGATTGACCGCAGGTGTGAGCTCGTAGAAGCGAGTGGGAGATCGCAAATGCAAGGATGATGAGGTTGTCAGTGGTCGCAGGTGCGACGTGTATGCCATAGAAATGGACCGCATCTGCAGAAGTGCGATTACAGAAGCGGAATAAGTGAGGAAGCTGAGGTGGCCAAGGTTCCGCAGAAGCGGACAATTGAGCACAGAAGCGCGTCCGCAGATGCGAATTGTCGTGCGCAGGTGCCATGCTTGGGAGTTTAAGTGAACTCCGCAGGTGCGGAGTCATTGCCGTAATAGAGGCACCGTAGAAGCGGAATTTGGACTGCAGATGCGGTTTGACTGGGCAGAAAAGGGCTCAGTGCGAGGGTTTGATTTCATTCTCCATTTTTGGACCTAGAGAGCTCGGATTGAGGAAAAATTTCGAGGGATTTTCAGTTCAAGCTTGTGAGTAACGATTCTTAACTCCATTATGGTTATATCCGACTAATCTATGGTTAATTTCTTCATTTAATTAGGGATTTGAGTTGGATATTTGGGGGAAAATGGTAGAAACTTCAAAGACTAAAATTTCGAGTTTTGGAAGGAGATTTGAGGTCGGATTCGAGTAATTCTTGTATGGTTAGACTCGTGAGTGAATGGGTGTTCATATTTTGTGACTTTTACCTGATTCTGAGACGTGGGCCTGGAGAGACTTTTTAGGGCAATTTTCTAATTTCTTGCTTTAGCTTTGATTTCATAAGCTATATTAGTTCTAGTAGTTATATTTATGATATGTAGTTGATTTTGGCTTGATTTGGGCCACTCTGAGTCGGATATTCATGGAAAGAGCATTGTTACGGATTGATTTGAGCTTGGTTCGAGGTACGTGGCTTGCCTAACACTGTGTGGGGGAACTCCCCTTAGGATTTGGTACTAATTTTGATATGTGAGCGCCGTGTACGTGAGCTGACGAGTATGTACACGGGCTAATTGTTGTAAAAACTCGATTCCTACTAAGAAATAACCTATTTTTTCTTCTTATTTGAGTTATATCAGCATGTGTAGTATCCTGTTAGCTTAGAATAACATGTCTACTTGCCTTAATTATTTATCTGAACTCTCTGCAGCATGTTTAGTGAATTTCCTGCTTTTCCTTGAGTTGAACTTCGTTTAAAGTGTAGGCTCTCTTGCTGTAACTATTGTTTCTGTTGTTTGAGCTGCATATTTACTTTGGGAATACGGAACGGTATTCTGGGAGATCCCCCTGTACTGCATATTTACTTTGGGACTACGGAACGGTATTCCAGGAGATCCCCCCTATTCTGCATATTTACATTAGGACTACGGAACGGTATTCCGGGAGATCCCCCTGCACATTTACGTTTGAGACTACGAGACGGTATCTCGAGAGATCCCCTGTTGTTATCTCTATGTACTAAGCTGTTGTCTTCTATGATTCTTCTTGTTAAATTTCAGTCTTTATTTTACTACGGTATCTCGTTATATATATATATATATATATATACCAGTAGGGCCCTGACCTGACCTCGTCACTACTCGACCGAGGTTAGGCTTGGCACTTAGTAGGTACCGTTGTGGTATACTCATGCCCTTCCCTGCACATATTTTTTTGTGTGCAGATCCAGGTACCTCATACCAGCCTCGTTCTTAGTGAGCCGGGACAACTTGGGAGACTTCAAGGTATATCTGCCGCGTGAGCAGACCTCGGAGTCCCTTTCTATTCTTCCCCATATCAAACACTTCCTGCATTTTTCTTTTGTTAGACTCTGAAGTATAGAGATACTACTTTTTTTCTTTCTGCAGTTTGTGACTCATGATGTTCTGGGTTTTGGGAAAACTGTGTACGCCCAATGTTTGGTTATTGTACATGTCGAGCAACATTATTATTGGTTATTCAGTATCTAATGCAGTTAGTTGTTTAGTTTATTTCCATTAATTATATTTTCCGCAATCTGTTAGGCTTACCTAGTGGTAAAGACTAGGTTCCCACGACATGTCTCGGAGGGATGTTTGGGTCGTGACACCAGAGCACTTAACCAGCAAAAAATAGGTTCAGAGGCTGACTGGTCGTATCGCTGCCCTGTCGAGATTCATCTCCAGATTATCTGACAGATGCCACAAGTTTTTTGGCGTACTCAAGAAGGACAACGACCTCCAGTGGAATTCCAAATACACCGAAGCCCTGAAGGAGTTAAAGGCTTACCTAACATCGCAACCGCTACTTTCTTCGGTGGAGCCTGGGAACACCCCCTCGTCTACCTTGCCGTATCTGAAGTGGCGGTGAGTGCGGTCCTGATCCGAGAAGATAAAGGTGCGCAATCTCCCATATATTACATTAGCAAAACCTTAATCGATGCTGAGACGAGGTACCCCCAACTCGAAAAAATTGGCCCTAGCATTGTTCGTAGCATCACGAAAGCTTAGACCCTACTTTCAATGCCATCCCTTCTCGGTAGTCACAACTTTACCCCTAAGAAGCATTTTGCATATGCCCGAGCTATCGGGCAGGTTAGCAAAGTGGGCCATAGAATTAAGTGGGCATGATATCACATATCAACCCTGAATGGAGTTAAAATCACAAGTACTTGGCGACTTCGTCACTGACTTCAGTGCAAACATAATGCCCAAAGTCAAAAAAGAAACCGCCTACGCTTCACACATACAAGATCTATGGATTTTGTACACCGGCGATGCTTCTAATGTGTCAGGGTCCGGACAGGGACTTGTGCTCAAAGTCCCGACATGCGAAGTGATTCGCCAGTCCATAAAGTGCCCGGACATGACAAACAACGAGGCCGAGTATGGGGCCTGATGGCAGGATTAAGGTTAGCACTTCAGTACGGGGCGAGACGGGTCATCCTATGCTGCGACTCTCAACTCGTCGTCAGCAAAGTCACAGGACTTTCTAGATCAAAGAGCAAAGGTTACAAAAATACCAGACCGAGATCTGCAAACTATTGCCCGTGACGAATTCTTGCTCGAGTAGATCCCTCGAGCACAAAACATCGAAGCAGGCGGCCTCGCCAAATTAGCGGCAACCACTAAAAGTATAACCGGAGAAGGAAACGTGGTCACCCTCCTCCACTCATACTTGCAGCATGGCGTACTCCCAGACGAGAAAAAAGAAGCCAATAAGCTTGAAGCGACTAGGTACAACATCATCCACAAGGACCTATGTAAGAGGACGTATGGAGGCCCCCTAGCAAAATGCTTAGGCCCGAATCAAATGCTGCACGTCCTAGAAGAAGTCCATGAAGGCCACTGCGGGGCTCATTCTGGCGATCGAGCTCTGGCCAGATGTCTCATACTAGCAGGTGACTACTGGCCCGCCATGAAATAAGAGGCCGCTTACTTTGTGAAAAAATGCAAGCAATGCCAAAAATACGCCCTAATGATCCACCAAGCGGGAGAGCACCTCCACTCGGTCACCTCCCCTTGGCCTTTAATCAAGTGGGGAATGGCCATCGTCCACCCCCTCCCTACGGGGCGAGGTAACGTACGATTTCTTTTGGTTTTAATTGACTATTTTTCTAAATGGGTAGAAATAGGAGCATTCGCCCAGATACGCGAACAGGAAGTAATCGCCTTTATATGGAAAAACATTGTACGCTGCAGCCTCCCCAAAGAGATCAGTTGCGACAACGGACCCCAATTTACCATAAAAAGGTCGTCGAAGTTTTTGACAAATGGCATATCAAAACAATACTCTCCACACCGTACCACCCCGCGGGCAACGGGCAGGCGGAATCCTGCAATAAATCAATACTGAACATCATGAAGAAAAAGCTTGAGGATGCTAAGGGACTATGGCCGGAACTATTACCAGAAGTTCTTTGAGCCTACCGCACAACTCCAAAGACGAGCACAGGAGAGACGCCCTACTCATTAGTCTATCAGACTAATGCGGTAATACTAGTCGAAGATGGAGAGCTCAGTTTGAGATACTCCAATGAGAGCGGTCCGAGGAATGATAAAAGCAGAAGGCAAGAGCTCGACAAAGCCGAAGAACAGAGAGACATGTCCTACATAAGGATGATAGCCCAAAAGCAACAGGCAGAACACTATTACAATAAAAAGGCTAAGGTCAGACCGATCATAGTCGGGGACTACGTGCTCAAAGACGAAACACAAGCATGTAAAGACCCGCAGCAAGGCAAACTGGGAACAAATTGGGACGACGCATACAAAGTTAGAGTAACCGCAAACAAACGGTCATTCCATCTAGAAATAATGGAAGCAAAACTACTACCAAACAATTGGAACGTTGCCCACCTCAAGTACTTCAAATTTTAAGGAAAAGTGTTCCCCGAGTCGTACTCTTTTTCCCTCACTTGAGTTTTTTCCCAATTGGATTTTCTCAAGAATGTTTTTAACGAGGAGACAAGGGGGACACTTCAAGTTGAAGTGCGAATGGAAGAAGGCACTGGACGATCAGTTCATTGCCTAACATCTCAACAATTCTCCAGGTCGCCCAATGAAGGGACTAGATAGACAGATAGACTAGGACTAAAATGCCAGCCCAGAAAACATGTAAATTTCTCCATGTGTATGATCAAAATGAAAATGCATGAAGTTCGCCCATACTTTCTCCAAAGCAACATTGCCTCAATACCTAATCGGCCCCCGGCCATAATAAAACTAAAGTGACATTCGACCTCGCTCGTACTAACTCAAATTGAACCTCGCTCGAATTAAATCACATTCAACCTCGTTCAAATTAACTAAAGTGATGACCTCACTCGAATTAAGTGACATTCGACCTCGCTCGAATTAACTCACATTCGACCTCGTTCGAGTTCACTAAAGTGACATTCGACCACGCTCGAATTAAGTGACATTCAAACTCACTTGAATTAACTCATATTCGACCTTGCTCGAATTAAATAAAGTGACATACGACCTCGCTCGAATTAACCCTTATTCGACCTCGCTCGAATTAAATCACATTCGACCTCGTTCGAATTAACCAAAGTGACATTCGACCTCGCTCGAATTAACTAACATTCAACCTCACTTGAAATTAATCGCGTTCGTCCTCATTTGAATTAACTAAGTGACATTCGACCTCGCTGGAATTAAATCACATTCGGCCTCGTTCGAATTAACCACAGTGACATTCGATCTCGCCCAAATTAACTCACATTTGACCTCGCTCGAACTAAATCATATTCGACCTTGATGGAATTAACTCACATTCGACCTCATTCGAATTAACTGCCAGGACCAAAACCAAATTATTATGATTGAAGCGACCAAACGGCAAAACAAAAGAAAGAAGCATACATGCCCGAACAGAAAGAAAAGAATCAGATACGAAAACGAAAATGACATTTCATACTTCAAATATTTTTCTTACAAAGGCTAAAGCAATGCCAGCAAAAATATATATATATAAAGTTTACAAAAAAAAAAGAAAGAAAAATGACTACTCGCTGCCTAACTGGGCAGCGTCGTCTCCACCCGTCTCTCCGCCATTACGATCGAAATATTCATCCTCGTACTAGGCGTCCTACTCTATCTGATCCTCGCCTTCATCCTCTTCGCCATAACCGACCTCTGGCGCAGCGGGGTCATAACCACAAGCGATCCGAGCTGCACGCGCCTTAGTGCGAGAATCCTCGAAGTCCACCTTAGGAACCTTCCCCGTCGTCATCAACTCCATAAATATATCTCTTTGGGCCTCAGCATGAATCCACTTCTCATACAAATCCCGCGGAATATCAGGGAAAGCAGAAGTATGAGAAGAGGACCGCTGGGCCAATAACTTTGCCTTCTCAGCATCGAGGAGGACGACTTGATCACCAAGGCTCGAGACCTCTTTTTCTAGTTCCCTATCCTCTCCTCGAGCCGCTCTTCCCTGAGTTTGGCCGTCTCAAAATCATTTGCCCACTCTGATTGAAGGATGCAGATTACAGCCTCCAAAGCCTTCATTTTCGTCGAAGCCGCTAGCCTGGCCAACTCAGCTTTCTCCAACTCCGCTGCCTTCTTGGCGAGCTCACCTTTCAGAGCCTCCACCTTGAATAGACTCTCTTCGAGCTCGGCCCACAGCATAATTACTTGGGCCTAGAGATCAGCACATTGGGCCACGACTCCTTTGCTCACCTCGAGCTCCTCTTCTTTCTCAGTGCTCCTTTGAGAATGCTACACTTGCTGATGACTCTCACCAACTCGTCATCATTCTGTTTAAGCTTAGCTCGGACGGCCTGGAAGTTGCTACTCTCGCCAAACCACTTGCAGATCTCGCGATGCTTGTAACGATATTCACGATACTTCCGCTCCATCTTCTTAAAAATGGTTTACGCCTCTCCTCTCAGCGAGCACTCTCGATCTCCAAAATAATGGTATGAAGAGGGGAAAAGAGGAGAAAACCAAAGCCAAACGATGAAATAAAACTGAAGTACAAGGCACAAAAGTTAAAAGGTCTAAGAAAGTTACCCTGAGGGCGAGGCCGACTATATCCGATGACAGGGAAGCATCGTCCAGTTTTTCAAGAGTTGCGGCCCTCTACATCAGAGCAAAGAGGACCTAAGGAAGGGACCACGTCTTCCGTGTTCACCGGCAGCTCCCGGTTCATAGGAACCACAATGGTACGAGTGGACCCTTCCAACCTTACCTAAATCCGAGTGAACCCCTCGCTTAGCATTCGCACCTCGTCGGTGTCAATATCGGAGCCAGTCTCATAGCCATCCTCGGAAACACCCTTATCTCTCCCCTCAGTTGATAAAGGAACGTCGACCAGTCTCAAGGACGACGGCTCATCTTAAAGCATGGTACCCGCAACTTCCACAGGAGGCCCGCCAATTCCAACTTCTGCATCAGGCAAAGGTATGCCCTCTATGGTTCCCGTTGATGATGGGACATCAGACGACGGGTTTTCATCACCTTCAACGCGGTAGTGGTCAGCTCACGATCACCCGGGTAGAGTTTACAGCTCGGATTACTCCATCTTCGACGTCCACTGACCTCCTTTTGCGAGGAACCAAATCCTCCCCACTTGGTAATGACTCTTCATCTATTAAATGAAGCACGTGAGAGGTCGAAGTTGCTGGCACTAGTATCGCTGTTGAACGAGCCGACCTAACCAACACACGAGGAAGAACAAAAGTGGAGGGCCAGGCGGACCTGGCCACAGCCATAGCAGGAGCGGACTCCATCATATTGGTCTTCTGGTGAAATGTAGGAGCAGGAGACCTCGGCCTCCTCGAGAATCCTCGGGCTGAAAGCTAAAGAGAACAGATTAGGAGGTCGACCCCCACAAAAAGTTAGGAACAAGTGACTAGAAGGTAACAACAATAAAGATTTAAAACAGGTACTCACCGGTTACAGAAGGCGCATGCCCGAACTTCTTGAGAAAGGCCGGCCATTCGCGAATCCCTACTGTATGAGGGAGGACGCGGCTAACCCAATCATGAATGTCCTCGAACAAAGGAGGGGGTTCGAACTCGACTACACGGAGAGAAGACAATGTCAATACAACTGAAATCAGCGGAGCCCAAGCGTAATACAATGAGAAAAAAGAGAAGAGAGGTGCTTACGGGCGTAGTTCCAAATCTCGGGGAACCCGCTTGAATTAATCACCACGTCATCAGTTTTGACGTAGAAGTACCGAGCCAAAACTGGCGGTTAGCCTTGTCGTCCATTTTCACCTCTAGACATTTGCTGCCTCGATGACGAAGATGTAGCATTGTCCCCTTGTGAAAGATAGGAGCGAAGAGGTGCATCAATTGGCGAATGCTCACCTCGACCCAAATAAATCCACATACTTTGAGACCATGCGGATGAGTTTGTAGATATAGGGAGAAAGTTGAGCCAGGAAAACTCGGTAATAGCGACAGAACTCCTCGGCAAAAGGGAGGATAGGGAAAGAATAACCTATACGGAAGGGGTACACGTAGAAGGCGGAAGGCGCAGTACCTAGGGCTCTGTATTTGCACCACATCATGCCCTGTGGGAACTAGGTCTTGAGCGGGAATTTTGAATTTAGCCCTAACACCTTCTTCATCAACGACTCTGAGATCTCGGGGTCATCTTCAAGCATCTTTACGGGAAATTATTTCCTCCACCATAGGGAAGCTATCATCCTCAACAATAATGGCAACCCCATCGTCATGGAGAGGCATACACATTGCCAAGGGAACAGGGTCAAGTACCCCCTCCCCCCCAGAATTGGAAGTTACGTTAACCATCTTTGCTTATAAGTAAAGAATGTGTCTTTTATTTACTGCTTGTTTACTGTGGGAACAAATAGAGAACCTAGTTCCATGTACTGTTTGGTTTTATTTTTCGCTTATTTACTCTAGGAATAGATAGAGAACCTGGTTATCTATTTTGTTCTTTTGTACTTGTAGTTTCTATCAAATTTGAGCCATAATATTTAATAATTTAAAATATTTCAAAAAGTATTGTCAAAGAATATTTTTTTTATCTCTCCAACTAGTAATGTTGTTATAGATTGAAAGATAAACTAGACTAGACCTGCACGAACCTCCTAAATCCTAATAATAGCCATAAATGGTTATTTTTTGTAATGTATGGACATTATTATTTGTAAATTCAGGTACATGGTAGACATCACTCCCTTGAATTTCTCCGCTGAATCAAAATAAGTGTGATTTTGAATCTTCTCTTTGAAATGCTTGTATAGGTCAAAATCTGCCCCAAGAATATTTAACGGCTAGTTTTGTAATAGGATCTTTAGGAGAATATTCATTTTGTACTTGTGCGTTTAGGGTTGACTGAGGGTATGTCCCATACAAATAGAAAAGAGATAAGGGGAAAGGCATGTAATATTGATTTGATAAGAACACTTTTTGAGAAGAAGACTCTCTCTCTCTCTCTAGAAAACATACAAACTTTTCCTTTAATAAGATCTTCCTTCCATTATTCCATACTTTTTCATTAGATCCGAGAATAGTTCTAATATTCTAGGATTTATCTGTCATTCATTACTGTCAGAAATAATCATCCACCTCATTCAATATTGGGTGACTCATTCTCTTTATTACGTTATGCCATTTATTGTTATTTACTACTTGATATTTGTCTCTCGTTACTCAAACCTTTGGAATATTAGATGCACATAGCATTTAATCTCTCATCAACGTTGCTCTACGTTATTTGTGTCAACCGATTATAAATCTGGGGTTATTACCACTAACTAGGTTTAATCCCTCATTATATAAAATTAATTAATTTAATTAAAGATTTAATTTTTTGGCCAAACAGTACTAAAGGTGTAAATCATTGTGACTGTTCAACCAATCGTACAACAGAAGTTCCAAAACGTAAACGGTTCACTCGGCAACAATTTCCACATCAATATAAAAAGAGCAATGTGGACTTTGGAAGAAGAGAGTCAAGTTTGAGCTAGCGTGCCATGTATTCAAATAATCAATTAAAACATCTACCCTTTCTTGATTTCATTCTAAATTTCAAATCAAACAGATAATCCAACCTAGAGACACGTCAATCCTATGACACGTTTCGATCAACTTATGCGTTTCATATCCACGAATATATGATATTCAGAGAATAGCTAGTACTATAAGATTTGTCAACGTATCAGTGTACTCAAAGTTATAAGGGTCGGCCATTGGTTATCAGTAATTGGTGAATATTGGATTGAATATAAGTATTAAATTTTAATGTCTTACGATAATATTATTAGGCCAACAATGTGTTTTTTCATTCGTTTTATAATCTTATTTGTCTATTCACAGATTAATTAATTTGAAGTTCTAAATTCCACGACTGTCTCTTTTTAAATATACTTTTTGGTAGAATATCACCACAAGATGAACTTGGTTTAATGATTCATAATATTTTTCTTCTTTTTCCTTGTTGATGAACAATCATTGGCACATAAATATTGTGGCATCATTTTCTAGTTGTACCTTTCCTACACGTTTTAGATGTCACTAGAACGATGATTAAGATGGAATGACAACAATATTTCGATGTGTTATTTGTGGCTTGAATTAATTCCTTGTATTTTTAGGAAACCCATAGTCCCTATAGGTTTAGGAAAGCCCATTGTCCTAATAGATTTGGGAAAGGAAAACCTATAGTCCTTGTCAAATTGGGAAACCTTTCTCTTATATGTTTTGGACCTTTTGGGATCTATATATAGGGGTTGTAGTTGGGGATTCTAAAGACTGTATTGTGCTTTTCTTCTCATTCATAGTGAAAGACTCTCTCTGCTTTTGCCCCGAGGATTAGGCTTCGCCGAACCTCGTTAAATCCTTGTGTAGATTTTTCTTCTCTATTTGCTTTGTGTGTGATTGTGTTCTAGTTAATCCACGATGTTCCGCAACAATTGGTATCAGAGCAAGGTTCGAGTTTCTACATATTATTTAGGGTTAAGATGTCTTCATCATCTTTAACAAAGTACAAAGTATAGAAATTTGACGGAGGTTCTAGTTTCAGTCTATGAAAGATTAGGATGAAATCGTCCCTGGTGTTACAAGGATTATGGAAAGCAATTGATGAGGATTTTCCTGAAGATATGAAAGAGACAAAGAAGGAAGACCTGAAAGAGAGGGCTTTGAGTGCTATCTTCATGAGCGTTACAGATAGCGTTCTTCGGGAAATTGCTGAAGAAACTTCTGCAGCAACGACATGGAAGAAGCTGGAAGATCCGTATTCTAAGAAATCGCTGAAAAATCGCCTCTACCTGAAAAAAAGGTTATACAATCTCCGTATGAACGAAGGTACACCTGTTAAAACTCACCTTGATGAGTTTAATTCGATTATAATGGACCTGAAGAATGTGGATATCAAAATTGAGAGTGAGGATCAGGCCTTGATTGTGTTATGTTCTTTACCACAATCTTATGATACTTTTGCCGGTACACTACTATATGGGAAAGACAGCATTTCACTCGAAGATGTTAGTAATGCACTAAAATCTAAAGAGTTGAAAAAGAGCTTTCCAGACAGCAGAATTGAGGGCGAGGGTCTTGTGATTAGAGGAAGAACACAACAAAAGGACTTTAACAGGAAAAAGTCAACCGCAGGATCAAAGTCTAGAGCTAGGAAGCAACACTACTATGAGTGCGGGGAGCAAGGCCACTACAAGAGAGATTGTCCTAAGCTAAAGGAGAAAAGAGGGAAGCAGAAAATAGATAATTCGGCAAATATTGTTGACACTGGTAACAATTCTGATGATAGCGACTATGTAGGGGAAGTTTGTGCTGTGAGTTCTAGTCATGGGCAAAATTCATGGGTTCTTGATTCTGGTGCTACTTTCCACATGTGTCCACACAAAAATTGGTTTGCAACTTACAAACAAATGAGTGGGACTGTCTATATGGGACATGATAATCCATTACCATTAGAGGGGGTTGGTAACATTTAATTGAGAATGTTCGACGGAATTATCAGAAATATTGAGTGTTGACATGTTCCTCGGATAAAGAAAAATTTGATTTCTCTTTCGACTTTGAATGATCAAGGGTATAAATTTCACTCCGAGAATGGAATACTTAAAGTGTGTAAAGGCTCCATGATACTCATGAAGGGTAAACTACATTCTAAATTGTATCATCTTCAGGCCAGTATAGTTGAAGGGGAAGCTGTTGTAGTTTCCGGGAAAAGTGATCTGAATCAGTCTCAGTTATGGCACTTGCGATTTGGCCATATGAGTGATAATGGATTATCTTTGTTGAGTATGCAGAATTTGTTGAATGGGTACAAAAATCATGTTTTGAATTTTTGTGAGCATTGTGTGTTTGGTAAACAGACAAGGGTAAAGTTCATCAAGAAGGCCAAGCACAAGACCAGAGACAAGTTAGATTATATACACTCTGAGTTGTGGGGTCCAAATAGAGTTCCCTCCAAGAGTGGTGCCAGGTATTTTATGACTTTGATTGATGATTACTCAAGGATGGTGTGGGTGTATTTTCTGAAAACAAAAGATGAGGCATTTTCGACATTGGTTAAATGGAAGACGATGGTTGAGAGGCAGTCGGAAAGAAAAGTTAAGCGTCTTCGAACTGACAAATGGGTTGGAATTTTGCAATTCTGAGTTTGATAATTTCTGCAGCAGGGAGGGCATAGTGAGACACCGCACTTGTGTCGGAACACCACAACAAAATGGTATTGCAGAACGTATGAATAGAGCGCTTTGTGATAGGGCACGAAACATGCTTTCACACTCATGTGTTATAAAAGATTTTTGGGCTGAAGCAATCAATACAGATTTTTAATTGGTCAACAGATCTCCATCCACAGCGATTGATTTCAAAACTTCTTTTGAGGTATGGTCCGGTTCGCCTGCTGATCATTCAAATTTAAGGATATTTGGTTGTCCTGCTTATGCTCATTTGATGGATGGAAAACTTGAGCCGAGGGCAAAGAAGTGCATATTTCTAGGGTATGCAACTGGAGTGAAAGGTTATAGGTTGTGGTGCACAGATCAAAAGACTCCAGGGCTAATTATCAGTAGGGATGTAACATTCAATGAATCCGCCTCACTAGACAGTCAGAGAGAGAAGGCAATAGCAGAAACATATCATGGTGTCAGTGACCGTATAGAGCTAGAAATTGAATCTCCACTATCTCAGCCCAATAGTTCTATAGTAGAAGAAGTGGAGGAGGTGCAAAATATTGATCAAGACGACAATGTTGATGCACCTGCGCAACAACACTATAGCATTGCAACATGCAGAGAGAAGAGAGTGATCAATCCAGCACAAAGGTTTGCAAACGTAGCTGATGGTAATTTTCTTGGATATGCTAATTTTGTGGAGTTTGCTTTGTCTGTTGCAGAGACCATTGATGTGCTTGAGCCTAATAGATATAAAGAAGCTATTTCTAGTCCAGAAGCAGATCAATGGGTTGGTGCTATGAGTGAAGAGATTGAGTCTCTTCATAAGAATCAGTCATGGAAGCTTGTTCCGTTGCCAAAGGGACAGAAGGTACTAGGCTGCAAATGGATTTTCAAAAAAAAAGAGGGCAATCCAGGGGTTAAAGCATCAAGGTACAAGGCAAGATTAGTAGCTAAAGGTTTTTCGCAGAGGGAGGGGATAGATTACAATGAAGTGTTCTCTCAAGTGGTAAAGCGTAGCTCTATCAGCGTCTTACTAGCATTGGTGGCTCTTCATGACTTAGAACTAGAGCAGTTAGATGTGAAAACTTCATTCTTGCATGGTGAGTTGGATGAGCAGATTTATATAAGTCAACCCGAGGGATTCATTACTCAGGATAAGAAAAATCATGTTTGCTTGCTTAAGAAATCTTTATATGGTCTGAAACAGTCGCCTAGGCAGTGGTATAAAAGATTTGATACATTCATGATTCAAACTGCATTTTCTCGAAGTGCATATGATAGTTGTGTGTATTGCAAAAAGCTTGAAGACGGTTCTAGTGTATATTTGTTGTTATATGTGGATGACATGCTTATTGCTGCTAAAATCATGTCATATATTACCCCATTGAAGAAGCAACTAGGTGAGGAGTTTGAGATGAAGGATTTAGGTGCTGCAAAGAAGCTATTGGGGATGGAAATTACTCGAGATAGAAGGGTTGGAAAGTTGATGTTGTCCCAACGGTCCTATATTGAGAAGGTCCTCAAGAGATTTAATATGATAGGTGCTAAATCTATGTCTATTCCTTTTGCTTCCCATTTCAAGTTGTCTGCAGACATGTCACCAAAAACAGACGAGGAGATGGAACAGATGTCTAGTGTTCCATATTCGAGTGCTGTAGGTAGCATCATGTATGCTATTGTTTGCACTCGCCCTAACATTTCACATGCTATTAGTGTTGCGAGTAGATACATGGCGTGTCCTGGTAATGAACAATTGCAGGCGGTGAAGTGGATCTTGAGATACTTGAAGGGTACTGCAGATGTAGGCTTGACTTTTTACAAAGACAAGTTGAGTGAATCCTTAGTTTGCTATGTCGATTCAGATTATGCAGGGGACTCAGATAAGAGAAGATTTCTGACAAGCTATGTTTTTACTCTTTCTGGTAGTGTCATCAGTTGGATGGCGACTTTGCAGTCTGTCGTTGCTTTGTCTACCACAGAAGCTGAGTATATGGCAATTACAGAAGTAGTTAAAGAGGCTATTTGGCTACAAGGCTTGGAAGTGATCTTGGACTAGCTCAGAAGAAGACACAAGTTTTCTATGACAGTCAGAGTGCCATTCATCTTACTAAGAATCAGATGTTTCATGAGCGGACGAAGCATATTGAAGTCAGACATCACTTTATTCGAGACATTATATCAAAGGGGGTTTTTAAAGTGGAGAAAGTGTCTACGCATGATAATCCAGCTGATATGATGACCAAGGCAGTCCCGACCAACAAGTTTAGGCATTGCCTAGACTTGATTGGTGTGTGCAGTACTCAATAGAGCCCTTGCGAGGGCTGAGGGCAAGGTAGAGAGACGTTGTTCCTGTTGATGAAGGGAATTTAAGCCAGGGGGAATATTTGTTATTTATGGCTTGAATTAATTCCTTTTATTTTTAGGAAAGCCATAGTGCCTATAGGTTTAGGAAAACCCATTGTCCTAATAGATTTGGGAAATGAAAACCTATAGTCCTTGTCAAATTGGGAAACCTTTCTCTTATATGTTTTGGACCTTTTGGGATCTATATATAGGGGTTGTAGTTGGGGATTCTAAAGATTGTATTGTGCTTTTCTTCTCATTCATAGTGGAAAACTCTCTCTGCTTTTGCCCCGAGGATTAGGCTTAGCCGAACCTCGTTAAATCCTTGTGTTGATTTTTCTTCTCTATTTGCTTTGTGTGTGATTGTGTGCTAGTTAACCCATGATATTCCGCAACACGATGATTCTCTTTATTATATTTGGGGTATGTACAAGTAAAAAATTTACGTTATTAACATGATAACCTTTTCAATGTAAGGTCGTTGAACCGTAGTACTATACCAATTATCTATTTATCTCGCCTAAGAATAAGAAAAGGTTCAAGACTTTCCCCCTAGCTAATGGAAGGAACAATTTATTATTCTATAAATTATTCAAACAATACACTAATACTTTTATCTTTCGTAAAATGTATGGATAGTATGAAGAACCATCAGTTATAGTTCATTCTCTTTGTCTTTTTCTTTTTTCTCTTGCTACTAGATTTTCGCAAGAATTTAAATAAAAAAAGATGTGGCTCTAAAAAAATGTATACTATAATTTATCATTTATTAACATAATCGTCACAGTTTCTTAATTTTTTTTCCGACATTACAGTTCTTAATGGGATTCGAATTATCCGGAATATTACTGGGGGAATTTCTAGTATTTGAAATGGAGTTTCATTTTACAATGTTAGAACTATGATATAGAATCTCCTAGTTTATATGAGCTCTCATGGGCTAAATTCAAGGGTCGCTTTTAAACACCATTCTAAGGGCAATTTCTAGTATATGAAATGGAGTATCACTATGGAAAGTTCAAAGAGAAACATACTTATTCAGATACAATTAATCCTTGTTTGTAAATCACATAGTTTTTCATGTATGCATATTTTCTATCACGACCCAATTTCACCTCAGGTCGTGATGGCGCCCAGCACCGTTGTCGGGCAAGCCAAGCGGAAAGTATTAACAAATTCTCATTTTACCTACTAAAACAATTACGACATTTTTCTTAATTAGAAATTAAAGCATACGACGATAATCAACATTAGAAATAGTCATACATCCCAAAAGAGTAGTCTACTAATGTGTGTGCCAAGACCTGGTGTCACAAGTGCGTGGGCAACTAGTAGAATATACAAAAGAATATTACTACCCTACTGTCTGAAATAGAATAGATAGCCAAAAATAAGAGAAGACTCCATCGGGCTGCTGAACGGCATAGGAAGGGAGCAGCTCACCGTGGAATCTCGGGCGATCAAGGATATACCAGCCTGGTAGTCAGATGTACCTGCCTCAGATCCTGTACATTTAAGTAAAGAAGCGTAGTATGAGTACATAAATAATATGTACCCAGTAAGTATCCTGTCTAATCTCGAAGAAGTAGAGACGAGACACTTACTAGGGTCAAATAACATGATAGATGATATACTAAGCATGGATGGCACAATAAATAACAGTTTATAGCATGAAGCAACAAGCCCTTAACTAGGTGATATCACAGTTAACCCATTTCATTTCAAGGCATATAACAAGGTTTTATCCGCAACATTATACCGGTCAATAAGCATATGCAAGTAGTGTCGAGGTCGTACGGCACGATCCAACATAAAATAAAGTGTGCACTGCCGGAGGGTCGAACGGCACGAACTATAGATGCATCTATTACACCGCTCGCGAATCATCCATGCGACGCGGTCAAATGTATTTAAACACATCAACAGGCAGATAAGATTAAACATCAGGAGAACAAGTACTCATAAAACATCAGCTTCTCCTTTTTAAATGTCCAGAATATAGTGTTCCACTTATTAGATCCGCTTGCCATATTCAACAAGATTAAGGAAGTCTCGAATTAATCATAGAGTCACAAGAACATCACATAAAGCATGCTTTAGGGTCCTAAACTCCCCGGACTTAAGCATAATAGTAGCTACGCACGGGCTCTCGTCACCAAGCGCGTACATAGCCCCCACATTCAGTGACAAATTATTCAATTATTATTGGGGACAATTCCCTCTTACAAGGTTAGATAGGAGACTCACCTCGCTCCAAAATGCACTTCCAATACCAAGAACGAGCCCGAACTCTCAATTTGGAGCCGAACGATCCAAAACTAGTTAAATGAGGTAAGAAAAAGTCAATACAATCTCACAAGATCACATTCCAACTATTGACACAATTTCCCAACCTTAGACACGAGTTTCCTAAAATCTGACCCCGGGCCCACATGCCCGGATTCTAGAATTTTTTGAAGGAAGTTATTCTTTGTAACCTAAGGATCAATAATATATGATTTCTACTTCATTTCATAACCAATTTCGTGGTAAAATCTAAGTTTTATTAAAACCCTAGGTCTAGCTCTAACCCCTTGATTTCTCCAAATCATTAGGTGTTAATCTACCCAAAACTCGAGTATTAAACTTAGAAATAAGGGGGATGAACTTACCTCACGATGCTATGTGGAAATCCCTTCTCAAGAGCTCCAAAATCGCTCAATACCCGTGTGCCAAATGGTCAAAAATGGATGGAGCTCGTATTAAATGAAGCTCACCGCTTTAGCATTTTCCGCATCTGCGGTTACGGGACCGCATCTGCGAGAGGAAGGCCGCATCTGTGGAATTGGCTGAACGGGCTGGGACCGCTTCTGCGGTCTTGAAGCCACATCTGCGGCGAAGGAGTCGCTTCTGCGATTTGGCCTGGCCCGCTCTGGGCCGCATCTGCGAGGCTACGACCGCTTCTGCGGTCTCGCACTTGCGGCTGGCCAACCGCAGGTGTGGTTATGACAGCAACCGAAGGCTTCAGCACTTCTCAAATTTTCTAACTACACTCGAGCCTCGTCTGATTGACGCTCGGGGCTCCCGGGCCCCGCCCGAACATACCGACAAGTTTGAAACCATGAAACGGACTTGCTCGAGCCTACGAATCGCCCGAAACAACGCTAAATCTAAGAATCACCCCCTAAAACCAATTGAATCAAACTTATGAACTTCAAGTTCTTAATTCACTTCCAACGAGCCGAATCGAACATAGACTACTCGCATTGACACCAAATTTTGAGGGAAAGTCTTAAACGATATATTGGACCTGTACCGGGCTTCGGGACCAACATACGATCCCGATACCGATGTGATCATTCATTATTTAGTTTCTTTAAATCCTTAGAATTTCAGTTTTAACAATTTCTAATAAAAATTCATTACTCGGGCTAGGGACCTCGGATTTTGATTCCGGGCATACGCCCAGGTCCCATATTTTTCTACGGACCCTCATTAGATAAGGCGGGAGAAGAAGCTGAATGGCTCCAGAATTTCCTAGAAAATATTCCGTTTTGGCCCAAACCAATGGCTCCTATATACATACATTGCGATAGTAAAACGGCTATAGGAAGGGCTGGAAGCGTTATGTATAATGGAAAATCTCGTCACATACGACGATGATATATTAATGTTAGACAACTACTTATCACAATTGACTACGTAAAGTCAAAAGATAATATGTCGGATCCACTTACAAAAGGCCTAAATAGAGACGCAGTTGATAAATTATCAAAGGGAATGGGACTATGGCCGAGGACAAGTCACCGAGGCGGGAATTCTACCTAGAAGACTGGAGATCCCAAGATCTAGGTTCAAGGAGATCAAACAAAGTCATTAGTGACGGTTCAACATTGTCAAATAAAATTTTGGCCTATTCTCGTGAAGAGACAATGTTCAGTACCAAGGATAAAGCGTTAAGTCTTTTTGATGGTTTCTAAGTTTGATACAGAGTATATCAAATACTGTATCTATGGGATAACATGTTTAGAAATCACCTATATAATTGTGATGTGTAAGCCGCTTTAAGGAGAATTCTGCAAGGCCAGTTCTCTTCGCACTTATGAACCAGGCAGTGTTCATGGCTGAAACGAAGACAACAATGAGAATCAAAGGTGATTAAATGATTCATTATGTGACTTATGGGTGTCTAGGTATACACCAAAGTTTGATAGTTCAAGGGTATCAAATCTACCGATTGACCGAGTATATCCCACATAAGTTCACTATGGAATGTTCAAAGGGAAACCTACTTATCCAGATGCAATTAATCCTTGCTTGTAAATTACACAGTTTTTTCATACATGTATATTTTCAAATAGCCATTCCCCACTCATGTGGGGGATTGTTGGCTTTTTTATCTAATTAAATAAGAGGTGTGAATGGGAAATGGAGGAAAAAGACTAGGAGGGAAACGAAAAGTTTAAAATACTTTCCTTAATAATGCACTTTGTCCCACAACGAAAGAAGGAAAGAATTTTTTTTTGCTTTTATAGAGAATCACATCTTCTAGCTCTTAAAGAGTTAAGAAGAATTGGTGCCTCGCACCGTCGTCATTGTCGCTCGCTCGGCTCGGCTCAGCTTCGGCTTCGACATCAGATTTGGTCAATTGATATGATTGATAATTTCTTGGACCAAATTTATTTTCCATTTTCCGTTATTTATTTTTCCTTTTCCTGAGAGTTTCACGCGGATTTTATTTCATGGATACTTTTCTAACGACTATCGGTCATTTTTGAATTCGCGATTAAACAGAAAAGTTTTTCTGCCGAAACAGTACCTCATGTGAACATGTACTTTCGCACCTATTCAACCCGGACTGTTTGGCAATAAATTCAAAGGTTTGGTCTCATTTTCTAACCACTGAAATTTGCATACTCTCCCCTCGCTCTTCTGCATTTATGCATTTGTTCTCCAAAAGCAAAAACACAAGCATCAGTGTAGTTTGCTGTCGTTTGTTGAGTTCGACGAAGTTCTGTAATTTCTATTGCCAGTATTACATAATAGTTGTTCCGTTCTATTCTGGGAGGAATTTATCCAACAACCTTGGGCAACAGAGAGGGGATTAAATTCCTTAGGAAACATAGTTTTTTGTTGGGCTCGAGACGTTATTTATGTCATTCTATTTCTGTCTTTGGTTTCTTGTTTCGTTTTATTTTTGCAAAAATTATATTTTCGAATACAGATACTAACAGCTTTACCATCAGAGGTTGTAGGGGATACATAAGATTTATCCATCCTTAATCAGAGATTTTACGTTCGAGCCCTGAATGTAAAATTTTTTAATAGAGTGTAATTCTCCCTTTAACGAGCCTTATGCAAACTTGAATTAATCAGACACCAACATGAGTAGCACATATTAGGTGGGAAACAACAAAAAATTGCTTTGAAAGCTAGCTAGTGTACCCCTTTCTATGGGCTCATTTGGACCTATTTGTAATGGATCTGCTATTTAAACTTGGAAAACCTAAATAACAGTCGCTCCTAAAAATAATAGCCAACAGATTATATATATATATATATATATATATATATATATATATATATATATATATATATATTATTTTGTATATTTGGCTAACAGATGTAGTATTTTTATTCCATCGACCAAATATTTTACTTGCTCATGAAACTTTAATTAAAAGTCGGAGTCATTCATAAGTGAACTGAAACAAACGGAAGACATAAGTAAGCAAAGCAATCGATACACAACAAACCATACATTAACAATTTTGACATTCTTATTCATCCTATAGTACATGAACCAAATTATCCAAGAAAGGAGTTTTCTTTGGGTTTAGTGCACCAGTAATAACTTTTCACTTTAATGTTTAAAAGGCATCCAACATTTGCAATATATTCAAAATTTAGCCACATACGAAAATCTCATTGTTAAATTCCACCATTGAAATGAAGAATGTTGAAGTTCAGACTATATCGAAGACAGAAAGGAGAAGAGAGTTCCGGAAGAAACCAAAATCAGTACTGAAGAAGAGTAAAACTGATTATTACAGAAGCTAAACTACTAGCACTGTACACGTGACTATTTATCAAATTAATCCCTCAACTGTCACGACCCAAACCGATGCGTCGCGACGGGCAATCGGTGCCTTACTCAACCGAGTACCAACGTAACGTATCTTTCGTGTCATGAGAAAACTTGAATAAAACATGAGGGAATACTCGACATAGAACGACCCGACCTAATATAGAAACTTATTCATGTGACATACGGGCCTATAAGGCCGACATGATCATTTGTAAACTCAAAACATAGGCTGACAAGTCCATACCAATATCCATAAACATGACATATGCCTACAAGCCTCTAAGAGTACATAAACGCCATAATGATCGTAACAGTGCCTCACCATACCAATCAATACATGTCCAACTCATACTACGAGCAAATGGAGTATACCAACACTTTCCGCTGAGCGGATAGCCTACTTAGAGGACTCTCAACCAGTCTATCAGGACCTGCGGGCATGAAACGCAGCTTCCCCAGGCAAAAGGACATCAGTACAAAATTGTACCGAGTATGTAAGGAATGAAAATCAGTAAATAAAAGACATGAGAGAAACATGGAGTAAAAGACTCAACGTGGAAGTTTGAATAGCTATGTAAATACTTTAATATTTATAATGTCATGCATATGCGTATAAATGTCATATGATGGATAGGTATATCCGTATATAACATCATCAAGCCTCCGAGGGCATCCCATCGTATCATCTCAGCCAGTGTGGGTGAAATAATCAACGTATATAAACTAATCAGGTGGTGGTGCCTATATAACGCCATAATCTTTTTCCATACACCATACACATGTAATATACGCGTATATAACGCCATCTGGTCATGGGTCAATGTACATGTATAAATGAATGTATGCATAATGAAGAAAGCCAATAAGATCTCTTGGAATGTCATAAGATCATTATGCCTTTAATTAATATCATGAAATAAACTTTATCAACTTATGTATTTTCTGAGACCCATGACAAGATGAAAGAATAATACGGTACATGGGAAATCAAGAACATAGTAACCCCTAGTACTTGTAAGAATTATGTCATTTGTAAAAGTTGTGTGTTTGCTCGTTTCATTTGTATTATATGGATCATGCCAAAAGGAAAGAAGGGAGAGCCTTAACATACCTGGTCTTAGCCCAATAGCTCAAGAGATCAACTCGAATCCGCTTCATGATCTATACGATAACAAGAATAATACTATTATGAACCAGATGGACAATTCTCTTAATCGCATAACGGAAGATGACCTATCCTACAACAACACAGGTAGCAATCCTTATAACAACTTTTATAACCCAAACAACGATACAACGAGCGGAAAGATCGGCTACAATTATCAACCACACTTCTTTAATATTTTCTTTCCTTCAAAACACATATCAATGACTACACGAACTGTATACTCAAGTTACTCCAACAATTTACAGCCACAATAAAACTTAGAAAATTACCGAATAGCCAATATAACAACAACGCCAAAATAAGATTTTTCGCTATTAATTCCATAATTCTCGTCCCACAATTTCGCCATGACCTAGATAAATTTAAATATACCAAGGAGAGGAAAATTCTTACCTTATTTTCCATGAAATACTCTTATTCCACCTTAATTCACATCGAAGAATTCACAGATTAACCAATGCTCCAAAATGGAAAAACGAGATCGAGGTGGGGCGCAAACCCCGTATATTGTCTTTGAAAAAGATTACACTTTGCCTTCATGAAATTTGAGATCCTTTTGCTGAAAATCATCTCAAATTAATATTCCTTGCTGCTACACCATGCTGAGCCTATCTATTCTTCATTTCATTCTCAAATCAAGTGAAGCAAGAGACATAATTGTAACCTTTTTCTATTTACACATGTCCTCCCTAGCTCCTCTCTTGAGACATTGAGTTTAATAGTACCACCACCTGTTATGGGTGTAGATTAGTCACTGGTTTTGCTGCCAGCATGTGACATGTGGAATGTTATCCATTACACCAATTATTCAATAATTCAATTTGATTTATTTTCCACTATAATTTCCCATTTAGCCAATTATACACATAATTAATTTCTTGATCTTAATTCACTTAAATACTTATATACTTCATATATCTTACTATCATGGTCATGTGGTATAACACCAGTCCATAAATATGGGATATTATGGCTTGAACCATATTTAATCCCAAAATGTCAAACTTCGATCAACCTCATTTTCTTCGACTTGTTTATCCTCTCACCCTCACTACTTTACTTATCACTTGTTATAAATAGCATAAATATTTTTAATCTCAAAAATAATCTTGTTCTTGAACTTATGTCAATTATCTTACGACAAATCCAATGTACAAAAGTACGGGATGTAACATTAACTAACTAACTAGGCTAAAATACACAGTTGTCACCTAACCACTATTTCACCCTCTAAGTTGTTACTCCCACAATTGTCACCTTATGTCACTCTTAACATCTCAACACCCCCCCTTCAAGCTAGGTATTGTGAGGATGTTCAAAACACATACCTTGAACATTAGATGATGATGTTGCGCACTTCCAAGTCCTTTAGTCAACAAATCTGCCTCTTGTTCTTTGATCTGTTGGAACATATACAGGATGAATCAATCCTTCTTGCACCTTCACCCTTATGAAATTGCAATCCATCTCTATGTGATTAGTTCCTTCATGAAACACGTGGTTACTAGCTATCTGCATTTCTCCCTTGCTCTCTGTGAACAACTGAATAAGAGTAGAAAGTTCAACTCCTAGCTCTTTGAATACTCCCAGCAGCCAGATTAATTCAGAAATTGTCAATGCCATACTTCTATATTCCGGCTCTGCTGAACGTTTTGCAACTGTATTTTTCTTTTTCGATTTCCCTGATATTAGGGAATCACCAAATTTTACCAAGTACCATGTCACAAATTTCCTTGAATTTTGACAACTGGCCCAGTCTATATCACAATATGCTCGTAGTGTCATATCACCATTTTCACTAATAAGAATGCCTAGTCCTTGTTCATTCTTCACATACCTCACCAATCTATGTGCTACCTCCAAATGAGACATTTTAGGAGCTTGCAAAAAAAGGCTCAAGGCATGCATTGTATAAGCAATATCAATCTTGGTCAATATCAAGTAAAGAAGTTTGCCTATGAGTCTTTGATATCCTTTCATATTTGTAAGTGGTGGATTATTTTGCAGATTACAGAGTGCATCACATTCAACTGTTTTTCATTTTCTGTTTTGTTCCATTGGTGTTATAGCAGGTTTTGATCCTGTTAGACCCAATTCAACTATAAGCTCAACTGCATACTTACTTTGGCATAGAAGTATACCTTTGTGTGATCTCATTACTTCTATCCCCCTAAGAAATACTTCAATAACCCCTGCTGCACCCTATTTTGCACTAGTCAAAACAAGATTCAACTTGTGTCTTCTCTGTTGTTGATGAAAGAGAGTCCCCACCTAATATTTAAAGATATACTAGGGTACCTATTTAACCACTAAAGTTATATTCTTTATTATTCTGCTAACCGGTGAGATTGTGGGTAATGGTGCTTATTATTCTGAGGGAAAGGTGTTAGGAATACCATAAAAATCTACCTGAGGTAACTAACTAAGACTTAGACTAGATTTAAAGGATTAGTTGTTTGTATTCTTCTTAACTAATGCTAAAGGGGTACGACTTACTAGTAGAACATGATATTTACAAAGAAGATGCGTAGTTTTAAAAGGGATAGGATTTTATAGAGAAGTCTTAGAAAAAATATGATTGAGAGAGTTTAGAAATATGTGTAGGATGTTTGTATTTATGAAAACATGTGGGAAAGGGGGGCAAGTTATATAATGCTTTGTGTTTAAAGGGTGTGGCTGCTTGTGTAACTTTAGTGAAATAAAGGTATTGTAAGAAAATGGGTCCAAGATATACATTAACTTTCAAATCTCAATTTTGGAGAAACATTTAAGAACCTTTTTCCTGGTGGCATCACTTTGCTTTTAAAAGATTTACTCTTTTAGAAGGCCGATTTTGGATTCAATTTCTATTTTTTTAAAAAGAGGGCTGCAGTTTGTTAAGCTATTTTAGCTTCAAAGTCTTCAATAAAATGTTAGTGAAACATATGAGATCAATAGCGTGAGTAATATGTGATTAATGAATGAAAATTAATTATTAAGACTTATATTTCTTTTAATCCTATGTTCTTTTAGAGCTTGCTTAAGTTATCTACATGATTCAAAAGGTAAAATAAAATATTCAATCCCATATGATAATTGTTGTGTACAAGTGAGAGATAAAACACAGAAAAAAACACAGCAAAGGTGGCGAAGTAATAAAGATGTAAACTAGTGAATCAGTAAAAAGTAGAGGAGTAAAGGGTAACGATGGACTCTGATTTTTGGGTCTCAAAGAGGCAGACCCAGCAGATATTAAAATAGGCAGCAACTGACTTTAGACATCCCAAAATACAGTGACGCTGGGCTTGGGCCCTGATCGCTGCCAACTCCGCACTACTAAAAAGTAGCGAGAGAGGGTCGCAATAGCTTTTACCCGATTGTGGGTCGGGATCGATATCCACAGAGAGCTAGAATTGGAATCGAGTATCTATCTAATTTAGGATTGTGTATGTGTTCTTAATTACACTTCTATTCATTTTTGGGGTTTTTGTTTACTTCTACTATTATCAAACTACAATTGGTAATAACAACTAAATTATGCTAAGAGTTATAATGCTACGAGTTGTTCAAATAGGTATAAAAGGCACTAGTAATTGACGGGTACTTGAATCTAAAGCACGTTTCACATGTTTGGGGAGTATGTTATAACCGTTGCACGACTTTACCCACTCTACACCTCTCAGTGGTTCGAGTGATTTTGCCCGAATTGGCTTTCTCAAGACCAATTGGGTATGCAAATTTGCACAAGCAACTAGGGTTCAATTCGGGTATTACTCTCTCGAGGTTTAACCCTTTAATTGGGGCTATCAATCTCTTGAGTACGCCCTGTGAGCACGTAATTTTTGCCCTATATGAATTACTCCCAGAAATTCAAAACAAAATAATTTCTTTTAGTTTTTGCAATTTTGTGGATTTTTATGGCATTTTCTGTTAATTGTTGCATTTGTGTGTGCATCTTAATTCATATAAAAATACAAAAACAAAAAAAATGTGTGTGCATTTGCATTTAGGATTTAATTTAATATTTTAGGATTAATTAATCAAGTTGTTTTATACAAAATGGAAAATCACAAAAATAGTTTATTTTACACTTTAGTTTTAAGGTTGAATTTTGGGTAGTTGGTATTTTAATTTGGTTTAGTTAATATTGGTAATTATGAGTTAACGAATTCAAGTTTTTAGGTTAATTTGTGTTATTTTCTTATTTTTAATTTTGAAAAAAAAAAAAGAGAAAGAAGAAAGCATTGACAAGAGTTGGAAATAAAAGAGCAACCGGATTTGGGCCATTGTTTATAACCTTACAACTAGCCCAATTCAGTCCCCTTATCAGACCCACGCCCCAAACCCGTCCAAACCTGCCGCCCCAGCCTAAACCCATTCCCCCAACCCGGTCCAACCCCTACCCTCGTTAAAACGGCGTCGTTTTGCCTATATTGAATCCCAGCCGTCGAGGATTCTTTAATCTAATGGCTGGGAACTATGGTGTAGATAATATATAAGTATCCGAAATTGCCCCCCCCCCGCCCCAGCCTCTNNCCCCCCCCCCAAGCCGTCTCCCTCACACGCCCCTAACTCCTTCAGAGATCCCCCGTCCCCCGCCGTCCACCGCCTTGAACCGCCGCCGGAAATCCCCTCACGGCGGCGGCCGGCCACCAAACACAACAAAATTTACACCATAAGATCCTCTCACCCTCCCCATTCCAACCCCCCAATCTACTTCCGTCAAATCCCAGTCAATCCCTTCGAATAACCAAAACCCTGGGCGCCGCCTCCGCCGCCCACGGCGGCGCCACCCCCAAATCACCCCAAAATCACACCACGGACTCTCCTTACCCTCCTCTTCCCGAACCCCTAACTGGATTCTTTCAAAAATCATTAGAGCTGCTCGAATTTTAAATCAAAGAAGCGGTTGAACCCTAGAAGTTCAAATCACCCGATTTCTGTCCAGTTTTCTCTCAAATATTACATAGGTGAGTTCTCCTTTTCCTTCTCTTGTTATTTGGATTCATTGATTTTTAAGATAGTTTTTCTGATTAAATCCATATTTTATTTGGTTTAGTAGTAATTAGTATTCTAGGTTTTTGTAGTTTAGATTATTTTAAGTCTTTGATTTTGATTTGTTTTCTTTGTTCGTTTGATGTTAATTCATGACCATTGTTAATTCATGACCATTGTTCGTTTGATGTTTGTTTAAATAATTACTGTTCCTCATATAGTATTTTGCTTTGTTTTTTTATTTTTTTTATTAGGGCAGTAATACATTTAGTCTTAGGATTCATAATAATTAGTTAACATTTAGAATGCTCAGTTCAGGCTAAATGAGTATGTGCAACAGGAACAATCTCACAACCTATGCACTTCATCGATTTTCGTTTAATGTAGTTTCGATCAATTTCAGTTTTTTAAGTATTCTGTTGATTTGAAAGTTGAAAAATAGATTAAACGTTAATTAGAAGTGGAGTTCAAAAATGAGTGTGTGTATCTACATTGACATGAAATAATTGGTTTCTGTTATATGAATATCACGTTTTGAGCTTCAGATTCAATAGAGATTTCAGTTTGACAATTAAACAAGTATGTTCATTTGGTATTACTGACTTAAACCACTCTATAACTTTCCATTTGATGAATCTCATTTTTAGAAACAGAGTCGTTGGTTTTAAAGGGCCTGATTATCCATTATACCAGGCCAAAAGGCCCATTTCAGAGTTTGGTATTGTTGTTTGGATTTGCTATTTGATTACAATTTTACGGCCTACTCTAATTAGTTGGGCCTTGATCCCACCAGCGTCTGGCCCAATCTTAATTCCGGACTATCTGCTCATCCAGGGCCAGTTTCGAGGCCAAGAGACGGAAAATCTTCATAGGGACTATTTGCTCAAATTTAAATATAATTTTGGGCCTCCCAGGCTAAGTAGCACATTTGAATTAAGAAGTTTCTTCTTGTTTAAATGTGTACTTGAGCTTGAGGCCCGAAATCCTTCAAAGCTTTAAATAATAGCAATTAATAATGTTAATTAATTAGGACCCTTTTAGAGACAATCCATACTAGAAAACGATAGCCCCTTTTAGGACGGCCTTTAAAAAATAAATGAGGTGCGCCACGCCGAATAAAATGCATAAACCGCGGGCCCTCTTTAAATGCTTATAGTAATACTTAAAATTCGGGACGTGCCGTTTAGCGAATTTTCACGGCCTCCCGCAAAGATAATAATACGCTAGTCGCTTTAGGAGCGCTTTTAATAATTTCACCTTCCTAAATACGGGTGCGCATTTCATGCGACCCAAATCCAAATCCCAAAATATTGAATAAAATGTGTCGAGGATCCGGGTGCATTTCATGTGACGTGATCCAAAAACATACTTTAAACGACGTTCAATTTCTTTAAAAAATAATTAATTAGAAGCGGTAAATAACCCTAAAAATTACACTATAGGATGACATGTTTAAAATCAGATAATTAAGCCAAATATAGCAGTTGAGCGACCGTGCTAGAACCACGGAACTCGAGAATGCCTAACACTTTCTCCCGGGTTAACAAAATTCCGTACCCGGATTTCTGTGTTCGCAGACCATAACAAGAGTCAATCTTCCTCGATTCGGGATTTTAAACCGGTGACTTGGGACACCATAAATTATCCCAAGTGGCGACTCTGATTTTAAATAAATAATCCCGTTTCGATTGTCACTTTAAATTTGAAAAAACTCCCTTTATTATACCCTTCGCGGGGTGTAGTACGAAAAAGGAGGTGTGATAGCTCTGGCGACTCTGTTGGGGAGAAGAACCCAGAACTTTTGGTTCAGGGTTCAGAATTCGAGCTTAGTATAATTGTTATATTTGGCTTTATCTGATTTTCCTACATGTTACATGCCTTATGTGATAATTGTTTTACCGCTTTGATATTTGTTGAATTGTATATAAACTGTTACGAATCCCTTCCTCTCTCTGAGTCTTCTACATCATGGAGAAGGGTGCACTTCGTGTAGCTTCTCTTCTATTTAGAGTCTTTTCCCATTTAGAACGAGGTTTGGATAAGTTGCTAAGCCGGCGGAGCTTCTGTATCCCCGGTACGCTGCCTCCCCCTCGGCCCAAGTTGTCCGCTCGGGTAAGCTAGGTCTAGACCAATAAACCTAGGGTTTAAACCTAGAAGAACAAAACCTCATGCCGGATCCCTAGTAGGAGCGTTTTGTTTGCGTCATGTGCATTTGACTAAGGGGACTCAACATAGGGGTTGGGTCCGTCTAGGACAGGTGACCTGAAATGAAAAGACCATCCTGATGCATCTTACGTGCTACTTGTGCATTCATTCGCTTTCTATTTGCAAGTTGACCGGCTTGTATATAATGAGAGAAAATTGAGAAAAATAGCAGTGTTAGGGCTAAGTGAGGGTAACCACTTGTTTGGAAAAAACCGATGCCCAAATAGTACCGAAATGCTGCCGGATTTTTGAAAAATGAAAAGGAAAATATTTGAAAAAAAGAGATTTTTCAAAAAATATATTTGGTTTTGACAAATTTGCCCGAAGTGCGTCTCCTAGGGGTGAAACTCAATTTAGGAAGTGTGCCTCCTAAAACAAAATATAACCTACCCAAACTAGGAAGTGCATCTCCTAGGGGTGAAATTTCAATGACTCAAGCTAGGAAGTGTGTCTCCTAGGAATAAACTTAAATGATCCAAAACTAGGAAGTGCGTCTCCTAGGGGTGAAACTCAATTTAGGAAGTGTGTCTCCTAAAATATAACCTACCCAAACTAGGAAGTGCGTCTCCTAGGGGTGAAACTTCAATGATTCGAACTAGGAAGTGCGTCTCCTATGAATGAACTCTTAATTCCTGAAGGACCCAGACTAGGAAGTGCGTCTCCTAGGGGTAAACTCTTAATTTAGGAAGTGCGTCTCCTAAACATATAACCTGAAAAACCTAGACTAGGAAGTGCATCTCCTAGAGGTAAACTCTCAATTTAGGAAGTGCGTCTCCTACAACAAAATATAACTTGAAAACCCCGACTAGGAAATGTTTATCCTAGGGGTGATGTGTGATCTTCTCAATAGCCTTTGCGTAAGCAGAATTGGGGCATTACACCTGAAATTTCAAGCTTCCAATCTTTGATATGAACATAGATTCCATCCCTGTTTCAGACAAAGAAAACTTGTGAGTTTGAACATGGTGGTTGGTTTGTGGCCTTGACTTTGCGGTGATTGCTCCTTCACTTGTCATGATAACTTTGATTTCACCTTAAAAGACATTGCTTGCTTATTGACTAACCAATTTCTCTGTCACCCTTATCACAGAAAATACCTCTTTTCTGTTCAGACCCAGTGCCCTCTATCTGTTGCATTGCTCATAACCAACATTTACCAAACCTTTGTGTTTCACATGAATCTTAAAGCACGTCAGTTGCCACCCACTCAGTGCGTATGCTGTTCTTTCTTGACTTAAACCACTGGCCTTGGCCTTGAGGTATATTGCTCCTTCACTTGCCATGATAACTTTGATTTCCGTTTGGAAGACCTTGCTTGTCATTTGGTTAACTACCTTTTCCTCAATCCTTCCACAGAAAATACCTCTGATGTGTTCACCAAACACCCTTCATCTTGTTGCATTGTTCATGAATTGATATGTACCCAAACCTTCGTGTTACAACGAAAATACCTTTGATCCGTTCACCAAACACACTCCATCTGTTGCATTGTTCCTGAATTGATATGTACCAAACCTTTGTATTTCACAAGGATCCCAAAGCATGTTGATTGTTACCAACTCAGTGTGCTTGTTGTTCTTTCCTGACTTATGACGCTTTGATGTGCTAACCAGATCCCGTTTTGTTCAATTGGAAAGCTGGTGGCAGATTTTGAAGTCATTTATCACTTGCTATGACCAAACAGACTCCGGAAGAGGAAGTAAACAAAACAAAAGGAACAGGGTAAAGCACAAAGGAAAGAGATGATTCCTAACAAGAATGCTACAAAGTAGAAACCTACCAGACGTGGATACCAACTCTAATGACCATGACATGCACCTGTGGATATTCTGTCAAGTGAGTCTGATGTTCAGCTCTTGTTGTACCTTTTTGCCGTGAAACTGGGCTTTAAAGCTCCGCTTATCCAATCTGATTCACAATCCTTATTTGACTTGTAGTGCCCGAAGGGTTTTCACCATCAAACCTCTCTCATTTTGGTCTTTCTCTCAACTCACCGTCGTCTTATGGTGCCCGTGAAGGTTTTCACCAATAAGACACTCTCATTTTTTATTTCTTTCAGCTTTCATCGCCTTGCGGTACCCGTGAGGGCTTTCATCAATAAGATTCTCTCATTTTTCATTTCCCTTGTTTGGATCGGAGTGTTGCCCCTGATATGAATCACCTCTACTTGCTTGACTTGGGATTCTTCGAAGACTAATCGGAAGGTCTTTCTTTGGACCGTAACGTGGGATTTTTGATAGGGTTAGAAAGAAAGAGTATCAATGGCTCAAAACAATTCAAATGGGTTCAAACTTACAACTTTCGGAATCAAATTTCTCACAACTTCTGCCCCTGTTTCTTTCTTGGGGACTTTTGGACTTTTATTTCGGTGTGACTGAACCTCAGAGGGAGGCTGCCTACGTACCCTTTCGGGATCAAGTCAAATGTAGTTCAGGTCATAAAATTACTTCGTTGCTGGGATTTTTCCTCTCTTTTCCTCCACTTTCTCTTCTTTTCTTTTCTTTCTTCCTTTCTCTTTTTGTTGTTTGTTTTTTGTTTTGTTTTTTTTCTTTTTCTTTTTCTTTTTCTTCTCTTTCTTTTCATTCTTTTCTTCCTTTTTTTTCTTTCTTCTTCCTTTTTCTTCTCTCTTTTCATTCTTTTTCTTTTCTCTTTTCCCTTACTTATCTTTTCCGCTTGTGTTTCTGACCTTTGCTACTGATTCCGAAGGAGGGGTATGAAAGAAAACCAATAAGGCTCAAAGGGGTAACGAAGGATAAAGTGTTTAGATAGCAAAACAAAATGCCTTCGTCATTCCAATCTTCAAAGCATGCCAGATACAAATAACACAATTAAACAAAAGAAAAAAATCATACGTAATATCTTTTGACCACATCAGAATCGATAGCCATATCCACGCATTCGCCTTCTTCATTTGTTAAACACAAAGCATCATTGGACAACACTCTCACTTTCATTACCACGAACAGCCCCTGTCAATTTGGGCGAACTTGTCGTTAGCTTCAACCCGATGCAGCATGATGCACTAATATAGGGTTCCTTTATGTTCTATCTGCCCCAGTTTCACACAATTCGGGCTTGAAGTGATCTCAAAATGCCCTTACTTATTTCCCTCAAACGTCCCTATCATCTTCAAAAATTGTTTCATTGCTTCCTGACCAAACTGACTTTTAGAGATCTGGCTGAGAATTATGCGTGCATGTCATGTCACTAGAACCGGCATGAAAAGGACTGTAAAAGGAGAAGAGAACTAAAAAAATGACCAGAAATAGCAAAAAACAGAGAATTGCATTAAACAGATGGTGAAAGGGGTTTGAACAGCAAAACAAGCAAAATAACCTGGGGTACAACCCTAAAACAAACCTAGATAACACTAAATGAGATACTACGACTAAAGGAACTAGACAAAATAAAAGGATAGAAGGATTTGAGTCACAAGACAATGTCCGGATTAGAACCCTGAAATAACCCGGACAACAGAAATGACAACAAACTAAGCCACCAAAGCTCCTCTCTCACTGACCAAGCAATGGAGCGTCTTTCCAATTACCAAGCACGACATCTTAGCCACTGAGTTCCGCATCAATATTACCAACTTCAATATCATCAACTTCAGTCAACAAGTTCCCAAGAGGATTCGCGTGCTCCCTGTCATTGTCATTGATCACAATTACTCCATCTTGAATTTTCTTTCTATTCCCCTTTTCAAAGATCGACAATCTTCAATGCTATGCCCTTGGACATTAGAGTGGTACATGCATCGTATAGTAGGATCAAAGCCCTTTGCATATGGGTCTGGAGTATAGCCGAGGAGCGGCTCAATCAGGCCAGAATGCTTTAACTTTTCAAACAAACTTGTGTAGGACTCCCCAATTGGCGTGAAACTATTTCTTTGCCTTTGTTCTCTTCCCTGCCCCTGTTTTCTGGGGTTGTTGGGTGCTCGAGAATGCTGCGAAGGCAAGAGTGCATTATGCGGTGCTGGCGCTCGCCATAGAGAGTGACCTGGTGGTTGGACATATGACCGGACATTGTTCGGAAGATAATACTGAGGTGGATTATGTGGAGCTTGGGGATAGGTTTGGGATTGGAGTTGAGGCTGGGTATGGTAAGGTGATGGGCCCCTGGACCAATCTCTTGACTCAATTACTGCAACGTCCTCTTTCTTCTTCTTTCCCAATACTCCTCCTGTGCCATTTTGAATAGCCTGGACGGTCGCCTTAATTGCTGAATAACTCATGATTTTGTTAGATTTGAGTCCTTCTTCTACCATGCTTCCCATTTTCACTACTTCATTAAAAGAATTCCCTACTGCTGACACCAAGTGACCGAAATAAGTGGGCTCTAAGGCCTGCAAGAAGTAATCAACCATTTCACTCTCTTTCATCGGAGGGTCAACCCTCGCTGCTTGCTCTCTCCAATGGAAGCCGTATTCTCTGAAGCTCTCCCCTAGCTTCTTCTCAATTCTGGTCAATGACAAACGGTCTGGAACAATTTCAAGATTGTACTGAAAATGGCATGCGAAGGCTTGGGCCAGATCATCCCATGTGTACCACCGACCATGATCTTGCCGGGTATACCATTCTAATGCAGACCCACTCAAACTCTGGCTGAAGTACGCCATCAGTAACTCATCTTTTTCACCTGCCCCTCTCATTTTGCTGCAAAATCCTCTCAAATGTGCTACCGGATCACCATGCCCGTCATACATATCGAACTTAGGCATCTTGAACCCTACTGGTAGCTGGACATCCGGGAACAGACACAAATCTTTATAGGCCACACTGACTTGGCCACTCAATCCATGTTCCCGAAGGATTGCTCCAGGCTTCTTACTTTTCGAAACATCTCTTCCTGCTCCGGGCTCTTAGGTAGCTTTTTGCTTTCCGCCGGGAGCTCAAGGTGAGGAGTGTAGGAATAGGGTTCTGGAGCTTTGAAAGTTGGCTCCGGGGGGTAATATTGGTTATCGCGAGCTTAGAACAAAGGCTCGCTGGAGGATCTGTGGAGTGTAGCGGGAAGGGGTGCCACGAAGACAGGAGTGGCTGGTGGACGAGGGTACGGAACTAGTTTGGGTGGTGGAGCTGGTGGTGTTTGGGAAGTTGTGCCCTGGTAATGTTCGCAAATGGGAAAGCCCGGGGACGAATCGGTGGCAGGATGATCCTGTGACTGAGCCAATGGCGGGATGAAGGCAAGGTTGGCAGGGTAAGCTGGGGGTGGTTGCCCTTTTGCCCAGGCCAGGTACATTTCGGCCATCGGTTGCTTCAACTTATACATCTCTTCTTTCATCGTATTGACATCCAACTCTTCCCTCTCTCTCGACGGATCGATGGCACTCACATCAAGTCCCTGGTTGGCCATGAGCACTTTGTTTTTGTATGGGTGAGTTGCCAGAATGCCACAAACTAACCACCTGCCAGGACTTATCATCAACAACAATTCCGTTAGCGGTTAGAGCTTTAACAGATTGGTAATCCCACATCTTGGGAATGAATGCACCTAAGCAGTTAGTCGTTTCTATTATGCATCTGCTTGACTGCATGCGTCATCCCGGCTTTTCCTTATTTCTATTTTGCAACTTCCTTTTCTTTTCTTCCCTCACTTTTGCATTCTTGTTTTCTTTTTTTTTTGTTTCTACTCTCCCATGCCTTTTCTGCTCTTACTTTCCTTTTTCCTTACTCCTCTTCTCGTGCTTTTCCCTTTTCGTTTTTCCTCTCTTCTTTTCCCTTTTTTTCTTCTTTTATTTTATTAGTTATCGTCGAATCCTATGGAAATTGCCTACGTATCATGACCCCGCATGAATCAGACCGAGCGTAGTTCTGGAGGATAAAAATAAATAACGAAACATTTTGTGATTTTCAAATTTTCATAAATATAAAATGTTTTGATTACAACGACTCATCCTACGGAATTTTTACCATAAAAACTAACAGGAGGAAAACCAAGACTCATTTTGACTCAAAAGGTTGTCACTATTTTTCAAAATTTTCATAAAAATATCCGGACTTTGCCAATACGGCCTTTCAGCACCTCGAGGAAGAAGATTTTAAGGCTGTGTTCGCTAACCGGCCAAAAACTAAAAATGACCAAAGGTGGCTGTTCTTGCAAAAACAGCCTTCCGGCGCCCTATAGGGACGTTTGGCTTAATTTAAACAAGAATGGCGTCACCCGACTTATTTTGACAAATATAAATTTTTGGTATTTTTGGCTATTTTTGCAAAAGGGAGGTTGGACCCGATGAGGGTTGCCTACGTATCTCACATCCGGTGAGAATCAAACCAGCGTAGTCCTATTTTTGGGTCATTTAAGTTTATCCCTAGGAGACGCACTTCCTAGCCTGAGTCATTGAAATTTCACCCCTAGGAGACGCACTTCCTAGTTTGGGTCTTTCAGGAATTAAGAGTTCATTCATAGGAGACGCACTTCCTAGTTTGAATCATTGAAGTTTCACCCCTAGGAGACGCACTTCATAGTCTGGGTAGGTTATATTTTTGTTTTAGGAGACGCACTTTCTAAATTGAGTCTCACCCCTAGGAGACGCACTTCCTAGTTTTGGGTCATTTAAGTTTATTCCTAGGAGACGCACTTCCTAGCCTGAGTCATTGAAATTTTACCCCTAGGAGACGCACTTCCTAGTCTGGGTCTTTCAGGAATTAAGAGTTCATTCATAGGAGACGCACTTCCTAGTTTGAATCATTGAAATTTCACCCCTAGGAGACGCACTTCCTAGTCTGGGTCTTTCAGGAATTAAGAGTTCATTCATAGGAGACACACTTCCTAGTTTGAATCATTGATGTTTCAGCCCTAGGAGACGCACTTCCTAGTTTTGGGTCATTTAAGTTTCTCCCTAGGAGACACACTTCCTAGTTTGGGTAGGTTATATTTTAGGAGACGCACTTCCTAAATTGAATTTCACCCCTAGGAGACGCACTTCCTAGTTTTGGGTCATTTAAGTTTATTCCTAGGAGACGCACTTCCTAGTTTGAGTCATTGAAGTTTCACCCATAGGAGACACACTTCCTAAATTGAGAGTTCATTCATAGAAGATGCACTTCCTAGTTTGAGTCATCGAAGTTTCACCCATAGGAGACACACTTCCTAAATTAAGAGTTCATTCATAGGAGACGCACTTCCTAATTTGGTTCATTCAGGTTTTATTTTAGCAAACGCATTTGCTAGCCAAAGTTACTTGGTTTACTCGTAGGAGACGCACATCCTAATCCAGTCTTTAGTTTACTCTCATCATGGCATCAGTAGAATAAGTGGTTTACAATATTGCTAACAACTCATAAATCTTCCTAGTGCAAACTGGGGCAGAAAAGTTTCGTTTGTTTTGTTTGTTTTGACTACGGGCACACATATAGAAAACAAGGCACACATTTCAAGTTTCAGCAGTCAGGAGCCTGCCTGGAGAACAGAGGCATACATTTCAAGTTTCATCAGTCAGGAGCCCGCCTGGAGAACAGAGGCATACATTTCAAGTTTCAGCAATCAGGAGCCCGCCTGGAGAACAGAGGTAATATTTCAAGTTTTAGCAGTCAGGAGCCCGCCTGGAGAACAGAGGCATACACTTCAAGTTTCAGCAATCAAGCATCGCTCGGAGAAATGGCAAAACATCTCGGATCACAGTTCAAGGCAACAACAAAAGAATTCCACCGGGAGAATACAAGTTAACAAGGCAACAAGAACCGCAAGATCAAGTTTGAAGACATAGATAGGACTCTTGTAATTCATAGATCATAGCTTAGTCTAGCTTCTTTATATTTTGACACGGTGTAATAAGGGGGTTCAGTAAGCGGTAGCAGCAGCAGCAACAGTGAAATCACAGCTTCATGGTAGTCCCAGCTACCAAACCTTCCCGAACTACACTGACCTGATTCATTTTTAGCCAAGGATATATAGGCAACCTCAGAAGCAGGGTGCGGTCAAACTTTTCAAAAATGCTTCACACAGAGAATTCAGACGGGCAAAAATCGCTCGTATTTGCTCACTTATCTTTGCACGAAAACTCTTCGTGTTACCGAGAAAAGAGGGGCAGCTGTGAGCATGTGATTTTTTCCCTATATGAATTACTCCCAGAAATTCAAAACAAAACAATTTCTTTTAGTGTTTACAATTTTGTGGATTTTTGTGGCATTTTCTGTTAATTGTTTGCATTTGTGTGTGCATATTAATTCATATAAAAATACAAAAAAAAAATTGTGTGTGCATTTACATTTAGGATTTAATTTAACATTTAAGGATTAATTAATCAAGTTGTTTTATACAAAATGGAAAATCACAAAAATAGTTTATTTTACACTTTAGTTTTATGTTTGAATTTTAGGTAGTTGGTATTTTAATTTGGTTTAGTTAATATTGGCAATTATGAGTTAACTAATTCAAGTTATTAGGTTAATTTGTGTTATTTTCTTATTTTTAATTCTGAAAAAAAAATAGAAAGAAGAAAGCATTGACAAGAGTTGGTAATAAAAGAGCAACCGGATTTGGGCCATTGTTTATAACCTTACAACCAGCCCAATTCAGTCCCCTTATCAGACCCACGCCCCAAACCCGTCCAAACCTGCCGCCCCAGCCCAAACCCATTCCCCCAACCCGGTCCAGCCCCTACCCTCGTTAAAACGGCGTCGTTTTGCCTATATTGAATCCCAGTCGTCGAGGATTCTTTAATCTAACGGCTGGGAACTATGGCGTAGATAATATATAAGTGTCCAAAATTGCCCCACCCCCTCCCCCAAGCCGTCTCCCTCACACGCCCCTAACCCCTTCAGAGAACCCCCGTCCCCCGCCGTCCACCGCCTTGAACCGCCGCCGGAAATCGCCAAACGGCGGCGGCCGGCCACCAAACACCACCAAATTTACACCATAAGATCCTCTCACCCTCCTCATTCCAACCCCCCAATCTACTGCCCTCAAATCCCAGTCAATCCCTTCGAATAACCAAAACCCTAGGCGCCGCCTCCGCCGCCACGGCGACGCCACCCCCAAATCACCCCAAAATCACAACCCGGACTCTCTTTACCCTCCTCTTCCCGAACCCCTATCTTGATTCTTTCAAAAATCATTAGAGCTGCTCGAATTTTAAATCAAAGAAGCGGTTGAACCCTAGAAGTTCAAATCACCCGATTTCTGTCCAGTTTTCGTTCAAATATTACATAGAGTTCTCCTTTTCCTTCTCTTGTTATTTGGATTCATTGATTTTTAAGATAGTTTTTCTGATTAAATCCATGTTTTATTTGGTTTAGTAGTAATTGGTATTCTAGGTTTTTGTAGTTTAGATTATTTTAAGTCTCTGATTTTGATTGTTTTCTTTGTTTGTTTGATGTTAATTCATGACCATTGTTAATTCATGACCATTGTTCGTTTGATGTTTGTTTGAATAATTATTGTTCCTCATATAGTATTTTGCTTTGTTTTTTTATTTTTGTTATTAGGGCAGTTATACATTTAGTCTTAGGGTTCATAATAATTAGAGTTAAGTTTTTATTAGTTAGATTGGTTAGTTTAAATTTTAAACCCTCTTTGGTTATAGCTGATCACTTCCAGCTCCTTGTGTAATTAACCATGGTCATTCTCTGACCAAGTTAAAAGGGGGCTGGGGTTAGTTAACCTAGGTTGGTAATTTCAGAGCTAATGCAGGGGTAGTATAGGTAGTTCAATTAGGGAATCCCTGCAATAACTGAAATAGAATCCCCTAGAACCTTCTAGATGGGGATTCTAATTAAAATTTCAGAAACTTAGTATAATAACTTGTGCAATAAGTCAGTCCTTGAGGGACTTTTAAGCTAAAAAATGAAATTAAAAGAGGGGGCAAGGGTGCAAAAGAAAATTTGAAAGTTGCCCTAGCTTTTGTCTATAAAAGGGCAGTACCCTTGCCTTGCAAGGCAGGTTTTGGCATCTGAAATACTCCCCCCAAAAAGTTTCTGCAAGTTTGGGAGCATCTGAAAAATTCCCTAAAGTTCCAGCGTCTAAAATTCCCCCAAAACATTTTCTGCAAGTTCTAGCATCTAAAATTTGAATTTCAAATTCAAATACTAAAATCTGAACTCCTAGAGTTCAAAAACTTCAACTCAGATTCAGTCTTTCTTCAGAAAACCAAAAAAAAAAAAGAGTAAAAGCACTAGAAACTCCAAAAATACTGTTATATTGAAGTTTTCCTAGAGTGATTTCAAGCATAGCTACTAATCCGAGTCCATGGTGCTCCTGGTTTCAAATTCGAGTCATTTCGGGTATATTTGAGCTGTTTTTGGTTGGTTCATTGGTTGAAAATTGTCCTGTGTCAGTTGATGTTGTCGCTGGGCTTATAACACTACCTCAAGCATCTGATTTCTATTGTTGAACTGTTGTGACACTGCTGACTGCCCATTTTTCTTTGTTTTGCCTCGAATTCCAGGTACATTTTCAAACCTCAAGTGCTGTGAGATTGATTACATGTGTATGACTGCTTTTCGAGAAGGCATATTGAAGAAATTCCTTGTTTTTCCTTTATTTTGTGTGAAGCTATTCTGATTTGTATACTTAGACATTAATTCAACAGTGCTAGTTAGACTATTATTTACTTTGTATTAATTGGACTGAGTGAATTATCACTTATAGTTTTAGTTGGACTTTATAAGTCAAAATTAGTTGTAGTTATTGTCAAATAGGCTGTAGAATGATTTGAGGTCAAGCAGGTCTGGGTAATTCGAACCTAATGATTGCCTCAGTATAACGTGTTTAAGTTCCTTTGTTAGTTAACATTTAGAATGCTCAGTTCAGGCTAAATGAGCATGTGCAACAGGAACGAACTCACAACCCATGCACTTCATCCATTTTCGTTTAATGTAGTTTCGATCAGTTTCAGTTTTTAAGTATTCTGTTGATTTGAAAGTTGAAAAATAGATTAAATGTTAATTATAAGTGGAGTTCAAAAATGAGTGTGTGTATCTACATTGACATGAAATAACTGGTTTCTGTTATATGAATATCACGTTTTGAGCTTCAGATTCAATAGGGATTTCAGTTTGACAATTAAACAAGTATGTTCATTTGGTATTACTGACTTAAACAACTCTATAACTTTCCATTTGATCTCATTTTTAGAAATAGAGTCGTTGGTTTTAAAGGGCCTGATTATCCATTGTACCAGGCCAAAAGGCCCATTTCAGAGTTTGGTATTGTTGTTTGGATTTGCTATTTGATTAAAATTTTACGGCCTACTCTAATTAGTTGGGCCTTGATCCCACCGGCGCCTGGCCCAATCTTAATTCCGGACTATCTGCTCATCCAGGGCCAGTTTCGAGGCCAAGAGATGGAAAATCTTCATAGGGACTATTTGCTCAAATTTAAATATAATTTTGGGCCTCCCAGGCTAAGTAGCACATTTGAGTTAAGAAGTTTCTTCTTGTTTAAATGTGGACTTGAGCTTGAGGCCCGAAATCCTTAAAAGCTTTAAATAATAGCAATTAATAGTGTTAATTAATTAGGACCCTTTTAGAGACAATCCATACTAGAAAACAATAGCCCCTTTTAGGATGGCCTTTAAAAAATAAATGAGGTGCGCCACACCGAATAAAATGCATAAACCGTGGGCCCTCTTTAAATGCTTATATTAATACTTAGAATTCGGGACGTGCCGTTTAGCGAGTTTTCACGGTCTCCCGCAAAGATAATAATACGCTAGTCGCTTTAGGCGCGCTTTTAATAATTTCACCTTCCTAAATACGGGTGCGCATTTCATGCGACCCAAATCCAAATCCCAAAATGTTGAATAAAAATGTATCGAGGATCCGGGTGCATTTCATGTGACGTGATCCAAAAATATGTTTTAAACGATGTTCAATTTCTTAAAAAAATAATTAATTAAAAGCGGTAAATAACCCTAAAAATTGCACTATAGGATGACGTGTTTAAAATCAGATAATTAAGCCAAATATAGCAGTTGAGCGACCGTGCTAGAACCACGGAACCCGGGAATGCCTAGCACCTTCTCCCGGGTTAACATAATTCCTTACCCGAATTTCTGTGTTCGCAGACCATAATAAGAGTCATCTTCCTCGATTCGGGATTTTAAACCGGTGACTTGGGACACCATAAATTATCCCAAGTGGCGACTCTGATTTTAAATAAATAATCCTGTTTCGATTGTCACTTTAAATTGAAAAAACTCCCTTTATTATACCCTTCGCGAGGTGTAGTAAGAAAAAGGAGGTGTGACACGCCCCAATTCATTGTTGGACCAATTTCGGAGACTTAGGCTCTCTTTCTCAAGAAGAGCTCAAGTCAACTCAACACAAACTAGTGTTTGCAACCACTAATTCAGAAATTAACCATGAAATTAGCCCAAATAACAAATACCCATAGTCAAATTAGCCCTAAAATACAAGACCCGTCAATTACCCACACTAGGATTGAGCCACAACCCTAGCTTAGGGGTCTAGCTACTTATAATTAAAGAAGAAAAGAAAGAAATGGATGAAGATAATCTCATATTAATTAATCACTAAGTTAAACACAAAGATTCAATGATAAAAAGTAGCTAAAAGTGCCCAAAATAGCTAAGAATCTCGAACCCACGAGCGCAGCAGCTAAATTACAATATCTGATACCTTAAAAATGGAAAAAGAAGCTATTTATACTAGGTTGAAAAATTTGGACAAAAATGCCCCTGCAGGGTTAGTGCGGACCGCACAAAATGGACCGCGGTCCGCACTAGGACTTTTGGCTTCAAATTCCAGCTCTCTGAACTTAGGCTTCGCTGACCACACAGAATGGACTGCGGCCGTGGTGACTTCTATTGCGGTCCGCATAAAATGGACTGCGGACCGCATGGGCTTGAAAGCTTCATCTTGCAAGTTCTCTGAATCTCAGCTCTGTTGACCGCACAGAATGGTAGTGTGGCTGCATGGACTCCAATGCGGACCACACTAAATCTAGTGCGGCCGCATTGCCTTTTAGCCTGAATACCTACTCTCTGAATCTCCTAGTGCGGACCGCACAAAGTGGTGTGCGGCCGCACTAGACCTATTTTGCCAGAGCTTGTCTTGTCTTTGGCACTTGTGCAAGTTTCACTCCTTTTGAGCTGATCTTTGACACCTTGTCACTTTGTTGATCAAACCTGCAATCAAGCACAACTTATGAGCCTTTTGGGACTATTTTGTATGAATTTCTAATCAAGGCATGAGCAAGAAGGAGTATAAAATACGTCAAAATCCCTAGTTATCAACTCCCCCAAACTTAAGCTTTTGCTTGTCCTCAAGCAAACAAAATTAGACCCACCCCTAAAGGGAAAATCCAAGAAATTTTTAGCTGTTCTAAAGCAACCTCAACTAGCATCAATTGGGACTAACAATTGCCCTCAATACAAATGAATCATTAACAACCTTTACTCTTTGAAAACACCATGGATCAAGTGTGACACAAGAGCATCAAGAATTGACTCAACACATCAAAGAACTCTTTTCTATTACTTTGGTCATTGTGGAACCCAAACTCACACATCCTCAACTCTCCCTAAGCAATCCTCACCTTTAAAATAATGGCACTCAGAACGAGGATAATGGGAATTCACTTATCTCTCTCAAGAAAAAGCCACAAGTCAGGCTCTAGGTACCATATGATTGCCCCTTATGTGAGTATCCACTAATGTAAGCTTCATTCAACTCAAGATCATATAGGGCTTTTGTGGGGACATTGTGAAAGCTTGTGGTTCAGGGTAAGAAATGTTTTGGTCTAAGTAGGTTCCATCTTCCCTTAAGCACTTCTTTTGATTCATTTGGCATCCATTCACTTGACTCTTTGAGTTATTTCACTTCTTTCTGAGGGGTTAGAGAGACACATTGTCACTCTTTCTTATGCATTTCAAACCTTGTTTCCTTTTTCAACCTTCCACACCTTTCATTCTTTGCTTTCCTTTGAATCTCTTTTTATTCTTTGTCACATTGAACTTCCTTTTTGTCTTTTTGCTTTTCTTTCTTTTTCATTGCCTTTCCTTTTCTTCACTTTTGTGCCTTTTTACCACTTTGTTGCAATCCTCGTCTCTCCCCCAAACTTATACTTTTGCCATGTGCTAACGCATGAAAAACCGTTCCAGTAGGTAGATAAACCGTTGCCTTAGCGATATTGGAACGGTTTACAGACCGTCACATCCGCTCCCGTGCCAATTAAGCTATTGGAACGGTTCTTGGAACGGTTTTCATCTCCGTTGCTATAGAGACGTCTATCGCAACGGTTTTCCTTTTCTCTATTGGAACGATTATTCCTTCCAATTGGGACGGCTTAAAACCGTTACTATAATGTGTATGCAACGGCTCATAACTGTTACCATATTATCTAATGCAACACTTTCGTACGCTATTGTTACGGTTATTTATGGATATAACAACAGTCTCTTTAAGCTATTGTAACGGTTGTTTTTGTATTGCTACGGTTTTAAATACCTACTGGAACGGTTTAGAGGGCATTTTGGAACAGTTTACCGGATCTATTGGAATGGTTTACATTCTAATGGAACGCCATTTGTGTCCTATTGCAGCGGTTCTAGTAGGCTATTGTAACAGTTCATTTAAAATAGAAATATAGCTCCTATATATATATATATAATAATAATAATAAATTATAATAACACTAAAATTTAAATAAATCACAAAATGAAACAATTAATAATATAACTCGTCCAACAAGCTAATATATCCATAAAAGTAAATGTTCTACCCCAAGTGCATAAATTTAATACATTTCAAGATAGTAAGTTTCAAAATGTTGACAACAAAAGTTTCCTAGAACATTCATCTATGGAAATTTAAAATTCATCTTAAGTAAGGTCTAGATCTTCATTGCCTTCATTTCTATTTCTTGACCTACTCCACCTACAAAAGAAGATAAATAGTAGACGACATATTTTTGACTGGCAGCATGATGTCCATACCATGGCTACCAGCATAATAGAGTTCAGTTAGACCTACCAGCTCATAAACCTGAAACAATAAAGACACAAGTCACTACTGCAAATGAAGAGAGATATAAAAAGTACACGGTATCAACATTAATAAAATTACCAATAAAGTTACCTTGTCACGTCTTCTTCCACTGATGATGGCTGTTGGGAAATACTTTGCAACATTCCTGACAGCAGAGCGCATCTGCAGAATATAATATTTTGTGTGAATATCTACAGATAAGCATCTTAGTTTCATATGAGATTTGGATTTACCTTATTGGATATAAAAGCACGGTCAAGGTCATCAACAATAGGAGAAAGAGTCCCATCATAATCTAAGAAGATGACTATCTGTTTATTCCTTGCTTGCCTCATAATTTGCTGAAAGGAGTTGAGAGCTGATGGATACTTGATCAGGACAAAGAAAGAAGCCTGATTATTATTATGTAAAGACATAGAATTCGTTGCATCAAAACTAATGGACCAGTGTGAATTTGGTGAAAGTCTTAACATACCTCCCAAGAGAGGTAAGTAACATCAGCATCATCGGAAGAAACACCAATGTTTAATTCCTTCAGAATCTTCTTCCTAGGAGGTGAAGAAGACATCATTGCGTCGAGCTAACCGTTGGAACGAACATCATCAAGCTTCGCTGGCTTCTTTCTAGGAATTGTTAGCACGCTAGTGGAGAATGAGGGCCTAGATTGTGAGTAAGGCAACAAACTAGAATGGATCCCCAATTTGGACTTGTTCAGTGGCGAAGGATCCGTTAGAACTAGAGAGGCATTTGTCGAATTCAAGTCCATTGAAACAATATGGATTTGGCTGATATTGACTTTGCGATTGACAGCTACGCAGTTGGGACTTTTTACTATTGGATGTATAAGAGTACCGAATCTTTTAACCGACCCTTTTGTCAATGAAAAACCACCTCTTCAAAGTTTTCTTATCACTGCTGCTGGGAATTGAGTCCATTAAGTACGGGCTTCCTGCAATCTGGACAAGTCGGAAGTGTCAAGCAGAATATGAAATTACTTGTGTGATTTAGACAATGACAGAAATCCATACCTCATCTCCTGAACCACACTGCATTTACACTGGAAACACAACATTTTGGCTTGCACAATTTAATAGAGTCTCACGTGTACCTGGAACAAGTTACTTTTGTGTCAAAACAACGTGGAGCAAACAAAGAAAAGGAAACATTTAATGTTAACGGGAGAAAATTTGACTTGAATCCTTTACAAATGATATATTAAGTTGGATTAAAATACATTTCCATTTGAAGAAAAAAGTAGACTCCAAAACAGAGGTAACGCCTTATTTCGCACACTTATGACTATCCATTTCACCTTAAGTTTGGACAATAGCCACTCTATATTACGATCAAAAGGTTTTTTTTTGGCAGATTAGGGTGTGAAAGCCAAAATAACAAGGACTCTTCTTTGAAATTTCTCTCCAAGTAACAATTCATCTTCCATAAATTTTTACAAAAAAAGCTGTAAAAACAACCATGAGCAGAAAAAGCATACATTTGGCTAGTGTCACGACCCCAACCCGGTCGTGATGGCGCCCAACACCGTGCTAGGAAAGCCCGACCAATTCAACATTCTCAATCTCTCATATGGAGTTCATTACCGATTAACAGAGTTTAAATACTAAATTAACATGATTATAAATCTGTAACGATAGATAAAATGGGCGGAAATCAAGAAAATATCACTACAAATCCCACTGATCTGGTGTCACAAGTCAAGAGCCTCTAATACAAGTCTGGGGAACAGCCTAAACAAAGGATAGTCTAAAATGCTGAAAGTAAAGAGGATAGAGGGAGAAATCGGGTCGGCGAACGCCATGCAGCTACCTCGATGACTCCGGTGAGATCTGAGTAGCAGCAATAGCTCAATCTACGCCTCCGGAATACCTGTATCTGAACACATGGTGCAGGGAGTAAAGTGAATACTTCGACACAGTGAGTAATAGCAATAAATAATGACTGACGGAAAGAAATCTCGTAAAAAGCACTAAGCAGTTCTATATCAAAGCAATAAGAACATTTAAACAGCAACTGAATGAAGAAGTCAGGTAAAAATCCTTTAAGCCAGTACTCAACTCATTTACTCCTCACGATAACCGAAATCATAATTATACCGCTGCGGCGTGCAGCCCGATCCAAATAGTATACTGCTACGGCGTGCAACCCGATCCATATACATATATATATATATATATATATATATACATATATATATATATACATATATATATATATATACACATATATATATATACTGCTGCGGCGTGCAGCCCGATCCAATAATAATAGTCGACTGCGCTCCCTGGGGTGTGCAGACTCCGCAGGGGCTCCTACAGCCCAAGCGCTATACTACTGCGGCGTGCAGTCCGATCCATATGAATGTACTGCTGCGGCGCACAACCCGATCCAATAATATTTTGCTACGGCATGTAGCCCGATCCATATAAATGTATATACTGCTGCGGCGTGCAGCCCGATCCATAACATATCAAATACCCTCACTATGGGGTTCTCAACCCCTCTCAGTCACTATAAACTCAGCCTCTCGGGCATACTAAGTTAAGATAGGGATCCCAGCCCACATATCGCTCTCCTTTTGGTTTAGTTATTCCAAAATCGGTTCATATCAGATTAAACAGTTAGAAACACGACTGAGGCTATGATTTTAACGAGTAAAGTGAGGTCAATCATGTACAATTACCCCTAAGTGTTCTACAGGTCGGCACAAGGCCCCAATCATGGCAACTAGCCCAAACTATAATGATATAATTTATGTCTCAGTCAAAAATACATTAGAATCATCAATCGGGATGGACCAAGTCCAAATCCCCAGTAGGGGTAGACCTCACGCTCATCATGCAGCGTGTGTCTCACCTCGACATAGCACTACGTTGTGCAAATTCGGGGTTTCAAACCCTCAGGACATCATTTATAACCATTACTCACCTCAAGCCGGCCAAAGTCCTAGCCTCATAAGTCAACCTCCTCGCGCGTCGAATCTGACCAAAACCACAAAGAATACGTTACAACAGTCTAAGGGAATATAACCCAATCGAAAAGACCCAAAAAATATTGAAATTTACGAAGTTGGCAAAAACCCGAGCCCTGGGTCCACTTTCCGAAAAATCAGAAAATTGACATCACCGGATTCCTCATCTCGCCACGATCTATACATATCAAATTTACCTAAATTGGAGTCCATTTGACCCCTCAAATTCCACTTTGAAACACCAAATTCCCAAGCCCTAGCTTTACCCTCTTTTGATGAATTTCAACAAATTTCCATGTTAATTCTACCATATATTCATATATTTAGGCCAAAGGACTTACCTCCATCACACCTAGTCAAAATCCCCTTCAAATTCCGTCCAAGAGCTCTCAAGGTCACTTAAAATGGTGGAATTAGACTTAAGCTCACGGAATAAAATGAGCCTTAAAACCCTTCTGATAACAGGGATTTTCGCATCTGCGGTCCCACCACCGCATCTGCGACTACTGCTTCTGCGGTTAATTTCCGCTTCTGCGGATCCACACTAAAGACCACGACCGCTTCTGCGGTCCTCTACCGCATATGCGGACCTCGCTCCTGCGGGTTAGTGTTCTGCGGAAATGCCAAATCCACCCGCCTCCGCTTCCGCGACACAACTACCACATCTGCGGCCTCGCAGATGCGGCTTCCCTTCCGCATCTGCGGAATCTTCCAGTCAAGCCACACACCGCACCTTCGAACCTGCTCCTGCACCTACGCAACCGTATCTGCGGTTCCTTTTCCGTAGGTGCGGAAATACCAGATACCAGACCTGCGGCAATCTTACTAAGTCCAAAAATCATCCCGATGGTGATTCAAAATCACCCCGGGGCCCCCGGGACCTCAACCAAAAGTGCCAACCCATCCTAAAACATCCTTCAAACTTGCTCAAATCATCAAAACACCACAATTAACACCAAAACCATCAAATTACATCGGATTTATGCCTAAGTTCTTCTAAAACTTCCGAATTACGCAGTTGATCAAAAACCCTACCAAAACACCTCCGAGTGATCTAAAATTTTGCACACTTATCCAAAATCACCTAACAAAGCTACAACAACTCTCGAAATTCCATTCCGACCCTCGGATCAAAATCTCACCTAACAACCGGAATTCGCCAAAATACTAATTTCGCCAATTCAAGCCTAACTCCACACCGGACTTCCAAAATCAATTCCAATCACACTCCTAAGCCACAAAATCATCCCCCGAAGCTAACCAAATCACCGGAAATCACATCCGCGCCTCCTAACTTATAAGTCAACATCCGGTTGACTTTTTTAATGCAAACCTTCCTTAAGGAGACTATGTGTCTCATTTCCATCCAAAACCAATTCAAATCGACTCAGTCACTCAAAACTCTTATAATAAAGCATAAGGAAGCAGAAAATGGGGGAAACGGGGTGGTAACTCGTGTGACGACGGGCCGGGTCGTCATATCCTCCCCAATTAAAACAAACGCTCGTCCTCGAGCAAGTCAAGAAACATACCTGAAGTCTCAAAGAACTGAGGATATCTGCTCCGCATCTCTCGCTCGGACCCCAAATAGCGTCCTCCACGGGCCGACCTCTCCACTGCACCTTTACCGAAGCTATATCCTTTGATCTCAACTTTCGAACCTGACGACCCAAAATAGCCACTGGCTCCACAACATAGGTCAATTCATCATCCAACTGAACAATGCTGAAGTCCAATACATGAGACGGGTCCCCAACATACTTCCGGAGCATAGAAACATGAAATACCGGATGCACGCCCGACAAGCTGGGTGGCAAAGCAAGCTCATAAGACACCTCCCAGATCCTCCTAAGTACCTCAAAAGGCCCAATAAACCGGGGACTCAGTTTCCTTTTCTTCCCAAACCGCATAACACCCTTCATGGGTGAAACCTTCAGCAAGACCTTCTCACCAACCATATAAGACACATCTCGAACCTTCCGGTCCGCATAGCTCTTCTGACGCGAATGTGTTGTACGAAGCCTCTCCTGAATCAGCTTCACCTTCTCTAAGGCATCCTGAACCATCTCTGTCCCCAATAGCCTAGCCTCACCGGGCTCGAACCAACCAACAGAAGATCTACACCGCCTCCCATACAACGCCTTATACGGAGCCATCTGAATACTCGATTGATAACTGTTGTTGTAGGCAAACTCTGCAAGCGGCAAAAATGCATCCCAAGAACCTCCAAAATCAATAACACAGGCACGCAACATATCCTCCAATATCTGAATAGTACGCTCGCACTGTCCGTCCGTTTGAGGATGAAACGCTCTGCTCAACTCCACCTGTGTACCCAAATCCCGCTGAAATGTCCTCCAGAACTGAGAAGTGAACTGAGTAGCCCTATTTGAGATAATAGACACTGGAACTCCATGCAATCGGATAATCTCCCGGATAAAGATCCCTGCCAGCCGCTCCGAAGAATAGGTAGTACATACTGGAATGAAGTGCGCGGACTTGGTCAGCCGATCCACAATCACCCAAATTGAATCAAACTTCTTCAAAGTCCGAGGGAGACCACTCATAAAATCCATAGTAATCCTCTCCCACTTCCACTCGGGAATAATCATCCGCTCAAGTACACCACTCGTTCTCTGATGCTCATATTTTACCTGCTGACAGTTGAGACACCAAGCCACAAACCCTACTATATCCTTCTTCATCCCCCTCCACCAATAGTGCTGCCTCAAATCCTGATACATCTTCACGGCACCCGGATGGATGGAATACCGCGAGCTGTGGGCCTCCTCCAATATCAACTCCCGAAGCCCGTCCACATTGGGCACACAAATCCGGCCCTGCATCCTCAGCACACCATCATCACCAATGGTCACGTCCCTGGCATCATCATGCTGAACCCTGTCCTTAAGGACAAGCAAATACAGATCATCATATTGGCACCCTCTGATGCGATCATATAAGGAAGACCGAGAAACCACACAAGCCAACACCCGACTAGGCTCCGAAATATCTAATCTCACCATCCGATTGGCCAAGGCCTGGACATCAACTGCAAAGGGCCTCTCCCCAACTGGAATATACGCCAAACTCCCCATACTAACCGCCTTTCGGCTCAAAGCATCGGCCACTACATTGGCCTTCCCCGGGTGATACAGAATGGTAATATCATAATCCTTGAGTAACTCTAGCCACCTTCGCTGCCTTAAATTAAGATCCTTTTGCTTGAATAAATGCTGAAGACTGCGATGATCAGTGAATACCTCGCAAGATACGCCATACAAGTAGTGCCTTCAAATCTTCAAATCATGAACTATAGCAGCCAACTCCAAATCATGTATAGGGTAGTTCTTCTCGTGGGGCTTCAACTGGCGAGAGGCATAGGCAATAACTTTACCCTCCTGCATCAATACACATCTGATCCCAACTCTCGAAGCATCATAATATACAGTGCAAGAACCTGAAGCTGATGGCAAAACCAACACTGGAGCCGTGGTCAAAGTTGTCATGAGCTTCTGAAAGCTCTCCTCGAACTCGTCCGACCATACAAATGGAGCACCCTTATGCGTCAACTTGGTCAAGGGCGATGCAATAGAGGAAAATCCCAGAACAAACCGGCGATAATAACCTGCCAAACCAAGGAAACTACGAATCTATGTGGCTGAAGTCGGTCTGGGCCAACTCTGAACCGCCTCTATCTTCTTCGGGTCGACCTGAATACCCTCGTTGGACACCACATGCCCCAAGAAAGCCACTGATTTGAGCCAAAACTCACACTTGGAGAACTTTGCATAAAGCTTCTCCTCCCTCAATCTCTGCAATACAACTCACAAATGTTGCGCGTGCTCCTCCTGACTACGCGAGTACACCAGAATATCATCAATAAAAACTATAACGAACGAATCCAGATACGGCCGAAACACACTGTTCATCAAATGCATGAACGCTGCTGGGGCACTAGTCAGCCCAAAGGACATAACAAGAAACTCATAGTGCCCATATCTAGTCATGAAAGCAGTCTTCATAATATCCGAATCCCTGATCTTCAACTGGTGATAGCCCGAACGGAGGTCAATCTTGGAGAACACCCTCGCTCCCTGAAGCTGGTCAAACAAATCATCAATACGAGGCAGGGGGTACTTGTTCTTCACTGTTACTTTGTTCAATTGCCTGTAGTCAATGCACATTCTCATGGTGCCATCTTTCTTCTTCACAAATAGAACCGGTGCACCCCACGGTGACACACTCGGCCGAATGAACCCCTTATCTAGGAGTTCCTGAAGCTGATCCTTTAATTCTTTCAACTCTGCTGGTGCCATACAATATGGTGGAATGGAAATGGGCTGAGTGCCCGGCACCAGGTCAATACCAAAATCAATGTCCCTATCCGCCGGCATGCCCGACAGGTCTGTAGGAAACACATCTGGAAACTCCCTCACAACTGGGACAGAATAAATGCTAGAAGTCTCGGCTCCCACATCCCTCACATATGCCAAATATGAAAGACAACCCTTCCCAACCATACGCTGGGCCTTTAGGAATGAGATCACCCTACTAGGAACATAGTCAGTCATACCACGCCACTCGATCCTCGGTACACCCGGTATAGCCAGAGTGACTGTCTTAGCATGACAGTCTAGAATAGCATGACACGGAGATAACCAGTCCATGCCCAAAATAACATCAAAATCTACCATGCTCAATAGCAACAGATCAACTCGGGTCTCTAGACCCCCAATAGTAACCAAACATGACCAGTATACATGGTCCACAACAACAGTATCGCCCACCGGGGGAGATACATGGACTGGTAAAGCAAGACACCCTCGGGTCGTACCCAGATGATGAGCAAAATACGAGGACACATAGGAATAGGTGGAACCGGGATCAAATAAAACTGAGGCATCCCTATGGTAGACTGAAATAATATCTGTAATAACGGCATCCGAAGCAATAACATCTGTCCTGCCCTGAAGAGCATAAATGCGAGCCTGACCACCGCCCGATCGACCGCCACCTCTGGGGCGACCCCTGGCTGCCTGGCCCTCACCCCTAACTGGCGGGGCGGGTGCTGAAGATACTGGACCAGAAGATTAGGGCTGACCCCTCTGCTGAGATGAGCTAGCAGCACGACGAGGACACTCCCTCCGCATATGCCCGAACTCTTCACACTCATAGAAACTCCCGGGTGGTGGGAACTAGGACTGAAGGGAACCCCTCGCGCCGGAGTGACAAGCTGATGCACTCGGCCTGGAAGAACCCTGAGCAGATGGAGCACGACAAACTCTGTGCTGGAAGAGCGCTGAGAGATGGCTGACTCTGCTGAGAACCCAGATAACCACGACCTGAATATCCTCCTCGGTACTCGGGTCGAGCTGACTGAGCGTGCCTGAAAGAACGACCCCGACCCTGCTGGAACTGGCCCCTCGAAGGAGCGACGCTGTAACTACTAGAACCTCGAGGCCTCTTGGCCTCCCTCTCATCTCGATCTTGCCGGCGAACCGACTCAATCTCTCGGGCTATATCAACCACCTCCTTGAATGTGGCACCCAGTACTCACTCCCTAGTCATAAGAACACGAAGAGGGTAGGTGAGACCATCAACAAACCTTCGGATACGCTCACGATCTGTCGGAACCAGCCAAACTGCATGACGAGACAACTCCAAAAATCTCATCTCATATTGGGACACTGTCATATCCCCCTGCCGTAGCCCCTCAAACTGTCTGCGTAGCTCCTTCCTGCGAGACTGCGGTACATACATCTCCAAGAAGAGAGTGGAGAACTCCTACCAAGTCGTGCTGCACCAGCCGACCTACGACGCTCATACGCCTCCCACCAAGTGAAGGAAACTCCCGTAAACTAAAAGGTAGTAAAAGACACACCACTGGACTCAAGAATCCCCACTGTATGGAGCATCCGATGACATCTGTCGAGAAAACCCTGGGCATCCTCGTCCTCAGCTCCACTAAATGTCAGAGACTGGAGTCTACCAAACCTCTCGAGGCGACGCTGCTCGTCCTCGGGCATAACTGGAACCCTAAACTCCTGTACTGGTACCACTGGCTGAGCTGGAGGTGCCTTTGGAGTCTGTAATCCCTGTGCTACCTGCTCAAGTGTGCGAGCAGCGGGGGTCTGATTGCCTCCCCCGGCCTGTGAAGTAGCTGCTGGTGCTGTGGTGGCTGAAACCACCTGAGCCAGGCTCGTGCACACTGTCAAGATCTGAGCTAATGTCTCCTGAAGGCCCGGAATCACTATGGGCACAGCCGGTGCGTGAGCTGGTACTACTGGAGCCTGATCCGAAATTGGGGCAGCTGGTGGATCAGTAGGTGCTGCCCTCACTGCTCTGCCTCGGCCACGACCACGACCGCGTCCACGGCCTCTGGTGGCCTCAGTAGGTGGCACTGGTGGTCGTCCGTCACGTCCGGTAGCTCGTGTCCTCACCATCTGTGAGAGAATAGAATAAGGAGAAGTTTAGTATTCAGATCAACAAGTTCGCACAAGAAAAATTTCAAGAATGTGGAAATTTTCTGTAGCCTCTCGAGGAGAAATATAGGCGTCCCCGTACCGCTCCGCGAGACTCTACTAAACCGGCTCATGACTCGCGAGACCTAGTAACCTAGGCTCTGATACCAACTTGTCACGACCCCAACCCGGTCGTTATGGCGCCCAACACTGTGCTACGCAAGCCCGACCAATTCAACATTCTCAATCCCTCATATGGAGTTCATTACCAATTAACAGAGTTTAAATACTAAATTAACATGATTATAAATCTGTAACGGTAGATAAAATATGCGGAAATCAAGAAAATATCACTACAAATCCCACCGATCTGGTGTCACGAGTCAAGAGCCTCTAATACAAGTCTGGGGAACAGCCTAAACAAAGGATAGTCTAAAATGCTGGAAGTAAAGAGGATAGAGGGAGAAATCGGGTCTGCGAATGCCATGCAGCTACCTCGATGACTCCGGTGAGATCTGAGTAGCAGCAATAACTCAATCTATACCTCCGGAATACCTGTATCTGAACACATGGTGCAGGGAGTAAAGTGAGTATTCCGACTCAGTGAGTAATAGCAATAAATAATGACTGGCGGAAAGAAATCTCATAAAAAGCACTAAGCAGTTCTATATCAAAGCAGTAAGAACATTTAAACAGCAACTGAATGAAGAAGCTAGGTAAAAATTCATTAAGCCAGTACTCAACTCATTTACTCCGCACGATAACCGAAATCATAATTATACCGCTGTGGCGTGCAACCCGATCCATATAGTATACTGCTGCGGTGTGCAGCCCGATCCATATATATATATATATACTGCTGCGGCGTGCAGCCCGATCCAATAATAATAGTCCATTGCGCTCACTGGGGGTGTGTAGACTCCGGAGGGGCTCCTACAGCCCAAGCGCTATACTACTGCGCCGTACAGTCCGATCCATATGAATGTACTGCTGCGGCGCGCAGCCCGATCCAATAATATACTGCTGCGGCGTGCAGCCCGATCCATATAAATATATACTGTTGCGGCGTGCATCCCGATCCATAACATATCAAATACCCTCACTATGGGGTTCTCAACCCCTCTCAGTCACTATAAACTTAGCCTCTCGGGCATACTAAGATAAGATAGGGATCCAAACCCACATATTACTCTCCTTTCGGTTTAGTTATTCCAAAACCAGTTCATATTAGATTAAATAGTTAGAAACACGACTGAGGGTATAATTTTAACGAGTAAAGTGAGGTCAATCATGTACAATTACCCCTAAGGGTTCTACAGGTCGGCACAAGGCTCCAATCATGGCAACTAGCCCAAACTATACTGATATAATTTAAGTCTCAGTCAAAAATATAGTAGAACCATCAATCGGGATGGACCAAGTCCAAATCCCCAGCAGTAATGGACCCCACGCTCATTATGCAGCGTGTGTCTCACCTCGACATAGCACTACGTTGTGCAAATCCGGGGTTTCAAACCCTCAGGATATCATTTAACCATTACTCACCTCCAGCAGGCCAAAGTCCTAGCTCGCTGTGCCCTTGCCTGACAAATCAACCTCCTCGCGCATCGAATCTGGCCAAAACCACAACGAATACGTTACAATAGGCTAAGGGAATATAACCCAATCGAAAAGACTCGAAAAACATCGAAATTTACGAAGTTGGCAAAAACCCGAGCCCCGGGCCCACTTCTCGAAAAATCAGAAAATTGACATCACCGGATTCCTCATCTCGCCACGAGTCTATACATATCAAATTTACCAAAATCGGAGTCCATTTGAGCCCTCAAATTCCACTTTGAAATACCAAATTCCCAAGCCCTAGCTTTACCCTCTTTTGATGAATTTCAACATATTTCCATGTTAATTCTACCATAGATTCATATATTTAGGCCAAATGACTTACCTCCAATCACACCTAGTCGAAATCCCCTTCAAATTCCGTCCAAGAGCTCTCAAGGTCGCTTAAAAATGGTGGAATTAGACTTAAGCTTGCGGAATAAAATGAGCCTTAAAACCCTTCTGATAACAGGGATTTTCGCATCTGCGGTCCCACCACCGCATCTGCGACTACCGCTTCTGTGGTTAATTTCCGCTTCTGCGAATCGACACTTAAAGACCACGACCGCTTCTGCTGTCCTCTACCGCATATGCGGACCTCGCTCCTGCGGGTTAGTGTCCGCTTCTGCGGAAATGCCAAATCCACCCGCCTCCGCTTTTGCGACACAACTACCGCATCTGCGGCCTCGCAGATGCGGCTTCCGTTCTGCATCTGCGGAATCTTCCAGTCAAGCCATAGACCGCACCTGTGAACTTCCTCCCGCACCTGCACAACCGCATCTGCGGTTCCTTTTCCGCAGGTGCGGAAATACAAGATACCAGACCTGCAGCAATCTTACTAAGTCCAAAAATAATCCCGATGGCCATCCGAAATCTCCCCGAGGCCCCCGGGACCTCAACAAAAAGTGCCAACCCATCCTAAAATATCCTTCAAACTTGCTCATATCATCAAAACACCACAATTAACACCAAAATCATCAAATTACATCGGATTTAAGCCTAAGTTCTTCTAAAACTTCCGAATTACGCATTTGATCAAAAACCCTACCAAAACACCTCCGAATGATCTGAAATTTTGCACACATATCCAAAATCACCTAACGAAGCTATAGCTACTCTCGGAATTCCATTCCGATCCTCGGATCAAAATCTCACCTAACAACCGGAGTTCGCCAAAATACTAATTTCGCCAATTCAAGCCTAATTCTACACCGGACTTCCAAAATCAATTCCGATTGCACTCCTAAGCCTCAAATCATCCCCCGAAGCTAACCAAATCACCGGAAATTACATCCGAGCCTCCTAACTCATAAGTCAACATCCGGTTGACTTTTCCAATGCAAACCTTCCTTAAAGAGACTATGTGTCTCATTTCCAACCAAAACCAATCCAAATCGACTCAGTCACTCAAGACTCTTATAATAAAGCATAAGGAAGCAGAAAATGGGGGAAACGGGGCAGTAACTCGCGTGACGACGGGCCGGGTCGTCACAGCTAGAGGTGGACATGTGAGGAGAAGTCAGGTGCGGGCGCACCAACTGCCTTTACCTCTAAAAATGTATATGAATCTGCTAACCCAATCATGAGCTTTTGGAATTTCACATCTATGAATCTGCTAACCCAATTCAAATGCAAAGATTCCTGTGAAAGAACACAAAGCAGTTGAAAGAGAGAAACTTAAACCATTGTCTATCAGGTTAAAGACATGAGACTTTCTATAGTAATTCTGAGTTGGAAAATACAAGATCAACTAATTAATCTGCTATAAAACCAGTTAAATAATCTGCTACCATTTTCTTATGCATGGAACAAAGGATCTAATAGAATCAAATTGCATAAGAATGGGTTTTGCTATCAGAAAGACAATTCACAGACACTTTTAATAAATACTTCAGCATAGTTAAGAGCAGGCCTAGTAGGTGAAAGACATTTTCTCTGATTTGACAAGGTAAACACGTTACATTAAGCCAACAATTGGGAATATAGATAAGTTCACTAGCATAGTATACCAATAAAACTCTATACATGATTTTTATTTAAGCTAACATGACAGACGTGTAGGAATCATAAAATTCTCGCATGACATTATGTATACTGTATCAAAAAAATTAAATTAAATCTCTAATCTGAAAAGACTTAATTATAAGGCATTGATTCATTAAGTTTTTATTATAGGTCCTAACTGAAGTATAACTTAATTAAACAAAATATCCAGAGATCTAAATAAAAGAAGAGCAAAACAACACTCCACCTTTGGAAAGAACCGTGGCATTAAGAAAACCAAAGGCTTATTGCAAATTTTAAAACAAGAAGCTACGAATCACAAATGAGAAGTTAAAAACGAAAAATTTGCGGAAAGTAAAATGAATATATACAAGAGGGGATTTGTCGAATGTACAATAGATGGGATGAATATCTAAAATATAACATCACATTATATACAGACCCAAAGTAAAATAAAAGTGCGAGAAATGATAAAATATATACAAACCAAAGATTAAAAATAAAAAAAGCATAAAAAGTATCAAAAATATATACAGTCATCCAAAATGTAGGGCCTACCCCCTCAAACGAAAGCTGGCAATGTCCCTAATGCCAACTAGTCTAAATAAAGCATCAAAAAGATAGAGGGTTAAGGATAGAAGGAAACTCCCTATGGCCTATCTGTCTGCATAGGCTCATGTGTGGTCCCTAGGTCCTCTCTATGCTCGGGAACCTCAGACTGGTTCCCTGTGTCCTGCTGCTGTGCTGCTAGGACCTGGGCCTGAACCTGGACAGGCTCCTGAGATACATCCGGTGGCTGACTGGAGGAAGCCTCCGTTGGGTCGGCCAACTGGATGACTACATCATGTGCTATGGAAATCATCCTCCTCCTCTTGGGAGGCCTCAGAGACTGCTCCGGCTGTGTATGAACTGATGGTGCTAGGTCCTGGAGCAATAAGTCTAAAGGCAGGTGATCCGCCTTCACTGTCAACATCCGCTCTCAGCTCCTTCACGGACTCCTTGGAGGCCTGTGTTTTCCTCAGCTTCTTGTGCTCCCTAGCAAGCTCTTTGAGAGCCTTGCTGTGTAAATCAACTGCCACAGCAAGCTTCTTCTGGTTCTCGAGGATTTTCTTTAGGTTGTCTAACATCTCCTTAAGAGCATCCTCTATGGATTGTGGAACCTGTGGAGCTGGAGGAGCCGACTGAGCCTCAACAGTGGTGGTCAAAATGGACAACTTGGATGAGGCAGTCTGCATCCAGTTGTCGATACTCATAAGTGTCTGGCTCAATCTGTGGACAGTAATAGGATGGGCCCTGGAAGATGGAATCTCCGGGCCTGCTAAGGTGGATGGGCCAGCAGGAATAGTTGTGGATGTGGATGGACCGGGAGGGATATCTAAGGAAGTGGAGGTAGGCTCAACATGAGCCACTACTACAACTGGCTCTTCAGCCTGGCTAATTGTAGTAGTAGTTGTAACCTTGAAGTTCTTGCTTTTGGGGTTGTCATCCCCCTGCTTGCTATACCAGGAAAAAGGGGCCTTCGCTTTGACTTTGACATCGAAGGGCCTCTTTTCCACCTTCAAGTCCCAGAAGTACATAGTGAGGGTACTGGGGAACGGATAGTTTCTGTCATGCTCGGCACCCAAAATGGAGATAATCCTCGACATCATATTCTCCACATTAATTGGGTACCCCGCCATGATCGAAGCTACCAAAACGGCCCGGGAAAGAGCAAGGGTGTTGTCATGTGTCGTGGGGTCCAACCTGCTACATAAGAAAGTATCCCACCTCCGTGCCTCAAAGTTTAAACTCCGCCTCAGAATTTTGACTCCAGCAGTCAACCAGTCAAGGGTGGTACCTGGGATTGCCAGGTATTGTGCCAACCATGGACGGACTTCCTCACCCATTTCCAACTTTGCCATATACAGGGTCTCAACCATACACTTTTGTTGTGGGCTACATTACAGTAAAACTCTTTGACCATGTGTTCGTTGGCATCCACACACTCTTCTAGAAAATGTTCCTAGCCCACTCTTGTCCTAAACTACCTCAGCATGTTGGGATTGTGAGGTAACAGGTCTTTGTCAATAAAACTTCGCTCCGGGATCAACTTTCTCACCGGCCACCACTCCCGAAATTTATGGTATGCCACCTTACTCACGAATATAGCTTGCCAAACTTCTGGCTTTCTAGTTCTGGCAATGCCTCCCACCTGAGGCTCGCCTTCTTCTGCTACCTTGTCTTCTCCCTGTACTTCCTCCTCATCTCCTCCTTCACCCTCTTCGGATAATGAAGCTGTAGGAGAGGTGGAGTATTCCCCACTACCTACTGCTGAGCCCTCACACGACTCAGAAATAACATTTGTTGGTGCTTGGGGCAGTGGGTGGTGGTGGAGGAGTGTACCGTAACCTAAACCTCTCCGGCCAGTCAGGGATATGTGTTGGTACCGAGTCGGAGGAAATCTCCCGGGATGGCTCATACCCACTTGCCGAGGAATGTGAAGCAGCTCTGTCAGCAGCTTTGATCAGCTTTCTTGTCTTTTTAATGCTTCCCCGGACTTGGGGAGTGAGTTTTATCATTTTCTGCTTCCTCCCCCGGGTAGATTCTCCTCTTCCTGATTGTTTGCCTCGTTGTCTCACCATTGTCTGCAATCATAATTCAATCAGCTTGTTAGTACCAGTGTAATCAGTTAAGACAAAGTTGCAGAAACAGGAAAGAAAAGTTGCATACATGGTGCAGAATTTACCCAGTGCGGGCCGCAAAAAATCAACTGCGGCTGCACTGAGGTCACCGCGGACCGCACAAAATCAACCGCGGTCCGCATAGAGGTGGGGTTCAGACTATCCACTCTCTATATCTAGGCAGTGCGGACCGCATAATATCAACTGCGGCCTCACTGCCTGATGTTCAGCAATCAGGAGGGTATCAACGCGGTCCGCATAAAATGGTAGTGCGGACCGCACTGGGCACCGCGGACAGCACAAAAACGACCGCGGTCCGCACTGAGTGCCCAGTTGTGGTACTAAATTAGGGTTCCGTGTATTTTGATTTTGGGTCCAATTTTTCCACCTATGTAGTGTCCCTACATGATTACCCATTGATTTTAACTATCTATGTCTATTTTAACCTAGAAATTAACAACCCTAACCTAATCAATTGAAGAAAATAAGGGAAACATAGAAAAGGGAAGAAAGAAAATACAAATGAAAAGAAATTAACAAAAATTAAACAATCAAAAGAAAGATAATGGTACCAGATGTGAGAGTTAATGAAAAATAACAAGTCTAAGCAGTTGAGTGCAAGCAAAAGAGATGGTGAACAGTAGATTTAGGGTTCTGAGAGTGAAAGGTCCGAAAAAGGTAAAAGGAGGGACACAGGCCCTATTTATAGAAAAGGACCTGGGGCCCAGTCTCACCAACAAGTGCGGACCGCAAAAAATGGACCGCGGTCCAAACTGCACAGCCTTGTTCCTTTTCAACTTAGCAACCCACTGTGGTCCGCACAAAACGGACCGCGGCCGCAGTGATCCACTACGGACCGCACAAAATACAGTGCGGTCGTAGTGGCAAACTTCAGAGAGTCATCACATCACCCTTTACTAGTGCTGTCCGCACAAAATGGTAGTGCGGCCGCACTGGAAACTTCAGAGACCTGTGCATTTTTGCAATTATGTCCTGCACTGCATCAACTCAATCCTGTAACATCTCACAACCAGTTTGCCTAAAAATCAATCCTAGACTACAACGAAAATCAAAGAAAATCAAGAATAAAAAACACATGGGTTGCCTCCCAAGAAGTGCCTGATTTAACGTCACGACACGATGCATGTTACCATCCAATCATTTGAAATGAACAACAACCACTACATGGCTATCATCAAACTCCCCCAAATAGTGCTTGACCCTATGCCCATTCACTCTGAAAACTTCCCCACTTTTGTTCTTTAAATCAAGAGCACCAAACGGGGTCACACACACTACTTCAAATGGTCCGCTCCACTTTGACTTCAGCTTTCCCGGGAACAACCTTAGTCGAGAATTGAATAAGAGCACCAAATCTCCCACCTTGAACTCCTTTCCCCGAATATATTTTTCATGAAGGTATTTCATTTTATCCTTATACAGAGACGAACTAGAGTAGGCATGGAACCTAAATTCATCAAGCTCATTGAGTTGCTCCACTGGAAGATTAGCAGCTATGTCCCAATCAAGATTCAACTTCTTCAAGGCCTACATGGCCTTGTACTCCAACTCCACTGGTAGATGACATGCTTTCCCAAACACCAACCGGTACGGCGACATACCAATTGGAGTCTAGTAAGCGGTCCGGTAAGCCCATAGAGCATCATCCAACTTTTTAGACCAACCGATCCTATTGGCATTGGCGGTTTTGGACAAAATGCTCTTGATCTCCCTGTTAGACACTTCAACCTGGCCACTTGCTTGAGGATGATAAGGCGTAGACACTTTGTGGTTGACACCTTACTTGGAAAGCAAGGCATCAAAAGCTCTATTACAAAAATGCGATCCTCCATCACTAATAATTGCCCGAGGCATGCCAAACCTTGTGGAAATGCTCTTCTTTAGAAATGCCACCATACTCTTAGCTTCATTGTTGGGCAAGGCCACGACCTTAACCCATTTTGAGACATAATCAACCGCTACAAGAATGTAAGTGTTTCCACACGATCTTACAAAAGGGACCATAAAATCGATACCCCATACATCAAAGATATCAACTTCTAGAATGGTGTTTAGAGGCATCTCATCTTTCTTGGAAATCCCGCCCGCTCGTTGACATTGATCACACCTTTTGACTAGATTACTTGCATCTTTGAACAAGGTTGGCCAATAAAAACCACAACTCAGAACTTTTGAAGCTGTCCTCGCCCCTCCATGATGGCCATCATAGTGGGAGGAATGACAAGCCTCTAGGATGCTAAATTGCTCCTCCTCAGGTACACACCTCCGGATCACTCAGTTTTGGCAAATCTTGAACAAGTATGGCTCGTCCCAATAGAAGTCCTGACTATCCCATTTGAGCTTCTTCCTTTGGTTAGAAGAGAGCTCATACGGGATGATGCCAGTCACAAGGAAATTAGCAATGTCCGCAAACCATGTCATATCACTCATCGACACAGAAAGTAGCTGCTCATCAGGAAATGCATCATTGATCTCTAGGCCATCACACGGCCTTCCTTCCACCTCCGAGCAGGACAAATGATCCGCCACTTGGTTGTCACTACCTTTCCGGTCCACTATCTCCAAATCAAACTCTTGAAGTAATAAGACCCATCGCATCAGTCTAGCTTTGGAGTCTTTCTTTGTCATCAAATATCTAAGAGCTGCATGATCGGTGTGCACTATGACTTTGGCTCCCATAAGATATGGCCGAAATTTCTCCATGGCGAACACAATAGCCAACAATTCCTTTCACCGTGTAGTTTCTTTGAGCCTCATTCATAGTCTTGCTCGCATAGTACACCGGATGAAACATTTTGTTCACTCTTTGACCCAAAAGTGCACCAACCGCAACATCACTCCCATCGCACACAAGCTCCAAAGGCAATCTCCAATTGGGTGCGGTAATGATCGAGGTGGTGGTCAACTTATGCTTGAGAAGTTCAAAGGCTTGCATACATCTCTCATCAAACACGAACTTTGTATCCTTTTCCAGCAACTTGCATAGAGGATTCATTACCTTCGAAAAGTCCTTGATAAATCGCCGGTAGAACCCCGCATGCCCAAGAAAACTCCTCACCCCCTTGACAGAAGTGGGGGGAGGAAGCCTTGAAATCACCTCTATCTTGGCTTTGTAAACTTCAATACCATTCTTTGAAATTTAATGGCCCAACACTATGCCCTCCTCAACCACGAAGTGGCAGTTTTCCCAATTTAGCACAAGATTGGTGTCTTCACACTAGGCCAAAACTCTATCCAAATTGTGCAAACACTCATCGAATGAATCACCCACAACACTGAAGTCGTCCATGAACACCTATAATATATCTTCCACCATATCGGTGAAAATGGCCATCATACACCATTGGAATGTTACCGGTGCATTGCATAACCCAAAGGGCATCCGAGAGAATGCAAAGGTGCCATATGGACAAGTAAAGGTTGTCTTCTCCTGATCCTCCGGAGCTATCAAAATTTGATTGTACCCTGAATACGTCCAAGAAACAATAGAAGGCACGCCCAGCAAGGCGATCAAGCATCTGGTCCAGGAAAGGCAATGGGAAGTGATCCTTGCGGGTTACCTTGGTTAGCTTGCGGTAGTCCACGCACACCCTCCATCCGGTCACTGTCCGGGTTGGAATAAGTTCATTATTAGCATTGGTCACCACGTTCATACCACCCTTCTTCGGCATACATTGCATCGGAGAAGTCCATGAGCTGTCAGAGATAGGATATACCACGCCGGCATCTAACCACTTGATCACCTCTTTTTTCACCACTTCTTGCATTGCCTCATTGAGCCTCCTTTGATGTTCCAAGGAGGGTTTTGCATCATCTTCCAGAATAATCTTGTGCATACAAAATGCGGGGCTTATTCCCCGAATATCAGCTAGAGTCCATCCAATTGCCTTTTTCCGCTTTTTGAGCACTGCCAATGTGGCATCTACCTGCATGTTAGTAAGACAAGAGGAAAGAATAACTGGTAAAGTTGAATTAGAGCCCAAGAATTCATACCTGAGGTGTGGAGGTAATGGCTTTAACTTCAACACCAGGGGTTCCTCAATTGAAGGCTTTGTTGGAGGCGTCTTTCTATTTTCAAGATCCAAAGAAAGTTTCCTAGGCTCATAAGAATAAAAGACCATTCCATGTAAAGCATTCACGCACTCCACTCGACCCGCATCATCATTGACATCAAGATTCAACAATACGGCCTCCAAAGGGTCCTCAACATTGATCATTGCACTAGTATCATCAATTATCACAGCCGTGACTAGATCCACAAATGAGCACACTTCGGTACAATTGGGCTGCTTCATTGACTTGCACACATGAAAAACGACCTTTTCATCACCCACCCTGAAAGTGAGTTCCCCTGCTTCCACATCAACTAGAGCCTTCCCCGTAGCAAGGAAAGGTCTCCCTAATATGATCAGGACCTCATAATCTACCTCACAATCCAAGATTACAAAATCCGCTGGCAAGATAAATTTGTCCACCCGAACGAGCACATCATCAACAATACCCAATGGTCTCTTCATAGATCGGTCTGCCATTTGCAATCGCATGGAAGTTGGCCTCAGAGGCCCAATACCCTAACTCTTGAAAACTGAGTAGGGCATCAAGTTAATGCTTGCCCCAAGATCACATAAAGCTTTAGCAAAGTCTGCACTCCCTATAGTGCAGGGGATAGTGAAAGCACCGGGATTCTCTAATTTCGGAGCCTTTGAATGTACTATAGCACTAACTTGGTGGGTCATCTTGATAGTTTCACAGTCCATGGATCTTTTCTTTGTCACCAAATCTTTCATGAATTTAGCATAACCGGGCATTTGCTCCAAAGCCTCCACCAAAGGCACGTTGATGGATAAGCTCTTCATCATGTCTATGAACTTTTTGAACTGATTCTCATTTTTCTGCTTGGCTAGCCTCTGAGGGTAAGGGGGAGGTGGCCTAGGCAAAGGTGCCTTGGCTTTTGGCACAACCGGCTCTGGCATGTCAATTATGTGCTCCCTAGACGGGTTCGCGTCGCTTTGTGTTTCCACCTTGGCGTCTTGAATTTTGATCCTCACTTCTTCATTCATATTTTCATCAACCACATTCTCAACCACCAAAGGAACTTCATCTTCTTGCAACTCAACTTCTTCACCCAAAACTTGCGTTTGTTCGGAGGCATTCACATCACCGCCTCGTCCACTCCTAGTTGTCACATCCATAACATGATTGTTTCCTCACTTTGGGTTCACTACCGTATCACTTGGTAGAGCACCCTTAGGGCGTGTATTTAGAGACTGAGAGATTTGACCTAGTTGCACCTCCAAATTCCTGATTGAAGTATTGTGAGAAGCCAATTGCGCATCGGAATCCGCATTCTTTTTCATCATTTATTCGAACATCATTTCAATTCTACCCATTTCATTGTTGGATGAACTAGGACCTTGGGAAGGAAAAGGTGGTGGATTGCTCGGTTGTTGGTACATTGGGGGCCTTTGAAAGCATTGCCCCTGATTTCCTTGGTTATTGTTCCACCCGCCTTGGTTGTTGTTATTTCCACCCCAATTGTTGTTGTTGCCCTAGTTTCCTTGATTGTTGCGGTTGTTATTTTGATTTCCCCAATTGTTTTTCCCTTGATGTTGATTGTTCCAATTATTGTTGCCTTGTTGTTGGTTACCTCAATTGCTCTGGGATCGCCACTGTTGTTGTTGGTTGGAAGAATTTCCTCTTTGGCCTTGGTAATTATTCACATATTGCACCTCCTCATTTTTCTCATCATAGCCATCATCTTGAAATCCATTACCATTATTGTCAAATTGATCCGTGTTCCCTTGGTTCTGTTGACCTCTTCACCTTCTTTGGTTCACTAGCATGTTCACCCTCCATAGCATTCACTTGGCGAGGATTTTGGACTTGTTGCAACTGTGCCTTTGCCAATTGATTTATTGTAGTTGTAAGTTTTGCTATAGCCTGTCCATGGTCATGTAGTTCTTTATGCAAATGAGTAACCGTGGGGTCACCCTGAGGCACATTGGCTCGACATTGCCAAGCGGAGGATGTGTCGGCCATTTCATCAAGAATCTCCCAAGCTTCGTCATAAGGCAGCTTCATGAAATTACCCCCAACCAATTGGTTCACTATGCATTGATTTGTTGTATTGATGCCCCGGTAGAAGGTTTGTTGTATCATTGCCTCTGTCATATCATTGTTGGGGTATTCTTTCACCATAGTTCTGTATCGCTCCCAAATCTCATGCAATGGTTCGGTAGGCTCCTGCTTGAAGGCTAAGATCTCATCCGTAGTGCTGCCATGTGTCCCGGTGAGAAGAATTTGGCAATGAACTTATCCGCCAACTCATCCCAAGTTGTGATGGAATGGTTGGGAAGTCGCTCAAGCCAGTCCAATGCTTTCCCCCTAAGTGAGAAAGGGAAAAGCCTCAATCGAAGTGCATCCTTGGACACATTGGTTTGCTTGCAGCCCCAACAGGTATCCACGAACCCCTTGAGATGTTTGTACGCATTCTGAGTGGAAGCACCGGTGAAATACCCACGCTGCTCTAAAATGTCAGCATCACGTTGGTTATTTGAAAATTGCCCGCCCGAATCCGGGGCGGAACAATAGCACTCGCATAGCCTTGGTTGGGAAGAGCTTTGGGAGCCACTCGGAGGTGGCGGAGGATGGTCTGGAATATTGTCATTTGCATTGGCCTGCGGCCTCTACGTTGTCCTTGAGGTACAAGAGGCACCTCTTCTTCTCCGATGTCATCTACCTCCTCCCCCTCATTCACATTTCTAAGAGGGTCATTAGCATTTGAAGCCATTTTGGTACCTGAAGTATTGACACACACAAATTAGTAACAAGAAGGAAAGAAGAACAAAACACAAATCTAACTAGATAGATAGCCAAAACCGTTAGCTCCCCGGCAACGGCGCCAAAAAGTGATCGCTGCCAACTCCGCACTACTAAAAAGTAGCAAGAGAGGGTCGCAATAGCTTTTACCCGATTTTGGGGCGGGATCTTTATCCACAGAGAGCTAGAATTGGAATCGAGTATATATCTAGTTTAGGATTGCGTATGTGTTCTTAATTACACTTCTCAACATTTTTGGGGGTTTTGTTTACTTCTACTATTATCAATCTAAAAATGGTAATTGCAACTAAATTATGCTAAGAGTCATAATGCTACGAGTTGTTCAAATAGGTTTAACAGGCACTAGGGTAGTGACTACCGCCTAGGTGGTCAATTGACGGGTACTTGAATTTAAGGCATGCTTGACACGTTTGGGGAGTATGTTATAACCGTTGCACGACTTTACCCACTCTACACCTCTCGGTGGTTCGAGCGATTTTGCCCAAATTGGCTTTCTCAAGACCAATTGGGTATGCAAATTTGCACAAGCAACTAGGGTTCAATTTTGGTATTACTCTCTTGAGGTTTAACCCTTTAATTGGGGCTATCAATCTCTTGAGTACGCCCCAATTCATTGTTGGACCAATTACGGAGACTTAGGCTCTCTTTCTCAAGAAGAGCTCAAGTCAACTCAACACAAACTAGTGTTTGCAACCACTAATTCAGAAATTAACCATGAAATTGGCCCAAATAACAAGCACCCATAATCAAATTAGCCCTAAAATACAAAACCCATCAATTACCCACACTAGGGTTGAGCCACAACCCTAGCTTATGGGTCTAGCTACTCATAATTAAAGAAGAAAATCAAGAAAAAGATGAAGAAAAGCTCATAATAATTAATCACTAAGTTAAATACAAAGATTCAATGATTAAAAGTAGCTAAAATTGCCCAAAATGGCTTAGAAGGTCGAACCCACGAATGCAGCTGCTTAATTACAATATTTGATGCCCTAAAAATGGAAAAAGAAGCTATTTATACTAGGCTGAAAAATCTGGACAAAAATGCCCCTGTGGGGTTAGTGCGGACCGCACAGAATGGACTGCGGCCGCATTAGGACTCTTGGCTTCAATATCAGCTCTCTGAACTTAGGCTCCGCGGACCGGACAAAATGGTTTGCGGCCGCGGAGGCTTCTAGTGCGGTCCGCGTAAAACGGACTGCGGACCGCGGAGGCTTGAAACTCTAAAAATGCAACCTCTCTGATTCTTGGCTCTGCGGACCGCACTAAATCGGCTGCGGCCGCATTGGCTTCAGTGCGGACCGCACAAAATCTTGTGCGGCCGCACTGCCTCTTAGCTTGAAATTGAGCTTCTCTGAATCTCCTAGTGCGGACAACACAAAGTGGTATGCGGCCGCACTAGGCCTGTTTAGCCTGAGCTTGTCGTGTCCTTGGCACTTGTGCAAGTTTCACTCTGTTTGAGCTGATCTTTGACATATCGTCACTTTGATGATCAAACCTGCAATCAAGCACAACTTGTGAGCCTTTTGGGACTATTTTGTATGAGTTTCTAATCAAAGCATAAGCAAGAAGGAGTATAAAATGAGTCAAAATCCCTAGTTATCAGCAGCCACTTCCCAGGCCGGGGGAGGTACTCAGACTCCCTTCGCCCGCACGCCCGAGCAGGTGGCACAGGTACTTCAGACACCGGGGGCACCACTAGCCCAGCCGGTTGCACCTGCTCAAGACTATGTGATTCCTGTCATGCCTGATGATAAGCAGCATAGATTGGAGAGGTTTGGTAGACTTTAGCCTGCGACTTTCAGTGTTGCAGAGGGCGAGGATGCCCAGGGTTTATTGGATAAGTGCCAGAGATTCCATGTACAACAATTATTTTAGAGACCAGTGGGGTCTCGTTCACTACTTTTCAGTTCTCTGGAGCTGCCTTCACTTGGTGGGAGGCTTATGAGAGGCGTAGGCCTGTTGGTGCAGCGCCCCTTTCATGGTAGCAGTTCTCCGTTCTCTTCCTGGAGAAGTATGTGCCCCAGTCACGCATAGAGGAGTTGTGTAGGTAGTTTGAGCACTTGCGTCAGGATGATATGACTGTGACGCAGTACGACATGAGATTTTTCGAGTTGGCCCGTCATGCTATTTGTTTGGTTCCCATAGATAGGTAGAGGATCAGGAGGTTCGTTGATGGCCTCACATATCAGCTGCGGATTCCTATGACTAGGGAGAGGATGTCTGGTGCTTCTTTCGAGGAGGTTCTTGACATTGCTAGGGATATAGAGTCGATTCGCCGCCAAGAGTGAGTGGAGAGGGAGGCCATGACGCCTGTGGATCCGGTAGTTTTGGTGGTGTTCCTTTTGGACACCAGTTTCACCACGGCAGAGGTCGTCCTTTCAGGCATGCTCAGACGGCCCGCCCAGCCTACCGTGGTGCATCATCTGACCATGGTTTTCACAGTTTTCAGCAGGGCCATTCATCTCTCAATGCCCTTCCAGCTCAGAGTTTGTCTCGTGCTCCATCAGTTCAGGTTCGTCTATGGTAGGTTCTTCTACCAGTTATCCGGATGCTCGGGGCTCCCTTCAGTCCCCCACCACCAGCACCATGGAGTTGTTATGAGTGTGGGGAGTTTGGGCATATGTGGAGGCAGTGTCCTCGTCGTGAGGGAGGTCCAGCGCAGCAGAATGGTCAGGATGCATCCTCAGCACCAGTTACATCACCACCCGCCCAGTCAGCTCGTGGTGGAGCTTAGTCAGCTAGGGGTCACTCAAGAGGGGGAGGCCGATCAGGTGGAGGTCAGGCCCCTTTCTATGCTCTTCCTGCCAAACCAGATGCCATTACTTCAGACATACTGATCACATGTATTGTCTTAGTATGTCACCAAGATTCCTCTATATTATTTGACCCTAGTTCCACCTATTCATATGTATCCTCATATTTTGCTCGTTATCTGGATATGCCCCGTGAGTCGTTAGCTTCATCTGTTCATGTATCTACTCTGGTGGGCGATACTATTATTGTGGACCATATGTATAGGTCGTGTATAGTGACTACTGGGGGATTGGAGACTAGAGTGGATCTTCTATTGCTTAGTATGGTTGATTTTGATGTGATATTGGGTATGGATTGTCTGTCTCCCTATCATGCTATTTTAGACTGCCACGCTAAGACCGTAACATTGGCGATGCCAAGGTTGCCTTAGATTGAGTAGTGAGGTTCTTTAGATTATGTCCCCAGTAGAGTGATTTCATACTTGAAGGCGTCACACCTCCTTTTTTACACACCACCCCGAAGGTAGTATAAGGGAGTTTTTCCACTTTAAGTGACATTATTTGAAATGGGATTATTTATTTATTTTTATTCAGAGTCGCCACTTGGGATAGTTTATTTGGTGTCCCAAGTCACCGGTTTATTTTGAATCCCAAATCGAGGAAAATTTCGACTTTCCTTTTGAAGTCTGCGAACCAGAAATTCTGAATAAGGAATTCTGTTAACCCGGGGGAAGGTGTTAGGCACCCCCGGATTCCGTGGTTCTAGCACGGTCGCTTAAACTATTACAATTGGCCTATTATCTAATTTTAATACATATTCAAACCTATAGTGCAATTTTAAATTATTTACCACTTTTAATTAATTTTAAGGAAAATTGAACGTTGTTTAAAACATGTCTTTGGATCGCGTCACATGAAATGCACCCGCAATCCGAAACACATTTTATTCAACGTTTTTGGATTTGGATTTGGGTCACATGAAATGCACACCCGAGTTTAAGAAAGTAATATTATTAAATAACGTGCCTAAAGCAACTAACGCGTTGTTAGCTTTGCGGGGGCCATGAAAATTCGCTAAATGGCATGTCCCGAGTTCTAAGTATTTTAAAGGATATAATTAAAGAGGGACACACATTTATGATTTTATTTGGTGCGGCTCACCTCGATTTCATTTTTTAAGGTCATTCAAACTAAAGCTCGAAGGACCATAGACTATTTGGTTATCTAATATGGCTCACCTCCGTCTAGGTAAAAGATGAATTATTTAAAGGCTACTAGAAGTGTGACTACTCTAAATGTTAAGGTTTATAGTAAATCAGCACCCTTGTACAATTACTTCCAACAGCTGGGCTTGAAAGAGAGGCCCGATGCCCCAAAATCTCGAAACCACATTTGCTGATTGCACTCCAACATGCGAATTGGGCCATAGGAAACTAGTGTGAGGCCAGCCCAATAATTTGGAATCCACGATTAATACCATACAGGCCTTATATCGATCAGTCATTAGCCACAACCCAAAACAACACACATGACCCATTTGAGTTCGAACCCAGGATATGTGTGTATATTTGGGTTTCCAGATTTATAATTATTCGACCATGGAATAATAAACAAGTAACTTGACCAAATACTCACAAATTAATTCCAGGCACATAAAATGGTTCATATTTGATTCAAGACGACCCTGAATACCCACTTAGTTTTCAACATTACTTGTTTCGAAATGAAAACATGAGTGAGAGACCAGAACTAAATAATCCCCATATAACCATGCCGAACTCTGTTTTTCACAACTGATTTGATAAAATTTAGTAGAAATCATTGCAAAAGAAAACGACTAACTAGAGCCCTGAATAAATCATTAATGCTAGAATCGTGTGAACCCAAGCAGACACACTTCACACTAGGCCCCTTTTTTTAACAAAACTGAATACCCATGACTACCAGCAGGATTTAAACACAACTATATCAAACACAGCTTCAAGTAAACTTCTACTATAACGATATTAACAGTCCATTCATGTGAGCAGCGTTCAAACAACATTACAACATCCCAAATTCTGAAATTATACATTAAATCTAGCAGTTAAATCACTCGGCATAAAACAGAAATCAAAACAAATGAAATGAAGCAACTAATCAAACTTAATGATAATAACTAACAGTAATTACATCGGGAATTTAAAATGTTTTATTCAAATTTCAATTTGAACTTTCACATCTTCATACATGCTAGTCAGTACTCAATTCCAAGGCAAGTTTTGATAATGTACCTGGATTAATGAAAGCAAATAAGTAAGGTTCAGCAAATGATAAGCAGCAGCAACACAGCAATGATACTGGCCCAGGAATAACACAGAATGCCCAACTTTTTAAGCAATTTCGAACCAGCAGAGTGTTAAATAAAATCCGACAACTGAAGATCCAACCAAAAATGACCCAAACACTTGAATATCAAACAGATTCAACTCATTTTACCCCTTCAGCTATTTAGGAATTATTTCAGAATGGAGACCTAAAGAATTTCAGGAATTTTTTCAATAGAACAGTGAAATTTTTGTAGTTTTCAAACGCCTATGTTTCTCTACTCTTTAGCTCTTCCAAATCTCTAAAATCTGATCTCTGAAATCTGATTTTTTCAGCTCTTGAAGTTCTCTTAAATCTGATGTATTTTCACCTCTTAAATTCTGTAGGCTCTAAAATCTTTTTTGGCTCTCAAATCTCCCTTGCAAGGCAAGAATAACATGCCTTAATAGGCAAGCCATTAGGGCAGCCCTGCTAATTTTTTGTTTGCCCCTTAGGTCCTTTTTGATTTATGCTTTTTGCTTAAAAGTCCCTAGGATTCTGACTTATTTTCCAAGTTATACTACCTAAAAGTCTGAAATTGGTTAAAAACCCCTGCTAGAAGCTTCTAAATTAGTTACCCTGAAGATTCCCCTAGTTAGACTACCTATATTTCCCCTGATTACCCTTGTATTTACCCCTAAACCCACCCGGACCAACTGGGTTATGAGTCCCAACTAGGCTCAATGTCTTAATGGGCTCAAATTCAAGCCGAACAGGATTCTTTTTAGAATGAGGTTCTGATTGACCTCTAAGCTCAAATAGCAAAATGTGAAACCAAACAAGTCAAAGCATGAAAAGGAAGCACTCAAACGAATTCAGGAAATTTACTTACACTAAAATGATCAACTAGTAACCACAAACAAACAGGTCATTAACTGATTATTAGATTAGAATAAACCTAACTAAGCTATGAGACTAAAATACTGGTTAATGAAAACTAAACTAAATTAACACTAAATAAAAAAAACAGAACATAAACTTCGCTAAAAAAATCGAATCATGCCATCGAATAAAAAAAAGAAGAAGAGGAGGGCAAAAACAAAAGATTAATAAGAACAAAATAAAAGAAAAATGGAATACCTACGAAAGGAACTGAGAGGACATGGTTGTGGAGAACTCTGCTTCAAGAAGGTCTCTTGACTTTGTTTTCGAGCCAAAATTGCTATTCCTCACAGGTTCTTGTCAAAACCAGCGACAAATATCAATTTAGACCCTAAACAGTCTTTGAGGATTGACGAAATCGGGAGATTTTTAGGTGTTGTCCTTCTGCCCTTTTAGATCCAAGTTTTGGCTTCACTTTGTGACGATTCGAGGGTTATTGGTGGTGGATTTGAAGGAGGGAGGCTATGGGGGTGTTGTGGTTGAAGTTTGGGCTTGGTTAGAGGTGGCGCCGCCACCGGGGAAAATTATGGCGGCACTAGGGTTTTGAAGATTCGAGGGGTTCCAGTGGGATTCGAGGGAAAATACTAGTGGATTCATGATGAGGAAGGGGAGAGGGAGCTCCGGTGTGAGTTTGGGGGCGATTGGCCGCCGGCCGCTGCCGTGGGCGATTTTCAGCGGGCGGTAGGCGGCGGTGGAAGGCGGAGTTAGGGTTGGTCTCTGATGAGCGTGTGTGAGGTGAGAGAGACGAGGGGGTAGGGGGTAGGCAGCTTAGGACACTCTTATATTAAAGAACCCCGAGTTCTCGTCCGTTAGATCTTCCAACCTCGACGGTTGAGATCAAATGGGGAGCAAACGACGCCGTTTGGTGAGGGGGTGACTGGATCGGGAATTGAAATGGGTTTGGGTTGGTTCTTTGGGTATTTTGATCGGGTTTTCTTTAGGCCTGGGGGGTTTTAGCAAAGACTGGCCCAAATTTCCTTTTATTTCTTTTTATTCTTTTCTTTTCAAATTAAAACAAAAACTAAAATTAACTCTAAAAAACTAAATTAGCCTACCCAATTATATTAAGCTCTAATTAATAATCAACACAATTAATTAAAATAAATTAAAGGAAAACTAACAAAAATTCAAAGCTAAAAATAAATCAATTTTTTATGATTTTTTTGTATTTTTTGTAAAACCCTAATTACTAATTAATCTAAAAATATGTAAAATTAAGTCCTAAATGCAAATGCAATATTTTTGTATTTTTTATGAATTATCTAAATTAAACAATGCACACAAAAATGCAAATAAACATGAAAATTGTGCAATTAAATCCTAAAACTCAAATAACTAAAATAAAAAGCCTAATTTTAAGAGTCATGTAGGAGTAAATCATGCGAGACAAAAATCACGTGCTCCCAGAAGGCCCAGCGGATGGTTGGGAAGGGTTGTTTATCCTATTTGGCGTTTGTGAGAGATGTTAGTGTAGAGACCCCTACTATTGATTTTGTTCCAGTGGTGCGCGATTTTTCGGATGTGTTTCCTGTAGACCTACCGGGCATGTCCTGGACAGGGATATTGCCTTCGGTGTTGATTTGGTGCCGGGCAATCAGCCTATTTTTATTCCACCGTACCGTATGGCATTGGCTGAATTGAAGGAGTTGAAGGAGCAACTTCAGGAGCTCCTTGAGAAGGGGTTTATTAGGTCTAGTGTGTCACCTTGGGGGTGCACATGTTCTATTTGTGAAGAAGAAGGATGGCAGTATGAGAATGTGCAATGATTATAGGCAGTTGAACAAAGTCACAATCAAGAACAAGTATCCTTTGCCGCGCATTGATGATCTATTCGACCAGTTTCAGGGAGTGAGGGTGTTCGCCAAGATTGATCTCAGGTTAGGGTATCACCAGTTGAAGATTAGGGACTCGGACATTCTTAAGACAACTTTCAGGACCCGATATGGTCATTATGAGTTCTTTATGATGTCTTTTGGGTTGACCAATGCCCCAGCAGCGTTCATGCATTTGATGAACAGTGTGTTCCAACCTTATCTCGACTCTTTTATTATTGTATTCATTGATGATATCCTAGTGTACTCTCGTAGCCAGGAGGAGCATGCCCAGCATTTGCAGATTGTGTTGCAGCGGTTGAGGGAGGAGAATCTTTCTGCGAAATTCTCCAAGTGTGAGTTTGAGCTCAGTCTTGTGGCGTTCTTAGGGCACGTGGTGTCCAGTGAGGGTATTCAGGTTGATCTGAAGAAGATAGAGGCGGTCCAGAGTTGGCCCAAATCGTCCTCAGCCATAGAGATTCGTAGATTTCTTGGTTTGGCGGGTTATTACCGTAGGTTCGTGCAGGGTTTCTCTTCTATTGCATCGCCCTTGACCAAATTGACCCAAAAGGGTGCTCCTTTTAGGTGGTCGGATGAGTGTGAGGTGAGCTTTCAGAAGCTCAAGACTGCCTCGACCACAGCTCCAGTGTTAGTTCTACCATCAACTTCTAGTTCATATTCAGTGTATTGTGATGCTTCTCGGATCGGTATTGGATGTGTTTTGATGCAGGAGGGTAGAGTGATTGCTTATGCTTCACGTCAGTTGAAGCCCCATGAGAAGAACTACCCTGTTATGATTTGGAGTTGGCTGCCATTGTTCACGCGTTTAAGATTTAGAGGCATTATCTCTATGGTGTGTCTTGCAAGGTGTTTACTGATCATCGTAGCCTCCGGCACTTGTTCAAACAGAAGGATCTCAATTTGAGGCAGCGGAGATGGTTGGAGCTGCTAAAGGACTATGATATTACTATTTTGTATCATCCGGTAAAGGTCAATATGCTGGTCGATGCCTTGAGTAGGAACGCAGTGAGTATGGGCAGTCTTGCTTTCATTCCTGTTGGGGAGAGACCTCTTGCGGTTGATGTTCAGGCATTGGCCAACTAGCTTGTGAGATTGGATATTTTGGAGCCCAGTCGGGTTCTAGCTAGTGTGGTTTCTCGGTCTTCCTTGTTTGATCGCATTCGAGAGCGCCAGTATGATGATCCTCATTTGCTTGCCTCAAGGACAAGGTACAACATGATGATGCCAGGGATGTGACTATTGGAGATGATGGGGTATTGAGGATGCAGGGCCGGATATGTGTGCCTAATGTAGATGGGCTTCGGGAGTTGATTCTAGAAGAGTCCCACAGTTCGCGGTATTCCATCCATTCGGGTGCCGCGAAGATGTACCAGGATTTGAGACAACACTATTGGTGGAGGAGGATGAAGAAAGATATAGTTGGGTTTGTAGCTGGATGTCTCAACTGTCAGCAGGTGAAATATGAGCATTAGAGGCAGGGTGGCTTGCTTCAGCGGATAGAGATTCCAGAGTGGAAGTAGAAGCGGATCACCATGGATTACGTAGTTGGGCTCCCACGGACTTTGAGGAAGTTCGATGCTATTTGGGTGACTGTGGATTGGCTGACCAAGTCCGCGCACTTCATTCCTGTGAGTACTACCTATTCTTCAGATCGCTTGGCTGAGATTTACATCAGAGAGATTGCTCGCCTGCACGGTGTGGCAGTTTTCATCATTTCAGACAGAGGCACGCATTTTACATTGCAATTTTTGAGAGCCGTGCAGCAAGAGTTGGGACTCAGGTTGAGTTAAGAACAACATTTGGTCCTCATACGGACGGGCACTCCGAGCGCACTGTTCAGATTTTAGAGGACATGTTACGTGCTTGTGTCACTGATTTTGGTGGTTCATGGGACCAGTTTCTACCACTCGCGGAGTTTTCCTACAACAACAGTTATTAGTCAAGCATTCAGATGGCTCCGTATGAGGCTTTATATGGGAGGCAGTGTAGATCCCCAGTAGGTTGGTTTGAGCCGGGTGGGGCTAGGCTTTTGGGTACCAACTTGGTTCAGGATGCTTTGGACAAGGTAAAGCGACTTCGCGCAGCACCAGCCTAGACAAAAGAGTTATGCTAACAGAAAGGTCCGTGATGTGTCTTATATGGTTGGGGAGAAGGTTCTACTGAAGGTTTCACCTATGAAGGGTGTTATGATATTTGGAAAGAAGGGCAATTTGATCCCTCTGTTCATTGGGCCTTTTGAGGTGCTTCGGAGGATTGGGGAGGTGGCCTATGAGCTTGCCTTCCCACCCAGTTTATCGACTGTCCATCTAGTATTTCATGTTTCTATGCTTCGGACGTATATCGACGATCCATATCATGTTTTGGATTTCAGCACGATTCAGTTGGATGGTTATTTGACTTATGATATGGAGCCGGTGGCTATTTTGGAGCGTCAGCTTTGAAAGTTGAGTTCAAAAGATATAGCTTCAGTGAAAGAGCAGTGGATAGGTCAACCCGTGGAGGAGGCCACTTGTGAGACCGAGCGGGAGATGCGGAGCAGATATCCACACCTATTTATGGCTCCAAGTATGTTTCTAGACCCGCTCGAGGACGAACGTTTGTTTAAGAGGGGAGGATGTAACGACCCGGTCGGTCATTCGAGAGTTACAACCCCGTTCTACCATTTTTCTGCTTCATTTGTGTTCTTCAGCAGTATTATGTCTTACCGGGTCAGTTGGTCGGGTCCAGAGTGGTTTTGGAGAAAATTGAGACACTTAGTCTCTTAGAAGAAAGTTTAAGTTGGAAAAGTTGACCGGATGTTGACTTATATGTATACAATCTCGGAATGGTTCCTTTAGCTCCATTAGGTGATTTTGGACTTGGGAGCGCGTTCGAAAGTGAGTTGGAGGCCCGTGGTAGAATTAGGCTTGGATTGGCGAAAGTTAGAATTTTGGTGATTTTGGTCGGTGGTGGAAATTTTGATATCGGGGTCGGAATGAAATTCTGGAAGTTGGAATACGTTGGTGGTGTCATTTTTGACTTGTGTGCAAAATTTGAGGTCATTTGGACGTGGTTTAGCTGGTTTCGGCATCGTTTGTGGAATTCGGAAGTTTAGAAGTTCTTAGGCTTGAATTCGAGTGTAATTTGGTGTTTTCATATTGTTTTGAGTTATTCGAAGGTTCGGCTAAGTTTGTATGATGTTATGGATGTGTTGGTATGCTTGGTTTTGGTCCCGAGGGCCTCGGGTGAGTTTTGGTGGTTTACAGATCATTTTTGGCCTTAGGATGTTAGCTGATCTGCTGGTATTTTGTTGTTGCTGGTTTCCTCTTACGCGTTCGCGAGGCAGGTCTCGCGTTCGCGAAGAGCATCTGGAGATCAAGGGAGAATTGTTCTTCGCGTTCACGGAGGAAGGGACGCGTTCGCGAAGGTTTAGGAGTTGAGTGCATCACGAACGCGAGAGCAGTATCACGTTCGCGAAGAAGAGAAGAGGCAGCTGGGAACCCCAAGCTTTTGGTCTACGCGTTCACGAGGCAGTGGTCGCGTTCGCGAAGAGTGGGGTCGGCAAAGCTTCACGTTTGCGAGGCCGGGTTAGCTATCGTGAAGGGGTAAATTGAGAGGCAGTCAGAATGGTCTACGCGAACGCGAGAGGGAGGTCACGTTCGCGATGAAGGCATCACTGGGCAGTATAAAAAGGTTCAAAAATGAGGGTTCCGGGATTTCTCACACTGCTAACATTTTTGAGCTCGGTTTTGGAGATTTTTTAGAGGATTTTGAAGGTGATTCTTTAGGTAAGTTCCTTGTGTTCATTTCTATTCAATAATTATGTTTCCCCACTGATTTTCCCACCTAGTTGGTGTGTTTTTGAGGTGTAATTTAGGGGTTTGAGGCTTGGGAAATGAAGAGATGATTTTGGGGATTTGAATGGCCATTTGGTGTCGGATTTTGATAAATTTGGTATGGTTAGACTCGTGAGTGAATGGGCTTTCTAGTTTTGTGACTTTTGTCGGATTTCGAGACGTGGGCCCGGGGGTCGGGTTTGAGTCAATTTCAGAATTTGATCCCAATTTAGTAGTTTTCTTGTGGAATGGGTTCCTTTGGCATATATTGATTGTGTTGTATTACTTGTGGCAAGATTCGGGATGTTTGGAGGCCGATTCAAGAGGCAAAGGCATTACGGAGTAGGATTTTGCTCAGATTGAGGTAAGTAGCAGTTGTAAATCTGGTCTTGAGGGTATGAAACCCCAGACATTGTGCGTGGTGACTATTTTGGAGGTAACGCACGCGTGTGGGCGTGCACCGAGAGGATTATGACTTGGTCCGTCCCGTAGAACTGTAAAGTTGAACAACATGTTGTTAGCTATATGCTCTCTATGTGTTATGAAATATTGACTGTATATTATGTTAGAAACCATGTTTAGGTTATATGTTGGCACTGTTGGGTTCCATAGGGACCGCATTACATGTTGAATTGCCTGTTAAATGCTATTTGTACTCAGTCACAGTTTTTGCTCGCATATCATATCTCAGTCTCCGTTATTCTGTTCGATGCATCATGTTATTATTGTTGTTCTGATATTTGAGAGACTAGAGAGATTGAAGACTGAGTGAGAACGAGGGCCTGATTGTGAGGATATTTATGGATCGGGCTGTACGCCGCAACATGTTTTATTGATTTATGCTTGAGTGAGGCCAAGGGCCTGATTGATTTATGCCATGATTGGCTTGTTATAGCGCTTGGGCTGAAGAAGCTCCTCCGGAGTCTGCACACCCCCCAGTGAGCGCAGGTACCTACTGAGTGCGAGTGCCGAGTGCTGAGTGATTATGAGCAATGAGTGACTCAGAGGAATGCGTGATTGTGAGGTTGGAGTGATTGGGAGGATTGATAGATGATTGCCTGAAAGGCAGTACATGATTACATTATTGATGCATACTGTTGCCATATATCCATGTTTTGAAAATTGTTGAAAGATATTCTTATCTGGTTTTACTTGAACTTGACTAAAATAAACTGATTTGACTTGAATTACCGGAACTTGGGAAGCATGACTATTTTCCTTTCTCAAATTATTGAAAATGAACTAAAATTGTGTAGCTCGTCACTATCTTCAGTTCCTTATTTATTATTGTTACTTACTGAGTTGGTGTACTCACGTTACTCCCTGCACCTCGTGTGCAGATCCAGGAGTTGTTGGACGCGGAGGTTGTTGATAGTACCCGTAGTTGGTCATTGGAGATTGCGAGGTAGCTGCCGGCGTTCACAGCCCTGCTTTCTTCTTCCCTATCTTTTCTTATTTTCTGTATTTTGGATTCCAGACTATGTTAGTCTTGCTATTTTCGGATCGATTATGTTAGATGCTTATGACTAGTGACACCCCGATGTTGGGCTTTATTTCCGCACTTATGTTTTGGGATTCACCCCGTTTTATGCAAAAGATTTCAGTTATTTTAAAATTCTTTATTAATTTCTGGTTATTGTTGAAAGCGTTTTGGTAATGTCGGTTGGCCTAGTATCATCGATAGGCACCATCACGACGGTTCGTGTTTTGGGTCGTGACAATCACCGGCGAGTACATGCCATAGTAATCAAGGCCTTCCTTTTGTCTATAACCTTTGACAAGAAGTCTAGCCTTATATTTGTCAATAGTGCCATTAGCTTTCATTTTCCGTCTAAAGATCCATTTTGAACCTAAAGGCTTATTTCCTGGAGGAAGATTAACCAATTCCCATGTGTGGTTATCCAAAATAGATTGAATCTCACTATTGACGGCCTCTTTCCAAAATGCTGAATTAGAAGATGACATAGCTGCTTTGAAAGTTTGAGGCTCATTTTCAACCAAGAATGTCACAAAATCTGGTCCAAAGGAAGTAGATGTTTTTTGATGTTTGCTACGCCTTAGATCCTATTCACTTGGAGTATTTTCCTTTGGTTCTTCCCGTGGTCGTTTATGTCTTTCACTTAACGACTCGCATTCAATTTATACGGATAGATGCCTTCAAAGAATTCACCATTATCTGATTTAATTACCGTACTAACATGAATTTTGAGATTATCAGATTTATGAACAAAAATCGACATGCTTTACTGTTTGTAGCATATCCAATGAAAACACAATCCACAGTTTTTGGTCCGATTTTTACCCTTTTGGGTAAAGGTACTTGTACCTTTGCTAAATACCCCCACACTTTAAAATATTTCAAGTTGGGTTTTCTTTCTTTTTATTTTTCATATGGAATAGATTGTGTTTTGCTGTGGAGTACTCTGTTGAGTATTCGGTTAGATGTAAGGATAGTTTCTCCCCATAAACTCTGCGGTAATCTGAAACATATTAATAAAGAATTCATCATTTCCTTTAATGTCCAATTTTTCCTTTCCGCAATTCCATTGGATTGAGGTGTATAGGGGGCAGTAGTTTGATGGATAATTCCATATTCCGAACATATTTCTGCAAACGAAGATTCACATTCTCCGCCTCTATTGCTTCTAATCATGTTGATCTTTTTATTCAATTGATTCTCCAATTCATTCTTGTATTGCTTAAATGCTTCAATTGCTTCATCCTTACTATTAAGAAAATAAACATAACAATATAGAGTACAATCATCAATAAAAGTTATAAAATAGTTTTTCCCACCTCGAGATGGTGTTGACTTCATATTTTAGGTGTTTAACGGGCGGCTGGGACGGGCTGTACACACACACAAAAAAAAAACAGCCCGGCCGGTTATAATTCCGGGCTGGTTAGCGGGCTATTAGCGGGTTGTGATTTTTCGGGTTTTTTGGGCCCGTCCGGGTTCGGACTTAACGGTTCCGGACTGGGCCGGGCTATTTTTTTTAACTAAATTTTGTTTTTCTTATTCAATGTTATTGATACTTAAGTGAAACAGCAAAACTAAAAGGTAAACAACCTAAAACAATCAATTTAGCTAATTCTTCCCGTTCTTTCCTAATACCGTATTTACCCATTAACCCCCCAGTACTCGGGTTAAATTTTTGTTGCCCATCTTCCTCATCTACTCCCCAATCAATAGGGTGGTGCTCTACCATGTGCCTATGAAGTTTACCCGTTCCCCCTCCCTTACCGGTCTCATGTTTATAAACATTCTTACAAATTTTACATCTTACGTAATTTTTATCTTCTTCTAGTCTTTTAAAAAAAATTCAACACTTATTCCTCTTAATAGGGAGGGGAGGCCTACTTGTATTACCACGACCTCTACCCCTAATATTTTGAGTTTGACTAGCATTACCAGGTGTAGCTGGTGGTGTTTCAAGATTATCAGGTGATTGAATATCATCTAAATCATCATCTATACCATAATTTTCTTGAAGTTGCTCATAATCTACATTTAAATTTTCAGGTGAACTATTAGAAATATGTGTAAAGCTACTAGAAGAACCAGCACCACCTCTTGATTTTTTAGAAGTTTTACTCTTACTACTACCACCCCTACTAGTGCACGCTTTTTTGGCTACTCTTAATAAATCCATTAAGTAAATTAAATTAATAATTCTTAACAATAAAATAAAAATATACACCAAAGAAGAGAAAGAGATGGAATGAGTGTACCCGGATTCCGGATGCCGCACTAAATTTGATATCAAAAATCAAAATGAAACTTCAATTGATAGACCGATACTTGATAGTTGATAATTGATACCACACTTCACTTGAATACTTGATATTTGATAATAATAATTTCTTAATGGCTAAACTAAATATCTGATGAAACTTGAAATAAGTAATTGAGAATTTAAGAATAATAATCAATATTATCAAGAGAGAATTGAGAGAGAATTAAAGTAGTAAGAGAGTGAAATTGTGAGAAAAAATAAAGAAGTAGGGGGGCTATTTAAAGTTTTTAAAGGTTAAAATTGTAATTTATCAATTATTAGGGGTGGGGGGACTATTTTCTTAAGGGGGTAGGCCGAAATGGCCATTTTTGCATAAAAGGGCCATTGACCAACGGTCATTTTTGAATTGAACGTTGGCAACGGTCCAGAAAATATTTTTTTAAAAAAAAAAATTTGTAGCGGGTAACCGGGCTAAGCGGGTTTCGGTGCACCAGTAATCAAAAAATGTTCGTCCAAAACCCGCTTCCCGCCAAACCCGTCCCAGCTCGCTCCAACCCCTATGGTACCGGGCTAACTCGGGCTGAACCGGGTCGAACCGGGTTGTGAACCGGACAGTCTGGCCCGATTAACAGGTTTACTTCACATCACAAATGTCAGTATAAATTAAGTCTAAAGGATTTGAATACCATTCAACAGACTTATAAGGATGTTTAACAAACTTAGATTCAACACATATTTGACAATTTGATTTATTACACTCGAATTTAGGCAATACTTCTAAACTAATTAACTTCCACAAGGTTTTATATTTGACATGTGCTAAACGAATATGCCATAAATCATTTGAATCCAATAAATAAGAAGAAGCTGAAATTTTATTAATATTATCAACAACCATTACATTGAGTTTGAAAAAGCCCCCTGTGAGGTAGCCTTTTCCAACATACATTTCATTCTTGCTTACAACAACTTTGCCAGATACAAATACACATTTTCTTAACAAGTAGAGAAGTTGAAACCAAATCTTTCCTAATAGTAGGAACATGAAGAATATTGTTGAGCGTTAACACCTTGTCGGAAGTCATCTTCAGGAATATCTTCCCATAACCATCAATCTTGGCTATTGCAGTATTTTCCATAGAAAACTCTTCTTTGGGACCAGCAGTAGAGTAAGTCGCAAATGCTTCTTTGATAGCACAAATATGTCGAATGGCTCTAGAGTCAATCTACCACTCCTTCAGATTTTTAACTAGGTTGCATTCCGACAACATTGCACATAGATCATCAATGTCATCATTCTTATCCACTATGTTGGCATGTTCCTTTTTCTTATTCACTTTTGAGAGACGACAATCAGGGGCTTTGTGACCAGCTTTTCCGCAATTGTAGCAGTTGCCCTTGATTTTTTCTTGTTCTGCTCCTTAGTCTATCCAGATGACCTCTTCCTCTTCTTACCTTTTGGAGCAATCTCCTCAACGATATTAGCTCCCATAATCGTTGAATTTCCACGAGAGTTCTTCTCGACTGTTTTGTTGTCTTCCTTAATCTTGAGACGAATCACAAGATCTTCCAACTTTATTTCTTTGCGCTTGTGCTTTAGATAGTTTTTGAAATCTCTCCACGAAGGAGGTAATTTTTCTATCATTGCAGCCACTTGAAATACTTCATTCACTACCATACCTTCAGCAATAAGGTCGTGAAAAATAAGTTGAAGCTCTTGAACTTGGGTTCCAACGATTTTGCTGTCTATCATTTTATGGTCTAGAAACTTGGCAACCACAAACTTTTTCACGCATGCATCTTCAGTCTTGTACTTCTTCTCAAGTGCGTCCCATAATTCTTTCGAAGTATTCATGGCACTGTAGACATTGTACAAGTCATCCTCCAAATTAAAGCACTTAGGATGTAGCAAAGAAATTTTGCCTGTTTCCATGCCTCAACAATCATAAACTTCTCATTGCCTATCATGTCGGCGGCAGGCACTTGAGGGTCTTCACTGGTGAACTTCTGCATACCAAGTGTGGTAAGCCAGAAGAACACCTTTTGCTGCCATCCTTTGAAGTTGGCTCCATAAAATTTTCCCGGTTTCTCGGCCGGTGGAACAACAGTTCAGCTTGACGAGGTTATTGTCGTTGCTGTAACAGTAGCAGAAGGATTTCCATTGTCAATTACCATTTTTCACTGTCAACAACAGAAGAGTTCAATTAATGGCAAAAAATAGAACAGTAAACAATACTGTAATTAATGATAAACAGTACGTTTAATAAATAAAAACCAACGTTTTTATATGGTTTCACAGAAAACGATAAAGTTTTTATGTTCTTCAAACCATTTCTGGATATTAATACTTAGTTGAGTCTTTATATCTTCAAATCAGAAATAAAAAAATTCAGAAGGAGTAGAAAACTAAAAAAGATTTTAATCTCCAAAAACAAAGTACAGATTATAATAAAAAGGTAATTTCCTTAAGATTGTTAGCAATCTGTATTACTGTAATAAATAATAAAACAGTAAATTTTCTGAAACAGAAACAGAAATAGAAAATTAGCAGCAACAGAATGTCGAAATAATCAAGCTGAATCTAAAAAATAATTTGGGAATAAAATTGAGCCCACTGAATGCACAGTGTGTCCTTAAGGAAATTATTCCCCTCAAGTACCCAAGGTGCTGAAATATTATCCTCCCAGGATAGGACGATTTAACTCACCAGAGTGTTGGTACCAAAAATGCCGGTAAAACAGCGAACCACTTGAAGGTTGTAAACCACACTGGAATTTTAATTGTGAAGAAGAAGGAGAAGAAGCTCAAAAAATTTCATAAGGAAAGATTCTAGGATCAAGGCATATTTAGAGCCATTTTGTTGGGGGGGGGGGGGAGGGGGGAGGGAGGGGTCGCGTCACGTGTCCTGGGTTATTCAGAGTTGATTTGTTAATTAATTAATTGAATAATTGAAAAAATCCAAAAATATTAATCAATCAATCCGAAGTCGAGCGAGCGAGCGACGACGATGCGAGACTTACTTTCTTTCCAACCCATTTAACACCAAGGGAAGTGCTTTCTCAATATAAGCACATTCACTTTTCTTTCCACCACCAATGAGGGACACTTGCTCTTTTCAAAGCAAAAGGGAGCTCACTTTCCCTCTGTCACGACCCAAATTTCCCTTAGTTAGGTGTCGTGATGGCACCTAGTCTTAGGTAGGTAAGCCTAACATTACCTGAAGTAACAACAATATTTAACTAACATCGAACAATTTCGAAATAGAAATCTCTATACTAATTTACAATCCCAAAACCGGTAGTACAAGTCATAAGCTCTACAGAATTTTCTAGAAAACCTCTAAATACAACTATTTCGGAATAAGGATAAACAGTGTAAAAACAACATCACAAGGTGACTCTGAAGCTTGCTAATGCAGCAACATGTTTACCTTGAGTCTCCTCAGCAAAGATCCGCATAGCTAGCTAACAATCAACTGGCTTCGAAATACCTGGATCTGCACAAAAATTATGCAGAAGCATAGTATGAGTACACCACAACGGTACCCAGTAATTATCAAAACTCCTCAGTGGAGTAGTGATGAGGGACAGTCAAGACACCTACTGGACTAAATAACCTAGACAAGTATAAGTATAGAAACAACAGATTATGATATCTATATAAAGACTATGCATAATGACAAAATAATATGGTAATTGCAATAATAAAAGGAAAGCGACAACTAACAGCAGAACACCAAAATAATGACACAGTAGAATGAGCGGAACACAGTTTAAATCCGTTGATCACAGATAAAGGAAAGGCAAGTAGCAACTCAACAAAAACGACCACTTTCATACCAGGTTTTAGCCAATAACCTCCACGAGGTACCAAACCTCAGAATATTCACAATTCACGGGTCCCAATTTCAGAACCCTAAACACTTGGCATCCTGTGCCCTCATTATAAATTTTTTACCGCACTGACGACTCATGTGCCAATAAAGCCATTCTCTCATAGAAGGCATGTAACCAAGGGTGTGCATCAATACCCAACAAAATCAAGATCCATCCTCTTAACCGATATGAGTGATTAACTACGTGTATGCTTGTGCAAGTGTTCTAACATAGTTCATGTCAGCTAGTAAGTATAGAGAACATGGTCAGCACGAAAAATATTTTCCCACAATTTCCTCAAGATAGAACTCACATAGGTAAGTGCGCCACTACACAAATATCAACAACAAGAATGCCCCCCAAGCCATCACAAGTCATCACAAATCAATCCCTGACATAGCCCACCTTGTCTCGCCACGTGTGCAATAATAAAGTAAATGTCCGCCTTGTCTCGCCACGCGTGCATAATAATATTCCCACCTTATCTCGCCACATAAGCAAACACAGATATAGCCCGCCTTGTCACGCCGCATGTGCATAATCAACAGTAATAATAGCACGGCAGAAACCTTGTGCAACACAACCCCAACCGCACGACAGAAACCTCGTGCATCACTATAACAACCACACGGCAGAAACCTCGTGCACCACAACACTGAGTACCACAACCACAATGAAAATAACACAAGAGTACGACAAGTAAATCAATTCAAGATCTCTCGATCACAAAGAAATGGTAGAACTAGTTCACAAGGAATCACTGATCGCTGCCGACTCAACACTACACTAAGGTAGGAAGAGCGGGTTGCAACAGCTTTTACCCGAATAGTGGTTCGGGAGTCTTTGGTTTTGATTTTTATATCTACTATTATAAGACTAATGTTTGAAGCTAAATTATGCTACAGATTTATTGCTAAGTGTAATTAATATAGAGAAAGGCACTAGGGTCGTGGATTTGCCTAGGTGGCTAACTAACGGGTAGATGCTACTAAGGGTAAATTGACATATTTGGGGCTTATGCTATAACCGTTGCTCAATTGTATCCACTCTCACACCTCTCAGTAGAGATCGTGATTTTGCCCAATTGACTCTCTCGAGACCAATTGGGTAGGCCAATTAGACCAAGCAACAAGGGTTCAAGTAGGGTAATTACTCTCTCGAGGTTTAACCCGTTAATTGGGACTACCATTTCTCATGGTTCCATCCCAATTCCTTGTTGGGTCAATTTTGAGGTCATAGACTCTCTTTCTCAAGAAGAGTTAAACCCACCAAGCTAGAATCAGTGTTTGCAACCACCAATCCTTAATTAAAACCTAAAATTAACCCAAATAGCAAACACCCAATATCAATCTATCCTTAGATGGCAACACCCATCAATTACCCACACTAGGGTTGAGCCACCACCCTAGCTAGTGAGTTTAGCTACTCATGCTAGATGCAAAAATTAAAGAAATAGATGAAGAAGCAAACATATTAATTGATTACTAAGGAAGAAATACAATATTGAAGGTCAAAAATGCCAAAAATGGCTAAACCCAGTGTTCTCACGAGCTCAGCAGCCTCAGAAAAACTAAAAACTTAACCTAAAAATAGAGAAAGGATCTATTTATAGTGGATGGAAAAACTGGACAAAAATACCCCTACGGGGTCAGCGCGGGCCGCGCAAAAAGGTAGCGCGGCCGCGTTGGCTCTTGAACTCTTGAAATTTAAGTCTCTGAAGTTGAGGGACGCGGACCGCGCGAAAGTGTAGCGCGGCCGCAGGAGCTCTGGCGCGGACCGCGTAAGTGTGACCGCGGCCGCGTGGCTTGCTCTGGTCCCAACATGTTTTTATTCAAATGGGTTCAATCTTCCCTTAAGCACTTCCTTTGATTCATTTTGGCACACTTTCTTGACTCATTTGAGTATTTCACTTCTTTTCAAGGGGTTAGAGGGACACATTGTCACTCTTTCTTATGCAATTCAAATTATTTCTCCTTTTTCTACTTTTTCCACGCCTTTTTCACTTTTGTTTCCTTTGAATCCCCTTTTTATTCTTTTTCACATTGGTCTTTCTTTTTGTCTTTTTCTTTTCTTTCTTTTTCATTGCTTTCCTTTTACTTTTGCTTTTGTACCTTTTATCACTTTGTTTCCTTTCTTTTCTCTCCTCCCCCAAACTTAGACATTTGCCATTACATCAAGGGAATGTTTTGGGTGCCAAGAGAGGGTATCTTTTAGAGCGGGTATAGGCTTGTAACATTGGTTCTTTAAAGAAAAAGGTTCAAGGCTCGAAAGGGTTAACTAGGGATCATTTCATTGGTAGGCCATTGAATTGTTCAACTTAACATTGGGATCAAGGAGAGCCTATAATCACTTCTCAAGTCAAATTTCACCTAGGATTTCGCCTCAACAAACATTCAGGGCAAGTTCTAGACCATTGGCTCGGGACTTGGACTCACAATTCGATTCCTTACCACACATGCTAGGGGATTGCTAAAGACATCGAGTCGAGGGCCCACAACGACCTCAGTTATGATTCAAGCGCACAATGGTCCAAAAAGACCACATGATGATTGTTTGGTCAACACAAGAGTCTCAAGTCCACGACTTTCACCATCCTAAACACAACATTATGTCTTTGATCATGGGATCGAAGGCAAATGTGTTAGGCCCAAGTGAAGCTTTGCCTGAGGTACCCTTAACTATGAAATATCAAAAACAAAAGAAAAATCAAAAACGGACTCAAACCCTTAAGAAGGTTGTCAGGCCATCTATCATTGGGAAGAGCCACCCGGTTCGCACTATACTCCACCCTTGGAAAGAACCGTAGCATTAAGAAAACCAAGGGCTTATTGAAAACGCCAAGAACAAAACACAAGGCTACGAGCCTATCTATGAAGCTAAAAAAAATGAAAAATTTTGCGAAAATAGAAAAACAGAATGAATATGTACAATCGGGGAGTAGAGTATACAATAAGGGATGCAAATATATTGAATGCAACTTTATATACAGACCAAAAGAGAATAAAAAGTACGAGAAAAGTAGCTAAAATGTAAAGTTATGTACAGACCAGCTAGAAAATCAAATCAACAGAACATAAAATGAGAATATAATATGTACAGTCATCCAGATAATCCAAAAAAATGTAGGGCGCACCCCCAAGAATAAGAGCTGGCATTGTCCCCAATGACAAACTACACAAATAAGCACAAAAAATCGATGAAAGGATATAGAAGAGCTCCCTAGGCCTGGTCCGTCTGCATGGGATCCTCAGTGGTCCCCTGATCCTCTGTATGGGCGGGAAGCTCAAACTGGTTCCCAGCCTGCTGCTGCTCTGCTGCTGGGACAGTGGCCTGCTCCTGGACCGGCTGAATATCGGGTGCATAACTGGAGGGAATCTCCTTAGTCTCTGCAAGCTCAATCACTACACCCTTTGTACTGGGAAGCTTCCTCTTCTTCCTTGGAGGCCTGGGTGCCTGCTCCTGCTGTGGCTCTGGTGCTGCTGCTGGAGGAGCTGAATCCTCAAATAACAAGTCTAAAGGCATCTGATTTGCCAATAGTTTGTCCACGTCCTCTCTAAGCACCTTCACCGACTCCTTAGACGCCCTTGACTTTCTCATCTTTTTGTGCTCCTTGGCAAGCTCCTTTAGAGCTTTGCCATGTGAATCTACCGCCTTAGTCAAGGCAGCCTGAGTCTCCATAATCTTCTCCTGGTTGGCCAGGAGCTTCTTCAATGTATCCTCAATAGACTGAGGAATCTGAACAGTGGCTGGTGCTGACTGGGCCTCAACTGAAGTAACCAATGTGGACAACTTGGATGTCGCAGCTGACATCCAGTTGTTTAAACTGGCCAAAGTCTTTGCCAACTGATGGGCTGTGAAAGAGTTGGTCCGGGAAGAAGGGACTGTCGGGCCTGCTGAAGAACTAGGACCCGCAGAAGAGGAGGGCACATCATCAGTAATGGCAACAGCTGGAATGGAGGGAAGCTCAGTAGAAGGCTCAACAGCAGACTCTACCGCAATTGGCTCCTCAGACTGGCCAATCGGGGCAGAGGTGGGTGCCTTGTGTTTCTTGTCCTTTGGGTTGTCCGGCCCCTGAATGCTGAACCATGAGAACGGGGACACTGGGCGAACTTTCACATCATAGGGCTTCTTTTTTACCTTCGCATCCCGAAATACATGGTGAGAGTGTTGGCATATGGATAGTTCCCAATATTGTCAACCCCCATTGAAGTGATTGTCCTGTACATCACATTCCCCGCATTGATAGGGAAGCCTGCCATGATAGAGGCAATCAGCACAGCACGGGGAAGTGGGATAGTCTGGTCATGGGAAGTGGGGTCAAGCCTGTTGCACACAAATGTAAGCCACCCTCTAGCTTCGAAGTTCAAATTCTTCCTCAAAATCTTCACCCCCGCCTGTATCCAATCCGGAACAGCACCCGGATGAGCCAAATACTCAACCAACCATGGACGAACCTCCTCCTTCATTTCCAACTTCTCATTGTATTGGGTTTCGTCTTCATCATCAAAACCTAAATATTCATTGAACGCCTTCCCAGAAAACACAATATTTTTATCTCGCACTTTGGTCGCAATTGAGCCCTTTTTGGTGTGGGATACATTGCAATAAAATTCCTTGACCATGTGCTCGTTGGCATCTATCAAGTCATCACAAAAATGCTCCCACCCTACTCTGGTATGAAATTGTTTGTGTACATTGGGGAGTATGGGCAATAGGTCTCGGGTGATTATGCTCCTCTTGGCAATCAGTTTTCTTTTTGGTCATAATTCCCTGAATTTGTGGAAGGCCACTTGGCTAACAAAGCGGTCTGCCCAAACCTCAGCTTTTCTTGTTCGTTCAATACCACCAATCTCAGGCACCCCACTATCCGGAACCTCATCATCACTATTAGCCCCCCCTGCTGCACTCTCCCCAGATACTGAAGCTGTGGGGGAGGTGGAGTATTCGCCGCTGCCCGCTGCTGAGCCATCAGACGACTCAGACTGTACATTTTGTGGAGCTTGGGCTGTAGGTGGAGCTGGGACTGAGGGGGCTTGCCCCGAGTTAGCTGAGAGGTCCTGAGAAGGTAGGTACTCACTCCCCGACTGGTCGTCATCACGCACTACTTGCTTTCTTGTTTTCAGTTTTGGTCGGGGAGTGAGTTTTGTTTGTTTCCCTTTTCCTCCATGGGAGGAGTCACCTCGTCCGGGTTGTTTTGCACCTCGTCCTCTTTGTTTTACCATTTTCTGCAAGCGAACATGTCTAACTTTGTTAGTTGACGCACAAGCAGTGTATAAGTTGATGAAAACAATTGCAGAATATCAGCAGGAAAAAAAATTGCAGAACACATTTCAGAATAGGTCACCGCGGACTGCACCATCAGGGGTGCGGCTGCGTGGGAGGCACCGCGGGCCGCACTGAACAAACACCAATAATATAACCTCTCTGATTATCACCAACGCGGACCGCGTAAAATTGGGGCGCGGCCACGTTGAGTTAGCACAGGCCGCACAATTAGGGAAGCGGCCGTGCTGGAGCAGGCTAACGTTTCAAGCAATGGGCCACCGCGGGCTGCACCATCAGTAGTGCGGTCGCATCATGGCCATGCGGACCGCGAGAAAATAACCGCGGGCCGCGCTGAGGCTAATGTAGGGACTGAGTTAGGGTTTGACAAATTCGTCAATTTTTGTTCAAGTTTTTGAGTCCTAGTTGTCCCTACTCAATTACCCAACATGAAAATCATGCTCAGCATTCAAAACTATCATAAACACTAACCTAATCATTAAACCTAAGAAAAACGGAAAGAAAGAAGAAGCTACAACTACTGGGAAGCAAATAAAAATTAAAAATACAGACTAATTAATGATATTTGCAAGAAATGTTACCAGGAATATGAATAATCAAAGCACTCGATGCAAACACACAAGAATGGGCTCAGAGATGAACAATAGAATATTAGGGATCAGGTATTCAAGTTTGCCAAAAGTGTAAAATGAGGCCTTAGGTCCCTATTTATAGAAAACCGTGGGGCTCCGTAATTACCCACCAGCGCGGCCGCGTGAAAATGGCCGCGGACCGCGCTAGGTTTAATTTTGAACCTATGTAGGAAACAGCCCACGCGGACCGCATAATTAGGACGCGACCGCGTGAGAACATTGCGGACCGCAGTAACATGACCGCGACTGCGTGAGCAAACTTCAGAGAGCATACATTTCAGCTCATGCCAGTGCGGACCGCACAAAGCTCACCGTGGCCGCACTGGCAATCTTCAGAGACTGCATTTTTTCGCACTTTGTTTTGCACTGCTTCAACACAATCCCTGCAACATCTCACAAATAATTAGCTCAAAAATCCTAATCTACAAAGAAAATAAAAGAGAAATAAAAAGACATGGGTTGCCTCCCAAGAAGCGCCTGATTTAACATCGCGACACGACGCATGTTACCATCACATCACTTCAAATGAATGAGTGCCACCACGTGGCTATCATCAAACTTTCCCAAATAATGCTTGACACGATGTCCATTGACCCGGAATACTTCACCATTCTTGTTCTTATGATCAAGAGCACCAAAAGGAGTCACACATACCACTTCAAAAGGCCCACTCCACTTTGACTTAAGTTTTCCCGGAAATAACCTCAACCGGGAGTTGAAAAGAAGAACCATATCACCAACCTTGAATTCCTTTCCCCGAGCATATTTGTCGTGAATGTACTTCATCGTGTCCTTATATAAGGACGAGCTGGAGTAGGCATGAAATCTAAACTCATCAAGCTCATTTAGTTGCTCAACCTGGAGATTTGCCGCAACATCCCATTCCAAGTTCAACTTTCTCAATGCCCACATAGCCTTGTGCTCCAATTCCACCGGAAGATGGCAAGCTTTACCAAACACCAACCGATACGGAGACATACCGATTGGGGTCTTGTAAGCCATCCGATAGGCCCAAAGAGCATCATCCAATTTCTTCGACCAATCGATCCTATTAGCATTTACCGTCTTGGATAAGATACTCTTTATTTCTCGGTTGGACACTTCCACTTGACCGCTAGCTTGATGATGATAGGGGGTGGTCACTTTGTGATTTACTCCATACTTAGCAAGCAATGAGTCGAAAGCCTTGTTGAAAAAGTGCGACCCCCCATCACTAATGATAGCACGAGGAGTACCAAACCTTGTGAAGATACTCTTTTTCAAGAATGCCACAACACTACGGGCTTCATTGTTGGGTAGAGCCACAACTTCCACCCACTTTGAAACATAGTCCACCGCCACGAGAATATAAGTGTTCCCGCAAGAGCTCGCGAATGGACCCATGAAATCGATGCCCCAAACATCAAAAACATCCACCTCGAGAATCGTATTGAGAGGCATCTCATCCCTTTTTGAAATTCCCCCGGCCCTTTGGCATGCATCACACCTCTTTACCAAATCACTAGCATCTTTAAATAAAGTCGGCCAATAGAAACCACAACTCAAAATCTTTGAAGCCGTCCTCACCCCTCCATGATGGCCACCATAGGGGGAGGAGGGTGACAAGCCTCCAATATGCTCAATTGTTCACCTTCCGGGACACATCTTCTAATCACACCATCCATGCAAATTTTAAACAAGTACGGATCATCCCAATAAAAATCCAAGCTATCCCGTTTGAGTTTCTTCTTTTGGTTGGAAGAGAGCTCACCTGGGACAACTCCGATCACAATGAAGTTGGCGATGTCCGCGAACCATGGCATGTCACACATTGACACAGAAAGAAGTTGCTCGTCGGGTAATGCATCATTTATCTCAAGACCGTTACATGGCCTCCCTTCTTCCTCTAGCCGGGACAAATGGTCCGCTACTTGGTTCTCACTCCCCTTTCGGTCCACTATTTCTAAGTCAAATTCTTGAAGGAGTAACACTCACCTCATCAATCTTGCTTTGGAATCCTTTTTGGTCATCAAATATCTAAGGGCGGCATGGTCTGTGTGCACAATTACCTTGGCCCCCATAAGATAGGGCCAAAATTTCTCCATGGCAAATACAATGGCCAATAACTCCTTCTCGTCACCGTTCAATTCTGTTGAGCTTCATTCATAGTCTTACTTGCATAATACACGGGATGGAACATTTTGTTAACCCGTTGACCCAACACCGCCCCCACTGCAACATCACTAGCATCACACATTAGTTCAAAGGGCAAACTCCAATTAGGTGTAGTTATGATAGGGGGTAGTGGTCAACTTGTGTTTTAAGAGTTCAAAGGCCTCCATACACTTTTCATCAAAAACAAACTTGGCATCTTTCTCTAGTAGCTTGCACAATTGATTTACAACCTTCGAGAAGGCTTTGATAAACCGCCGGTAGAACCCGGCGTGTCCAAGAAAACTCCTCACCCCTTTGACAGAAGTAGGGGGAGGGAGTCTCGAAATCACCTCAATTTTCGCCTTATCAACCTCAATCCCTTGTTTTGAAATCTTGTGGCCCAACGCTATACCTTCTTCAACCATAAAACTGGCATTTTTCCCAATTGAGAACTTGGTTAGTTTCTTCACAACGAGCCAATACTTTATCCAAATTCACCAAACATGCATCAAAAGAGTCACCAACCACACTAAAGTCGTCCATAAAGACCTCCAATATGTCCTCCACCATATCGGTGAAAATAGCCATCATGCAACGTTGGAAGGTCGCCGGAGCATTGCACAATCCGAATGGCATCCGGGAGAAAGCAAAGGTACCATAGGGGCATGTAAAAGTAGTCTTCTCTTGGTCCTCCGGGGCAATTAAAATTTGATTGTAGCCCGAGTACCCATCCAAGAAACAATAGAATGCTCTCCCCGCAAGACGATCTAGCATTTGGTCGAGGAATGGCAAAGGAAAATGATCCTTGCGGGTCACCTTGTTGAGTTTCCGGTAGTCCATGCAAACTCTCCACCCGGTAATGGTTCGAGTGGGAATAAGCTCATTGTTGTCATTGGGCACCACCGCCATCCCTCCTTTTTTTGGCACACATTGGACAGGAGAAGTCCACGAACTGTCAGAGATTGGATAAACCACACCGGCGTCAAGCCACTTGATAACCTCTTTCTTAACCACTTCTTGCATCGCCTCATTGAGTCTTCTTTGATGTTCAAGGGACGGCCTTGCATCCTCCTCCAAGATGATCTTATGCATGCAAAATGCGGGGCTTATTCCCCTAATGTCCGCCAAAGTCCATCCTATTGCCCTTTTTCGCCTTTGAAGCACCTCCAAAGTGGCCTCAACCTGCAAGTTAGTAAGGCAAGAAGAAAGAATAACTGGAAAAGTAGAATTAGAGCCCAAATATTCATACCTGAGGTGTGGAGGAAGTGGCTTCAACTCCAACACCGGTGGCTCCTCAATGGATGGTTTAGTTGGTGGAGTTTTGCGGTTCTCAAGATCCAAAGATAACTTCCTAGGCTCATATGAATAGGAACCCATACCATGCAATGCATTCACGCACTCCACTCTGCTAGCATCATCTTGTACATCCATGCCAAGAAGTACGGCCTCCAGGGGATCTTCTACATTCATCATGGAACTTGTGTCATCCACTATCACAGATGTGACAATGTCGACAAGTGAACACACTTCTGTGCTATTGGGTTGCCTCATTGATTTGCAAACATGAAATACCACCTTCTCATCACCCACTCGGAATGTCAATTCACCTGCTTCAACATCAACCAAGGCCTTCCCTGTAGCTAGGAAAGGTCTCCCAAGAATAATAGGCACTTCAAAATCCACTTCACAATCCAATATGACAAAGTCGGCCGGCAATATGAATTTGTCCACCCGGACAAGCACATCATCAATTATACCCAAAGGCCGCTTCATCGACCGGTCCGCCATTTGAAGTCTCATCGAGGTTGGCCTAAGTTGCCCAATTCCCAAAGTCTTGATGACTGAATACGACATCAAATTAATGCTAGCCCCCAAGTCACAAAGGGCCTTAGCAAACTCCGTACTCCCGATAGTGCAAGGAATAGTAAAAGCTCCTGGGTCTTCAAGCTTCGGGGCAATAGAATGCACTATCGCACTAACTTGGTGCGTCATCTTTATTGTTTCACAATCCATGGAACGCTTCTTTGTGATCAAATCCTTCATAAACTTTGCATAGCCCGGCATTTGTTCAAGTGCCTCCACCAAAGGCACATTGATTGTAAGGCTCTTCATCATATCTATGAATTTCTTGAACTGATTGTCACTCTTTTGCTTTGCTAACCGCTGAGGATAAGGTAGTGGTGGTCTAGGAAAGGGTGCCTTGGCTTTTGGCACCACCAGCTCCGGAATATCAATCACGTGTTCCCTAGACGGGTTCACGGCATCTCGTGTTTCCACCTCGGCCTCATCAATATCTATCCTCACCTTATTGTCCACATTTGTCTCAATCACATCTTCAACAATCAAAGGACCCACATCTTCTTGGACCCCAACATCATCATCTACAACTCGATCTTTAATTGAGGCATGCACATCACCGCCTCCTCCGCTTCTCGTTCTGACTGCCATCACATGATTATTACCTCCCTTTGGGTTCACTACCGTATCACTTAGTAGTGCTCCCTTAGGTCGGGTATTCAAAGCTTGAGAAATTTGTCCTATTTGCACCTCTAGGTTCCGGATAGATGTGTTATGCGAAGCCAATTGTGCATCAGAGTCTTGGTTCTTTTTCATCATCTGCTCGAACATCATCTCTATCCGCCCCATATCACTTCCGGAAGAACTAGACCCTTGGGATTGAAAGGGGGGTGGATTGTTTGGTTGTTGGAACATGGGGGGCCTTTGAAAGCCTTGCCCCCTACCACCATTATTCCACCCTCCTTGATTGTTATTGTTGTTGTTCCAATTATTGTTGTTCCCGTTCCAATTGCCTTGATTGTTACCTTGATTACCCCAATTGTTGTTCTGATTGTTGTTGTTCCAATTGTTACCGCCTTGTTGTTGGTTATTGTTATTCCAATTACCGCCGCCTTGTTGATTGCCCCAATTGCTTTGGGGACGCCATTGTTGTTGATTTCCTCTATTTCCTTGGTAGTTATTGACATATTGGCATTCCTCACTTTGATCATCATAGCACTCATTCGAATAACCACCACCATCATTGTTGTTGTCAAATTGCTCACCATTACCTTGAGGTTGTTGTTGCCCTATTTGCCTCCTTTTCAACATAGAGACACTCTCCATTGCATTGACTTGGCGCGGGTTTTGGACTTGTTGCAATTGCGCCTTTGCCAATTGATTCATAGTTGTTGTAAGCTCGGCAATAGCTTGGCCATGATCGTTCAATTCCTTGTGCAAATGGATGACCGTGGGGTCACCTTGGGGCACATTCGCTCGGCTTTGCCATGCCGAAGAGGTGTCGGCCATTTCATCAAGTACATCACATGCCTCTTGGTAAGAAAGTTTCATAAAGTTCCCTCCGGCCAATTGGTTCACAATGCACTGGTTCGTGGTGTTGATGCCCCGATAAAAGGTTTGTTGTATCATCGCCTCGGTCATGTCGTTATTAGGGCACTCCTTCACCATTGTTCCATATCTTTCCCAAATTTCGTGCAAAGGTTCCATTGACATTTGTTTGAAAGCTAGAATCTCATCCCGAAGAGCCGTCATATGACTTGGAGAAAAGAACTTGGCAATAAATTTGTCCGCCAATTCATCCCATGTGTGGATATAATGATTTGGAAGCCTTTCTAACCAGTCCAACGCTTTACCCTGAAGAGAAAACGGGAAAAGCCTCAATCACAACGCATCCTCTGACACGTTTGTTTGTTTGCTGCCCCAGGTATCTACGAACCCCTTCAAGTGCTTGTATGCATTTTGATCGGAGGCGCCCGTAAAATACCCTCTTTGCTCGAGCAAGGTCAACATAACATTTGTGATTTGAAAGTTCCCCGCCCGGATTTGGGGAGAACAATGGCACTCGCGTACCCTTGATTTGGAAGAACTCTTGGGACTGCTCTTGGCGGTGGCGGAGGAGGGTCTGGAATAGGATTGTTGTCATTTGCGTTGGCCTGACGGCCTCTACGTGGAACTTGAGGTGGTTGAACCTCTTCGGGCTCAAGATCATCTACCTCCTCCCCCGCATTCACGTTGCCAAGAGGGTCGTTTGCATTGAGAGCCATAGTACCTTAATGATCGACACAAACAAAATTAGTAAACAAGAAGGAAAGAGAAGCAAAACACAAAACGAGCTAAACAGATAGTCAACACCGTAAGCTCCCCGGCAACGGCGCCAAAAAGTTGGTCGCTGCCGACTCAACACTACTCTAAAGTAGGAAGAGCGGGTTGCAACAGCTTTTACCCGAATAGTGGTTCGGGATCGATTTTCCACAGGGAGCTAGTAGTGGAGTTGTAATGTCTGCTTAGTCTAGAATTGCGGTTGTGCTTCTAGTGTCTCTTCAAACATATTTGGTTTTGATTTCTATATCTACCTTTATAAAGCTAATGATTGAAACTAAATTATGCTACGAGAATATTGCTAAGTTGTAATTAATATAGGGAAAGGGCACTAGGGTCGTGGCATTACCTAGGTGGCTAACTAACGGGTAGATGATACTAAGGATAAGTTGATATATTTGGGGCTTATGCTATAACCATTGCACAATTGTACCCACTCTCACACCTCTCGGTAGAGAGAGTGATTTTGCCCAATTGACTCTCTCGAGACCAATTAGGTAGGCCAATTAGACCAAGGCACTAGGGTTCAAGTAGGGTGATTACTCTCTCGAGATTTTACCCGTTAATTGGGACTACCATTTCTCATGGGTCCATCCCAATTCCTTGTTGGGTCAATTTTGGGGTCATGGACTCTCTTTCTCAAGAAGAGTTAAACCCACAAAGCTAGAATCAGCGTTTGCAACCACCAATCTTTAATTAAAACCTAAAATTAACCCAAATAGCAAACACCCAATATCATCCTAACCTTAGATGGCAACGCCCATCAATTACCCACACTAGGGTTTAGACACAACCCTAGCTAATGGGTTTAGCTAGACATAATTAAAGAAGAAACAAAAGAATTAGAAGAAGAACTAAACATAACAATTAATTACTGATAAGAAACTACAAGAATCTATTGAGAAATTAATGTTAAAATGCCAAAATAGGCTAAAACTTCAGTTCTCACGAGCGCAGCTCAATATCTGGTACAAAACTTGACCTAAAAATGGAAAAAGGATCTATTTATAGTGGCTAGAAAAACTGGACAAAAATACCCCTGTGGGGTCAGCGCGGACCGCGGCAAAAAGGTAGACGCGGCCGGCGTTGGCGTCTGTAACTCTTGAAATT